>NC_090936.1:994580629-995205629 GCF_040938575.1 Ambystoma mexicanum
CTAGAGACCCAAGCTTCTCCTCACTGATGACGCCCAACAAGGCTGAAACATGTCTGGGGATGCTTGTGGTCTCTGCAAAAGGGATGTGACCTAGCAGTTCGGGCTGGACTACCCCTTTGGGGGTGGGAGCAAGCCTGATTTGCATATGGTTTTTCCCCTTTTGTAATGGCTTGGCAGGCGAAGAACGATGGTCTGGAGGGTTGCCCAGAGCAATGCCAGAGGTCAAGATTTATTCTAAACCTTCCAGCCATCAACTCTATTGTTTTGCTATTGTCACCCCGAGTGGGAAGTGTATGCCCAGACGTGGGTCCCTTGCCTGCTGGGCCTAGAGACCCAAGCTACTCCTCACTGATGACGCCCAACAAGGCTGAAACACGTCTGGGGATGCTTGTGGTCTCGTGCAAAAGGGATGTGACCTAGCAGTTCTGGCTGGACTACCCCTTTGGGGGTGGGACCAAGCCTGATTTGCATATGGTTTTTCCCCTTTTGTAATGGCTTGGCAGGCGAAGAACGATGGTCTGGAGGGTTGCCCAGAACAATGCCAGAGGTCAAGATTTATTCTAAACCTTCCAGCCATAAACTCTTTTGTTTTGCTATTGTCACCCCGAGTGGGAAGGGTATGCCCAGACGTGGGTCCCTTGCCTGCTGGGCCTAGAGACCCAACCTACTTCTCACTGATGACGCCCAACAAGGCTGAAACATGTCTGGGGATGCTTGTGGTCTCGTGCAAAAGGGATGTGACCTAGCAGTTTGGGCTGGACTACCCCTTTGGGGGTGGGAGCAAGCCTGATTTGCATATGGTTTTTCCCCTTTTGCAATGGCTTGGCAGGCGAAGAACGATGGTGTGGAGGGTTGCCCAGTGCAATGCCAGAGGTCAAGATTTATTCTAAACCTTCCAGCCATCAACTCTTTTGTTTTGCTATTGTCACCCCGAGTGCGAAGGGTATGCCCAGACGTGGGTCCCTTGCCTGCTGGGCCTAGAGACCCAAGCTACTCCTCACTGATGATGCCCAACAAGGCTGAAACATTTCTGGTGATGCTTGTGGTCTCGTGCAAAAGGGATGTGACCTAGCAGTTCGGGCTGGACTACCCCTTTGGGGGTGGGACCAAGCCTGATTTGCATATGGTTTTTCCCCTTTTGTAATGGCTTGGCAGGCGAAGAACGATGGTCTGGAGGGTTGCCCAGAGCAATGCCAGAGGTCAAGATTTATTCTAAACCTTCCAGCCATCAACTCTTTAGTTTTGCTATTGTCACCCCGAGTGGGAAGGGTATGCCCAGACGTGGGTCCCTTGCCTGCTGGGCCTAGAGACCCAAGCTACTCCTCACTGATGAGGCCCAACAAGGCTGAAACATGTCTGGGGATGCTTGTGGTCTCATGCAAAAGGGGTGTGACCTAGCAGTTCGGGCTGGACTACCCCTTTGGGGGTGGGACCAAGCCTGATTTGCATATGGTTTTTTCCCTTTTGTAATGGCTTGGCAGGCGAAGAACGATGGTCTGGAGGGTTGCCCAGAGCAATGCCAGAGGTCAAGATTTATTCTAAACCTTCCAGCCATCAACTCTTTTGTTTTGCTATTGTCACCCCAAGTGGGAAGGGTATGCCCAGACGTGGGTCCCTTGCCTGCTGGGCCTAGAGACCCAAGCTACTCCTCACTGATGACGCCCAACAAGGCTGAAACATGTCTGACGATGCTTCTGGTCTCGTGCAAAAGGGATGTGACCTAGCAGTTCGGGCTGGACTACCCCTTTGGGGGTGGGAGCAAGCCTGATTTGCATATGGTTTTTCCCCTTTTGTAATGGCTTGGCAGGCGAAGAACGATGGTCTGGAGGGTTGCCCAGAGCAATGCCAGAGTTCAAGATTTATTCTAAACCTTCCAGCCATCAACTCTTTTGTTTTGCTATTGTCACCCCGAGTGGGAAGGGTATGCCCAGACGTGGGTCCCTTGCCTGCTGAGCCTAGAGACCCAAGCTACTCCTCACTGATGACGCCCAACAAGGCTGAAACATGTCTGGGGATGCTTGTGGTCTCTGCAAAAGGGATGTGACCTAGCAGTTCGGGCTGGACTACCCCTTCGGGGGTGGGAGCAAGCCTGATTTGCATATGGTTTTTCCCCTTTTGTAATGGCTTGGCAGGCGAAGAACGATGGTCTGGAGGGTTGCCCAGAGCAATGCCAGAGGTCAAGATTTATTCTAAACCTTCCAGCCATCAATTCTATTGTTTTGCTATTGTCACCCCGAGTGGGAAGCGTATGCCCAGACGTGGGTCCCTTGCCTGCTGGGCCTAGAGACCCAAGCTACTCCTCACTGATGACGCCCAACAAGGCTGAAACACGTCTGGGGATGCTTGTGGTCTCGTGCAAAAGGGATGTGACCTAGCAGTTCTGGCTGGACTACCCCTTTGGGGGTGGGACCAAGCCTGATTTGCATATGGTTTTTCCCCTTTTGTAATGGCTTGGCAGGCGAAGAACGATGGTCTGGAGGGCTGCCCAGAACAATGCCAGAGGTCAAGATTTATTCTAAACCTTCCAGCCATCAACTCTTTTGTTTTGCTATTGTCACCCCGAGTGGGAAGGGTATGCCCAGACGTGGGTCCCTTGCCTGCTGGGCCTAGAGACCCAACCTACTTCTCACTGATGACGCCCAACAAGGCTGAAACATGTCTGGGGATGCTTGTGGTCTCGTGCAAAAGGGATGTGACCTAGCAGTTTGGGCTGGACTACCCCTTTGGGGGTGGGAGCAAGCCTGATTTGCATATGGTTTTTCCTCTTTTGTAATGGCTTGGCAGGCGAAGAACGATGGTCTGGAGGGTTGCCCAGAGCAATGCCAGAGGTCAAGATTTATTCTAAACCTTCCAGCCATCAACTCTTTTGTTTTGCTATTGTCACCCCGAGTGGGAAGGGTATGCCCAGACGTGGGTCCCTTGCCTTGTGTGTTTAGAGACCCAAGCTACCCCTCACTGATGACGCCCAACAAGGCTGAAACATGTCTGGGGATGCTTGTGGTCTCGTGCAAAAGGGATGTGACCTAGCAGTTTGGGCTGGACTACCTCTTTGGGGGTGGGACCAAGCCTGATTTGCATATAGTTTGTCCCCTTTTGTAATGGCTTGGCAGGCGAAGAACGATGGTCTGGAGGGTTTCCCAGAGCAATGCCAGAGGTCAAGATTTATTCTAAACCTTCCAGCCATCAACTCTATTGTTTTGCTATTGTCACCCCGAGTGGGAAGGGTTTGCCCAGACGTGGGTCCCTTGCCTGCTGGGCCTAGAGATCCAAGCTACTCCTCACTGATGACACCCAACAAGGCTGAAACATGTCTGGGGATGCTTGTGGTCTCGTGCAAAAGGGATGTGACCTAGCAGTTCAGGCTGGACTACCCCTTTGGGGGTGGGACCAAGCCTGATTTGCATATGGTTTTTCCCCTTTTGTAATGGCTTGGCAGGCGAAGAACAATGGTCTGGAGGGTTGCCCAGAGCAATGCCAGAGGTCAAGATTTATTCTAAACCTTCCAGCCATCAACTCTTTTGTTTTGCTATTGTCACCTCGAGTGGGAAGGGTATGCCGAGACGTGGGTCCCTTGCCTGCTGGGCCTAGAGACCCAAGCTACTCCTCACTGATGATGCCCAACAAGGCTGAAACATGTCTGGGGATGCTTGTGGTCTCGTGCAAAAGGGATGTGACCAAGCAGTTCGGGCTGGACTACCTCTTTGGGGGTGGGACCAAGCCTGATTTGCATATGGGTTTTCCCCTTTTGTAATGGCTTGGCAGGCGAAGAACGATGGTCTGGAGGGTTGCCCAGAGCAATGCCAGAGTTCAAGATTTATTCTAAACCTTCCAGCCATCAACTCTTTTGTTTTGCTATTGTCACCCCGAGTGGGAAGGGTATGCCCAGACGTGGGTCCCTTGCCTGCTGAGCCTAGAGACCCAAGCTACTCCTCACTGATGACGCCCAACAAGGCTGAAACATGTCTGGGGATGCTTGTGGTCTCTGCAAAAGGGATGTGACCTAGCAGTTCGGGCTGGACTACCCCTTCGGGGGTGGGAGCAAGCCTGATTTGCATATGGTTTTTCCCCTTTTGTAATGGCTTGGCAGGCGAAGAACGATGGTCTGGAGGGTTGCCCAGAGCAATGCCAGAGGTCAAGATTTATTCTAAACCTTCCAGCCATCAATTCTATTGTTTTGCTATTGTCACCCCGAGTGGGAAGCGTATGCCCAGACGTGGGTCCCTTGCCTGCTGGGCCTAGAGACCCAAGCTACTCCTCACTGATGACGCCCAACAAGGCTGAAACACGTCTGGGGATGCTTGTGGTCTCGTGCAAAAGGGATGTGACCTAGCAGTTCTGGCTGGACTACCCCTTTGGGGGTGGGACCAAGCCTGATTTGCATATGGTTTTTCCCCTTTTGTAATGGCTTGGCAGGCGAAGAACGATGGTCTGGAGGGCTGCCCAGAACAATGCCAGAGGTCAAGATTTATTCTAAACCTTCCAGCCATCAACTCTTTTGTTTTGCTATTGTCACCCCGAGTGGGAAGGGTATGCCCAGACGTGGGTCCCTTGCCTGCTGGGCCTAGAGACCCAACCTACTTCTCACTGATGACGCCCAACAAGGCTGAAACATGTCTGGGGATGCTTGTGGTCTCGTGCAAAAGGGATGTGACCTAGCAGTTTGGGCTGGACTACCCCTTTGGGGGTGGGAGCAAGCCTGATTTGCATATGGTTTTTCCTCTTTTGTAATGGCTTGGCAGGCGAAGAACGATGGTGTGGAGGGTTGCCCAGTGCAATGCCAGAGGTCAAGATTTATTCTAAACCTTCCAGCCATCAACTCTTTTGTTTTGCTATTGTCACCCCGAGTGGGAAGGGTATGCCCAGACGTGGGTCCCTTGCCTTGTGTGTTTAGAGACCCAAGCTACCCCTCACTGATGACGCCCAACAAGGCTGAAACATGTCTGGGGATGCTTGTGGTCTCGTGCAAAAGGGATGTGACCTAGCAGTTTGGGCTGGACTACCTCTTTGGGGGTGGGACCAAGCCTGATTTGCATATAGTTTGTCCCCTTTTGTAATGGCTTGGCAGGCGAAGAACGATGGTCTGGAGGGTTTCCCAGAGCAATGCCAGAGGTCAAGATTTATTCTAAACCTTCCAGCCATCAACTCTATTGTTTTGCTATTGTCACCCCGAGTGGGAAGGGTTTGCCCAGACGTGGGTCCCTTGCCTGCTGGGCCTAGAGATCCAAGCTACTCCTCACTGATGACACCCAACAAGGCTGAAACATGTCTGGGGATGCTTGTGGTCTCGTGCAAAAGGGATGTGACCTAGCAGTTCAGGCTGGACTACCCCTTTGGGGGTGGGACCAAGCCTGATTTGCATATGGTTTTTCCCCTTTTGTAATGGCTTGGCAGGCGAAGAACAATGGTCTGGAGGGTTGCCCAGAGCAATGCCAGAGGTCAAGATTTATTCTAAACCTTCCAGCCATCAACTCTTTTGTTTTGCTATTGTCACCTCGAGTGGGAAGGGTATGCCGAGACGTGGGTCCCTTGCCTGCTGGGCCTAGAGACCCAAGCTACTCCTCACTGATGATGCCCAACAAGGCTGAAACATGTCTGGGGATGCTTGTGGTCTCGTGCAAAAGGGATGTGACCAAGCAGTTCGGGCTGGACTACCTCTTTGGGGGTGGGACCAAGCCTGATTTGCATATGGGTTTTCCCCTTTTGTAATGGCTTGGCAGGCGAAGAACGATGGTCTGGAGGGTTGCCCAGAGCAATGCCAGAGGTCAAGATGTATTCTAAACCTTCAAGCCATCAACTCTTTTGTTTTGCTATTGTCACCCCGAGTGTGAAGGGTATGCCCAGACGTGGGACCCTTGCCTGCTGGGCCTAGAGACCCACGCTACTCCTCACTGATGACGCCCAACAAGGCTGAAACATGTCTGGGGATGCTTGTGGTATCGTGCAAAAGGGATGTGACCTAGCAGTTCGGGCTGGACTACACCTTTGGGGGTGGGACCAAGCCTGATTTGCATATGGTTTTTCCCCTTTTGTAATGGCTTGGCAGGCGAAGAACGATGGTCTGGAGGGTTGCCCAGAGCAATGCCAGAGGTCAAGATTTATTCTAAACCTTCCAGCCATCAACTCTTTTGTTTTGCTATTGTCACCCCGAGTGGGAAGGGTATGCCCAGACGTGGGTCCCTTGCCTGCTGGGCCTAGAGACCCAAGCTACTCCTCACTAATGACGCCCAACAAGGCTGAAACATGTCTGGGGATGCTTGTGGTCTCGTGCAAAAGGGATGTGACCTAGCAGTTCGGGCTGGACTACCCCTTTGGGGGTGGGACCAAGCCTGATTTGCATATGGTTTTTCCCCTTTTGTAATGACTTGGCAGGCGAAGACCGATGGTCTGGAGGGTTGCCCAGAGCAATGCCAGAGGTCAAGATGTATTCTAAACCTTCCAGCCATCAACTCTTTTGTTTTGCTATTGTCACCCCTAGTGTGAAGGGTATGCCCAGACGTGGGTCAGTTGCCTGCTGGGCCTAGAGACCCAAGCTACTCCTCACTGATGACGCCCAACAAGGCTGAAACATGTCTGGGGATGCTTGTGGTATCAGGCAAAAGGGATGTGACCTAGCAGTTCGGGCTGGACTACCTCTTTGGGGGTGGGACGTAGCCTGATTTGCATATGGTTTTTCCCCTTTTATAATGGCTTGGCAGGCGAAGAACGATGGTCTGGAGGGTTGCCCAGAGCAATGCCAGAGGTCAAGATTTATTCTAAACCTTCCAGCCATCAACTGTTTTGTTTTGCTATTGTCACCCCGAGTGCGAAGGGTATGCCCAGACGTGGGTCCCTTGCCTGCTGGGCCTAGAGACCCAAGCTACTTCTCACTGATGACGCCCAACAAGGCAGAAACATGTCTGGGGATGCTTGTGGTCTCGTGCAAAAGGGATGTGACCTAGCAGTTCGGGCTGGACTACCCCTTTGGGGGTGGGACCAAGCCTGATTTGCATATGGTTTTTCCCCTTTTGTAATGGCTTGGCAGGCGAAGAACGATGGTCTGGAGGGTTGCCCAGAGCAATGCCAGAGGTCAAGATTTATTCTAAACCTTCCAGCCATCAACTGTTTTGTTTTGCTATTGTCACCCCGAGTGCGAAGGGTATGCCCAGACGTGGGTCCCTTGCCTGCTGGGCCTAGAGACCCAAGCTACTTCTCACTGATGACGCCCAACAAGGCAGAAACATGTCTGGGGATGCTTGTGGTCTTGTGCAAAAGGGATGTGACCTAGCAGTTCGGGCTGGACTACCCCTTTGGGGGTGGGAGCAAGCCTGATTTGCATATGGTTTTTCCCCTTTTGTAATGGCTTGGCAGGCGAAGAACGATGGTCTGGAGGGTTGCCCAGAGCAATGCCAAAGGTCAAGATTTATTCTAAACCTTCCAGCCATCAACTCTTTTGTTTTGCTATTGTCACCCCGAATGGGAAGGGTATGCCCAGACGTGGGTCCCTTGCCTGCTGGGCCTAGAGACCCAAGCTACTCCTCACTGATGACGCCCAACAAGGCTGAAACATGTCTGGGGATGCTTGTGGTCTCGTGCAAAAGGGATGTGACCTAGCAGTTTGGGCTGGACTACCCCTTTGGGGGTGGGACCAAGCCTGATTTGCATATAGTTTTTCCCCTTTTGTAATGGCTTGGCAGGCGAAGAACGATGGTCTGGAGGGTTGCCCAGAGCAATGCCAGAGGTCAAGATTTATTCTAAACCTTCCAGCCATCAACTATTTTGTTTTGCTATTGTCACCCCGAGTGGGAAGGGTATTCCCAGACGTGGGTACCTTGCCTGCTGGGCCTAGAGACCCAAGCTACTCCTCACTGATGACGCCCAACAAGGCTGAAACATGTCTGGGGATGCTTGTGATCTCTTGCAAAAGGGATGTGACCTAGCAGTTCGGGCTGGACTACCTCTTTGGGGGTGGGACCAAGCCTGATTTGCATATGGTTTTTCCCCTTTTGTAATGGCTTGGTAGGCGAAGAAAGATGGTCTGGAGGGTTGCCCAGAGCAATGCCAGAGGTCAAGATTTATTCTAAACCTTCCAGCCATCAACGCTTTTGTTTTGCTATTGTCACCCCGAGTGGGAAGGGTATGCCCAGACGTGGGTCCCTTGCCTGCTGGGCCTAGAGACCCAAGCTACTTCTCACTGATGACGCCCAACAAGGCAGAAACATGTCTGGGGATGCTTGTGGTCTTGTGCAAAAGGGATGTGACCTAGCAGTTCGGGCTGGACTACCCCTTTGGGAGTGGGAGCAAGCCTGATTTGCATATGGTTTTTCCCCTTTTGTAATGGCTTGGCAGGCGAAGAACGATGGTCTGGAGGGTTGCCCAGAGCAATGCCAAAGGTCAAGATTTATTCTAAACCTTCCAGCCATCAACTCTTTTGTTTTGCTATTGTCACCCCGAATGGGAAGGGTATGCCCAGACGTGGGTCCCTTGCCTGCTGGGCCTAGAGACCCAAGCTACTCCTCACTGATGACGCCCAACAAGGCTGAAACATGTCTGGGGATGCTTGTGGTCTCGTGCAAAAGGGATGTGACCTAGCAGTTTGGGCTGGACTACCCCTTTGGGGGTGGGACCAAGCCTGATTTGCATATAGTTTTTCCCCTTTTGTAATGGCTTGGCAGGCGAAGAACGATGGTCTGGAGGGTTGCCCAGAGCAATGCCAGAGGTCAAGATTTATTCTAAACCTTCCAGCCATCAACTATTTTGTTTTGCTATTGTCACCCCGAGTGGGAAGGGTATTCCCAGACGTGGGTACCTTGCCTGCTGGGCCTAGAGACCCAAGCTACTCCTCACTGATGACGCCCAACAAGGCTGAAACATGTCTGGGGATGCTTGTGATCTCTTGCAAAAGGGATGTGACCTAGCAGTTCGGGCTGGACTACCTCTTTGGGGGTGGGACCAAGCCTGATTTGCATATGGTTTTTCCCCTTTTGTAATGGCTTGGTAGGCGAAGAAAGATGGTCTGGAGGGTTGCCCAGAGCAATGCCAGAGGTCAAGATTTATTCTAAACCTTCCAGCCATCAACTCTTTTGTTTTGCTATTGTCACCCCGAGTGGGAAGGGTATGCCCAGACGTGGGTCCCTTGCCTGCTGGGCCTAGAGACCCAAGCTACTCCTCACTAATGACGCCCAACAAGGCTGAAACATGTCTGGGGATGCTTGTGGTCTCGTGCAAAAGGGATGTGACCTAGCAGTTCGGGCTGGACTACCCCTTTGGGGGTGGGACCAAGCCTGATTTGCATATGGTTTTTCACCTTTTGTAATGGCTTGGCAGGCGAAGAACGATGGTCTGGAGGGTTGCCCAGAGCAATGCCAGAGGTCAAGATTTATTCTAAACCTTCCAGCCATCAACTCTTTTGTTTTGCTGTTGTCACCCTGAGTGGGAAGGGTATGCCCAGACGTGGGTCCCTTGCCTGCTGGGCCTAGGGACCCAAGCTACTCCTCACTGATGACGCCCAACAAGGCTGAAACATGTCTGGGGATGCTTGTGGTCTCGTGCAAAAGGGATGTGACCTAGCAGTTCGGGCTGGACTACCCCTTTGGGGGTGGGACCAAGCCTGATTTGCATATGGTTTTTCCCCTTTTGTAATGGCATGGCAGGCGAAGAACGATGGTCTGGAGGGTTGCCCAGAGCAATGCCAGAGGTCAAGATTTATTCTAAACCTTCCAGCCATCAACTCTTTTGTTTTGCTATTGTCACCCCGAGTGGGAAGTGTATGCCCAGACGTGGGTCCCTTGCCTGCTGGGCCTAGAGACCCAAGCTACTCCTCACTGATGACGCCCAACAAGACTGAAGCATGTCTGGGGATGCTTGTGGTCTCGTGCAAAAGGGATGTGACCTAGCAGTTCGGGCTGGACGACCCCTTTGGGGGTGGGACCAAGCCTGATTTGCATATGGTTTTTCCCCTTTTGTAATGGCTTGGCAGGCGAAGAACGATGGTCTGGAGGGTTGCCCAGAGCAATGCCAGAGGTCAAGATTTATTCTAAACCTTCCAGCCATCAACTCTTTTGTTTTGCTATTGTCACCCCGAGTGGGAAGGGTATGCCCAGACGTGGGTCTCTTGCCTGCTGGGCCTAGAGACCCAAGCTACTCCTCACTGATGACGCCCAACAAGGCTGAAACATGTCTGGGGATGCTTGTGGTCTCGTGCAAAAGGGATGTGACCTAGCAGTTCGGGCTGGACTACCCCCTTGGGGGTGGGACCAAGCCTGATTTGCATATGGTTTTTCCCCTTTTGTAATGGCTTGGCAGGCGAAGAACAATGGTCTGGAGGGTTGCCCAGAGCAATGCCAGAGGTCAAGATTTATTCTAAACCTTCCAGCCATCAACTCTTTTGTTTTGCTATTGTCACCCCGAGTGGGAAGGGTATGCCCAGACGTGGGTCCCTTGCCTGCTGCGCCTAGAGACCCAAGCTACTCCTCACTGATGACGCCCAACAAGGCTGAAACATGTCTGGGGATGCTTGTGGTCTCGTGCAAAAGGGATGTGACCTAGCAGTTCGGGCTGGACTACCCCTTTGGGGGTGGGACCAAGCCTGATTTGCATATGGTTTTTCCCCTTTTGCAATGGCTTGGCAGGCGAAGAACGATGGTGTGGAGGGTTGCCCAGAGCAATGCCAGAGGTCAAGATTTATTCTAAACCTTCCAGCCATCAACTCTTTTGTTTTGCTATTGTCACCCCGAGTGCGAAGGGTATGCCCAGACGTGGGTCCCTTGCCTGCTGGGCCTAGAGACCCAAGCTACTCCTCACTGATGATGCCCAACAAGGCTGAAACATTTCTGGTGATGCTTGTGGTCTCGTGCAAAAGGGATGTGACCTAGCAGTTCGGGCTGGACTACCCCTTTGGGGGTGGGACCAAGCCTGATTTGCATATGGTTTTTCCGCTTTTGTAATGGCTTGGCAGGCGAAGAACGATGGTCTGGAGGGTTGCCCAGAGCAATGCCAGAGGTCAAGATTTATTCTAAACCTTCCAGCCATCAACTCTTTTGTTTTGCTATTGTCACCCCGAGTGGGAAGGGTATGCCCAGACGTGGGTCCCTTGCCTGCTGGGCCTAGAGACCCAAGCTACTCCTCACTGATGAGGCCCAACAAGGCTGAAACATGTCTGGGGATGCTTGTGGTCTCATGCAAAAGGGGTGTGACCTAGCAGTTCGGGCTGGACTACCCCTTTGGGGGTGGGACCAAGCCTGATTTGCATATGGTTTTTTCCCTTTTGTAATGGCTTGGCAGGCGAAGAACGATGGTCTGGAGGGTTGCCCAGAGCAATGCCAGAGGTCAAGATTTATTCTAAACCTTCCAGCCATCAACTCTTTTGTTTTGCTATTGTCACCCCAAGTGGGAAGGGTATGCCCAGACGTGGGTCCCTTGCCTGCTGGGCCTAGAGACCCAAGCTACTCCTCACTGATGACGCCCAACAAGGCTGAAACATGTCTGGGGATGCTTGTGGTCTCTGCAAAAGGGATGTGACCTAGCAGTTCGGGCTGGACTACCCCTTTGGGGGTGGGAGCAAGCCTGATTTGCATATGGTTTTTCCCCTTTTGTAATGGCTTGGCAGGCGAAGAACGATGGTCTGGAGGGTTGCCCAGAGCAATGCCAGAGGTCAAGATTTATTCTAAACCTTCCAGCCATCAACTCTATTGTTTTGCTATTGTCACCCCGAGTGGGAAGCGTATGCCCAGACGTGGGTCCCTTGCCTGCTGGGCCTAGAGACCCAAGCTACTCCTCACTGATGACGCCCAACAAGGCTGAAACACGTCTGGGGATGCTTGTGGTCTCGTGCAAAAGGGATGTGACCTAGCAGTTCTGGCTGGACTACCCCTTTGGGGGTGGGACCAAGCCTGATTTGCATATGGTTTTTCCCCTTTTGTAATGGTTTGGCAGGCGAAGAACGATGGTCTGGAGGGTTGCCCAGAACAATGCCAGAGGTCAAGATTTATTCTAAACCTTCCAGCCATCAACTCTTTTGTTTTGCTATTGTCACCCCGAGTGTGAAGGGTATGCCCAGACGTGGGTCAGTTGCCTGCTGGGCCTAGAGACCCAAGCTACTCCTCACTGATGACGCCCAACAAGGCTGAAACATGTCTGGGGATGCTTGTGGTCTCGTGCAAAAGGGATGTGACCTAGCAGTTTGGGCTGGACTACCCCTTTGGGGGTGGGAGCAAGCCTGATTTGCATATGGTTTTTCCTCTTTTGTAATGGCTTGGCAGGCGAAGAACGATGGTCTGGAGGGTTGCCCAGAGCAATGCCAGAGGTCAAGATTTATTCTAAACCTTCCAGCCATCAACTCTTTTGTTTTGCTATTGTCACCCCGAGTGGGAAGGGTATGCCCAGACGTGGGTCCCTTGCCTTGTGTGTTTAGAGACCCAAGCTACTCCTCACTGATGACGCCCAACAAGGCTGAAACATGTCTGGGGATGCTTGTGGTCTCGTGCAAAAGGGATGTGACCTAGCAGTTTGGGCTGGACTACCCCTTTGGGGGTGGGACCAAGCCTGATTTGCATATAGTTTGTCCCCTTTTGTAATGGCTTGGCAGGCGAAGAACGATGGTCTGGAGGGTTTCCCAGAGCAATGCCAGAGGTCAAGATTTATTCTAAACCTTCCAGCCATCAACTCTATTGTTTTGCTATTGTCACCCCGAGTGGGAAGGGTTTGCCCAGACGTGGGTCCCTTGCCTGCTGGGCCTAGGGATCCAAGCTACTCCTCACTGATGACGCCCAACAAGGCTGAAACATGTCTGGGGATGCTTGTGGTCTCGTGCAAAAGGGATGTGACCTAGCAGTTCAGGCTGGACTACCCCTTTGGGGGTGGGACCAAGCCTGATTTGCATATGGTTTTTCCCCTTTTGTAATGGCTTGGCAGGCGAAGAACGATGGTCTGGAGGGTTGCCCAGAGCAATGCCAGAAGTCAAGATTTATTCTAAACCTTCCAGCCATCAACTCTTTTGTTTTGCTATTGTCACCCCGAGTGGGAAGGGTATGCCCAGACGTGGGTCCCTTGCCTGCTGGGCCTAGAGACCCAAGCTACTTCTCACTATTGACGCCCAACAAGGCAGAAACATGTCTGGGGATGCTTGTGGTCTTGTGCAAAAGGGATGTGTCCTAGCAGTTCGGGCTGGACTACCCCTTTGGGGGTGGGAGCAAGCCTGATTTGCATATGGATTTTCCCCTTTTGTAATGGCTTGGCAGGCGAAGAACGATGGTCTGGAGGGTTGCCCAGAGCAATGCCAAAGGTCAAGATTTATTCTAAACCTTCCAGCCATCAACTCTTTTGTTTTGCTATTGTCACCCCGAGTGGGAAGGGTATGCCCAGACGTGGGTCCCTTGCCTTGTGTGTTTAGAGACCCAAGCTACTCCTCACTGATGACGCCCAACAAGGCTGAAACATGTCTGGGGATGCTTGTGGTCTCGTGCAAAAGGGATGTGACCTAGCAGTTTGGGCTGGACTACCCCTTTGGGGGTGGGACCAAGCCTGATTTGCATATAGTTTGTCCCCTTTTGTAATGGCTTGGCAGGCGAAGAACGATGGTCTGGAGGGTTGCCCAGAGCAATGCCAGAGGTCAAGATTTATTCTAAACCTTCCAGCCATCAACTCTTTTGTTTTGCTATTGTCACCCCGAGTGGGAAGGGTATGCCCAGACGTGGGTCCCTTGCCTTGTGTGTTTAGAGACCCAAGCTACTCCTCACTGATGACGCCCAACAAGGCTGAAACATGTCTGGGGATGCTTGTGGTCTCGTGCAAAAGGGATGTGACCTAGCAGTTTGGGCTGGACTACCCCTTTGGGGGTGGGACCAAGCCTGATTTGCATATAGTTTATCCCCTTTTGTAATGGCTTGGCAGGCGAAGAACGATGGTCTGGAGGGTTGCCCAGAGCAATGCCAGAGGTCAAGATTTATTCTAAACCTTCCAGCCATCAACTATTTTGTTTTGCTATTGTCACCC
This sequence comes from Ambystoma mexicanum, assembly GCF_040938575.1. Classification (NCBI taxonomy): domain Eukaryota; kingdom Metazoa; phylum Chordata; class Amphibia; order Caudata; family Ambystomatidae; genus Ambystoma; species Ambystoma mexicanum. The sequence goes on from NC_090936.1 coordinate 994,594,598, forward strand.
CGAGTGGGAAGGGTATTCCCAGACGTGGGTACCTTGCCTGCTGGGCCTAGAGACCCAAGCTACTCCTCACTGATGACGCCCAACAAGGCTGAAACATGTCTGGGGATGCTTGTGATCTCTTGCAAAAGGGATGTGACCTAGCAGTTCGGGCTGGACTACCTCTTTGGGGGTGGGACCAAGCCTGATTTGCATATGGTTTTTCCCCTTTTGTAATGGCTTGGTAGGCGAAGAAAGATGGTCTGGAGGGTTGCCCAGAGCAATGCCAGAGGTCAAGATTTATTCTAAACCTTCCAGCCATCAACTCTTTTGTTTTGCTATTGTCACCCCGAGTGGGAAGGGTATGCCCAGACGTGGGTCCCTTGCCTGCTGGGCCTAGAGACCCAAGCTACTCCTCACTAATGACGCCCAACAAGGCTGAAACATGTCTGGGGATGCTTGTGGTCCCGTGCAAAAGGGATGTGACCTAGCAGTTCGGGCTGGACTACCCCTTTGGGGGTGGGACCAAGCCTGATTTGCATATGGTTTTTCACCTTTTGTAATGGCTTGGCAGGCGAAGAACGATGGTCTGGAGGGTTGCCCAGAGCAATGCCAGAGGTCAAGATTTATTCTAAACCTTCCAGCCATCAACTCTTTTGTTTTGCTATTGTCACCCTGAGTGGGAAGGGTATGCCCAGACGTGGGTCCCTTGCCTGCTGGGCCTAGGGACCCAAGCTACTCCTCACTGATGACGCCCAACAAGGCTGAAACATGTCTGGGGATGCTTGTGGTCTCGTGCAAAAGGGATGTGACCTAGCAGTTCGGGCTGGACTACCCCTTTGGGGGTGGGACCAAGCCTGATTTGCATATGGTTTTTCCCCTTTTGTAATGGCTTGGCAGGCGAAGAACGATGGTCTGGAGGGTTGCCCAGAGCAATGCCAGAGGTCAAGATTTATTCTAAACCTTCCAGCCATCAACTCTTTTGTTTTGCTATTGTCACCCCGAGTGGGAAGTGTATGCCCAGACGTGGGTCCCTTGCCTGCGGGGCCTAGAGACCCAAGCTACTCCTCACTGATGACGCCCAACAAGACTGAAGCATGTCTGGGGATGCTTGTGGTCTCGTGCAAAAGGGATGTGACCTAGCAGTTCGGGCTGGACGACCCCTTTGGGGGTGGGACCAAGCCTGATTTGCATATGGTTTTTCCCCTTTTGTAATGGCTTGGCAGGCGAAGAACGATGGTCTGGAGGGTTGCCCAGAGCAATGCCAGAGGTCAAGATTTATTCTAAACCTTCCAGCCATCAACTCTTTTGTTTTGCTATTGTCACCCCGAGTGGGAAGGGTATGCCCAGACGTGGGTCCCTTGCCTGCTGCGCCTAGAGACCCAAGCTACTCCTCACTGATGACGCCCAACAAGGCTGAAACATGTCTGGGGATGCTTGTGGTCTCGTGCAAAAGGGATGTGACCTAGCAGTTCGGGCTGGACTACCCCTTTGGGGGTGGGACCAAGCCTGATTTGCATATGGTTTTTCCCCTTTTGCAATGGCTTGGCAGGCGAAGAACGAGGGTGTGGAGGGTTGCCCAGAGCAATGCCAGAGGTCAAGATTTATTCTAAACCTTCCAGCCATCAACTCTTTTGTTTTGCTATTGTCACCCCGAGTGCGAAGGGTATGCCCAGACGTGGGTCCCTTGCCTGCTGGGCCTAGAGACCCAAGCTACTCCTCACTGATGATGCCCAACAAGGCTGAAACATTTCTGGTGATGCTTGTGGTCTCGTGCAAAAGGGATGTGACCTAGCAGTTCCGGCTGGACTACCCCTTTGGGGGTGGGACCAAGCCTGATTTGCATATGGTTTTTCCCCTTTTGTAATGGCTTGGCAGGCGAAGAACGATGGTCTGGAGGGTTGCCCAGAGCAATGCCAGAGGTCAAGATTTATTCTAAACCTTCCAGCCATCAACTCTTTTGTTTTGCTATTGTCACCCCGAGTGGGAAGGGTATGCCCAGACGTGGGTCCCTTGCCTGCTGGGCCTAGAGACCCAAGCTACTCCTCACTGATGAGGCCCAACAAGGCTGAAACATGTCTGGGGATGCTTGTGGTCTCATGCAAAAGGGGTGTGACCTAGCAGTTCGGGCTGGACTACCCCTTTGGGGGTGGGACCAAGCCTGATTTGCATATGGTTTTTTCCTTTTTGTAATGGCTTGGCAGGCGAAGAACGATGGTCTGGAGGGTTGCCCAGAGCAATGCCAGAGGTCAAGATTTATTCTAAACCTTCCAGCCATCAACTCTTTTGTTTTGCTATTGTCACCCCAAGTGGCAAGGGTATGCCCAGACGTGGGTCCCTTGCCTGCTGGGCCTAGAGACCCAAGCTACTCCTCACTGATGACGCCCAACAAGGCTGAAACATGTCTGAGGATGCTTCTGGTCTCGTGCAAAAGGGATGTGACCTAGCAGTTCGGGCTGGACTACCCCTTTGGGGGTGGGAGCAAGCCTGATTTGCATATGGTTTTTCTCCTTTTGTAATGGCTTGGCAGGCGAAGAACGATGGTCTGGAGGGTTGCCCAGAGCAATGCCAGAGTTCAAGATTTATTCTAAACCCTCCAGCCATCAACTCTTTTGTTTTGCTATTGTCACCCCGAGTGGGAAGGGTATGCCCAGACGTGGGTCCCTTGCCTGCTGAGCCTAGAGACCCAAGCTACTCCTCACTGATGACGCCCAACAAGGCTGAAACATGTCTGGGGATGCTTGTGGTCTCTGCAAAAGGGATGTGACCTAGCAGTTCGGGCTGGACTACCCCTTTGGGGGTGGGAGCAAGCCTGATTTGCATATGGTTTTTCCCCTTTTGTAATGGCTTGGCAGGCGAAGAACGATGGTCTGGAGGGTTGCCCAGAGCAATGCCAGAGGTCAAGATTTATTCTAAACCTTCCAGCCATCAACTCTATTGTTTTGCTATTGTCACCCCGAGTGGGAAGCGTATGCCCAGACGTGGGTCCCTTGCCTGCTGGGCCTAGAGACCCAAGCTACTCCTCACTGATGACGCCCAACAAGGCTGAAACACGTCTGGGGATGCTTGTGGTCTCGTGCAAAAGGGATGTGACCTAGCAGTTCTGGCTGGACTACCCCTTTGGGGGTGGGACCAAGCCTGATTTGCATATGGTTTTTCCCCTTTTGTAATGGCTTGGCAGGCGAAGAACGATGGTCTGGAGGGTTGCCCAGAACAATGCCAGAGGTCAAGATTTATTCTAAACCTTCCAGCCATCAACTCTTTTGTTTTGCTATTGTCACCCCGAGTGTGAAGGGTATGCCCAGACGTGGGTCAGTTGCCTGCTGGGCCTAGAGACCCAAGCTACTCCTCACTGATGACGCCCAACAAGGCTGAAACATGTCTGGGGATGCTTGTGGTCTCGTGCAAAAGGGATGTGACCTAGCAGTTTGGGCTGGACTACCCCTTTGGGGGTGGGAGCAAGCCTGATTTGCATATGGTTTTTCCTCTTTTGTAATGGCTTGGCAGGCGAAGAACGATGGTCTGGAGGGTTGCCCAGAGCAATGCCAGAGGTCAAGATTTATTCTAAACCTTCCAGCCATCAACTCTTTTGTTTTGCTATTGTCACCCCGAGTGGGAAGGGTATGCCCAGACATGGGTCCCTTGCCTTGTGTGTTTAGAGACCCAAGCTACTCCTCACTGATGACGCCCAACAAGGCTGAAACATGTCTGGGGATGCTTGTGGTCTCGTGCAAAAGGGATGTGACCTAGCAGTTTGGGCTGGACTACCCCTTTGGGGGTGGGACCAAGCCTGATTTGCATATAGTTTGTCCCCTTTTGTAATGGCTTGGCAGGCGAAGAACGATGGTCTGGAGGGTTTCCCAGAGCAATGCCAGAGGTCAAGATTTATTCTAAACCTTCCAGCCATCAACTCTATTGTTTTGCTATTGTCACCCCGAGTGGGAAGGGTTTGCCCAGACGTGGGTCCCTTGCCTGCTGGGCCTAGGGATCCAAGCTACTCCTCACTGATGACGCCCAACAAGGCTGAAACATGTCTGGGGATGCTTGTGGTCTCGTGCAAAAGGGATGTGACCTAGCAGTTCAGGCTGGACTACCCCTTTGGGGGTGGGACCAAGCCTGATTTGCATATGGTTTTTCCCCTTTTGTAATGGCTTGGCAGGCGAAGAACGATGGTCTGGAGGGTTGCCCAGAGCAATGCCAGAGGTCAAGATTTATTCTAAACCTTCCAGCCATCAACTCTTTTGTTTTGCTATTGTCACCTCGAGTGGGAAGGGTATGCCGAGACGTGGGTCCCTTCCCTGCTGGGCCTAGAGACCCAAGCTACTCCTCACTGATGATGCCCAACAAGGCTGAAACATGTCTGGGGATGCTTGTGGTCTCGTGCAAAAGGGATGTGACCAAGCAGTTCGGGCTGGACTACCTCTTTGGGGGTGGGACCAAGCCTGATTTGCATATGGGTTTTCCCCTTTAGTAATGGCTTGGCAGGCGAAGAACGATGGTCTGGAGGGTTGCCCAGAGCAATGCCAGAGGTCAAGATGTATTCTAAACCTTCAAGCCATCAACTCTTTTGTTTTGCTATTGTCACCCCGAGTGTGAAGGGTATGCCCAGACGTGGGTCCCTTGCCTGCTGGGCCTAGAGACCCACGCTACTCCTCACTGATGACGCCCAACAAGGCTGAAACATGTCTGGGGATGCTTGTGGTATTGTGCAAAAGGGATGTGACCTAGCAGTTCGGGCTGGACTACACCTTTGGGGGTGGGACCAAGCCTGATTTGCATATGGTTTTTCCCCTTTTGTAATGGCTTGGCAGGCGAAGAACGATGGTCTGGAGGGTTGCCCAGAGCAATGACAGAGGTCAAGATTTATTCTAAACCTTCCAGCCATCAACTCTTTTGTTTTGCTATTGTCACCCCGAGTGGGAAGGGTATGCCCAGACGTGGGTCCCTTGCCTGCTGGGCCTAGAGACCCAAGCTACTCCTCACTAATGACGCCCAACAAGGCTGAAACATGTCTGGGGATGCTTGTGGTCTCGTGCAAAAGGGATGTGACCTAGCAGTTCGGGCTGGACTACCCCTTTGGGGGTGGGACCAAGCCTGATTTGCATATGGTTTTTCCCCTTTTGTAATGACTTGGCAGGCGAAGACCGATGGTCTGGAGGGTTGCCCAGAGCAATGCCAGAGGTCAAGATGTATTCTAAACCTTCCAGCCATCAACTCTTTTGTTTTGCTATTGTCACCCCGAGTGTGAAGGGTATGCCCAGACGTGGGTCAGTTGCCTGCTGGGCCTAGAGACCCAAGCTACTCCTCACTGATGACGCCCAACAAGGCTGAAACATGTCTGGGGATGCTTGTGGTATCGGGCAAAAAGGATGTGACCTAGCAGTTCGGGCTGGACTACCTCTTTGGGGGTGGGACGTAGCCTGATTTGCATATGGTTTTTCCCCTTTTATAATGGCTTGGCAGGCGAAGAACGATGGTCTGGAGGGTTGCCCAGAGCAATGCCAGAAGTCAAGATTTATTCTAAACCTTCCAGCCATCAACTCTTTTGTTTTGCTATTGTCACCCCGAGTGGGAAGGGTATGCCCAGACGTGGGTCCCTTGCCTGCTGGGCCTAGAGACCCAAGCTACTTCTCACTATTGACGCCCAACAAGGTAGAAACATGTCTGGGGATGCTTGTGGTCTTGTGCAAAAGGGATGTGACCTAGCAGTTCGGGCTGGACTACCCCTTTGGGGGTGGGAGCAAGCCTGATTTGCATATGGTTTTTCCCCTTTTGTAATGGCTTGGCAGGCGAAGAACGATGGTCTGGAGGGTTGCCCAGAGCAATGCCAAAGGTCAAGATTTATTCTAAACCTTCCAGCCATCAACTCTTTTGTTTTGCTATTGTCACCCCGAGTGGGAAGGGTATGCCCAGACGTGGGTCCCTTGCCTTGTGTGTTTAGAGACCCAAGCTACTCCTCACTGATGACGCCCAACAAGGCTGAAACATGTCTGGGGATGCTTGTGGTCTTGTGCAAAAGGGATGTGACCTAGCAGTTTGGGCTGGACTACCCCTTTGGGGGTGGGACCAAGCCTGATTTGCATATGGTTTGTCCCCTTTTGTAATGGCTTGGCAGGCGAAGAACGATGGTCTGGAGGGTTTCCCAGAGCAATGCCAGAGGTCAAGATTTATTCTAAACCTTCCAGCCATCAACTCTATTGTTTTGCTATTGTCACCCCGAGTGGGAAGGGTTTGCCCAGACGTGGGTCCCTTGCCTGCTGGGCCTAGGGATCCAAGCTACTCCTCACTGATGACGCCCAACAAGGCTGAAACATGTCTGGGGATGCTTGTGGTCTCGTGCAAAAGGGATGTGACCTAGCAGTTCAGGCTGGACTACCCCTTTGGGGGTGGGACCAAGCCTGATTTGCATATGGTTTTTCCCCTTTTGTAATGGCTTGGCAGGCGAAGAACGATGGTCTGGAGGGTTGCCCAGAGCAATGCCAGAGGTCAAGATTTATTCTAAACCTTCCAGCCATCAACTCTTTTGTTTTGCTATTGTCACCTCGAGTGGGAAGGGTATGCCGAGACGTGGGTCCCTTCCCTGCTGGGCCTAGAGACCCAAGCTACTCCTCACTGATGATGCCCAACAAGGCTGAAACATGTCTGGGGATGCTTGTGGTCTCGTGCAAAAGGGATGTGACCAAGCAGTTCGGGCTGGACTACCTCTTTGGGGGTGGGACCAAGCCTGATTTGCATATGGGTTTTCCCCTTTTGTAATGGCTTGGCAGGCGAAGAACGATGGTCTGGAGGGTTGCCCAGAGCAATGCCAGAGGTCAAGATGTATTCTAAACCTTCAAGCCATCAACTCTTTTGTTTTGCTATTGTCACCCCGAGTGTGAAGGGTATGCCCAGACGTGGGTCCCTTGCCTGCTGGGCCTAGAGACCCACGCTACTCCTCACTGATGACGCCCAACAAGGCTGAAACATGTCTGGGGATGCTTGTGGTATTGTGCAAAAGGGATGTGACCTAGCAGTTCGGGCTGGACTACACCTTTGGGGGTGGGACCAAGCCTGATTTGCATATGGTTTTTCCCCTTTTGTAATGGCTTGGCAGGCGAAGAACGATGGTCTGGAGGGTTGCCCAGAGCAATGCCAGAGGTCAAGATTTATTCTAAACCTTCCAGCCATCAACTCTTTTGTTTTGCTATTGTCACCCCGAGTGGGAAGGGTATGCCCAGACGTGGGTCCCTTGCCTGCTGGGCCTAGAGACCCAAGCTACTCCTCACTAATGACGCCCAACAAGGCTGAAACATGTCTGGGGATGCTTGTGGTCTCGTGCAAAAGGGATGTGACCTAGCAGTTCGGGCTGGACTACCTCTTTGGGGGTGGGACGTAGCCTGATTTGCATATGGTTTTTCCCCTTTTATAATGGCTTGGCAGGCGAAGAACGATGGTCTGGAGGGTTGCCCAGAGCAATGCCAGAAGTCAAGATTTATTCTAAACCTTCCAGCCATCAACTCTTTTGTTTTGCTATTGTCACCCCGAGTGGGAAGGGTATGCCCAGACGTGGGTCCCTTGCCTGCTGGGCCTAGAGACCCAAGCTACTTCTCACTATTGACGCCCAACAAGGCAGAAACATGTCTGGGGATGCTTGTGGTCTTGTGCAAAAGGGATGTGACCTAGCAGTTCGGGCTGGACTACCCCTTTGGGGGTGGGAGCAAGCCTGATTTGCATATGGTTTTTCCCCTTTTGTAATGGCTTGGCAGGCGAAGAACGATGGTCTGGAGGGTTGCCCAGAGCAATGCCAAAGGTCAAGATTTATTCTAAACCTTCCAGCCATCAACTCTTTTGTTTTGCTATTGTCACCCCGAATGGGAAGGGTATGCCCAGACGTGGGTCCCTTGCCTGCTGGGCCTAGAGACCCAAGCTACTCCTCACTGATGACGCCCAACAAGGCTGAAACATGTCTGGGGATGCTTGTGGTCTCGTGCAAAAGGGATGTGACCTAGCAGTTTGGGATGGACTACCCCTTTGGGGGTGGGACCAAGCCTGATTTGCATATAGTTTTTCCCCTTTTGTAATGGCTTGGCAGGCGAAGAACGATGGTCTGGAGGGTTGCCCAGAGCAATGCCAGAGGTCAAGATTTATTCTAAACCTTCCAGCCATCAACTATTTTGTTTTGCTATTGTCACCCCGAGTGGGAAGGGTATTCCCAGACGTGGGTACCTTGCCTGCTGGGCCTAGAGACCCAAGCTACTCCTCACTGATGACGCCCAACAAGGCTGAAACATGTCTGGGGATGCTTGTGATCTCTTGCAAAAGGGATGTGACCTAGCAGTTCGGGCTGGACTACCTCTTTGGGGGTGGGACCAAGCCTGATTTGCATATGGTTTTTCCCCTTTTGTAATGGCTTGGTAGGCGAAGAAAGATGGTCTGGAGGGTTGCCCAGAGCAATGCCAGAGGTCAAGATTTATTCTAAACCTTCCAGCCATCAACGCTTTTGTTTTGCTATTGTCACCCCGAGTGGGAAGGGTATGCCCAGACGTGGGTCCCTTGCCTGCTGGGCCTAGAGACCCAAGCTACTCCTCACTGATGACACCCAACAAGGCTGAAACATGTCTGGGGATGCTTGTGGTCTCGTGCAAAAGGGATGTGACCTAGCAGTTTGGGCTGGACTGCCCCTTTGGGGGTGGGACCAAGCCTGATTTGCATATGGTTTTTCCCCTTTTGTAATGGCTTGGCAGGCGAAGAACAATGGTCTGGAGGGTTGCCCAGAGCAATGCCAGAGGTCAAGATTTATTCTAAACCTTCCAGCCATCAACTCTTTTGTTTTGCTATTGTCACCCCGAGTGGGAAGGGTATGCCCAGACGTGGGTCCCTTGCCTGCTGCGCCTAGAGACCCAAGCTACTCCTCACTGATGACGCCCAACAAGGCTGAAACATGTCTGGGGAAGCTTGTGGTCTCGTGCAAAAGGGATGTGACCTAGCAGTTCGGGCTGTACTACCCCTTTGGGGGTGGGACCAAGCCTGATTTGCATATGGTTTTTCCCCTTTTGCAATGGCTTGGCAGGCGAAGAACGATGGTGTGGAGGGTTGCCCAGAGCAATGCCAGAGGTCAAGATTTATTCTAAACCTTCCAGCCATCAACTCTTTTGTTTTGCTATTGTCACCCCGAGTGCGAAGGGTATGCCCAGACGTGGGTCCCTTGCCTGCTGGGCCTAGAGACCCAAGCTACTCCTCACTGATGACGCCCAACAAGGCTGAAACATGTCTGGGGATGCTTGTGGCCTCGTGCAAAAGGGATGTGACCTAGCAGTTCGGGCTGGACTACCCCTTTGGGGGTGGGACCAAGCCTGATTTGCATATAGTTTTTCCCCTTTTCTAATGGCTTGGCAGGCGAAGAACGATGGTCTGGAGGGTTGCCCAGAGCAATGCCAGAGGTCAAGATGTATTCTAAACCTTCCAGCCATCAACTCTTTTGTTTTGCTATTGTCACCCCGAGTGTGAAGGGTATGGCCAGACGTGGGTCCCTTGCCTGCTGGGCCTAGAGACCCAAGCTACTCCTCACTGATGACGCCCAACAAGGCTGAAACATGTCTGGGGATGCTTGTGGTATTGGGCAAAAGGGATGTGACCTAGCAGTTCGGGCTGGACTACCCCTTTGGGGGTGGGACCAAGCCTGATTTGCATATGGTTTTTCCCCTTTTATAATGGCTTGGCAGGCGAAGAACGATGGTCTGGAGGGTTGCCCAGAGCAATGCCAGAGGTCAAGATTTATTCTAAACCTTCCAGCCATCAACTCTTTTGTTTTGCTATTGTCACCCCGAGTGGGAAGGGTATGCCCAGACGTGGGTCCCTTGCCTGCTGGGCCTAGCGACCCAAGCTACTCCTCACTGATGACGCCCAACAAGGCTGAAACATGTCTGGGGTTGCTTGTGGTCTCGTGCAAAAGGGATGTGAACTAGCAGTTCGGGCTGGACTACCCCTTTGGGGGTGGGACCAAGCCTGATTTGCATATGGTTTTTCCCCATTTGTAATGGCTTGGCAGGCGAAGAACGATGGTCTGGAGGGTTGCCCAGAGCAATGCCAGAGGTCAAGATTTATTCTAAACCTTCCAGCCATCAAATCTTTTGTTTTGCTATTGTCACCCCAAGTGGGAAGGGTATGCCCAGACGTGGGTCCCTTGCCTGCTGGGCCTAGAGACCCAAGCTACTCCTCACTGATGACGCCCAACAAGGCCGAAACATGTCTGGGGATGCTTGTGGTCTCGTGCAAAAGGGATGTGACCTAGCAGTTCGGGCTGGACTACCCCTTTGGGGGTGGGACCAAGCCTGATTTGCATATGGTTTTTCCCCTTTTGTAATGGCTTGGCAGGCGAAGAACGATGGTCTGGAGGGTTGCCCAGAACAATGCCAGAGGTCAAGATTTATTCTAAACCTTCCAGCCATCAACTATTTTGTTTTGCTATTGTCACCCCGAGTGGGAAGGGTATTCCCAGACGTGGGTACCTTGCCTGCTGGGCCTAGAGACCCAAGCTACTCCTCACTGATGACGCCCAACAAGGCTGAAACATGTCTGGGGATGCTTGTGATCTCTTGCAAAAGGGATGTGACCTAGCAGTTCGGGCTGGACTACCTCTTTGGGGGTGGGACCAAGCCTGATTTGCATATGGTTTTTCCCCTTTTGTAATGGCTTGGTAGGCGAAGAAAGATGGTCTGGAGGGTTGCCCAGAGCAATGCCAGAGGTCAAGATTTATTCTAAACCTTCCAGCCATCAACGCTTTTGTTTTGCTATTGTCACCCCGAGTGGGAAGGGTATGCCCAGACGTGGGTCCCTTGCCTGCTGGGCCTAGAGACCCAAGCTACTCCTCACTAATGACGCCCAACAAGGCTGAAACATGTCTGGGGATGCTTGTGGTCTCGTGCAAAAGGGATGTGACCTAGCAGTTCGGGCTGGACTACCCTTTTGGGGTGGGACCAAGCCTGATTTGCATATGGTTTTTCACCTTTTGTAATGGCTTGGCAGGCGAAGAACGATGGTCTGGAGGGTTGCCCAGAGCAATGCCAGAGGTCAAGATTTATTCTAAACCTTCCAGCCATCAACTCTTTTGTTTTGCTATTGTCACCCCGAGTGGGAAGGGTATGCCCAGACGTGGGTCCCTTGCCTGCTGGGCCTAGGGACCCAAGCTACTCCTCACTGATGACGCCCAACAAGGCTGAAACATGTCTGGGGATGCTTGTGGTCTCGTGCAAAAGGGATGTGACCTAGCAGTTCGGGCTGGACTACCCCTTTGGGGGTGGGACCAAGCCTGATTTGCATATGGTTTTTCCCCTTTTGTAATGGCTTGGCAGGCGAAGAACGATGGTCTGGAGGGTTGCCCAGAGCAATGCCAGAGGTCAAGATTTATTCTAAACCTTCCAGCCATCAACTCTTTTGTTTTGCTATTGTCACCCCGAGTGGGAAGTGTATGCCCAGACGTGGGTCCCTTGCCTGCTGGGCCTATAGACCCAAGCTACTCCTCACTGATGACGCCCAACAAGGCTGAAACATGTCTGGGGATGCTTGTGGTCTCGTGCAAAAGGGATGTGACCTAGCAGTTCGGGCTGGACGACCCCTTTGGGGGTGGGACCAAGCCTGATTTGCATATGGTTTTTCCCCTTTTGTAATGGCTTGGCAGGCGAAGAACGATGGTCTGGAGGGTTGCCCAGAGCAATGCCAGAGGTCAAGATTTATTCTAAACCTTCCAGCCATCAACTCTTTTGTTTTGCTATTGTCACCCCGAGTGGGAAGGGTATGCCCAGACGTGGGTCTCTTGCCGCTGGGCCTAGAGACCCAAGCTACTCCTCACTGATGACGCCCAACAAGGCTGAAACATGTCTGGGGATGCTTGTGGTCTCGTGCAAAAGGGATGTGACCTAGCAGTTCGGGCTGGACTACCCCTTTGGGGGTGGGACCAAGCCTGATTTGCATATGGTTTTTCCCCTTTTGTAATGGCTTGGCAGGCGAAGAAGGATGGTCTGGAGGGTTGCCCAGAGCAATGCCAGAGGTCAAGATTTATTCTAAACCTTCCAGCCATCAACTCTTTTGTTTTGCTATTGTCACCCCGAGTGGGAAGGGTATGGCCAGACGTGGGTCCCTTGCCTGCTGGGCCTAGAGACCCAAGCTACTCCTCACTGATGACACCCAACAAGGCTGAAACATGTCTGGGGATGCTTGTGGTCTCGTGCAAAAGGGATGTGACCTAGCAGTTTGGGCTGGACTGCCCCTTTGGGGGTGGGACCAAGCCTGATTTGCATATGGTTTTTCCCCTTTTGTAATGGCTTGGCAGGCGAAGAACAATGGTCTGGAGGGTTGCCCAGAGCAATGCCAGAGGTCAAGATTTATTCTAAGCCTTCCAGCCATCAACTCTTTTGTTTTGCTATTGTCACCCCGAGTGGGAAGGGTATGCCCAGACGTTGGTCCCTTGCCTGCTGCGCCTAGAGACCCAAGCTACTCCTCACTGATGACGCCCAACAAGGCTGAAACATGTCTGGGGATGCTTGTGGTCTCGTGCAAAAGGGATTTGACCTAGCAGTTCGGGCTGGACTACCCCTTTGGGGGTGGGACCAAGCCTGATTTGCATATGGTTTTTCCCCTTTTGCAATGGCTTGGCAGGCGAAGAACGATAGTGTGGAGGGTTGCCCAGAGCAATGCCAGAGGTCAAGATTTATTCTAAACCTTCCAGCCATCAACTCTTTTGTTTTGCTATTGTCACCCCGAGTGCGAAGGGTATGCCCAGACGTGGGTCCCTTGCCTGCTGGGCCTAGAGACCCAAGCTACTCCTCACTGATGATGCCCAACAAGGCTGAAACATTTCTGGTGATGCTTGTGGTCTCGTGCAAAAGGGATGTGACCTAGCAGTTCGGGCTGGACTACCCCTTTGGGGGTGGGACCAAGCCTGATTTGCATATGGTTTTTCCCCTTTTGTAATGGCTTGGCAGGCGAAGAACGATGGTCTGGAGGGTTGCCCAGAGCAATGCCAGAGGTCAAGATTTATTCTAAACCTTCCAGCCATCAACTCTTTTGTTTTGCTATTGTCACCCTGAGTGGGAAGGGTATGCCCAGACGTGGGTCCCTTGCCTGCTGGGCCTAGAGACCCAAGCTACTCCTCACTGATGAGGCCCAACAAGGCTGAAACATGTCTGGGATGCTTGTGGTCTCATGCAAAAGGGGTGTGACCTAGCAGTTCGGGCTGGACTACCCCTTTGGGGGTGGGACCAAGCCTGATTTGCATATGGTTTTTCCCCTTTTGTAATGGCTTGGCAGGCGAAGAACGATGGTCTGGAGGGTTGCCCAGAGCAATGCCAGAGGTCAAGATTTATTCTAAACCTTCCAGCCATCAACTCTTTTGTTTTGCTATTGTCACCCCGAGTGGGAAGGGTATGCCCAGACGTGGGTCCCTTGCCTGCTGGGCCTAGAGACCCAAGCTACTCCTCACTGATGACACCCAACAAGGCTGAAACATGTCTGGGGATGCTTGTGGTCTTGTGCAAAAGGGATGTGACCTAGCAGTTCGGGCTGGACTACCCCTTTGGGGGTGGGACCAAGCCTGATTTGCATATGGTTTTTCCCCTTTTGCAATGGCTTGGCAGGCGAAGAACGATGGTGTGGAGGGTTGCCCAGAGCAATGCCAGAGGTCAAGATTTATTCTAAACCTTCCAGCCATCAACTCTTTTGTTTTGCTATTGTCACCCCGAGTGCGAAGGGTATGCCCAGACGTGGGTCCCTTGCCTGCTGGGCCTAGAGACCCAAGCTACTCCTCACTGATGATGCCCAACAAGGCTGAAACATTTCTGGTGATGCTTGTGGTCTCGTGCAAAAGGGATGTGACCTAGCAGTTCGGGCTGGACTACCCCTTTGGGGGTGGGACCAAGCCTGATTTGCATATGGTTTTTCCCCTTTTGTAATGGCTTGGCAGGCGAAGAACGATGGTCTGGAGGGTTGCCCAGAGCAATGCCAGAGGTCAAGATTTATTCTAAACCTTCCAGCCATCAACTCTTTTGTTTTGCTATTGTCACCCCGAGTGGGAAGGGTATGCCCAGACGTGGGTCCCTTGCCTGCTGGGCTTAGAGACCCAAGCTACTCCTCACTGATGACGCCCAACAAGGCTGAAACATGTCTGAGGATGCTTCTGGTCTCGTGCAAAAGGGATGTGACCTAGCAGTTCGGGCTGGACTACCCCTTTGGGGGTGGGAGCAAGCCTGATTTGCATATGGTTTTTCCCCTTTTGTAATGGCTTGGCAGGCGAAGAACGATGGTCTGGAGGGTTGCCCAGAGCAATGCCAGAGTTCAAGATTTATTCTAAACCTTCCAGCCATCAACTCTTTTGTTTTGCTATTGTCACCCCGAGTGGGAAGGGTATGCCCAGACGTGGGTCCCTTGCCTGCTGAGCCTAGAGACCCAAGCTACTCCTCACTGATGACGCCCAACAAGGCTGAAACATGTCTGGGGATGCTTGTGGTCTCTGCAAAAGGGATGTGACCTAGCAGTTCGGGCTGGACTACCCCTTTGGGGGTGGGAGCAAGCCTGATTTGCATATGGTTTTTCCCCTTTTGTAATGGCTTGGCAGGCGAAGAACGATGGTTTGGAGGGTTGCCCAGAGCAATGCCAGAGGTCAAGATTTATTCTAAACCTTCCAGCCATCAACTCTATTGTTTTGCTATTGTCACCCCGAGTGGGAAGGGTATGCCCAGACGTGGGTCCCTTGCCTGCTGGGCCTAGAGACCCAAGCTACTCCTCACTGATGACGCCCAACAAGGCTGAAACATGTCTGGGGATGCTTGTGGTCTCGTGCAAAAGGGATGTGACCTAGCAGTTCGGGCTGGACTACCCCTTTGGGGGTGGGACCAAGCCTGATTTGCATATGGTTTTTCCCCTTTTGTAATGGCTTGGCAGGCAAAGAACGATGGTCTGTAGGGTTGCCCAGAGCAATGCCAGAGGTCAAGATTTATTCTAAACCTTCCAGCCATCAACTCTTTTGTTTTGCTATTGTCACCCCGAGTGGGAAGGGTATGCCCAGACGTGGGTCCCTTGCCTGCTGGGCCTAGAGACCCAAGCTACTCCTCACTGATGACGCCCAACAAGGCTGAAACATGTCTGGGGATGCTTGTGGTCTCGTGCAAAAGGGATGTGACCTAGCAGTTCGGGCTGGACTACCCCTTTGGGGGTGGGACCAAGCCTGATTTGCATATGGTTTTTCCCCTTTTGTAATGGCTTGGCAGGCGAAGAACGATGGGCTGGAGGGTTGCCCAGAGCAATGCCAGAGGTCAAGATTTATTCTAAACCTTCCAGCCATCAACTCTTTTGTTTTGCTATTGTCACCCTGAGTGGGAAGGGTATTCCCAGACGTGGGTCCCTTGCCTGCTGGGCCTAGAGACCCAGCCTACTCCTCACTGATGATGCCCAACAAGGCTGAAACATGTCTGGGGATGCTTGTGGTCTCGTGCAAAAGGGATGTGACCTAGCAGTTCGGGCTGGACTACCCCTTTGGGGGTGGGACCAAGCCTGATTTGCATATGGTTTTTCCCCTTTTGTAATGGCTTGGCAGGCGAAGAACGATGGTCTGGAGGGTTGCCCAGAGCAATGCCAGAGGTCAAGATTTATTCTAAACCTTCGAGCCGTCAATTCTTTTGTTTTGCTATTGTCACTCCGAGTGGGAAGGGTATCCCCAGACGTGGGTCCCTTGCCTGCTGGGCCTAAAGACCCAAGCTACTCCTCCCTGATGACGCCCAACAAGGCTGAAACATGTCTGGGGATGCTTGTGGTCTTGTGCAAAAGGGATGTGACCTAGCAGTTTGGACTGGACTACCCCTTTGGGGGTGGGACCAAGCCTGATTTGCATATGGTTTTTCCCCTTTTGTAATGGCTTGGCAGGCGAAGAACGATGGTCTGGAGGGTTGCCCAGAGCAATGCCAGAGGTCAAGATTTATTGTAAACCTTCCAGCTGTCAACTCTTTTGTTTTGCTATTGTCACCCCGAGTGGGAAGGGTATGCCCAGACGTGGGTCCCTTGCCTGCTGGGCCTAGAGACCCAAGCTACTCGTCACTTATGACGCCCAACAAGGCTGAAACATGTCTGGGGATGCTTGTGGTCTCGTGCAAACGGGATGTGACCTAGCAGTTCGGGCTGGACTACCCCTTTGGGGGTGGGAGCAAGCCTGATTTGCATATGGTTTTTCCCCTTTTGTAATGGCTTTGCAGGCGAAGAACGATGGTCTGGAGGGTTGCCCAGAACAATGCCAGAGGTCAAGATTTATTCTAAACCTTCCAGCCATCAACTCTTTTGTTTTGCTATTGTCACCCCGAGTGGGAAGGGTATGCCCAGACGTGGGTCCCTTGCCTGCTGGGCCTAGAGACCCAAGCTACTTCTCACTGATGACGCCCAACAAGGCTGAAACATGTCTGGGGATGCTTGTGGTCTTGTGCAAAAGGGATGTGACCTAGCAGTTCGGGCTGGACTACCCCTTTGGGGGTGGGACCAAGCCGGATTTGCATATGGTTTTTCCCCTTTAGTAATGGCTTGGCAGGCGAAGAACGATGGTCTGGAGGGGTGCGCAGAGCAATGCCAGAGGTCAAGATTTATTCTAAACCTTCCAGCCATCAACTCTTTTGTTTTGCTATTGTCACCCCGAGTGGGAAGCGTATGCCCAGACGTGGGTCCCTTGCCTGCTGGGCCTAGAGACCCAAGCTACTCCTCACTGATGACACCCAACAAGGCTGAAACATGTCTGGGGATGCTTGTGGCCTCGTGCAAAAGGGATGTGACCTAGCAGTTCGGGCTGGACTACCCCTTTGGGGGTGGGACCAAGCCTGATTTGCATATAGTTTTTCCCCTTTTCTAATGGCTTGGCAGGCGAAGAACGATGGTCTGGAGGGTTGCCCAGAGCAATGCCAGAGGTCAAGATGTATTCTAAACCTTCCAGCCATCAACTCTTTTGTTTTGCTATTGTCACCCCGAGTGTGAAGGGTATGGCCAGACGTGGGTCCCTTGCCTGCTGGGCCTAGAGACCCAAGCTACTCCTCACTGATGACGCCCAACAAGGCTGAAACATGTCTGGGGATGCTTGTGGTCTCGTGCAAAAGGGATGTGACCTAGCAGTTCGGGCTGGACTACCCCTTTGGGGGTGGGACCAAGCCTGATTTGCATATGGTTTTTCCCCATTTGTAATGGCTTGGCAGGCGAAGAACGATGGTCTGGAGGGTTGCCCAGAGCAATGCCAGAGGTCAAGATTTATTCTAAACCTTCCAGCCATCAACTCTTTTGTTTTGCTATTGTCACCCCAAGTGGGAAGGGTATGCCCAGATGTGGGTCCCTTGCCTGCTGGGCCTAGAGACCCAAGCTACTCCTCACTGATGACGCCCAACAAGGCCGAAACATGTCTGGGGATGCTTGTGGTCTCGTGCAAAAGGGATGTGACCTAGCAGTTCGGGCTGGACTACCCCTTTGGGGGTGGGACCAAGCCTGATTTGCATATGGTTTTTGCCCTTTTGTAATGGCTTGGCAGGCGAAGAACGATGGTCTGGAGGGTTGCCCAGAACAATGCCAGAGGTCAAGATTTATTCTAAACCTTCCAGCCATCAACTCTTTTGTTTTGCTATTGTCACCCCGAGTGGGAAGGGTATGCCCAGACGTGGGACCCTTGCCTGCTGGGCCTAGAGACCCAAGCTACTCCTCACTGATGACGCCCAACAAGGCTGAAACATGTCTGGGGATGCTTGTGGTCTCGTGCAAAAGGGATGTGACCTAGCAGTTCGGGCTGGACTACCCCTTTGGGGGTGGGACCAAGCCTGATTTGCATATAGTTTTTCCCCTTTTGTAATGGCTTGGCAGGCGAAGAACGATGGTCTGGAGGGTTGCCCAGAGCAATGCCAGAGGTCAAGATTTATTCTAAACCTTCCAGCCATTAACTCTATTGTTTTGCTATTGTCACCCCGAGTGGGAAGGGTATGCCCAGACGTGGGTCCCTTGCCAGCTGGGCCTAGAGACCCAGGCTACTCCTCACTGATGACACCCAACAAGGCTGAAACATGTCTTGGGATGCTTGTGGTCTCGTGCAAAAGGGATGTGACCTAGCAGTTTGGGCTGGACTACCCCTTTGGGGGTGGGACCAAGCCTGATTTGCAAATGGTTTTTCCCCTTTTGTAATTGCTTGGCAGGCGAAGAACGATGGTCTGGAGGGTTGCCCAGAGCAATGCCAGAGGTCAAGATTTATTCTAAACCTTCCAGCCATCAACTCTTTTGTTTTGCTATTGTCACCCCGAGTGGGAAGGGTATGCCCAGACGTGGGTCCCTTGCCTGCTGGGCCTAGAGACCCAAGCTACTCCTCACTGATGATGCCCAACAAGGCTGAAACATGTCTGGGGATGCTTGTGGTCTCGTGCAAAAGGGATGTGACCAAGCAGTTCGGGCTGGACTACCCCTTTGGGGGTGGGACCAAGCCTGATTTGCATATGGGTTTTCCCCTTTTGTAATGGCTTGGCACGCGAAGAACGATGGTCTGGAGGGTTGCCCAGAGCAATGCCAGAGGTAAAGATGTATTCTAAACCTTCGAGCCGTCAACTCTTTTGTTTTGCTATTGTCACTCCGAGTGGGAAGGGTATGCCCAGACGTGGGTCCCTTACCTGCTGGGCCTAGAGACCCAAGCTACTCCTCCCTGATGACGCCCAACAAGGCTGAAACATGTCTGGGGATGCTTGTGGTCTCGTGCAAAAGGGATGTGACCTAGCAGTTTGGACTGGACTACCCCTTTGGGGGTAGGACCAAGCCTGATTTGCATATGGTTTTTCCCGTTTTGTAATGGCTTGGCAGGCGAAGAACGATGGTCTGGAGGATTGCCCAGAGCAATGCCAGAGGTCAAGATTTATTCCAAACCTTCCAGCCGTCAACTCTTTTGTTTTGCTATTGTCACCCCGAGTGGGAAGCGTATGCCCAGACGTGGGTCCCTTGCCTGCTGGGCCTAGAGACGCAAGCTACTCCTCCCTGATGACGCCCAACAAGGCTGAAACATGTCTGGGGATGCTTGTGGTCTCGTGCAAAAGGGATGTGACCTAGCAGTTCGGGCTGGACTACCCCTTTGGGGGTGGGACCAAGCCTGATTTGCATATAGTTTTTCCCCTTTTCTAATGGCTTGGCAGGCGAAGAACGATGGTCTGGAGGGTTGCCCAGAGCAATGCCAGAGGTCAAGATGTATTCTAAACCTTCCAGCCATCAACTCTTTTGTTTTGCTATTGTCACCCCGAGTGTGAAGGGTATGCCCAGACGTGGGTCCCTTGCCTGCTGGGCCTAGAGACCCAAGCTACTCCTCACTGATGACGCCCAACAAGGCTGAAATATGTCTGGGGATGCTTGTGGTATCGGGCAAAAGGGATGTGACCTAGCAGTTCGGGCTGGACTATCCCTTTGGGGGTGGGACCAAGCCTGATTTGCATATGGTTTTTCCCCTTTTATAATGGCTTGGCAGGCGAAGAACGATGGTCTGGAGGGTTGCCCAGAGCAATGCCAGAGGTCAAGATTTATTCTAAACCTTCCAGCCATCAACTCTTTTGTTTTGCTATTGTCACCCCGAGTGGGAAGGGTATGCCCAGACGTGGGTCCCTTGCCTGCTGGGCCTAGAGACCCAAGCTACTCCTCACTGATGATGCCCAACAAGGCTGAAACATGTCTGGGGATGCTTGTGGTCTCGTGCAAAAGGGATGTGACCTAGCAGTTTGGGCTGGACTACCCCTTTGGGGGTGGGACCAAGCCTGATTTGCATATGGTTTTTCCCCTTTTGTAATGGCTTGGCAGGCGAAGAACGATGGTCTGGAGGGTTGCCCAGAGCAATGCCAGAGGTCAAGATTTATTCTAAACCTTCCAGCCATCAACTCTTTTGTTTTGCTATTGTCACCCCAAGTGGGAAGGGTATGCCCAGACGTGGGTCACTTGCCTGCTGGGCCTAGAGACCCAAGCTACTCCTCACTGATGACGCCCAACAAGGCCGAAACATGTCTGGGGATGCTTGTGGTCTCGTGCAAAAGGGATGTGACCTAGCAGTTCGGGCTGGACTACCCCTTTGGGGGTGGGACCAAGCCTGATTTGCATATGGTTTTTTCCCTTTTGTAATGGCTTGGCAGGCGAAGAACGATGGTCTGGAGGGTTGCCCAGAGCAATGCCAGAGGTCAAGATTTATTCTAAACCTTCCAGCCATCAACTCTTTTGTTTTGCTATTGTCACCCCGAGTGGGAAGGGTATGCCCAGACGTGGGTCCCTTGCCTGCTGGGCCTAGAGACCCACGCTACTCCTCACTGATGATGCTCAACAAGGCTGAAACATGTCTGGGGATGCTTGTGGTCTCGTGCAAAAGGGATGTGACCTAGCAGTTCGGGCTGGACTACCCCTTTGGGGGTGGGACCAAGCCTGATTTGCATATAGTTTTTCCCCTTTTGTAATGGCTTGGCAGGCGAAGAACGATGGTCTGGAGGGTTGCCCAGAGCAATGCCAGAGGTCAAGATTTATTCTAAACCTTCCAGCCATTAACTCTTGTTTTGCTATTGTCACCCCGAGTGGGAAGGGTATGCCCAGACGTGGGTCCCTTGCCTGCTGGGCCTAGAGACCCAGGCTACTCCTCACTGATGACACCCAACAAGGCTGAAACATGTCTGGGGATGCTTGTGGTCTCGTGCAAAAGGGATGTAACCTAGCAGTTTGGGCTGGACTACCCCT
This sequence comes from Ambystoma mexicanum, assembly GCF_040938575.1. Lineage (NCBI taxonomy): Eukaryota > Metazoa > Chordata > Amphibia > Caudata > Ambystomatidae > Ambystoma > Ambystoma mexicanum. Next base: position 994,615,292 of record NC_090936.1, read on the forward strand.
TTGGGGGTGGGACCAAGCCTGATTTGCATATGGTTTTTCCCCTTTTGTAATTGCTTGGCAGGCGAAGAACGATGGTCTGGAGGGTTGCCCAGAGCAATGCCAGAGGTCAAGATTTATTCTAAACCTTCCAGCCATCAACTCTTTTGTTTTGCTATTGTCACCCCGAGTGGAAAGGGTATGCCCAGACGTGGGTCCCTTGCCTGCTGGGCCTAGAGACCCAAGCTACTCCTCACTGATGATGCCCAACAAGGCTGAAACATGTCTGGGGATGCTTGTGGTCTCGTGCAAAAGGGATGTGACCAAGCAGTTCGGGCTGGACTACCCCTTTGGGGGTGGGACCAAGCCTGATTTGCATATGGGTTTTCCCCTTTTGTAATGGCTTGGCACGCGAAGAACGATGGTCTGGAGGGTTGCCCAGAGCAATGCCAGAGGTCAAGGTGTATTCTAAACCTTCCAGCCATCAACTCTTTTGTTTTGCTATTGTCACCCCGAGTGTGGAGGGTATGCCCAGACGTGGGTCCCTTGCCTGCTGGACCTAGAGACCCAAGCTACTCCTCACTGATGACGCCCAACAAGGCCGAAACATGTCTGGGGATGCTTGTGGTCTCGTGCAAAAGGGATGGGATCTAGCAGTTCGGGCTGGACTACCCCTTTGGGGGTGGGACCAAGCCTGATTTGCATATGGTTTTTCCCCTTTTGTAATGGCTTGGCAGGCGAAGAACGATGGTCTGTAGGGTTACCCAGAGCAATGCCAGAGGTCAAGATTTATTCTAAACCTTCCAGCCATCAAATCTTTTGTTTTGCTATTGTCACCCTGAGTGGGAAGGGAATTCCCAGACGTGGGTCCCTTGCGTGCTGGGCCTAGAGACCCAAGCTACTCCTCACTGAAGACGCCCAACAAGGCTGAAACATGTCTGGGAATGCTTGTGGTCTCGTGCAAAATGGATGTGACCTAGCAGTTCGGGCTGGACTACCCCTTTGGGGGTGGGACCAAGCCTGATTTGCATATGGTTTTTCCCCTTTTGTAATGGCTTGGCAGGCGAAGAACGATGGTCTGGAGGGTTGCCCAGAGCAATGCCAGAGGTCAAGATTTATTCTAAACCTTCGAGCCGTCAACTCTTTTGTTTTGCTATTGTCACTCCGAGTGGGAAGGGTATGCCCAGACGTGGGTCCCTAACCTGCTGGGCCTAGAGACCCAAGCTACTCCTCCCTGATGACGCCCAACAAGGCTGAAACATGTCTGGGGATGCTTGTGGTCTCGTGCAAAAGGGATGTGACCTAGCAGTTTGGACTGGACTACCCCTTTGGGGGTAGGACCAAGCCTGATTTGCATATGGTTTTTCCCCTTTTGTAATGGCTTGGCAGGCGAAGAACGATGGTCTGGAGGATTGCCCAGAGCAATGCCAGAGGTCAAGATTTATTCCAAACCTTCCAGCCGTCAACTCTTTTGTTTTGCTATTGTCACCCCGAGTGGGAAGCGTATGCCCAGACGTGGGTCCCTTGCCTGCTGGGCCTAGAGACCCAAGCTACTCCTCACTGATGACGCCCAACAAGGCTGAAACATGTCTGGGGATGCTTGTGGTCTCGTGCAAAAGGGATGTGACCTAGCAGTTCGGGCTGGACTACCCCTTTGGGGGTGGGACCAAGCCTGATTTGCATATGGTTTTTCCCCTTTTGTAATGGCTTGGCAGGCGAAGAACGATGGTCTGGAGGGTTGCCCAGAGCAATGCCAGAGGTCAAGATTTATTCTAAACCTTCCAGCCATCAACTCTTTTGTTTTGCTATTGTCACCCCGAGTGGGAAGGGTATGCCCAGACGTGGGTCCCTTGCCTGCTGGGCCTAGAGACCCAAGCTACTCCTCACTGATGACGCCCAACAAGGCTGAAACATGTCTGGGGATGCTTGTGGTCTCGTGCAAAAGGGATGTGACCTAGCAGCTCGGGCTGGACTACCCCTTTGGGGGTGGGACCAAGCCTGATTTGCATATGGTTTTTCCCCTTTTGTAATGGCTTGGTAGGCGAAGAACGATGGTCTGGAGGGTTGCCCAGAGCAATGCCAGAGGTCAAGATTTATTCTAAACCTTCCAGCCATCAACTCTTTTGTTTTGCTATTGTCACCCCAAGTGGGAAGGGTATGCCCAGACTTGGGTCTCTTGCCTGCTGGGCCTAGAGACCCAAGCTACTCCTCACTGATGACGCCCAACAAGGCCGAAACATGTCTGGGGATGCTTGTGGTCTTGTGCAAAAGGGATGTGACCTAGCAGTTCGGGCTGGACTACCCCTTTGGGGGTGGGGCCAAGCCTGATTTGCATATGGTTTTTCCCCTTTTGTAATGGCTTGGCAGGCGAAGAACGATGGTCTGTAGGGTTGCGTAGAACAATGCCAGAGGTCAAGATTTATTCTAAACCTTCCAGCCATCAACTCTTTTGTTTTGCTATTGTCACCCCGAGTGGGAAGGGTATGCCCAGACGTGGGTCCCTTGCCTGCTGGGCCTAGAGACCCAAGCTACTTCTCACTGATGACGCCCAACAAGGCTGAAACATGTCTGGGGATGCTTGTGGTCTCGTGCAAAAGGGATGTGACCTAGCAGTTCGGGCTGGACTACCCCTTTGGGGGTGGGAGCAAGCCTGATTTGCATATGGTTTTTCCCCTTTTGTAATGGCTTGGCAGGCGAAGAACGATGGTCTGGAGGGTTGCCCAGAGCAATGCCAGAGGTCAAGATTTATTCTAAACCTTCCAGCCATCAACTCTTTTGTTTTGCTATTGTCACCCCGAGTGGGAAGGGTACGCCCAGACGTGGGTCCCTTGCCTGCTGGGCCTAGAGACCCAAGCTACTCCTCACTGATGACGCCCAACAAGGCTGAAACATGTCTGGGGATGCTTGTGGTCTCGTGCAAAAGGGATGTGACCTAGCAGTTCGGGCTGGACTACCCCTTTGGGGGTGGGACCAAGCCTGATTTGCATATAGTTTTTCCCCTTTTGTAATGACTTGGCAGGCGAAGAACGATGGTCTGGAGGGTTGCCCAGAGCAATGCCAGAGGTCAAGATTTATTCTAAACCTTCCAGCCATTAACTCTATTGTTTTGCTATTGTCACCCCGAGTGGGAAGGGTATGCCCAGACGTGGGTCCCTTGCCTGCTGGGCCTAGAGACCCAGGCTACTCCTCACTGATGACACCCAACAAGGCTGAAACATGTCTGGGGATGCTTGTGGTCTCGTGCAAAAGGGATGTGACCTAGCAGTTTGGGCTGGACTACCCCTTCGGGGGTGGGACAGAGCCTGATTTGCATATGGTTTTTCCCCTTTTGTAATTGCTTGGCAGGCAAAGAACGATGGTCTGGAGGGTTGCCCAGAGCAATGCCAGAGGTCAAGATTTATTCTAAACCTTCCAGCCATCAACTCTTTTGTTTTGCTATTGTCACCCCGAGTGGGAAGGGTATGCCCAGACGTGGGTCCCTTGCCTGCTGGGCCTAGAGACCCAAGCTACTCCTCACTGATGATGCCCAACAAGGCTGAAACATGTCTGGGGATGCTTGTGGTCTCGTGCAAAAGGGATGTGACCAAGCAGTTCGGGCTGGACTACCCCTTTGGGGGTGGGACCAAGCCTGATTTGCATATGGGTTTTCCCCTTTTGTAATGGCTTGGGACGCGAAGAACGATGGTCTGGAGGGTTGCCCAGAGCAATGCCAGAGGTCAAGATATATTCTAAACCTTCCAGCCATCAACTCTTTTGTTTTGCTATTGTCACCCCGAGTGTGGAGGGTATGCCCAGACGTGGGTCCCTTGCCTGCTGGACCTAGAGACCCAAGCTACTCCTCACTGATGACGCCCAACAAGGCCGAAACATGTCTGGGGATGCTTGTGGTCTCGTGCAAAAGGGATGTGACCTAGAAGTTCGGGCTGGACTACCCCTTTGGGGGTGGGACCAAGCCTGATTTGCATATGGTTTTTTCCCTTTTGTAATGGCTTGGTAGGCGAAGAACGATGGTCTGGAGGGTTGCCCAGAGCAATGCCAGAGGTCAAGATTTATTCTAAACATTCCAGCCATCAACTCTTTTGTTTTGCTATTGTCACCCCGAGTGGTAAGGGTATGCCCAGATGTGGGTCCCTTGCCTGCTGGGCCTAGAGACCCAAGCTACTCCTCACTGATGACGCCCAACAAGGCTGAAACATGTCTGGGGATGCTTGTGGTCTCGTGCAAAAGGGATGTGATCTAGCAGTTCGGGCTGGACTACCCCTTTGGGGGTGGGACCAAGCCTGATTTGCATATGGTTTTCCCCTTTTGTAATGGCTTGGCAGGCGAAGAACGATGGTCTGTAGGGTTACCCAGAGCAATGCCAGAGGTCAAGATTTATTCTAAACCTTCCAGCCATCAAATCTTTTGTTTTGCTATTGTCACCCCGAGTGGGAAGGGAATGCCCAGACGTGGGTCCCTTGCCTGCTGGGCCTAGAGACCCAAGCTACTCCTCACTGATGACGCCCAACAAGGCTGAAACATGTCTGGGAATGCTTGTGGTCTCGTGCAAAAGGGATGTGACCTAGCAGTTCGGGCTGGACTACCCCTTTGGGGGTGGGACCAAGCCTGATTTGCATATGGTTTTTCCCCTTTTGTAATGGCTTGGCAGGCGAAGAACGATGGGCTGGAGGGTTGCCCAGAGCAATGCCAGAGGTCAAGATTTATTCTAAACCTTCGAGCTGTCAACTCTTTTGTTTTGCTATTGTCACTCCGAGTGGGAAGGGTATGCCCAGACGTGGGTCCCTTACCTGCTGGGCCTAGAGACCCAAGCTACTCCTCCCTGATGACGCCCAACAAGGCTGAAACATGTCTGGGGATGCTTGTGGTCTCGTGCAAAAGGGATGTGACCTAGCAGTTTGGACTGGACTACCCCTTTGGGGGTAGGACCAAGCCTGATTTGCATATGGTTTTTCCCCTTTTGTAATGGCTTGGCAGGCGAAGAAGGATTGTCTGGAGGATTGCCCAGAGCAATGCCAGAGGTCAAGATTTATTCTAAACCTTCCAGCTGTCAACTCTTTTGTTTTGCTATTGTCACCCCGAGTGGGAAGCGTATGCCCAGACGTGGGTCCCTTGCCTGCTGGGCCTAGAGACGCAAGCTTCTCCTCACTGATGACCCCCAACAAGGCTGAAACATGTCTGGGGATGCTTGTGGTCTCGTGCAAAAGGGATGTGACCTAGCAGTTCGGGCTGGACTACCCCTTTGGGGGTGGGACCAAGCCTGATTTGCATATAGTTTTTCCCCTTTTCTAATGGCTTGGCAGGCGAAGAACGATGGTCTGGAGGGTTGCCCAGAGCAATGCCAGAGGTCAAGATGTATTCTAAACCTTCCAGCCATCAACTCTTTTGTTTTGCTATTGTCACCCCGAGTGTGAAGGGTATGCCCAGACGTGGGTCCCTTGCCTGCTGGGCCTAGAGACCCAAGCTACTCCTCACTGATGACGCCCAACAAGGCTGAAACATGTCTGGGGATGCTTGTGGTATCGGGCAAAAGGGATGTGACCTAGCAGTTCGGGCTGGACTACCCCTTTGGGGGTGGGACCAAGCCTGATTTGCATATGGTTTTTCCCCTTTTATAATGGCTTGGCAGGCGAAGAACGATGGTCTGGAGGGTTGCCCAGAGCAATGCCAGAGGTCAAGATTTATTCTAAACCTTCCAGCCATCAACTCTTTTGTTTTGCTATTGTCACCCCGAGTGGCAAGGGTATGCCCAGACGTGGGTCCCTTGCCTGCTGGGCCTAGAGACCCAAGCTACTCCTCACTGATGACACCCAACAAGGCTGAAACATGTCTGGGGATGCTTGTGGTCTCGTGCAAAAGGGATGTGACCTAGCAGTTCGGGCTGGACTACCCCTTTGGGGGTGGGACCAAGCCTGATTTGCATATGGTTTTTCCCCTTTTGTAATGGCTTGGCAGGCGAAGAACGATGGTCTGGAGGGTTGCCCAGAGCAATGCCAGAGGTCAAGATTTATTCTAAACCTTCCAGCCATCAACTCTTTTGTTTTGCTATTGTCACCCCAAGTGGGAAGGGTATGCCCAGACGTGGGTCCCTTGCCTGCTGGGCCTAGAGACCCAAGCTACTCCTCACTGATGACGCCCAACAAGGCCGAAACATGTCTGGGGATGCTTGTGGTCTCGTGCAAAAGGGATGTAACCTAGCAGTTCGGGCTGTACTACCCCTTTGGGGGTGGGACCAAGCCTGATTTGCATATGGTTTTTCCCCTTTTGTAATGGCTTGGCAGGCGAAGAACGATGGTCTGGAGGGTTGCCCAGAACAATGCCAGAGGTCAAGATTTATTCTAAACCTTCCAGCCATCAACTCTTTTGTTTTGCTATTGTCACCCCGAGTGGGAAGGGTATGCCCAGACGTGGGTCCCTTGCCTGCTGGGCCTAGAGACCCAAGCTACTTCTCACTGATGACGCCCAACAAGGCTGAAAAATGTCTGGGGATGCTTGTGGTCTTGTGCAAAAGGGATGTGACCTAGCAGTTCGGGCTGGACTACCCCTTTGGGGGTGGGAGCAAGCCTGATTTGCATATGGTTTTTCCCCTTTTGTAATGGCTTGGCAGGCGAAGAACGATGGTCTGGAGGGTTGCCCAGAGCAATGCCAGAGGTCAAGATTTATTCTAAACCTTCCAGCCATCAACTCTTTTGTTTTGCTATTGTCACCCCAAGTGGGAAGGGTATGCCCAGACGTGGGTCTCTTGCCTGCTGGGCCTAGAGACCCAAGCTACTCCTCACTGATGACGCCCAACAAGGCCGAAACATATCTGGAGATGCTTGTGGTCTTGTGCAAAAGGGATGTGACCTAGCAGTTCGGGCTGGACTACCCCTTTGGGGGTGGGGCCAAGCCTGATTTGCATATGGTTTTTCCCCTTTTGTAATGGCTTGGCAGGCGAAGAACGATGGTCTGGAGGGTTGCCTAGAACAATGCCAGAGATCAAGATTTATTCTAAACCTTCCAGCCATCAACTCTTTTGTTTTGCTATTGTCACCCCGAGTGGGAAGGGTATGCCCAGACATGGGTCCCTTGCCTGCTGGGCCTAGAGACCCAAGCTACTCCTCACTGATGACGCCCAACAAGGCTGAAACATGTCTGGGGATGCTTGTGGTCTCGTGCAAAAGGGATGTGACCTAGCAGTTCGGGCTGGACTACCCCTTTGGGGGTGGGACCAAGCCTGATTTGCATATAGTTTTTCCCCTTTTGTAATGACTTGGCAGGCGAAGAACGATGGTCTGGAGGGTTGCCCAGAGCAATGCCAGAGGTCAAGATTTATTCTAAACCTTCCAGCCATCAACTCTTTTGTTTTGCTATTGTCACCCCGAGTGGGAAGGGTATGCCCAGACGTGGGTCCCTTGCCTGCTGGGCCTAGAGACCCAAGCTACTCCTCACTGATGATGCCCAACAAGGCTGAAACATGTCTGGGGATGCTTGTGGTCTCGTGCAAAAGGGATGTGACCAAGCAGTTCGGGCTGGACTACCCCTTTGGGGGTGGGACCAAGCCTGATTTGCATATGGGTTTTCCCCTTTTGTAATGGCTTGGCACGCGAAGAACGATGGTCTGGAGGGTTGCCCAGAGCAATGCCAGAGGTCAAGATATATTCTAAACCTTCCAGCCATCAACTCTTTTGTTTTGCTATTGTCACCCCGAGTGTGGAGGGTATGCCCAGACGTGGGTCCCTTGCCTGCTGGACCTAGAGACCCAAGCTACTCCTCACTGATGACGCCCAACAAGGCCGAAACATGTCTGGGGATGCTTGTGGTCTCGTGCAAAAGGGATGTGACCTAGCAGTTCGGGCTGGACTACCCCTTTGGGGGTGGGACCAAGCCTGATTTGCATATGGTTTTTCCCCTTTTGTAATGGCTTGGTAGGCGAAGAACGATGGTCTGGAGGGTTGCCCAGAGCAATGCCAGAGGTCAAGATTTATTCTAAACATTCCAGCCATCAACTCTTTTGTTTTGCTATTGTCACCCCGAGTGGGAAGGGTATGCCCAGACGTGGGTCCCTTGCCTGCTGGACCTAGAGACCCAAGCTACTCCTCACTGATGACGCCCAACAAGGCTGAAACATGTCTGGGGATGCTTGTGGTCTCCTGCAAAAGGGATGTGATCTAGCAGTTCGGGCTGGACTACCCCTTTGGGGGTGGGACCAAGCCTGATTTGCATATGGTTTTCCCCTTTTGTAATGGCTTGGCAGGCGAAGAACGATGGTCTGTAGGGTTACCCAGAGCAATGCCAGAGGTCAAGATTTATTCTAAACCTTCCAGCCATCAAATCTTTTGTTTTGCTATTGTCACCCCGAGTGGGAAGGGAATGCCCAGACGTGGGTCCCTTGCCTGCTGGGCCTAGAGACCCAAGCTACTCCTCACTGATGACGCCCAACAAGGCTGAAACATGTCTGGGAATGCTTGTGGTCTCGTGCAAAAGGGATGTGACCTAGCAGTTCGGGCTGGACTACCCCTTTGGGGGTGGGACCAAGCCTGATTTGCATATGGTTTTTCCCCTTTTGTAATGTCTTGGCAGGCGAAGAACGATGAGCTGGAGGGTTGCCCAGAGCAATGCCAGAGGTCAAGATTTATTCTAAACCTTCGAGCCGTCAACTCTTTTGTTTTGCTATTGTCACTCCGAGTGGGAAGGGTATGCCCAGACGTGGGTCCCTTACCTGCTGGGCCTAGAGACCCAAGCTACTCCTCCCTGATGACGCCCAACAAGGCTGAAACATGTCTGGGGATGCTTGTGGTCTCGTGCAAAAGGGATGTGACCTAGCAGTTTGGACTGGACTACCCCTTTGGGGGTAGGACCAAGCCTGATTTGCATATGGTTTTTCCCCTTTTGTAATGGCTTGGCAGGCGAAGAAGGATTGTCTGGAGGATTGCCCAGAGCAATGCCAGAGGTCAAGATTTATTCTAAACCTTCCAGCTGTCAACTCTTTTGTTTTGCTATTGTCACCCCGAGTGGGAAGCGTATGCCCAGACGTGGGTCCCTTGCCTGCTGGGCCTAGAGACCCAAGCTTCTCCTCACTGATGACGCCCAACAAGGCTGAAACATGTCTGGGGATGCTTGTGGTCTCGTGCAAAAGGGATGTGACCTAGCAGTTCGGGCTGGACTACCCCTTTGGGGGTGGGACCAAGCCTGATTTGCATATAGTTTTTCCCCTTTTCTAATGGCTTGGCAGGCGAAGAACGATGGTCTGGAGGGTTGCCCAGAGCAATGCCAGAGGTCAAGATGTATTCTAAACCTTCCAGCCATCAACTCTTTTGTTTTGCTATTGTCACCCCGAGTGTGAAGGGTATGCCCAGACGTGGGTCCCTTGCCTGCTGGGCCTAGAGACCCAAGCTACTCCTCACTGATGACGCCCAACAAGGCTGAAACATGTCTGGGGATGCTTGTGGTATCGGGCAAAAGGGATGTGACCTAGCAGTTCGGGCTGGACTACCCCTTTGGGGGTGGGACCAAGCCTGATTTGCATATGGTTTTTCCCCTTTTATAATGGCTTGGCAGGCGAAGAACGATGGTTTGGAGGGTTGCCCAGAGCAATGCCAGAGGTCAAGATTTATTCTAAACCTTCCAGCCATGAACTCTTTTGTTTTGCTATTGTCACACCGAGTGGCAAGGGTATGCCCAGACGTGGGTCCCTTGCCTGCTGGGCCTAGAGACCCAAGCTACTCCTCACTGATGACACCCAACAAGGCTGAAAAATGTCTGGGGATGCTTGTGGTCTCGTGCAAAAGGGATGTGACCTAGCAGTTAGGGCTGGACTACCCCTTTGGGGGTGGGAGCAAGCCTGATTTGCATATGGTTTTTCCCCTTTTGTAATGGCTTGGCAGGCGAAGAACGATGGTCTGGAGGGTTGCCCAGAGCAAGGCCAGAGGTCAAGATTTATTCTAAACCTTCCAGCCATCAACACTTTTGTTTTGCTATTGTCACCCCGAGTGGGAAGGGTATGCCCAGACGTGGGTCCCTTGCCTGCTGGGCCTAGAGACCCAAGCTACTCCTCACTGATGACGCCCAACAAGGCTGAAACATGTCTGGGGATGCTTGTGGTCTCGTGCAAAAGGGATGTGACCTAGCAGTTCGGGCTGGACTACCCCTTTGGGGGTGGGACCAAGCCTGATTTGCATATAGTTTTTCCCCTTTTGTAATGGCTTGGCAGGCGAAGAACGATGGTCTGGAGGGTTGCCCAGAGCAATGCCAGAGGTCAAGATTTATTCTAAACCTTCCAGCCATTAACTCTATTGTTTTGCTATTGTCACCCCGAGTGGGAAGGGTATGCCCAGACGTGGGTCCCTTGCCTGCTGGGCCTAGAGACCCAGGCTACTCCTCACTGATGACACCCAACAAGGCTGAAACATGTCTGGGGATGCTTGTGGTCTCGTGCAAAAGGGATGTGACCTAGCAGTTCGGGCTGGACTACCCCTTTGGGGGTGGGACCAAGCCTGATTTGCATTTGGTTTTTCCCCTTTTGTAATTGCTTGGCAGGCGAAGAACGATGGTCTGGAGGGTTGCCCAGAGCAATGCCAGAGGTCAAGATTTATTCTAAACCTTCCAGCCATCAACTCTTTTGTTTTGCTATTGTCACCCCGAGTGGGAAGGGTATGCCCAGACGTGGGTCCCTTGCCTGCTGGCCCTAGAGACCCAAGCTACTCCTCACTGATGATGCCCAACAAGGCTGAAACATGTCTGGGGATGCTTGTGGTCTCGTGCAAAAGGGATGTGACCAAGCAGTTCGGGCTGGACTACCCCTTTGGGGGTGGGACCAAGCCTGATTTGCATATGGGTTTTCCCCTTTTGTAATGGCTTGGCACGCGAAGAACGATGGTCTGGAGGGTTGCCCAGAGCAATGCCAGAGGTCAAGATGTATTCTAAACCTTCCAGCCATCAACTCTTTTGTTTTGCTAATGTCACCCCGAGTGTGGAGGGTATGCCCAGACGTGGGTCCCTTGCCTGCTAGACCTAGAGACCCAAGCTACTCCTCACTGATGACGCCCAACAAGGCCGAAACATGTCTGGGGATGCTTGTGGTCTCGTGCAAAAGGGATGTGACCTAGCAGTTCGGGCTGGACTACCCCTTTGGGGGTGGGACCAAGCCTGATTTGCATATGGTTTTTCCCCTTTTGTAATGGCTTGGTAGGCGAAGAACGATGGTCTGGAGGGTTGCCCAGAGCAATGCCAGAGGTCAAGATTTATTCTAAACCTTCCAGCCATCAACTCTTTTGTTTTGCTATTGTCACCCCGAGTGGGAAGGGTATGCCCAGACGTGGGTCCCTTGCCTACTGGGCCTAGAGACCCAAGCTACTCCTCACTGATGACGCCCAACAAGGCTGAAACATGTCTGGGGATGCTTGTGGTCTCGTGCAAAAGGGATGTGACCTAGCACTTCGGGCTGGACTACCCCTTTGGGGGTGGGACCAAGCCTGATTTGCATATGGTTTTTCCCCTTTTATAATGGCTTGGCAGGCGAAGAACGATGGTTTGGAGGGTTGCCCAGAGCAATGCCAGAGGTCAAGATTTATTCTAAACCTTCCAACCATGAACTCTTTTGTTTTGCTATTGTCACACCGAGTGGCAAGGGTATGCCCAGACGTGGGTCCCTTGCCTGCTGGGCCTAGAGACCCAAGCTACTCCTCACTGATGACACCCAACAAGGCTGAAAAATGTCTGGGGATGCTTGTGGTCTCGTGCAAAAGGGATGTGACCTAGCAGTTAGGGCTGGACTACCCCTTTGGGGGTGGGAGCAAGCCTGATTTGCATATGGTTTTTCCCCTTTTGTAATGGCTTGGCAGGCGAAGAACGATGGTCTGGAGGGTTGCCCAGAGCAATGCCAGAGGTCAAGATTTATTCTAAACCTTCCAGCCATCAACACTTTTGTTTTGCTATTGTCACCCCGAGTGGGAAGGGTATGCCCAGACGTGGGTCCCTTGCCTGCTGGGCCTAGAGACCCAAGCTACTCCTCACTGATGACGCCCAACAAGGCTGAAACATGTCTGGGGATGCTTGTGGTCTCGTGCAAAAGGGATGTGACCTAGCAGTTCGGGCTGGACTACCCCTTTGGGGGTGGGACCAAGCCTGATTTGCATATAGTTTTTCCCCTTTTGTAATGGCTTGGCAGGCGAAGAACGATGGTCTGGAGGGTTGCCCAGAGCAATGCCAGAGGTCAAGATTTATTCTAAACCTTCCAGCCATTAACTCTATTGTTTTGCTATTGTCACCCCGAGTGGGAAGGGTATGCCCAGACGTGGGTCCCTTGCCTGCTGGGCCTAGAGACCCAGGCTACTCCTCACTGATGACACCCAACAAGGCTGAAACATGTCTGGGGATGCTTGTGGTCTCGTGCAAAAGGGATGTGACCTAGCAGTTCGGGCTGGACTACCCCTTTGGGGGTGGGACCAAGCCTGATTTGCATATGGTTTTTCCCCTTTTGTAATTGCTTGGCAGGCGAAGAACGATGGTCTGGAGGGTTGCCCAGAGCAATGCCAGAGGTCAAGATTTATTCTAAACCTTCCAGCCATCAACTCTTTTGTTTTGCTATTGTCACCCCGAGTGGGAAGGGTATGCCCAGACGTGGGTCCCTTGCCTGCTGGCCCTAGAGACCCAAGCTACTCCTCACTGATGATGCCCAACAAGGCTGAAACATGTCTGGGGATGCTTGTGGTCTCGTGCAAAAGGGATGTGACCAAGCAGTTCGGGCTGGACTACCCCTTTGGGGGTGGGACCAAGCCTGATTTGCATATGGGTTTTCCCCTTTTGTAATGGCTTGGCACGCGAAGAACGATGGTCTGGAGGGTTGCCCAGAGCAATGCCAGAGGTCAAGATGTATTCTAAACCTTCCAGCCATCAACTCTTTTGTTTTGCTAATGTCACCCCGAGTGTGGAGGGTATGCCCAGACGTGGGTCCCTTGCCTGCTAGACCTAGAGACCCAAGCTACTCCTCACTGATGACGCCCAACAAGGCCGAAACATGTCTGGGGATGCTTGTGGTCTCGTGCAAAAGGGATGTGACCTAGCAGTTCGGGCTGGACTACCCCTTTGGGGGTGGGACCAAGCCTGATTTGCATATGGTTTTTCCCCTTTTGTAATGGCTTGGTAGGCGAAGAACGATGGTCTGGAGGGTTGCCCAGAGCAATGCCAGAGGTCAAGATTTATTCTAAACCTTCCAGCCATCAACTCTTTTGTTTTGCTATTGTCACCCCGAGTGGGAAGGGTATGCCCAGACGTGGGTCCCTTGCCTACTGGTCCTAGAGACCCAAGCTACTCCTCACTGATGACGCCCAACAAGGCTGAAACATGTCTGGGGATGCTTGTGGTCTCGTGCAAAAGGGATGGGATCTAGCAGTTCGGGCTGGACTACCCCTTTGGGGGTGGGACCAAGCCTGATTTGCATATGGTTTTTCCCCTTTTGTAATGGCTTGGCAGGCGAAGAACGATGGTCTGTAGGGTTACCCAGAGCAATGCCAGAGGTCAAGATTTATTCTAAACCTTCCAGCCATCAAATCTTTTGTTTTGCTATTGTCACCCCGAGTGGGAAGGGAATGCCCAGACGTGGGTCCCTTGCCTGCTGGGCCTAGAGACCCAAGCTACTCCTCACTGATGACGCCCAACAAGGCTGAAACATGTCTGGGAATGCTTGTGGTCTCGTGCAAAAGGGATGTGACCTAGCAGTTCGGGCTGGACTACCCCTTTGGGGGTGGGACCAAGCCTGATTTGCATATGGTTTTTCCCCTTTTGTAATGGCTTGGCAGGCGAAGAACGATGGGCTGGAGGGTTGCCCAGAGCAATGCCAGAGGTCAAGATTTATTCTAAACCTTCGAGCCGTCAACTCTTTTGTTTTGCTATTGTCACTCCGAGTGGGAAGGGTATGCCCAGACGTGGGTCCCTTACCTGCTGGGCCTAGAGACCCAAGCTACTCCTCCCTGATGACGCCCAACAAGGCTGAAACATGTCTGGGGATGCGTGTGGTCTCGTGCAAAAGGGATGTGACCTAGCAGTTCTGGCTGGACTACCCCTTTGGGGGTGGGACCAAGCCTGATTTGCATATGGTTTTTCCCCTTTTGTAATGGCTTGGCAGGCGAAGAACGATGGTCTGGAGGGTTGCCCAGAACAATGCCAGAGGTCAAGATTTATTCTAAACCTTCCAGCCATCAACTCTTTTGTTTTGCTATTGTCACCCCGAGTTGGAAGGGTATGCCCAGACGTGGGTCCCTTGCCTGCTGGGCCTAGAGACCCAAGCTACTTCTCACTGATGACGCCCAACAAGGCTGAAACATGTCTGGGGATGCTTGTGGTCTCGTGCAAAAGGGATGTGACCTAGCAGTTCGGGCTGGACTACCCCTTTGGGGGTGGGAGCAAGCCTGATTTGCATATGGTTTTTCCCCTTTTGTAATGGCTTGGCAGGCGAAGAACGATGGTCTGGAGGGTTGCCCAGAGCAATGCCAGAGGTCAAGATTTATTCTAAACCTTCCAGCCATCAACTCTTTTGTTTTGCTATTGTCACCCCGAGTGGGAAGGGTATGCCCAGACGTGGGTCCCTTGCCTTGTGTGTTTAGAGACCCAAGCTACTCCTCACTGATGACGCCCAACAACGCTGAAACATGTCTGGGGATGCTTGTGGTCTCGTGCAAAAGGGATGTGACCTAGCAGTTCGGGCTGGACTACCCCTTTGGGGGTGGGACCAAGCCTGATTTGCATATAGTTTGTCCCCTTTTGTAATGGCTTGGCAGGCGAAGAACGATGGTCTGGAGGGTTGCCCAGAGCAATGCCAGAGGTCAAGATTTATTCTAAACCTTCCAGCCATCAACTCTATTGTTTTGCTATTGTCACCCCGAGTGGGAAGGATTTGCCCAGACGTGGGTCCCTTGCCTGCTGGGCCTAGAGACCCAAGCTACTCCTCACTGATGACACCCAACAAGGCTGAAACATGTCTGGGGATGCTTGTGGTCTCGTGCAAAAGGGATGTGACCTAGCAGTTCGGGCTGGACTACCCCTTTGGGGGTGGGACCAAGCCTGATTTGCATATGGTTTTTCCCCTTTTGTAATGGCTTGGCAGGCGAAGAACGATGGTCTGGAGGGTTGCCCAGAGCAATGCCAGAGGTCAAGATTTATTCTAAACCTTCCAGCCATCAACTCTTTTGTTTTGCTATTGTCACCCCGAGTGGGAAGGGTATGCCCAGACGTGGGTCCCTTGCCTGCTGGGCCTAGAGACCCAAGCTACTCCTCACTGATGATGCCCAACAAGGCTGAAACATGTCTGGGGATGCTTGTGGTCTCGTGCAAAAGGGATGTGACCAAGCAGTTCGGGCTGGACTACCCCTTTGGGGGTGGGACCAAGCCTGATTTGCATATGGGTTTTCCCCTTTTGTAATGGCTTGGCAGGCGAAGAACGATGGTCTGGAGGGTTGCCCAGAGCAATGCCAGAGGTCAAGATGTATTCTAAACCTTCCAGCCATCAACTCTTTTGTTTTGCTATTGTCACCCCGAGTGTGAAGGGTATGCCCAGACGTGGGTCCCTTGCCTGCTGGGCCTAGAGACCCAAGCTACTCCTCACTGATGACGCCCAACAAGGCTGAAACATGTCTGGGGATGCTTGTGGTCTCGTGCAAAAGGGATGTGACCTAGCAGTTCGGGCTGGACTACCCCTTTGGGGGTGGGACCAAGCCTGATTTGCATATAGTTTTTCCCCTTTTGTAATGACTTGGCAGGCGAAGAACGATGGTCTGGAGGGTTGCCCAGAGCAATGCCAGAGGTCAAGATGTATTCTAAACCTTCCAGCCATCAACTCTTTTGTTTTGCTATTGTCACCCCGAGTGTGAAGGGTATGCCCAGACGTGTGTCCCTTGCCTGCTGGGCCTAGAGACCCAAGCTACTCCTCACTGATAACGCCCAACAAGGCTGAAACATGTCTGGGGATGCTTGTGGTATCGGGCAAAAGGGATTTGACCTAGCAGTTCGGGCTGGACTACCTCTTTGGGGGTGGGACCAAGCCTGATTTGCATATGGTTTTTCCCCTTTTATAATGGCTTGGCAGGCGAAGAACGATGGTCTGGAGGGTTGCCCAGAGCAATGCCAGAGGTCAAGATTTATTCTAAACCTTCCAGCCATCAACTCTTTTGTTTTGCTATTGTCACCCCAAGTGGGAAGGGTATGCCCAGACGTGGGTCCCTTGCCTGCTGGGCCTAGAAACCCAAGCTACTCCTCACTGATGACGCCCAACAAGGCTGAAACATGTCTGGGGATGCTTGTGGTCTCGTGCAAAAGGGATGTGACCTAGCAGTTCGGGCTGGACTACCCCTTTGGGGGTGGGACCAAGCCTGATTTGCATATGGTTTTTCCCCTTTTGTAATGGCTTGGCAGGCGAAGAACGATGGTCTGGAGGGTTGCCCAGAGCAATGCCAGAGGTCAATATTTATTCTAAACCTTCCAGCCATCAACTCTTTTGTTTTGCTATTGTCACCCCAAGTGGGAAGGGTATGCCCAGACGTGGGTCCCTTGCCTGCTGGGCCTAGAGACCCAAGCTACTCCTCACTAATGACGCCCAACAAGGCCGAAACATGTCTGGGGATGCTTGTGGTCTCGTGCAAAAGGGATGTGACCTAACAGTTCGGGCTGGACTACTCTTTTGGGGGTGGGACCAATCCTGATTTGCATATGGTTTTTCCCCTTTTGTAATGGCTTGGCAGGCGAAGAACGATGGTCTGGAGGGTTGCCCAGAACAATGCCAGAGGTCAAGATTTATTCTAAACCTTCCAGCCATCAACTCTTTGGTTTTGCTATTGTCACCCCGAGTGGGAAGGGTATGCCCAGGCGTGGGTCCCTTGCCTGCTGGGCCTAGAGACCCAAGCTACTTCTCACTGATGACGCCCAACAAGGCTGAAACATGTCTGGGGATGCTTGTGGTCTTGTGCAAAAGGGATGTGACCTAGCAGTTCGGGCTGGACTACCCCTTTGGGGGTGGGAGCAAGCCTGATTTGCATATGGTTTTTCCCCTTTTGTAATGGCTTGGCAGGCGAAGAACGATGGTCTGGAGGGTTGCCCAGAGCAATGCCAGAGGTCAAGATTTATTCTAAACCTTCCAGCCATCAACTCTTTTGTTTTGCTATTGTCACCCTGAGTGGGAAGGGTATGCCGAGACGTGGGTCCCTTGCCTGCTGGGCCTAGAGACCCAAGCTACTCCTCACTGATGATGCCCAACAAGGCTGAAACATGTCTGGGGATGCTTGTGGTCTCGTGCAAAAGGGATGTGACCAAGCAGTTCGGGCTGGACTACCCCTTTGGGGGTGGGACCAAGCCTGATTTGCATATGGGTTTTCCCCTTTTGTAATGGCTTGGCACGCGAAGAACGATGGTCTGGAGGGTTGCCCAGAGCAATGCCAGAGGTCAAGATGTATTCTAAACCTTCCAGCCATCAACTCTTTTGTTTTGCTATTGTCACCCCAAGTGTGAAGGGTATGCCCAGACGTGGGTCCCTTGCCTGCTGGGCATAGAGACCCAAGCTACTCCTCACTGATGACGCCCAACAAGGCTGAAACATGTCTGGGGATGCTTGTGGTATCGGGCAAAAGGGATGTGACCTAGCAGTTCGGGCTGGACTACCCCTTTGGGGGTGGGACCAAGCCTGATTTGCATATTGTTTTTCCCCTTTTATAATGGCTTGGCAGGCGAAGAACGATGGTCTGCAGGGTTGCCCAGAGCAATGCCAGAGGTCAAGATTTATTCTAAACCTTCCAGCCATCAACTCTTTTGTTTTGCAATTGTCACCCCAAGTGGGAAGGGTATGCCCAGACGTGGGTCCCTTGCCTGCTGTGCCTAGAGACCCAAGCTACTCCTCACTGATGACGCCCAACAGGGCCGAAACATGTCTGGGGATGCTTGTGGTCTCGTGCAAAAGGGATGTGACCTAGCAGTTCGGGCTGGACTACCCCTTTGGGGGTGGGAGCAAGCCTGATTTGCATATGGTTTTTCCCCTTTTGTAATGGCTTGGTAGGCGAAGAACGATGGTCTGGAGGGTTGCCCAGAGCAATGCCAGAGGTCAAGATTTATTCTAAACCTTCCAGCCATCAACTCTTTTGATTTGCTATTGTCACCCCGAGTGGGAAGAGTATGCCCAGACGTGGGTCCCTTGCCTGCTGGGCCTAGAGACCCAGGCTACTCCTCACTGATGACACCCAACAAGGCTGAAACATGTCTGGGGATGCTTGTGGTCTTGTGCAAAAGGGATGTGACCTAGCAGTTCGGGCTGGACTACCCCTTTGGGGGTGGGGCCAAGCCTGATTTGCATATGGTTTTTCCCCTTTTGTAATGGCTTGGCAGGCGAAGAACGATGGTCTGGAGGGTTGCCTAGAACAATGCCAGAGGTCAAGATTTATTCTAAACCTTCCAGCCATCAACTCTTTTGTTTTGCTATTGTCACCCCAAGGAAGGGTATGCCCAGACGTGGGTCCCTTACCTGCTGGGCCTAGAGACCCAAGCTACTTCTCACTGATGACGCCCAACAAGGCTGAAACATGTCGGGGGATGCTTGTGGTCTTGTGCAAAAGGGATGTGACCTAGCAGTTCGGGCTGGACTACCCCTTTGGGGGTGGGAGCAAGCCTGATTTGCATATGATTTTTCCCCTTTTGTAATGGCTTGGCAGGCGAAGAACGATGGTCTGGAGGGTTGCCCAGAGCAATGCCAGAGGTCAAGATTTATTCTAAACCTTCCAGCCATCAACTCTTTTGTTTTGCTATTGTCACCCCGAGTGGGAAGGGTATGCCCAGACGTGGGTCCCTTGCCTGCTGGGCCTAGAGACCCAAGCTACTCCTCACTGATGACGCCCAACAAGGCTGAAACATGTCTGGGGATGCTTGTGGTCTCGTGCAAAAGGGATGTGACCTAGCAGTTCGGGCTGGACTACCCCTTTGGGGGTGGGACCAAGCCTGATTTGCATATAGTTTTTCCCCTTTTGTAATGACTTGGCAGGCGAAGAACGATGGTCTGGAGGGTTGCCCAGAGCAATGCCAGAGGTCAAGATTTATTCTAAACCTTCCAGCCATTAACTCTATTGTTTTGCTATTGTCACCCCGAGTGGGAAGGGTATGCCCAGACGTGGGTCCCTTGCCTGCTGGGCCTAGAGACCCAGGCTACTCCTCACTGATGACACCCAACAAGGCTGAAACATGTCTGGGGATGCTTCTGGTCTCGTGCAAAAGGGATGTGACCTAGCAGTTTGGGCTGGACTACCCCTTCGGGGGTGGGACCAAGCCTGATTTGCATATGGTTTTTCCCCTTTTGTAATTGCTTGGCAGGCGAAGAACGATGGTCTGGAGGGTTGCCCAGAGCAATGCCAGAGGTCAAGATTTATTCTAAACCTTCCAGCCATCAACTCTTTTGTTTTGCTATTGTCACCCCGAGTGGGAAGGGTATGCCCAGACGTGGGTCCCTTGCCTGCTGGGCCTAGAGACCCAAGCTACTCCTCACTGATGATGCCCAACAAGGCTGAAACATGTCTGGGGATGCTTGTGGTCTCGTGCAAAAGGGATGTGACCAAGCAGTTCGGGCTGGACTACCCCTTTGGGGGTGGGACCAAGCCTGATTTGCATATGGGTTTTCCCCTTTTGTAATGGCTTGGCACGCGAAGAACGATGGTCTGGAGGGTTGCCCAGAGCAATGCCAGAGGTCAAGATATATTCTAAACCTTCCAGCCATCAACTCTTTTGTTTTGCTATTGTCACCCCGAGTGTGGAGGGTATGCCCAGACGTGGGTCCCTTGCCTGCTGGACCTAGAGACCCAAGCTACTCCTCACTGATGACGCCCAACAAGGCCGAAACATGTCTGGGGATGCTTGTGGTCTCGTGCAAAAGGGATGTGACCTAGCAGTTCGGGCTGGACTACCCCTTTGGGGGTGGGACCAAGCCTGATTTGCATATGGTTTTTCCCCTTTTGTAATGGCTTGGTAGGCGAAGAACGATGGTCTGGAGGGTTGCCCAGAGCAATGCCAGAGGTCAAGATTTTTTCTAAACATTCCAGCCATCAACTCTTTTGTTTTGCTATTGTCACCCCGAGTGGGAAGGGTATGCCCAGACGTGGGTCCCTTGCCTGCTGGGCCTAGAGACCCAAGCTACTCCTCACTGATGACGCCCAACAAGGCTGAAACATGTCTGGGGATGCTTGTGGTCTCCTGCAAAAGGGATGTGATCTAGCAGTTCGGGCTGGACTACCCCTTTGGGGGTGGGACCAAGCCTGATTTGCATATGGTTTTCCCCTTTTGTAATGGCTTGGCAGGCGAAGAACGATGGTCTGTAGGGTTACCCAGAGCAATGCCAGAGGTCAAGATTTATTCTAAACCTTCCAGCCATCAAATCTTTTGTTTTGCTATTGTCACCCCAAGTGGGAAGGGAATGCCCAGACGTGGGTCCCTTGCCTGCTGGGCCTAGAGACCCAAGCTACTCCTCACTGATGACGCCCAACAAGGCTGAAACATGTCTGGGAATGCTTGTGGTCTCGTGCAAAAGGGATGTGACCTAGCAGTTCGGGCTGGACTACCCCTTTGGGGGTGGGACCAAGCCTGATTTGCATATGGTTTTTCGCCTTTTGTAATGGCTTGGCAGGCGAAGAACGATGAGCTGGAGGGTTGCCCAGAGCAATGCCAGAGGTCAAGATTTATTCTAAACCTTCGAGCCGTCAACTCTTTTGTTTTGCTATTGTCACTCCGAGTGGGAAGGGTATGCCCAGACGTGGGTCCCTTACCTGCTGGGCCTAGAGACCCAAGCTACTCCTCCCTGATGACGCCCAACAAGGCTGAAACATGTCTGGGGATGCTTGTGGTCTCGTGCAAAAGGGATGTGACCTAGCAGTTTGGACTGGACTACCCCTTTGGGGGTAGGACCAAGCCTGATTTGCATATGGTTTTTCCCCTTTTGTAATGGCTTGGCAGGCGAAGAAGGATTGTCTGGAGGATTGCCCAGAGCAATGCCAGAGGTCAAGATTTATTCTAAACCTTCCAGCTGTCAACTCTTTTGTTTTGCTATTGTCACCCCGAGTGGGAAGCGTATGCCCAGACGTGGGTCCCTTGCCTGCTGGGCCTAGAGACCCAAGCTTCTCCTCACTGATGACGCCCAACAAGGCTGAAACATGTCTGGGGATGCTTGTGGTCTCGTGCAAAAGGGATGTGACCTAGCAGTTCGGGCTGGACTACCCCTTTGGGGGTGGGACCAAGCCTGATTTGCATATAGTTTTTCCCCTTTTCTAATGGCTTGGCAGGCGAAGAACGATGGTCTGGAGGGTTGCCCAGAGCAATGCCAGAGGTCAAGATGTATTCTAAACCTTCCAGCCATCAACTCTTTTGTTTTGCTATTGTCACCCCGAGTGTGAAGGGTATGCCCAGACGTGGGTCCCTTGCCTGCTGGGCCTAGAGACCCAAGCTACTCCTCACTGATGACGCCCAACAAGGCTGAAACATGTCTGGGGATGCTTGTGGTATCGGGCAAAAGGGATGTGACCTAGCAGTTCGGACTGGACTACCCCTTTGGGGGTGGGACCAAGCCTGATTTGCATATGGTTTTTCCCCTTTTATAATGGCTTGGCAGGCGAAGAACGATGGTTTGGAGGGTTGCCCAGAGCAATGCCAGAGGTCAAGATTTATTCTAAACCTTCCAGCCATGAACTCTTTTGTTTTGCTATTGTCACCCCGAGTGGCAAGGGTATGCCCAGACGTGGGTCCCTTGCCTGCTGGGCCTAGAGACCCAAGCTACTCCTCACTGATGACACCCAACAAGGCTGAAAAATGTCTGGGGATGCTTGTGGTCTCGTGCAAAAGGGATGTGACCTAGCAGTTAGGGCTGGACTACCCCTTTGGGGGTGGGAGCAAGCCTGATTTGCATATGGTTTTTCCCCTTTTGTAATGGCTTGGCAGGCGAAGAACGATGGTCTGGAGGGTTGCCCAGAGCAATGCCAGAGGTCAAGATTTATTCTAAACCTTCCAGCCATCAACACTTTTGTTTTGCTATTGTCACCCCGAGTGGGAAGGGTATGCCCAGACGTGGGTCCCTTGCCTGCTGGGCCTAGAGACCCAAGCTACTCCTCACTGATGACGCCCAACAAGGCTGAAACATGTCTGGGGATGCTTGTGGTCTCGTGCAAAAGGGATGTGACCTAGCAGTTCGGGCTGGACTACCCCTTTGGGGGTGGGACCAAGCCTGATTTGCATATAGTTTTTCCCCTTTTGTAATGGCTTGGCAGGCGAAGAACGATGGCCTGGAGGGTTGCCCAGAGCAATGCCAGAGGTCAAGATTTATTCTAAACCTTCCAGCCATTAACTCTATTGTTTTGCTATTGTCACCCCGAGTGGGAAGGGTATGCCCAGACGTGGGTCCCTTGCCTGCTGGGCCTAGAGACCCAGGCTACTCCTCACTGATGACACCCAACAAGGCTGAAACATGTCTGGGGATGCTTGTGGTCTCGTGCAAAAGGGATGTGACCTAGCAGTTCGGGCTGGACTACCCCTTTGGGGGTGGGACCAAGCCTGATTTGCATATGGTTTTTCCCCTTTTGTAATTGCTTGGCAGGCGAAGAACGATGGTCTGGAGGGTTGCCCAGAGCAATGCCAGAGGTCAAGATTTATTCTAAACCTTCCAGCCATCAACTCTTTTGTTTTGCTATTGTCACCCCGAGTGGGAAGGGTATGCCCAGACGTGGGTCCCTTGCCTGCTGGCCCTAGAGACCCAAGCTACTCCTCACTGATGATGCCCAACAAGGCTGAAACATGTCTGGGGATGCTTGTGGTCTCGTCCAAAAGGGATGTGACCAAGCAGTTCGGGCTGGACTACCCCTTTGGGGGTGGGACCAAGCCTGATTTGCATATGGGTTTTCCCCTTTTGTAATGGCTTGGCACGCGAAGAACGATGGTCTGGAGGGTTGCCCAGAGCAATGCCAGAGGTCAAGATGTATTCTAAACCTTCCAGCCATCAACTCTTTTGTTTTGCTAATGTCACCCCGAGTGTGGAGGGTATGCCCAGACGTGGGTCCCTTGCCTGCTAGACCTAGAGACCCAAGCTACTCCTCACTGATGACGCCCAACAAGGCCGAAACATGCCTGGGGATGCTTGTGGTCTCGTGCAAAAGGGATGTGACCTAGCAGTTCGGGCTGGACTACCCCTTTGGGGGTGGGACCAAGCCTGATTTGCATATGGTTTTTCCCCTTTTGTAATGGCTTGGTAGGCGAAGAACGATGGTCTGGAGGGTTGCCCAGAGCAATGCCAGAGGTCAAGATTTATTCTAAACCTTCCAGCCATCAACTCTTTTGTTTTGCTATTGTCACCCCGAGTGGGAAGGGTATGCCCAGACGTGGGTCCCTTGCCTGCTGGGCCTAGAGACCCAAGCTACTCCTCACTGATGACGCCCAACAAGGCTGAAACATGTCTGGGGATGCTTGTGGTCTCGTGCAAAAGGGATGGGATCTAGCAGTTCGGGCTGGACTACCCCTTTGGGGGTGGGACCAAGCCTGATTTGCATATGGTTTTTCCCCTTTTGTAATGGCTTGGCAGGAGAAGAACGATGGTCTGTAGGGTTACCCAGAGCAATGCCAGAGGTCAAGATTTATTCTAAACCTTCCAGCCATCAAATCTTTTGTTTTGCTATTGTCACCCCGAGTGGGAAGGGAATGCCCAGACGTGGGTCCCTTGCCTGCTGGGCCTAGAGACCCAAGCTACTCCTCACTGATGACGCCCAACAAGGCTGAAACATGTCTGGGAATGCTTGTGGTCTCGTGCAAAAGGGATGTGACCTAGCAGTTCGGGCTGGACTACCCCTTTGGGGGTGGGACCAAGCCTGATTTGCATATGGTTTTTCCCCTTTTGTAATGGCTTGGCAGGCGAAGAACGATGGGCTGGAGGGTTGCCCAGAGCAATGCCAGAGGTCAAGATTTATTCTAAACCTTCGAGCCGTCAACTCTTTTGTTTTGCTATTGTCACTCCGAGTGGGAAGGGTATGCCCAGACGTGGGTCCCTTACCTGCTGGGCCTAGAGACCCAAGCTACTCCTCCCTGATGACGCCCAACAAGGCTGAAACATGTCTGGGGATGCGTGTGGTCTCGTGCAAAAGGGATGTGACATAGCAGTTTGGACTGGACTACCCCTTTGGGGGTAGGACCAAGCCTGATTTGCATATGGTTTTTCCCCTTTTGTAATGGCTTGGCAGGCGAAGAACGATGGTCTGGAGGATTGCCCAGAGCAATGCCAGAGGTCAAGATTTATTCCAAACCTTCCAGCCGTCAACTCTTTTGTTTTGCTATTGTCACCCCGAGTGGGAAGCGTATGCCCAGACGTGGGTCCCTTGCCTGCTGGGCCTAGAGACCCAAGCTACTCCTCACTGATGACGCCCAACAAGGCTGAAACATGTCTGGGGATGCTTGTGGTCTCGTGCAAAAGGGATGTGACCTAGCAGTTCTGGCTGGACTACCCCTTTGGGGGTGGGACCAAGCCTGATTTGCATATGGTTTTTCCCCTTTTGTAATGGCTTGGCAGGCGAAGAACGATGGTCTGGAGGGTTGCCCAGAACAATGCCAGAGGTCAAGATTTATTCTAAACCTTCCAGCCATCAACTCTTTTGTTTTGCTATTGTCACCCCGAGTTGGAAGGGTATGCCCAGACGTGGGTCCCTTGCCTGCTGGGCCTAGAGACCCAAGCTACTTCTCACTGATGACGCCCAACAAGGCTGAAACATGTCTGGGGATGCTTGTGGTCTCGTGCAAAAGGGATGTGACCTAGCAGTTCGGGCTGGACTACCCCTTTGGGGGTGGGAGCAAGCCTGATTTGCATATGGTTTTTCCCCTTTTGTAATGGCTTGGCAGGCGAAGAACGATGGTCTGGAGGGTTGCCCAGAGCAATGCCAGAGGTCAAGATTTATTCTAAACCTTCCAGCCATCAACTCTTTTGTTTTGCTATTGTCACCCCGAGTGGGAAGGGTATGCCCAGACGTGGGTCCCTTGCCTTGTGTGTTTAGAGACCCAAGCTACTCCTCACTGATGACTCCCAACAAGGCTGAAACATGTCTGGGGATGCTTGTGGTCTCGTGCAAAAGGGATGTGACCTAGCAGTTCGGGCTGGACTACCCCTTTGGGGGTGGGACCAAGCCTGATTTGCATATAGTTTGTCCCCTTTTGTAATGGCTTGGCAGGCGAAGAACGATGGTCTGGAGGGTTGCCCAGAGCAATGCCAGAGGTCAAGATTTATTCTAAACCTTCCAGCCATCAACTCTATTGTTTTGCTATTGTCACCCCGAGTGGGAAGGGTTTGCCCAGACGTGGGTCCCTTGCCTGCTGGGCCTAGAGACCCAAGCTACTCCTCACTGATGACACCCAACAAGGCTGAAACATGTCTGGGGATGCTTGTGGTCTCGTGCAAAAGGGATGTGACCTAGCAGTTCGGGCTGGACTACCCCTTTGGGGGTGGGACCAAGCCTGATTTGCATATGGTTTTTCCCCTTTTGTAATGGCTTGGCAGGCGAAGAACGATGGTCTGGAGGGTTGGCCAGAGCAATGCCAGAGGTCAAGATTTATTCTAAACCTTCCAGCCATCAACTCTTTTGTTTTGCTATTTGCACCCCGAGTGGGAAGGGTATGCCCAGACGTGGGTCCCTTGCCTGCTGGGCCTAGAGACCCAAGCTACTCCTCACTGATGATGCCCAACAAGGCTGAAACATGTCTGGGGATGCTTGTGGTCTCGTGCAAAAGGGATGTGACCAAGCAGTTCGGGCTGGACTACCCCTTTGGGGGTGGGACCAAGCCTGATTTGCATATGGGTTTTCCCCTTTTGTAATGGCTTGGCAGGCGAAGAACGATGGTCTGGAGGGTTGCCCAGAGCAATGCCAGAGGTCAAGATGTATTCTAAACCTTCCAGCCATCAACTCTTTTGTTTTGCTATTGTCACCCCGAGTGTGAAGGGTATGCCCAGACGTGGGTCCCTTGCCTGCTGGGCCTAGAGACCCAAGCTACTCCTCACTGATGACGCCCAACAAGGCTGAAACATGTCTGGGGATGCTTGTGGTCTCGTGCAAAAGGGATGTGACCTAGCAGTTCGGGCTGGACTACCCCTTTGGGGGTGGGACCAAGCCTGATTTGCATATAGTTTTTCCCCTTTTGTAATGACTTGGCAGGCGAAGAACGATGGTCTGGAGGGTTGCCCAGAGCAATGCCAGAGGTCAAGATGTATTCTAAACCTTCCAGCCATCAACTCTTTTGTTTTGCTATTGTCACCCCGAGTGTGAAGGGTATGCCCAGACGTGTGTCCCTTGCCTGCTGGGCCTAGAGACCCAAGCTACTCCTCACTGATAACGCCCAACAAGGCTGAAACATGTCTGGGGATGCTTGTGGTATCGGGCAAAAGGGATGTGACCTAGCAGTTCGGGCTGGACTACCTCTTTGGGGGTGGGACCAAGCCTGATTTGCATATGGTTTTTCCCCTTTTATAATGACTTGGCAGGCGAAGAACGATGGTCTGGAGGGTTGCCCAGAGCAATGCCAGAGGTCAAGATTTATTCTAAACCTTCCAGCCATCAACTCTTTTGTTTTGCTATTGTCACCCCAAGTGGGAAGGGTATGCCCAGACGTGGGTCCCTTGCCTGCTGGGCCTAGAAACCCAAACTACTACTCACTGATGACGCCCAACAAGGCTGAAACATGTCTGGGGATGCTTGTGGTCTCGTGCAAAAGGGATGTGACCTAGCAGTTCGGGCTGGACTACCCCTTTGGGGGTGGGACCAAGCCTGATTTGCATATGGTTTTTCCCCTTTTGTAATGGCTTGGCAGGCGAAGAACGATGGTCTGGAGGGTTGCCCAGAGCAATGCCAGAGGTCAATATTTATTCTAAACCTTCCAGCCATCAACTCTTTTGTTTTGCTATTGTCACTACAAGTGGGAAGGGTATGCCCAGACGTGGGTCCCTTGCCTGCTGGGCCTAGAGACCCAAGCTACTCCTCACTAATGACGCCCAACAAGGCCGAAACATGTCTGGGGATGCTTGTGGTCTCGTGCAAAAGGGATGTGACCTAACAGTTCGGGCTGGACTACTCCTTTGGGGGTGGGACCAAGCCTGATTTGCATATGGTTTTTCCCCTTTTGTAATGGCTTGGCAGGCGAAGAACGATGGTCTGGAGGGTTGCCCAGAACAATGCCAGAGGTCAAGATTTATTCTAAACCTTCCAGCCATCAACTCTTTGGTTTTGCTATTGTCACCCCGAGTGGGAAGGGTATGCCCAGGCGTGGGTCCCTTGCCTGCTGGGCCTAGAGACCCAAGCTACTTCTCACTGATGACGCCCAACAAGGCTGAAACATGTCTGGGGATGCTTGTGGTCTTGTGCAAAAGGGATGTGACCTAGCAGTTCGGGCTGGACTACCCCTTTGGGGGTGGGAGCAAGCCTGATTTGCATATAGTTTTTCCCCTTTTGTAATGACTTGGCAGGCGAAGAACGATGGTCTGGAGGGTTGCCCAGAGCAATGCCAGAGGTCAAGATGTATTCTAAACCTTCCAGCCATCAACTCTTTTGTTTTGCTATTGTCACCCCGAGTGTGAAGGGTATGCCCAGACGTGTGTCCCTTGCCTGCTGGGCCTAGAGACCCAAGCTACTCCTCACTGATAACGCCCAACAAGGCTGAAACATGTCTGGGGATGCTTGTGGTATCGGGCAAAAGGGATGTGACCTAGCAGTTCGGGCTGGACTACCTCTTTGGGGGTGGGACCAAGCCTGATTTGCATATGGTTTTTCCCCTTTTATAATGACTTGGCAGGCGAAGAACGATGGTCTGGAGGGTTGCCCAGAGCAATGCCAGAGGTCAAGATTTATTCTAAACCTTCCAGCCATCAACTCTTTTGTTTTGCTATTGTCACCCCAAGTGGGAAGGGTATGCCCAGACGTGGGTCCCTTGCCTGCTGGGCCTAGAAACCCAAACTACTACTCACTGATGACGCCCAACAAGGCTGAAACATGTCTGGGGATGCTTGTGGTCTCGTGCAAAAGGGATGTGACCTAGCAGTTCGGGCTGGACTACCCCTTTGGGGGTGGGACCAAGCCTGATTTGCATATGGTTTTTCCCCTTTTGTAATGGCTTGGCAGGCGAAGAACGATGGTCTGGAGGGTTGCCCAGAGCAATGCCAGAGGTCAATATTTATTCTAAACCTTCCAGCCATCAACTCTTTTGTTTTGCTATTGTCACTACAAGTGGGAAGGGTATGCCCAGACGTGGGTCCCTTGCCTGCTGGGCCTAGAGACCCAAGCTACTCCTCACTAATGACGCCCAACAAGGCCGAAACATGTCTGGGGATGCTTGTGGTCTCGTGCAAAAGGGATGTGACCTAACAGTTCGGGCTGGACTACTCCTTTGGGGGTGGGACCAAGCCTGATTTGCATATGGTTTTTCCCCTTTTGTAATGGCTTGGCAGGCGAAGAACGATGGTCTGGAGGGTTGCCCAGAACAATGCCAGAGGTCAAGATTTATTCTAAACCTTCCAGCCATCAACTCTTTGGTTTTGCTATTGTCACCCCGAGTGGGAAGGGTATGCCCAGGCGTGGGTCCCTTGCCTGCTGGGCCTAGAGACCCAAGCTACTTCTCACTGATGACGCCCAACAAGGCTGAAACATGTCTGGGGATGCTTGTGGTCTTGTGCAAAAGGGATGTGACCTAGCAGTTCGGGCTGGACTACCCCTTTGGGGGTGGGAGCAAGCCTGATTTGCATATGGTTTTTCCCCTTTTGTAATGGCTTGGCAGGCGAAGAACGATGGTCTGGAGGGTTGCCCAGAGCAATGCCAGAGGTCAAGATTTATTCTAAACCTTCCAGCCATCAACTCTTTTGTTTTGCTATTGTCACCCCGAGTGTGAAGGGTATGCCCAGACGTGGGTCCCTTGCCTGCTGGGCCTAGAGACCCAGGCTACTCCTCACTGATGACACCCAACAAGGCTGAAACATGTCTGGGGATGCTTGTGGTCTCGTGCAAAAGGGATGTGACCTAGCAGTTCGGGCTGGACTACCCCTTTGGGGGTGGGACCAAGCCTGATTTGCATATGGTTTTTCCCCTTTTGTAATGGCTTGGCAGGCGAAGAACGATGGTCTGGAGGGTTGCCCAGAGCAATGCCAGAGGTCAAGATTTATTCTAAACCTTCCAGCCATCAACTCTTTTGTTTTGCTATTGTCACCCTGAGTGGGAAGGGTATGCCCAGACGTGGGTCCCTTGCCTGCTGGGCCTAGAGACCCAAGCTACTCCTCACTGATGATGCCCAACAAGGCTGAAACATGTCTGGGGATGCTTGTGGTCTCGTGCAAAAGGGATGTGACCAAGCAGTTCGGGCTGGACTACCCCTTTGGGGGTGGGACCAAGCCTGATTTGCATATGGGTTTTCCCCTTTTGTAATGGCTTGGCACGCGAAGAACGATGGTCTGGAGGGTTGCCCAGAGCAATGCCAGAGGTCAAGATGTATTCTAAACCTTCCAGCCATCAACTCTTTTGTTTTGCTATTGTCACCCCAAGTGTGAAGGGTATGCCCAGACGTGGGTCCCTTGCCTGCTGGGCATAGAGACCCAAGCTACTCCTCACTGATGACGCCCAACAAGGCTGAAACATGTCTGGGGATGCTTGTGGTATCGGGCAAAAGGGATGTGACCTAGCAGTTCGGGCTGGACTACCCCTTTGGGGGTGGGACCAAGCCTGATTTGCATATTGTTTTTCCCCTTTTATAATGGCTTGGCAGGCGAAGAACGATGGTCTGCAGGGTTGCCCAGAGCAATGCCAGAGGTCAAGATTTATTCTAAACCTTCCAGCCATCAACTCTTTTGTTTTGCTATTGTCACCCCGAGTGGGAAGGGTATGCCCAGACGTGGGTCCCTTGCCTGCTGGGCCTAGAGACCCAAACTACTCCTCACTGATGACGCCCAACAAGGCTGAAACATGTCTGGGGATGCTTGTGGTCTCGTGCAAAAGGGATGTGACCTAGCAGTTCGGGCTGGACTACCCCTTTGGGGGTGGGACCAAGCCTGATTTGCATATGGTTTTTCCCCTTTTGTAATGGCTTGGCAGGCAAAGAACGATGGTCTGGAGGGTTGCCCAGAGCAATTCCAGAGGTCAAGATTTATTCTAAACCTTCCAGCCATCAACTCTTTTGTTTTGCTATTGTCACCCCAAGTGGGAAGGGTATGCCCAGACGCGGGTCCCTTGCCTGCTGTGCCTAGAGACCCAAGCTACTCCTCACTGATGACGCCCAACAGGGCCGAAACATGTCTGGGGATGCTTGTGGTCTCGTGCAAAAGGGATGTGACCTAGCAGTTCGGGCTGGACTACCCCTTTGGGGGTGGGAGCAAGCCTGATTTGCATATGGTTTTTCCCCTTTTGTAATGGCTTGGTAGGCGAAGAACGATGGTCTGGAGGGTTGCCCAGAGCAATGCCAGAGGTCAAGATTTATTCTAAACCTTCCAGCCATCAACTCTTTTGATTTGCTATTGTCACCCCGAGTGGGAAGAGTATGCCCAGACGTGGGTCCCTTGCCTGCTGGGCCTAGAGACCCAAGCTACTCCTCACTGATGACGCCCAACAAGGCTGAAACATGTCTGGGGATGCGTGTGGTCTCGTGCAAAAGGGATATGATCTAGCAGTTCGGGCTGGACTACCCCTTTGGGGGTGGGACCAAGCCTGATTTGCATATGGTTTTTCCCCTTTTGTAATGGCTTGGCAGGCGAAGAACGATGGTCTGTAGGGTTGCCGAGAGCAATGCCAGAGGTCAAGATTTATTCTAAACCTTCCAGCCATCAACTCTTTTGTTTTGCTATTGTCACCCCGAGTGGGAAGGGAATGCCCAGACGTGGGTCCCTTGCCTGCTGGGCCTAGAGACCCAAGCTACTCCTCACTGATGACGCCCAACAAGGCTGAAACATGTCTGGGGATGCTTGTGGTCTCGTGCAAAAGGGATGTGACCTAGCAGTTCGGGCTGGACTACCCCTTTGGGGGTGGGACCAAGCCTGATTTGCATATAGTTTTTCCCCTTTTGTAATGGCTTGGCAGGCGAAGAACGATGGGCTGGAGGGTTGCCCAGAGCAATGCAGAGGTCAAGATTTATTCTAAACCTTCGAGCCGTCAACTCTTTTGTTTTGCTATTGTCACTCCAAGTGGGAAGGGTATGCCCAGACGTGGGTCCCTTGCCTGCTGGGCCTAGAGACCCAAGCTACTCTTCCCTGATGACACCCAACAAGGCTGAAACATGTCTGGGGATGCTTGTGGTCTCGTGCAAAAGGGATGTGACCTAGCAGTTCGGGTTGGACTACCCCTTTGGGGGTGGGACCAAGCCTGATTTGCATATGGTTTTTCCCCTTTTGTAATGGCTTGGCAGGTGAAGAACGATGGTCTGGAGGGTTGCCCAGAACAATGCCAGAGGTCAAGATTTATTCGAAACCTTCCAGCCATCAACTCTTTTGTTTTGCTATTGTCACTCCGAGTGGGAAGGGTATGCCCAGACGTGGGTCCCTTGCCTGCTGTGCCTAGAGACCCAAGCTACTCCTCACTGATGAC
Organism: Ambystoma mexicanum; assembly: GCF_040938575.1. Lineage (NCBI taxonomy): Eukaryota > Metazoa > Chordata > Amphibia > Caudata > Ambystomatidae > Ambystoma > Ambystoma mexicanum. The sequence goes on from NC_090936.1 coordinate 994,646,821, forward strand.
GCCCAACAAGGCTGAAACATGTCTGGGGATGCTTGTGGTCTCGTGCAAAAGGGATGAGACCTAGCAGTTCGGGCTGGACTACCCCTTTGGGGGTGGGACCAAGCCTGATTTGCATATAGTTTGTCCCCTTTTGTAATGGCTTGGCAGGCGAAGAACGATGGTCTGGAGGGTTGCCCAGAGCAATGCCAGAGGTCAAGATTTATTCTAAACCTTCCAGCCATCAACTCTTTTGTTTTGCTATTGTCACCCCGAGTGGGAAGGGTATGCCCAGACTTGGGTCCCTTGCCTGCTGGGCCTAGAGACCCAAGCTACTCCTCACTGATGATGCCCAACAAGGCTGAAACATGTCTGGGGATGCTTGTGGTCTCGTGCAAAAGGGATGTGACCAAGCAGTTCGGGCTGGACTACCCCTTTGGGGGTGGGACCAAGCCTGATTTGCATATGGGTTTTCCCCTTTTGTAATGGCTTGGCAGGCGAAGAACGATGGTCTGGAGGGTTGCCCAGAGCAATGCCAGAGGTCAAGATGTATTCTAAACCATCCAGCCATCAACTCTTTTGTTTTGCTATTGTCACCCCGAGTGTGAAGGGTATGCCCAGACGTGGGTCCCTTGCCTGCTGGGCCTAGAGACCCAAGCTACTTCTCACTGATGACGCCCAACAAGGCTGAAACATGTCTGGGGATGCTTGTGGTCTCGTGCAAAAGGGATGTGACCTAGCAGTTCGGGCTGGACTACCCCTTTGGGGGTGGGAGCAAGCCTGATTTGCATATGGTTTTTCCCCTTTTGTAATGGCTTGGCAGGCGAAGAACGATGGTCTGGAGGGTTGCCCAGAGCAATGCCAGAGGTCAAGATTTATTCTAAACCTTCCAGCCATCAACTCTTTTGTTTTGCTATTGTCACTCCGAGTGGGAAGGGTATGCCCAGACGTGGGTCCCTTGCCTGCTCTGCCTAGAGACCCAAGCTACTCCTCACTGATGACGCCCAACAAGGCTGAAACATGTCTGGGGATGCTTGTGGTCTCGTGCAAAAGGGATGTGACCTAGCAGTTCGGGCTGGACTACCCCTTTGGGGGTGGGACCAAGCCTGATTTGCATATAGTTTGTCCCCTTTTGTAATGGCTTGGCAGGCGAAGAACGATGGTCTGGAGGGTTGCCCAGAGCAATGCCAGAGGTCAAGATTTATTCTAAACCTTCCAGCCATCAACTCTATTGTTTTGCTATTGTCACCCCGAGTGGGAAGGGTTTGCCCAGACGTGGGTCCCTTGCCTGCTGGGCCTAGAGACCCAAGCTACTCCTCACTGATGACACCCAACAAGGCTGAAACATGTCTGGGGATGCTTGTGGTCTCGTGCAAAAGGGATGTGACCAAGCAGTTCGGGCTGGACTACCCCTTTGGGGGTGGGACCAAGCCTGATTTGCATATGGGTTTTCCCCTTTTGTAATGGCTTGGCAGGCGAAGAACGATGGTCTGGAGGGTTGCCCAGAGCAATGCGAGAGGTCAAGATGTATTCTAAACAATCCAGCCATCAACTCTTTTGTTTTGCTATTGTCACCCCGAGTGTGAAGGGTATGCCCAGACGTGGGTCCCTTGCCTGCTGGGCCTTGAGACCCAAGCTACTCCTCACTGATGACGCCCAACAAGGCTGAAACATGTCTGGGGATGCTTGTGGTATTGTGCAAAAGGGATGTGACCTAGCAGTTCGGGCTGGACTACCCCTTTGGGGGTGGGACCAAGCCTGATTTGCATATGGTTTTTCCCCTTTTGTAATGGCTTGGCAGGCGAAGAACGGTGGTCTCGAGGGTTGCCCAGAGCAATGCCAGAGGTCAAGATTTATTCTAAACCTTCCAGCCATCAACTCTTTTGTTTTGCTATTGTCACCCCGAGTGGGAAGGGTATGCCCAGACGTAGGTCCCTTGCCTGCTGGGCCTAGAGACCCAAGCTACTCCTCACTGATGACGCCCAACAAGGCTGAAACATGTCTGGGGATGCCTGTGGTCTCGTGCAAAAGGGATGTGACCTAGCAGTTCGGGCTGGACTACCCCTTTGGGGGTGGGACCAAGCCTGATTTGCATATGGTTTTCCCCCTTTTGTAATTGCTTGGCAGGCGAAGAACGATGGTCTGGAGGGTTGCCCAGAGCAATGCCAGAGGTCAAGATTTATTCTAAACCTTCCAGCCATCAACTCTTTTGTTTTGCTATTGTCACCCCGAGTGGGAAGGGTATGCCCAGACGTGGGTCCCTTGCCTGCTGGCCCTAGAGACCCAAGCTACTCCTCACTGATGATGCCCAACAAGGCTGAAACATGTCTGGGGATGCTTGTGGTCTCGTGCAAAAGGGATGTGACCAAGCAGTTCGGGCTGGACTACCCCTTTGGGGGTGGGACCAAGCCTGATTTGCATATGGGTTTTCCCCTTTTGTAATGGCTTGGCACGCGAAGAACGATGGTCTGGAGGGTTGCCCAGAGCAATGCCAGAGGTCAAGATGTATTCTAAACCTTCCAGCCATCAACTCTTTTGTTTTGCTAATGTCACCCCGAGTGTGGAGGGTATGCCCAGACGTGGGTCCCTTGCCTGCTAGACCTAGAGACCCAAGCTACTCCTCACTGATGACGCCCAACAAGGCCGAAACATGTCTGGGGATGCTTGTGGTCTCGTGCAAAAGGGATGTGACCTAGCAGTTCGGGCTGGACTACCCCTTTGGGGGTGGGACCAAGCCTGATTTGCATATGGTTTTTCCCCTTTTGTAATGGCTTGGTAGGCGAAGAACGATGGTCTGGAGGGTTGCCCAGAGCAATGCCAGAGGTCAAGATTTATTCTAAACCTTCCAGCCATCAACTCTTTTGTTTTGCTATTGTCACCCCGAGTGGGAAGGGTATGCCCAGACGTGGGTCCCTTGCCTGCTGGGCCTAGAGACCCAAGCTACTCCTCACTGATGACGCCCAACAAGGCTGAAACATGTCTGGGGATGCTTGTGGTCTCGTGCAAAAGGGATGGGATCTAGCAGTTCGGGCTGGACTACCCCTTTGGGGGTGGGACCAAGCCTGATTTGCATATGGTTTTTCCCCTTTTGTAATGGCTTGGCAGGCGAAGAACGATGGTCTGTAGGGTTACCCAGAGCAATGCCAGAGGTCAAGATTTATTCTAAACCTTCCAGCCATCAAATCTTTTGTTTTGCTATTGTCACCCCGAGTGGGAAGGGAATGCCCAGACGTGGGTCCCTTGCCTGCTGGGCCTAGAGACCCAAGCTACTCCTCACTGATGATGCCCAACAAGGCTGAAACATGTCTGGGAATGCTTGTGGTCTCGTGCAAAAGGGATGTGACCTAGCAGTTCGGGCTGGACTACCCCTTTGGGGGTGGGACCAAGCCTGATTTGCATATGGTTTTTCCCCTTTTGTAATGGCTTGGCAGGCGAAGAACGATGGGCTGGAGGGTTGCCCAGAGCAATGCCAGAGGTCAAGATTTATTCTAAACCTTCGAGCCGTCAACTCTTTTGTTTTGCTATTGTCACTCCGAGTGGGAAGGGTATGCCCAGACGTGGGTCCCTTACCTGCTGGGCCTAGAGACCCAAGCTACTCCTCCCTGATGACGCCCAACAAGGCTGAAACATGTCTGGGGATGCGTGTGGTCTCGTGCAAAAGGGATGTGACATAGCAGTTTGGACTGGACTACCCCTTTGGGGGTAGGACCAAGCCTGATTTGCATATGGTTTTTCCCCTTTTGTAATGGCTTGGCAGGCGAAGAACGATGGTCTGGAGGATTGCCCAGAGCAATGCCAGAGGTCAAGATTTATTCCAAACCTTCCAGCCGTCAACTCTTTTGTTTTGCTATTGTCACCCCGAGTGGGAAGCGTATGCCCAGACGTGGGTCCCTTGCCTGCTGGGCCTAGAGACCCAAGCTACTCCTCACTGATGACGCCCAACAAGGCTGAAACATGTCTGGGGATGCTTGTGGTCTCGTGCAAAAGGGATGTGACCTAGCAGTTCTGGCTGGACTACCCCTTTGGGGGTGGGACCAAGCCTGATTTGCATATGGTTTTTCCCCTTTTGTAATGGCTTGGCAGGCGAAGAACGATGGTCTGGAGGGTTGCCCAGAACAATGCCAGAGGTCAAGATTTATTCTAAACCTTCCAGCCATCAACTCTTTTGTTTTGCTATTGTCACCCCGAGTTGGAAGGGTATGCCCAGACGTGGGTCCCTTGCCTGCTGGGCCTAGAGACCCAAGCTACTTCTCACTGATGACGCCCAACAAGGCTGAAACATGTCTGGGGATGCTTGTGGTCTCGTGCAAAAGGGATGTGACCTAGCAGTTCGGGCTGGACTACCCCTTTTGGGGGTGGGAGCAAGCCTGATTTGCATATGGTTTTTCCCCTTTTGTAATGGCTTGGCAGGCGAAGAACGATGGTCTGGAGGGTTGCCCAGAGCAATGCCAGAGGTCAAGATTTATTCTAAACCTTCCAGCCATCAACTCTTTTGTTTTGCTATTGTCACCCCGAGTGGGAAGGGTATGCCCAGACGTGGGTCCCTTGCCTTGTGTGTTTAGAGACCCAAGCTACTCCTCACTGATGACGCCCAACAAGGCTGAAACATGTCTGGGGATGCTTGTGGTCTCGTGCAAAAGGGATGTGACCTAGCAGTTCGGGCTGGACTACCCCTTTGGGGGTGGGACCAAGCCTGATTTGCATATAGTTTGTCCCCTTTTGTAATGGCTTGGCAGGCGAAGAACGATGGTCTGGAGGGTTGCCCAGAGCAATGCCAGAGGTCAAGATTTATTCTAAACCTTCCAGCCATCAACTCTATTGTTTTGCTATTGTCACCCCGAGTGGGAAGGGTTTGCCCAGACGTGGGTCCCTTGCCTGCTGGGCCTAGAGACCCAAGCTACTCCTCACTGATGACACCCAACAAGGCTGAAACATGTCTGGGGATGCTTGTGGTCTCGTGCAAAAGGGATGTGACCTAGCAGTTCGGGCTGGACTACCCCTTTGGGGGTGGGACCAAGCCTGATTTGCATATGGTTTTTCCCCTTTTGTAATGGCTTGGCAGGCGAAGAACGATGGTCTGGAGGGTTGCCCAGAGCAATGCCAGAGGTCAAGATTTATTCTAAACCTTCCAGCCATCAACTCTTTTGTTTTGCTATTGTCACCCCGAGTGGGAAGGGTATGCCCAGACGTGGGTCCCTTGCCTGCTGGGCCTAGAGACCCAAGCTACTCCTCACTGATGATGCCCAACAAGGCTGAAACATGTCTGGGGATGCTTGTGGTCTCGTGCAAAAGGGATGTGACCAAGCAGTTCGGGCTGGACTACCCCTTTGGGGGTGGGACCAAGCCTGATTTGCATATGGGTTTTCCCCTTTTGTAATGGCTTGGCAGGCGAAGAACGATGGTCTGGAGGGTTGCCCAGAGCAATGCCAGAGGTCAAGATGTATTCTAAACCTTCCAGCCATCAACTCTTTTGTTTTGCTATTGTCACCCCGAGTGTGAAGGGTATGCCCAGACGTGGGTCCCTTGCCTGCTGGGCCTAGAGACCCAAGCTACTCCTCACTGATGACGCCCAACAAGGCTGAAACATGTCTGGGGATGCTTGTGGTCTCGTGCAAAAGGGATGTGACCTAGCAGTTCGGGCTGGACTACCCCTTTGGGGGTGGGACCAAGCCTGATTTGCATATAGTTTTTCCCCTTTTGTAATGACTTGGCAGGCGAAGAACGATGGTCTGGAGGGTTGCCCAGAGCAATGCCAGAGGTCAAGATGTATTCTAAACCTTCCAGCCATCAACTCTTTTGTTTTGCTATTGTCACCCCGAGTGTGAAGGGTATGCCCAGACGTGTGTCCCTTGCCTGCTGGGCCTAGAGACCCAAGCTACTCCTCACTGATGACGCCCAACAAGGCTGAAACATGTCTGGGGATGCTTGTGGTCTCGTGCAAAAGGGATGTGACCTAGCAGTTCGGGCTGGACTACCCCTTTGGGGGTGGGACCAAGCCTGATTTGCATATGGTTTTTCCCCTTTTGTAATGGCTTGGCAGGCGAAGAACGATGGTCTGGAGGGTTGCCCAGAGCAATGCCAGAGGTCAATATTTATTCTAAACCTTCCAGCCATCAACTCTTTTGTTTTGCTATTGTCACCCCAAGTGGGAAGGGTATGCCCAGACGTGGGTCCCTTGCCTGCTGGGCATAGAGACCCAAGCTACTCCTCACTAATGACGCCCAACAAGGCCGAAACATGTCTGGGGATGCTTGTGTTCTCGTGCAAAAGGGATGTGACCTAACAGTTCGGGCTGGACTACTCCTTTGGGGGTGGGACCAAGCCTGATTTGCATATGGTTTTTCCCCTTTTGTAATGGCTTGGCAGGCGAAGAACGATGGTCTGGAGGGTTGCCCAGAACAATGCCAGAGGTCAAGATTTATTCTAAACCTTCCAGCCATCAACTCTTTGGTTTTGCTATTGTCACCCCGAGTGGGAAGGGTATGCCCAGGCGTGGGTCCCTTGCCTGCTGGGCTTAGAGACCCAAGCTACTTCTCACTGATGACGCCCAACAAGGCTGAAACATGTCTGGGGATGCTTGTGGTCTTGTGCAAAAGGGATGTGACCTAGCAGTTCGGGCTGGACTACCCCTTTGGGGGTGGGAGCAAGCCTGATTTGCATATGGTTTTTCCCCTTTTGTAATGGCTTGGCAGGCGAAGAACGATGGTCTGGAGGGTTGCCCAGAGCAATGCCAGAGGTCAAGATTTATTCTAAACCTTCCAGCCATCAACTCTTTTGTTTTGCTATTGTCACCCTGAGTGGGAAGGGTATGCCCAGACGTGGGTCCCTTGCCTGCTGGGCCTAGAGACCCAAGCTACTCCTCACTGATGATGCCCAACAATGCTGAAACATGTCTGGGGATGCTTGTGGTCTCGTGCAAAAGGGATGTGACCAAGCAGTTCGGGCTGGACTACCCCTTTGGGGGTGGGACCAAGCCTGATTTGCATATGGGTTTTCCCCTTTTGTAATGGCTTGGCACGCGAAGAACGATGGTCTGGAGGGTTGCCCAGAGCAATGCCAGAGGTCAAGATGTATTCTAAACCTTCCAGCCATCAACTCTTTTGTTTTGCTATTGTCACCCCAAGTGTGAAGGGTATGCCCAGACGTGGGTCCCTTGCCTGCTGGGCATAGAGACCCAAGCTACTCCTCACTGATGACGCCCAACAAGGCTGAAACATGTCTGGGGATGCTTGTGGTATCGGGCAAAAGGGATGTGACCTAGCAGTTCGGGCTGGACTACCCCTTTGGGGGTGGGACCAAGCCTGATTTGCATATTGTTTTTCCCCTTTTATAATGGCTTGGCAGGCGAAGAACGATGGTCTGCAGGGTTGCCCAGAGCAATGCCAGAGGTCAAGATTTATTCTAAACCTTCCAGCCATCAACTCTTTTGTTTTGCTATTGTCACCCCGAGTGGGAAGGGTATGCCCAGACGTGGGTCCCTTGCCTGCTGGGCCTAGAGACCCAAACTACTCCTCACTGATGACGCCCAACAAGGCTGAAACATGTCTGGGGATGCTTGTGGTCTCGTGCAAAAGGGATGTGACCTAGCAGTTCGGGCTGGACTACCCCTTTGGGGGTGGGACCAAGCCTGATTTGCATATGGTTTTTCCCCTTTTGTAATGGCTTGGCAGGCAAAGAACGATGGTCTGGAGGGTTGCCCAGAGCAATTCCAGAGGTCAAGATTTATTCTAAACCTTCCAGCCATCAACTCTTTTGTTTTGCTATTGTCACCCCAAGTGGGAAGGGTATGCCCAGACGCGGGTCCCTTGCCTGCTGTGCCTAGAGACCCAAGCTACTCCTCACTGATGACGCCCAACAGGGCCGAAACATGTCTGGGGATGCTTGTGGTCTCGTGCAAAAGGGATGTGACCTAGCAGTTCGGGCTGGACTACCCCTTTGGGGGTGGGAGCAAGCCTGATTTGCATATGGTTTTTCCCCTTTTGTAATGGCTTGGTAGGCGAAGAACGATGGTCTGGAGGGTTGCCCAGAGCAATGCCAGAGGTCAAGATTTATTCTAAACCTTCCAGCCATCAACTCTTTTGATTTGCTATTGTCACCCCGAGTGGGAAGAGTATGCCCAGACGTGGGTCCCTTGCCTGCTGGGCCTAGAGACCCAAGCTACTCCTCACTGATGACGCCCAACAAGGCTGAAACATGTCTGGGGATGCTTGTGGTCTCGTGCAAAAGGGATATGATCTAGCAGTTCGGGCTGGACTACCCCTTTGGGGGTGGGACCAAGCCTGATTTGCATATGGTTTTTCCCCTTTTGTAATGGCTTGGCAGGCGAAGAACGATGGTCTGTAGGGTTGCCGAGAGCAATGCCAGAGGTCAAGATTTATTCTAAACCTTCCAGCCATCAACTCTTTTGTTTTGCTATTGTCACCCCGAGTGGGAAGGGAATGCCCAGACGTGGGTCCCTTGCCTGCTGGGCCTAGAGACCCAAGCTACTCCTCACTGATGACGCCCAACAAGGCTGAAACATGTCTGGGGATGCTTGTGGTCTCGTGCAAAAGGGATGTGACCTAGCAGTTCGGGCTGGACTACCCCTTTGGGGGTGGGACCAAGCCTGATTTGCATATAGTTTTTCCCCTTTTGTAATGGCTTGGCAGGCGAAGAACGATGGGCTGGAGGGTTGCCCAGAGCAATGCAGAGGTCAAGATTTATTCTAAACCTTCGAGCCGTCAACTCTTTTGTTTTGCTATTGTCACTCCAAGTGGGAAGGGTATGCCCAGACGTGGGTCCCTTGCCTGCTGGGCCTAGAGACCCAAGCTACTCTTCCCCGATGACACCCAACAAGGCTGAAACATGTCTGGGGATGCTTGTGGTCTCGTGCAAAAGGGATGTGACCTAGCAGTTCGGGTTGGACTACCCCTTTGGGGGTGGGACCAAGCCTGATTTGCATATGGTTTTTCCCCTTTTGTAATGGCTTGGCAGGTGAAGAACGATGGTCTGGAGGGTTGCCCAGAACAATGCCAGAGGTCAAGATTTATTCGAAACCTTCCAGCCATCAACTCTTTTGTTTTGCTATTGTCACTCCGAGTGGGAAGGGTATGCCCAGACGTGGGTCCCTTGCCTGCTGTGCCTAGAGACCCAAGCTACTCCTCACTGATGACGCCCAACAAGGCTGAAACATGTCTGGGGATGCTTGTGGTCTCGTGCAAAAGGGATGAGACCTAGCAGTTCGGGCTGGACTACCCCTTTGGGGGTGGGACCAAGCCTGATTTGCATATAGTTTGTCCCCTTTTGTAATGGCTTGGCAGGCGAAGAACGATGGTCTGGAGGGTTGCCCAGAGCAATGCCAGAGGTCAAGATTTATTCTAAACCTTCCAGCCATCAACTCTATTGTTTTGCTATTGTCACCCCGAGTAGGAAGGGTTTGCCCCGACGTGGGTCCCTTGCCTGCTGGGCCTAGAGACCCAAGCTACTCCTCACTGATGACACCCAACAAGGCTGAAACATGTCTGGGGATGCTTGTGGTCTCGTGCAAAAGGGATGTGACTTAGCAGTTCGGGCTGGACTACCCCTTTGGGGGTGGGACCAAGCCTGATTTGCATATGGTTTTCCCCCTTTTGTAATGGCTTGGCAGGCGAAGAACGATGGTCTGGAGGGTTGCCCAGAGCAATGCCAGAGGTCAAGATTTATTCTAAACCTTCCAGCCATCAACTCTTTTGTTTTGCTATTGTCACCCCGAGTGGGAAGGGTATGCCCAGACGTGGGTCCCTTGCCTGCTGGGCCTAGAGACCCAAGCTACTCCTCACTGATGATGCCCAACAAGGCTGAAACATGTCTGGGGATGCTTGTGGTCTCGTGCAAAAGGGATGTGACCAAGCAGTTCGGGCTGGACTACCCCTTTGGGGGTGGGACCAAGCCTGATTTGCATATGGGTTTTCCCCTTTTGTAATGGCTTGGCAGGCGAAGAACGATGGTCTGGAGGGTTGCCCAGAGCAATGCCAGAGGTCAAGATGTATTCTAAACCATCCAGCCATCAACTCTTTTGTTTTGCTATTGTCACCCCGAGTGTGAAGGGTATGCCCAGACGTGGGTCCCTTGCCTGCTGGGCCTAGAGACCCAAGCTACTTCTCACTGATGACGCCCAACAAGGCTGAAACATGTCTGGGGATGCTTGTGGTCTCGTGCAAAAGGGATGTGACCTAGCAGTTCGGGCTGGACTACCCCTTTGGGGGTGGGAGCAAGCCTGATTTGCATATGGTTTTTCCCCTTTTGTAATGGCTTGGCAGGCGAAGAACGATGGTCTGGAGGGTTGCCCAGAGCAATGCCAGAGGTCAAGATTTATTCTAAACCTTCCAGCCATCAACTCTTTTGTTTTGCTATTGTCACTCCGAGTGGGAAGGGTATGCCCAGACGTGGGTCCCTTGCCTGCTCTGCCTAGAGACCCAAGCTACTCCTCACTGATGACGCCCAACAAGGCTGAAACATGTCTGGGGATGCTTGTGGTCTTGTGCAAAAGGGATGTGACCTAGCAGTTCGGGCTGGACTACCCCTTTGGGGGTGGGACCAAGCCTGATTTGCATATAGTTTGTCCCCTTTTGTAATGGCTTGGCAGGCGAAGAACGATGGTCTGGAGGGTTGCCCAGAGCAATGCCAGAGGTCAAGATTTATTCTAAACCTTCCAGCCATCAACTCTATTGTTTTGCTATTGTCACCCCGAGTGGGAAGGGTTTGCCCAGACGTGGGTCCCTTGCCTGCTGGGCCTAGAGACCCAAGCTACTCCTCACTGATGACACCCAACAAGGCTGAAACATGTCTGGGGATGCTTGTGGTCTCGTGCAAAAGGGATGTGACCAAGCAGTTCGGGCTGGACTACCCCTTTGGGGGTGGGACCAAGCCTGATTTGCATATGGGTTTTCCCCTTTTGTAATGGCTTGGCAGGCGAAGAACGATGGTCTGGAGGGTTGCCCAGAGCAATGCGAGAGGTCAAGATTTATTCTAAACAATCCAGCCATCAACTCTTTTGTTTTGCTATTGTCACCCCGAGTGGGAAGGGTATGCCCAGACGTAGGTCCCTTGCCTGCTGGGCCTAGAGACCCAAGCTACTCCTCACTGATGACGCCCAACAAGGCTGAAACATGTCTGGGGATGCCTGTGGTCTCGTGCAAAAGGGATGTGACCTAGCAGTTCGGGCTGGACTACCCCTTTGGGGGTGGGACCAAGCCTGATTTGCATATGGTTTTTCCCCTTTTGTAATGGCTTGGCAGGTGAAGAACGATGGTCTGGAGGGTTGCCCAGAGCAATGCCAGAGGTCAAGATTTATTCTAAACCTTCCAGCCATCAACTCTTTTGTTTTGCTATTGTCACCCCGAGTGGGAAAGGTATGCCCAGACGTGGGTCCCTTGCCTGCTGCGCCTAGAGACCCAAGCTTCTCCTCACTGATGACGCCCAACAAGGCTGAAACATGTCTGGGGATGCTTGTGGTCTCGTGCAAAAGGTTTGTGACCTAGCAGTTCGGGCTGGACTACCCCTTTGGGGGTGGGACCAAGCCTGATTTGCATATGGTTTTTCCCCTTTTGTAATGGCTTGGCAGGCGAATAACGATGGTCTGGAGGGTTGCCCAGAGCAATGCCAGAGGTCAGGATTTATTCTAAACCTTCCAGCCATCAACTCTTTTGTTTTGCTATTGTCACCCCGAGTGGGAAGGGTATGCCCAGACGTGGGTCCCTTGCCTGCTGGGCCTAGAGACCCAAGCTACTCCTCACTGATGACGCCCAACAAGGCTGAAACATGTCTGGGGATGCTTGTGGTCTCGTGCAAAAGGGATGTGACCTAGCAGTTCGGGCGGACTACCCCTTTGGGGGTGGGACCAAGCCTGATTTGCATATGGTTTTTCCCCTTTTGTAATGGCTTGGCAGGCGAAGAACGATGGTCTGGAGGGTTGCCCAGAGCAATGCCAGAGGTCAAGATTTATTCTGAACCTTCCAGCCATCAACTCTTTTGTTTTGCTATTGTCACCCTGAGTGGGAAGGTTATACCCAGACGTGGGTCCCTTGCCTGCTGGGCTTAGAGACCCAAGCTACTCCTCACTGATGACGCCCAAGAAGGCTGAAACATGTCTGGGGATGCTTGTGGTCTCGTGCAAAAGGGATGTGACCTAGCAGTTCGGGCTGGACTACCCCTTTGGCGGTGGGACCAAGCCTGATTTGCATATGGTTTTTCCCCTTTTGTAATGGCTTGGCAGGCGAAGAACGATGGTCTGGAGGGTTGCCCAGAGCAATGCCAGAGGTCAAGATTTATTCTAAACCTTCCAGCCATCAACTCTATTGTTTTGCTATTGTCACCCCGAGTGGGAAGGGTATGCCCAGACGTGGGTCCCTTGCCTGCTGGGCCTAGAGACCCAAGCTACTCCTCACTGATGACGCCCAACAAGGCTGAAACATGACTGGGGATGCCTGTGGTCTCGTGCAAAAGGGATGTGACCTAGCAGTTTGGGCTGGACTACCCCTTTGGGGGTGGGACCAAGCCTGATTTGCATATGGGTTTTCCCCTTTTGTAATGGCTTGGCAGGCGAAGAACGATGGTCTGGAGGGTTGCCCAGAGCAATACCAGAGGTCAAGATTTATTCTAAACCTTCCAGCCATCAACTCTTTTGTTTTGCTATTGTCACCCCGAGTGGGAAGGGTATGCTCAGACGTGGGTCCCTTGCCTGCTGGGCCTAGAGACCCAAGCTACTCCTCACTGATGACACCCAACAAGGCTGAAACATGTCTGGGGATGCTTGTGGTCTCGTGCAAAAGGGATGTGACCTAGCAGTTCGGGCTGACTACCCCTTTGGGGGTGGGACCAAGCCTGATTTGCATATGGTTTTTCCCCTTTTGTAATGGCTTGGCAGGCGAATAACGATGGTCTGGAGGGTTGCCCAGAGCAATGCCAGAGGTCAAGATTTATTCTAAACCTTCCAGCCATCAACTCTTTTGTTTTGCTATTGTCACCCCGAGTGGGAAGGGTATGCCCAGACGTGGGTCCCTTGCCTGCTGGGCCTAGAGACCCAAGCTACTCCTCACTGATGACGGCCAACAAGGCTGAAACATGTCTGGGGATGCTTGTGGTCTCGTGCAAAAGGGATGTGACCTAGCAGTTCGGGCTGGACTACCCCTTTGGGGGTGGGACCAAGCCTGATTTGCATATCGTTTTTCCCCTTTTGTAATGGCTTGGCAGGCGAAGAACGATGGTCTGGAGGGTTGCCCAGAGCAAAGCCAGAGGTCAAGATTTATTCTAAACCTTCCAGCCATCAACTCTATTGTTTTGCTAGTGTCACCCCGAGTGGGAAGGGTATGCCCAGACGTGGGTCCCTTGGCTGCTGGGCCTAGAGACCCAAGCTACTCCTCACTGATGACGCCCAACAAGGCTGAAACATGTCTGGGGATGCTTGTGGTCTCGTGCAAAAGGGATGTGACCTAGCAGTTCGGGCTGGACTACCCCTTTGGGGGTGGGACCAAGCCTGATTTGCATTTTTTTTTTTTCCCTTTTGTAATGGCTTGGCAGGCGAAGAATGATGGTCTGGAGGGTTGCCCAGAGCAATGCCAGAGGTCAAGATTTATTCTAAACCTTCCAGCCATCAACTCTTTTGTTTTGCTATTGTCACCCCGAGTGGGAAGGGTATGCCCAGACGTGGGTCCCTTGCCTGCTGGGCCTAGAGACCCAAGCTACTTCTTACTGATGACGCCCAACAAGGCTGAAACATGTCTGGGGATGCTTGTGGTCTCGTGCAAAAGGGATGTGACCTAGCAGTTCGGGCTGGACTACCCCTTTGGGGGTGGGAGCAAGCCTGATTTGCATATGGTTTTTCCCCTTTTGTAATGGCTTGGCAGGCGAAGAACGATGGTCTGGAGGGTTGCCCAGAGCAATGCCAGAGGTCAAGATTTATTCTAAACCTTCCAGCCATCAACTCTTTTGTTTTGCTATTGTCACTCCGAGTGGGAAGGGTATGCCCAGACGTGGGTCCCTTGCCTGCTGTGCCTAGAGACCCAAGCTACTCCTCACTGATGACGCCCAACAAGGCTGAAACATGTCTGGGGATGCTTGTGGTCTCGTGCAAAAGGGATGTGACCTAGCAGTTCGGGCTGGACTACCCCTTTGGGGGTGGGACCAAGCCTGATTTGCATATGGGTTTTCCCCTTTTGTAATTGCTTGGCAGCCGAAGAACGATGGTCTGGAGGGTTGCCCAGAGCAATGCCAGAGGTCAAGATTTATTCTAAACCTTCCAGCCATCAACTCTTTTGTTTTGCTATTGTCACCCCGAGTGGGAAGGGTATACTCAGACGTGGGTCCCTTGCCTGCTGGGCCTAGAGACCCAAGCTACTCCTCACTGATGACACCCAACAAGGCTGAAACATGTCTGGGGATGCTTGTGGTCTCGTGCAAAAGGGATGTGACCTAGCAGTTCGGGCGGACTACCCTTTTGGGGGTGGGACCAAGCCTGATTTGCATATGGTTTTTCCCCTTTTGTAATGGCTTGGCAGGCGAAGAACGATGGTCTGGAGGGTTGCCCAGAGCAATGCCAGAGGTCAAGATTTATTCTAAACCTTCCAGCCATCAACTCTTGTTTTGCTATTGTCACCCTGAGTGGGAAGGGTATGCCCAGACGTGGGTCCCTTGCCTGCTGGGCCTAGAGACCCAAGCTACTCCTCACTGATGACGCCCAACAAGGCTGAAACATGTCTGGGGATGCTTGTGGTCTCGTGCAAAAGGGATGTGACCTAGCAGTTCGGGCTGGACTACCCCTTTGGGGGTGGGACAAAGCCTGATTTGCATATGGTTTTCCCCTTTTGTAATGGCTTGGCAGGCAAAGAACGATGGTCTGGAGGGTTGCCCAGAGCAATGCCAGAGGTCAAGATTTATTCTAAACCTTCCAGCCATCAACTCTTTTGTTTTGCTATTGTCACCCCGAGTGGGAAGGGTATGCCCAGACGTGGGTCCCTTGCCTGCTGGGCCTAGAGACCCAAGCTACTCCTCATTGATGACGGCCAACAAGGCTGAAACATGTCTGGGAATGCTTGTGGTCTCGTGTAAAAGGGATGTGACCTAGCAGTTTGGGCTGGACTACCCCTTTGGGGGCGGGACCAAGCCTGATTTGCATATCGTTTTTCCCCTTTTGTAATGGCTTGGCAGGCGAAGAACGATGGTCTGGAGGGTTGCCCAGAGCAAAGCCAGAGGTCAAGATTTATTCTAAACCTTCCAGCCATCAACTCTATTGTTTTGCTATTGTCACCCCGAGTGGGAAGGGTATGCCCAGACGTGGGTCCCTTGGCTGCTGGGCCTAGAGACCCAAGCTACTCCTCACTGATGACGCCCAACAAAGCTGAAACATGTCTGGGGATGCTTGTGGTCTCGTGCAAAAGGGATGTGACCTAGCAGTTCGGGCTGGACTACCCCTTTGGGGGTGGGACCAAGCCTGATTTGCATATGGTTTTTTCCCTTTTGTAATGGTTTGGCAGGCGAAGAGTGATGGTCTGGAGGGTTGCCCAGAGCAATGCCATAGGTCAAGATTTATTCTAAACCTTCCAGCCATCAACTCTTTTGTTTTGCTATTGTCACCCCGAGTGGGAAGGGTATGCCCAGACGTGGGTCCCTTGCCTGCTGGGCCTAGAGACCCAAGCTACTCCTCACTGATGACGCCCAACAAGGCTGAAACATGTCTGGGGTTGCTTGTGGTCTTGTGCAAAAGGGATGTGACCTAGCAGTTCTTGCTGGACTACCCCTTTGGGGGTGGGACCAAGCCTGATTTGCATATCGTTTTTCCCCTTTTGTAATGGCTTGGCAGGCGAAGAACGATGGTCTAGAGGGTTGCCCAGAGCATTGCCAGAGGTCAAGATTTATTCTAAACCTTCCAGCCATCAACTCTTTTGTTTTGCTATTGTCACCCCGAGTGGGAAGGGTATGCCCAGACGTGGGTCCCTTGCCTGCTGGGCCTAGAGACCCAAGCTACTCCTCACTGATGACGCCCAACAAGGCTGAAACATGTCTGGGGATGCTTGTGGTCTCGTGCAAAAGGGATGTGACCTAGCAGTTCGGGCTGGACTACCCCTTTGGGGGTGGGACCAAGCCTGATTTGCATATGGTTTTTCCCCTTTTGTAATGGCTTGGCAGGCGAAGAACGATGGTCTGGAGGGTTGCCCAGAGCAATGCCAGAGGTCAAGATTTATTCTAAACCTTCCAGCCATCAACTCTTTTGTTTTGCTATTGTCACCCCGAGTGGGAAGGGTATGCCCAGACGTGGGTCCCTTGCCTGCTGGGCCTAGAGACCCATGCTACTCCTCACTGATGACGCCCAACAAGGCTGAAACATGTCTGGGGATGCTTGTGGTCTCGTGCAAAAGGGATGTGACCTAGCAGTTCGGGTTGGACTACCCCTTTGGGGGTGGAACCAAGCCTGATTTGCATATGGTTTTCCCCTTTTGTAATGGCTTGGCAGGCGAAGAACAATGGTCTGGAGGGTTGCCCAGAGCAATGCCAGAGGTCAAGATTTATTCTAAACCTTCCAGCCATCAACTCTTTTGTTTTGCTATTGTCACCCCGAGTGGTAAGGGTATGCCCAGACGTGGGTCCCTTGCCTGCTGGGCCTAGAGACCCAAGCTACTCCTCACTGATGACGCCCAACAAGGCTGAAACATGTCTGGGGATGCTTGTGGTCTCGTGCAAAAGGGATGTGACCTAGCACTTTGGGCTGGACTACCCCTTTGGGGGTGGGACCAAGCCTGATTTGCATATGGTTTTTCCCCTTTTGTAATGGCTTGGCAAGCGAAGAACGATGGGCTGGAGGGTTGCCCAGAGCAATGCCAGAGGTCAAGATTTATTCTAAACCTTCCAGCCATCAACTCTTTTGTTTTGCTATTGTCACCCCGAGTGGGAAGGGTATGCCCAGACGTGGATCCCTTACCTGCTGGGCCTAGAGACCCAAGCTACTCCTCACTGATGACGCCCAACAAGGCTGAAACATGTCTGGGGATGCTTGTGGTCTCGTGCAAAAGGGATGTGACCTAGCAGTTCCGGCTGGACCACCCCTTTGGGGGTGGGACCAAGCCTGATTTGCATATCGTTTTTCCCCTTTTGTAATGGCTTGGCAGGCGATGAACGATGGTCTGGAGGGTTCCCCAGACAATGCCAGAGGTCAAGATTTATTCTAAACCTTCCAGCCATCAACTCTTTTGTTTTGCTATTGTCACCCCGAGTGGGAAGGGTATGCCCAGACGTGGGTCCCTTGCCTGCTGGGCCTAGAGACCCAAGCTACTCCTCACTGATGACGCCCAACAAGGCTGAAACATGTCTGGGGATGCTTGTGGTCTCGTGCAAAAGGGATGTGACCTAGCAGTTCGGGCTGGACTACCCCTTTGGGAGTGGGACCAAGCCTGATTTGCATATGGTTTTTCCCCTTTTGTAATGGCTTGGCAGGCGAAGAACGATGGTCTGGAGGGTTGCCCAGAGCAATGCCAGAGGTCAAGATTTATTCTAAACCTTCCAGCCATCAACTCTTTTGTTTTGCTATTGTCACCCCGAGTGGGAAGGGTATGCCCAGACGTGGGTCCCTTGCCTGCTGGGCCTAGAGACCCAAGCTACTCCTCACTGATGACGCCCAACAAGGCTGAAACATGACTGGGGATGCCTGTGGTCTCGTGCAAAAAGGATGTGACCTAGCAGTTCGGGCTGGACTACTCCTTTGGGGGTGGGACCAAGCCTGATTTGCATATGGGTTTTCCCCTTTTGTAATGGCTTGGCAGGCGAAGAACGATGGTCTGGAGGGTTGCCCAGAGCAATGCCAGAGGTCAAGATGTATTCTAAACCTTCCAGCCATCAACTCTTTTGTGTTGCTATTGTCACCCGAGTGTGAATGGCATGCCCAGACGTGGGTCCCTTGCCTGCTGGGCCTAGAGACCCAAGCTACTCCTCACTGATGACGCCCAACAAGGCTGAAACATGTCTGGGGATGCTTGTGGTCTCGTGCAAAAGGGATGTGACCTAGCAGTTCGGGCTGGACTACCCCTTTGGGGGTGGGACCAAGCCTGATTTGCATATGGTTTTTCCCCTTTTGTATGGCTTGGCAGGCGAAGAACGATGGTCCGGAGGGTTGCCCAGAGCAATGCCAGAGGTCAAGATTTATTCTAAACCTTCCAGCCATCAACTCTTTTGTTTTGCTATTGTCACCCCGAGTGGGAAGGGTATGCCCAGACGTGGGTCCCTTGCCTGCTGGGCCTAGAGACCCATGCTACTCCTCACTGATGACGCCCAACAAGGCTGAAACATGTCTGGGGATGCTTGTGGTCTCGTGCAAAAGGGATGTGACCTAGCAGTTCGGGTTGGACTACCCCTTTGGGGGTGGAACCAAGCCTGATTTGCATATGGTTTTCCCCTTTTGTAATGGCTTGGCAGGCGAAGAACAATGGTCTGGAGGGTTGCCCAGAGCAATGCCAGAGGTCAAGATTTATTCTAAACCTTCCAGCCATCAACTCTTTTGTTTTGCTATTGTCACCCCGAGTGGTAAGGGTATGCCCAGACGTGGGTCCCTTGCCTGCTGGGCCTAGAGACCCAAGCTACTCCTCACTGATGACGCCCAACAAGGCTGAAACATGTCTGGGGATGCTTGTGGTCTCGTGCAAAAGGGATGTGACCTAGCACTTTGGGCTGGACTACCCCTTTGGGGGTGGGACCAAGCCTGATTTGCATATGGTTTTTCCCCTTTTGTAATGGCTTGGCAAGCGAAGAACGATGGGCTGGAGGGTTGCCCAGAGCAATGCCAGAGGTCAAGATTTATTCTAAACCTTCCAGCCATCAACTCTTTTGTTTTGCTATTGTCACCCCGAGTGGGAAGGGTATGCCCAGACGTGGATCCCTTGCCTGCTGGGCCTAGAGACCCAAGCTACTCCTCACTGATGACGCCCAACAAGGCTGAAACATGTCTGGGGATGCTTGTGGTCTCGTGCAAAAGGGATGTGACCTAGCAGTTCGGGCTGGACTACCCCTTTGGGGGTGGGACCAAGCCTGATTTGCATATGGTTTTTCCCCTTTTGTATGGCTTGGCAGGCGAAGAACGATGGTCCGGAGGGTTGCCCAGAGCAATGCCAGAGGTCAAGATTTATTCTAAACCTTCCAGCCATCAACTCTTTTGTTTTGCTATTGTCACCCCGAGTGGGAAGGGTATGCCCAGACGTGGGTCCCTTGCCTGCTGGGCCTAGAGACCCAAGCTACTCCTCACTGATGACGCCCAACAAGGCTGAAACATGTCTGGGGATGCTTGTGGTCTCGTGCAAAAGGGATGTGACCTAGCACTTCGGGCTACACTACCCCTTTGGGGGTGGGACCAAGCCTGATTTGCATATGGTTTTTCCCCTTTTGTAATGGCTTGGCAGGCGAATAACGATGGTCTGGAGGGTTGCCCAGAGCAATGCCAGAGGTCAAGATTTATTCTAAACCTTCCAGCCATCAACTCCTTTGTTTTGCTATTGTCACCCCGAGTGGGAAAGGTATGCCCAGACGTGGGTCCCTTGCCTGCTGGGCCTAGAGACCCAAGCTACTCCTCACTGATGACGCCCAACAAGGCTGAAACATGTCTGGGGATGCTTGTGGTCTCGTGCAAAAGGGATGTGACCTAGCAGTTCGGGCTGGACTACCCCTTTGGGAGTGGGACCAAGCCTGATTTGCATATGGTTTTTCCCCTTTTGTAATGGCTTGGCAGGCGAAGAACGATGGTCTGGAGGGTTGCCCAGAGCAATGCCAGAGGTCAAGATGTATTCTAAACCTTCCAGCCATCAACTCTTTTGTTTTGCTATTGTCACCCCGAGTGGGAAGGGTATGCCCAGACGTTTGTCCCTTGCCTGCTGGGCCTAGAGACCCAAGCTACTCCTCACTGATGACGCCCAACAAGGCTGAAACATGTCTGGGGATGCTTGTGGTCTCGTGCCAAAGGGATGTGACCTAGCAGTTCGGGTTGGACTACCCCTTTGGGGGTGGAACCAAGCCTGATTTGCATATGGTTTTTCCCCTTTTGTAATGGCTTGGCAGGCGAAGAACAATGGTCTGGAGGGTTGCTCAGAGCAATGCCAGATGTCAAGATTTATTCTAAACCTTCCAGCCATCAACTCTTTTGTTTTGCTATTGTCACCCCGAATGGGAAGGGTATGCCCAGACGTGGGTCCTTTGCCTGCTGGGCCTAGAGACCCAAGCTACTCCTCACTGATGACGCCCAACAAGGCTGAAACATGTCTGGGGATGCTTGTGGTCTCGTGCAAAAGGGATGTGACCTAGCACTTCGGGCTGTACTACCCCTTTGGGGGTGGGACCAAGCCTGATTTGCATATGGTTTTTCCCCTTTTGTAATGGCTTGGCAAGCGAAGAACGATGGGCTGGAGGGTTGCCCAGAGCAATGCCAGAGGTCAAGATTTATTCTAAACCTTCCAGCCATCAACTCTTTTGTTTTGCTATTGTCACTCCGAGTGGGAAGGGTATGCCCAGACGTGGGTCCCTTGCCTGCTCTGCCTAGAGACCCAAGCTACTCCTCACTGATGACGCCCAACAAGGCTGAAACATGTCTGGGGATGCTTGTGGTCTTGTGCAAAAGGGATGTGACCTAGCAGTTCGGGCTGGACTACCCCTTTGGGGGTGGGACCAAGCCTGATTTGCATATAGTTTGTCCCCTTTTGTAATGGCTTGGCAGGCGAAGAACGATGGTCTGGAGGGTTGCCCAGAGCAATGCCAGAGGTCAAGATTTATTCTAAACCTTCCAGCCATCAACTCTATTGTTTTGCTATTGTCACCCCGAGTGGGAAGGGTTTGCCCAGACGTGGGTCCCTTGCCTGCTGGGCCTAGAGACCCAAGCTACTCCTCACTGATGACACCCAACAAGGCTGAAACATGTCTGGGGATGCTTGTGGTCTCGTGCAAAAGGGATGTGACCAAGCAGTTCGGGCTGGACTACCCCTTTGGGGGTGGGACCAAGCCTGATTTGCATATGGGTTTTCCCCTTTTGTAATGGCTTGGCAGGCGAAGAACGATGGTCTGGAGGGTTGCCCAGAGCAATGCGAGAGGTCAAGATTTATTCTAAACAATCCAGCCATCAACTCTTTTGTTTTGCTATTGTCACCCCGAGTGGGAAGGGTATGCCCAGACGTAGGTCCCTTGCCTGCTGGGCCTAGAGACCCAAGCTACTCCTCACTGATGACGCCCAACAAGGCTGAAACATGTCTGGGGATGCCTGTGGTCTCGTGCAAAAGGGATGTGACCTAGCAGTTCGGGCTGGACTACCCCTTTGGGGGTGGGACCAAGCCTGATTTGCATATGGTTTTTCCCCTTTTGTAATGGCTTGGCAGGTGAAGAACGATGGTCTGGAGGGTTGCCCAGAGCAATGCCAGAGGTCAAGATTTATTCTAAACCTTCCAGCCATCAACTCTTTTGTTTTGCTATTGTCACCCCGAGTGGGAAAGGTATGCCCAGACGTGGGTCCCTTGCCTGCTGCGCCTAGAGACCCAAGCTTCTCCTCACTGATGACGCCCAACAAGGCTGAAACATGTCTGGGGATGCTTGTGGTCTCGTGCAAAAGGTTTGTGACCTAGCAGTTCGGGCTGGACTACCCCTTTGGGGGTGGGACCAAGCCTGATTTGCATATGGTTTTTCCCCTTTTGTAATGGCTTGGCAGGCGAATAACGATGGTCTGGAGGGTTGCCCAGAGCAATGCCAGAGGTCAGGATTTATTCTAAACCTTCCAGCCATCAACTCTTTTGTTTTGCTATTGTCACCCCGAGTGGGAAGGGTATGCCCAGACGTGGGTCCCTTGCCTGCTGGGCCTAGAGACCCAAGCTACTCCTCACTGATGACGCCCAACAAGGCTGAAACATGTCTGGGGATGCTTGTGGTCTCGTGCAAAAGGGATGTGACCTAGCAGTTCGGGCGGACTACCCCTTTGGGGGTGGGACCAAGCCTGATTTGCATATGGTTTTTCCCCTTTTGTAATGGCTTGGCAGGCGAAGAACGATGGTCTGGAGGGTTGCCCAGAGCAATGCCAGAGGTCAAGATTTATTCTGAACCTTCCAGCCATCAACTCTTTTGTTTTGCTATTGTCACCCTGAGTGGGAAGGTTATACCCAGACGTGGGTCCCTTGCCTGCTGGGCTTAGAGACCCAAGCTACTCCTCACTGATGACGCCCAAGAAGGCTGAAACATGTCTGGGGATGCTTGTGGTCTCGTGCAAAAGGGATGTGACCTAGCAGTTCGGGCTGGACTACCCCTTTGGCGGTGGGACCAAGCCTGATTTGCATATGGTTTTTCCCCTTTTGTAATGGCTTGGCAGGCGAAGAACGATGGTCTGGAGGGTTGCCCAGAGCAATGCCAGAGGTCAAGATTTATTCTAAACCTTCCAGCCATCAACTCTATTGTTTTGCTATTGTCACCCCGAGTGGGAAGGGTATGCCCAGACGTGGGTCCCTTGCCTGCTGGGCCTAGAGACCCAAGCTACTCCTCACTGATGACGCCCAACAAGGCTGAAACATGACTGGGGATGCCTGTGGTCTCGTGCAAAAGGGATGTGACCTAGCAGTTTGGGCTGGACTACCCCTTTGGGGGTGGGACCAAGCCTGATTTGCATATGGGTTTTCCCCTTTTGTAATGGCTTGGCAGGCGAAGAACGATGGTCTGGAGGGTTGCCCAGAGCAATACCAGAGGTCAAGATTTATTCTAAACCTTCCAGCCATCAACTCTTTTGTTTTGCTATTGTCACCCCGAGTGGGAAGGGTATGCTCAGACGTGGGTCCCTTGCCTGCTGGGCCTAGAGACCCAAGCTACTCCTCACTGATGACACCCAACAAGGCTGAAACATGTCTGGGGATGCTTGTGGTCTCGTGCAAAAGGGATGTGACCTAGCAGTTCGGGCTGACTACCCCTTTGGGGGTGGGACCAAGCCTGATTTGCATATGGTTTTTCCCCTTTTGTAATGGCTTGGCAGGCGAATAACGATGGTCTGGAGGGTTGCCCAGAGCAATGCCAGAGGTCAAGATTTATTCTAAACCTTCCAGCCATCAACTCTTTTGTTTTGCTATTGTCACCCCGAGTGGGAAGGGTATGCCCAGACGTGGGTCCCTTGCCTGCTGGGCCTAGAGACCCAAGCTACTCCTCACTGATGACGGCCAACAAGGCTGAAACATGTCTGGGGATGCTTGTGGTCTCGTGCAAAAGGGATGTGACCTAGCAGTTCGGGCTGGACTACCCCTTTGGGGGTGGGACCAAGCCTGATTTGCATATCGTTTTTCCCCTTTTGTAATGGCTTGGCAGGCGAAGAACGATGGTCTGGAGGGTTGCCCAGAGCAAAGCCAGAGGTCAAGATTTATTCTAAACCTTCCAGCCATCAACTCTATTGTTTTGCTAGTGTCACCCCGAGTGGGAAGGGTATGCCCAGACGTGGGTCCCTTGGCTGCTGGGCCTAGAGACCCAAGCTACTCCTCACTGATGACGCCCAACAAGGCTGAAACATGTCTGGGGATGCTTGTGGTCTCGTGCAAAAGGGATGTGACCTAGCAGTTCGGGCTGGACTACCCCTTTGGGGGTGGGACCAAGCCTGATTTGCATTTTTTTTTTTTCCCTTTTGTAATGGCTTGGCAGGCGAAGAATGATGGTCTGGAGGGTTGCCCAGAGCAATGCCAGAGGTCAAGATTTATTCTAAACCTTCCAGCCATCAACTCTTTTGTTTTGCTATTGTCACCCCGAGTGGGAAGGGTATGCCCAGACGTGGGTCCCTTGCCTGCTGGGCCTAGAGACCCAAGCTACTTCTTACTGATGACGCCCAACAAGGCTGAAACATGTCTGGGGATGCTTGTGGTCTCGTGCAAAAGGGATGTGACCTAGCAGTTCGGGCTGGACTACCCCTTTGGGGGTGGGAGCAAGCCTGATTTGCATATGGTTTTTCCCCTTTTGTAATGGCTTGGCAGGCGAAGAACGATGGTCTGGAGGGTTGCCCAGAGCAATGCCAGAGGTCAAGATTTATTCTAAACCTTCCAGCCATCAACTCTTTTGTTTTGCTATTGTCACTCCGAGTGGGAAGGGTATGCCCAGACGTGGGTCCCTTGCCTGCTGTGCCTAGAGACCCAAGCTACTCCTCACTGATGACGCCCAACAAGGCTGAAACATGTCTGGGGATGCTTGTGGTCTCGTGCAAAAGGGATGTGACCTAGCAGTTCGGGCTGGACTACCCCTTTGGGGGTGGGACCAAGCCTGATTTGCATATGGGTTTTCCCCTTTTGTAATTGCTTGGCAGCCGAAGAACGATGGTCTGGAGGGTTGCCCAGAGCAATGCCAGAGGTCAAGATTTATTCTAAACCTTCCAGCCATCAACTCTTTTGTTTTGCTATTGTCACCCCGAGTGGGAAGGGTATACTCAGACGTGGGTCCCTTGCCTGCTGGGCCTAGAGACCCAAGCTACTCCTCACTGATGACACCCAACAAGGCTGAAACATGTCTGGGGATGCTTGTGGTCTCGTGCAAAAGGGATGTGACCTAGCAGTTCGGGCGGACTACCCTTTTGGGGGTGGGACCAAGCCTGATTTGCATATGGTTTTTCCCCTTTTGTAATGGCTTGGCAGGCGAAGAACGATGGTCTGGAGGGTTGCCCAGAGCAATGCCAGAGGTCAAGATTTATTCTAAACCTTCCAGCCATCAACTCTTGTTTTGCTATTGTCACCCTGAGTGGGAAGGGTATGCCCAGACGTGGGTCCCTTGCCTGCTGGGCCTAGAGACCCAAGCTACTCCTCACTGATGACGCCCAACAAGGCTGAAACATGTCTGGGGATGCTTGTGGTCTCGTGCAAAAGGGATGTGACCTAGCAGTTCGGGCTGGACTACCCCTTTGGGGGTGGGACAAAGCCTGATTTGCATATGGTTTTCCCCTTTTGTAATGGCTTGGCAGGCAAAGAACGATGGTCTGGAGGGTTGCCCAGAGCAATGCCAGAGGTCAAGATTTATTCTAAACCTTCCAGCCATCAACTCTTTTGTTTTGCTATTGTCACCCCGAGTGGGAAGGGTATGCCCAGACGTGGGTCCCTTGCCTGCTGGGCCTAGAGACCCAAGCTACTCCTCATTGATGACGGCCAACAAGGCTGAAACATGTCTGGGAATGCTTGTGGTCTCGTGTAAAAGGGATGTGACCTAGCAGTTTGGGCTGGACTACCCCTTTGGGGGCGGGACCAAGCCTGATTTGCATATCGTTTTTCCCCTTTTGTAATGGCTTGGCAGGCGAAGAACGATGGTCTGGAGGGTTGCCCAGAGCAAAGCCAGAGGTCAAGATTTATTCTAAACCTTCCAGCCATCAACTCTATTGTTTTGCTATTGTCACCCCGAGTGGGAAGGGTATGCCCAGACGTGGGTCCCTTGGCTGCTGGGCCTAGAGACCCAAGCTACTCCTCACTGATGACGCCCAACAAAGCTGAAACATGTCTGGGGATGCTTGTGGTCTCGTGCAAAAGGGATGTGACCTAGCAGTTCGGGCTGGACTACCCCTTTGGGGGTGGGACCAAGCCTGATTTGCATATGGTTTTTTCCCTTTTGTAATGGTTTGGCAGGCGAAGAGTGATGGTCTGGAGGGTTGCCCAGAGCAATGCCATAGGTCAAGATTTATTCTAAACCTTCCAGCCATCAACTCTTTTGTTTTGCTATTGTCACCCCGAGTGGGAAGGGTATGCCCAGACGTGGGTCCCTTGCCTGCTGGGCCTAGAGACCCAAGCTACTCCTCACTGATGACGCCCAACAAGGCTGAAACATGTCTGGGGTTGCTTGTGGTCTTGTGCAAAAGGGATGTGACCTAGCAGTTCTTGCTGGACTACCCCTTTGGGGGTGGGACCAAGCCTGATTTGCATATCGTTTTTCCCCTTTTGTAATGGCTTGGCAGGCGAAGAACGATGGTCTAGAGGGTTGCCCAGAGCATTGCCAGAGGTCAAGATTTATTCTAAACCTTCCAGCCATCAACTCTTTTGTTTTGCTATTGTCACCCCGAGTGGGAAGGGTATGCCCAGACGTGGGTCCCTTGCCTGCTGGGCCTAGAGACCCAAGCTACTCCTCACTGATGACGCCCAACAAGGCTGAAACATGTCTGGGGATGCTTGTGGTCTCGTGCAAAAGGGATGTGACCTAGCAGTTCGGGCTGGACTACCCCTTTGGGGGTGGGACCAAGCCTGATTTGCATATGGTTTTTCCCCTTTTGTAATGGCTTGGCAGGCGAAGAACGATGGTCTGGAGGGTTGCCCAGAGCAATGCCAGAGGTCAAGATTTATTCTAAACCTTCCAGCCATCAACTCTTTTGTTTTGCTATTGTCACCCCGAGTGGGAAGGGTATGCCCAGACGTGGGTCCCTTGCCTGCTGGGCCTAGAGACCCATGCTACTCCTCACTGATGACGCCCAACAAGGCTGAAACATGTCTGGGGATGCTTGTGGTCTCGTGCAAAAGGGATGTGACCTAGCAGTTCGGGTTGGACTACCCCTTTGGGGGTGGAACCAAGCCTGATTTGCATATGGTTTTCCCCTTTTGTAATGGCTTGGCAGGCGAAGAACAATGGTCTGGAGGGTTGCCCAGAGCAATGCCAGAGGTCAAGATTTATTCTAAACCTTCCAGCCATCAACTCTTTTGTTTTGCTATTGTCACCCCGAGTGGTAAGGGTATGCCCAGACGTGGGTCCCTTGCCTGCTGGGCCTAGAGACCCAAGCTACTCCTCACTGATGACGCCCAACAAGGCTGAAACATGTCTGGGGATGCTTGTGGTCTCGTGCAAAAGGGATGTGACCTAGCACTTTGGGCTGGACTACCCCTTTGGGGGTGGGACCAAGCCTGATTTGCATATGGTTTTTCCCCTTTTGTAATGGCTTGGCAAGCGAAGAACGATGGGCTGGAGGGTTGCCCAGAGCAATGCCAGAGGTCAAGATTTATTCTAAACCTTCCAGCCATCAACTCTTTTGTTTTGCTATTGTCACCCCGAGTGGGAAGGGTATGCCCAGACGTGGATCCCTTACCTGCTGGGCCTAGAGACCCAAGCTACTCCTCACTGATGACGCCCAACAAGGCTGAAACATGTCTGGGGATGCTTGTGGTCTCGTGCAAAAGGGATGTGACCTAGCAGTTCCGGCTGGACCACCCCTTTGGGGGTGGGACCAAGCCTGATTTGCATATCGTTTTTCCCCTTTTGTAATGGCTTGGCAGGCGATGAACGATGGTCTGGAGGGTTCCCCAGACAATGCCAGAGGTCAAGATTTATTCTAAACCTTCCAGCCATCAACTCTTTTGTTTTGCTATTGTCACCCCGAGTGGGAAGGGTATGCCCAGACGTGGGTCCCTTGCCTGCTGGGCCTAGAGACCCAAGCTACTCCTCACTGATGACGCCCAACAAGGCTGAAACATGTCTGGGGATGCTTGTGGTCTCGTGCAAAAGGGATGTGACCTAGCAGTTCGGGCTGGACTACCCCTTTGGGAGTGGGACCAAGCCTGATTTGCATATGGTTTTTCCCCTTTTGTAATGGCTTGGCAGGCGAAGAACGATGGTCTGGAGGGTTGCCCAGAGCAATGCCAGAGGTCAAGATTTATTCTAAACCTTCCAGCCATCAACTCTTTTGTTTTGCTATTGTCACCCCGAGTGGGAAGGGTATGCCCAGACGTGGGTCCCTTGCCTGCTGGGCCTAGAGACCCAAGCTACTCCTCACTGATGACGCCCAACAAGGCTGAAACATGACTGGGGATGCCTGTGGTCTCGTGCAAAAAGGATGTGACCTAGCAGTTCGGGCTGGACTACTCCTTTGGGGGTGGGACCAAGCCTGATTTGCATATGGGTTTTCCCCTTTTGTAATGGCTTGGCAGGCGAAGAACGATGGTCTGGAGGGTTGCCCAGAGCAATGCCAGAGGTCAAGATGTATTCTAAACCTTCCAGCCATCAACTCTTTTGTGTTGCTATTGTCACCCGAGTGTGAATGGCATGCCCAGACGTGGGTCCCTTGCCTGCTGGGCCTAGAGACCCAAGCTACTCCTCACTGATGACGCCCAACAAGGCTGAAACATGTCTGGGGATGCTTGTGGTCTCGTGCAAAAGGGATGTGACCTAGCAGTTCGGGCTGGACTACCCCTTTGGGGGTGGGACCAAGCCTGATTTGCATATGGTTTTTCCCCTTTTGTATGGCTTGGCAGGCGAAGAACGATGGTCCGGAGGGTTGCCCAGAGCAATGCCAGAGGTCAAGATTTATTCTAAACCTTCCAGCCATCAACTCTTTTGTTTTGCTATTGTCACCCCGAGTGGGAAGGGTATGCCCAGACGTGGGTCCCTTGCCTGCTGGGCCTAGAGACCCATGCTACTCCTCACTGATGACGCCCAACAAGGCTGAAACATGTCTGGGGATGCTTGTGGTCTCGTGCAAAAGGGATGTGACCTAGCAGTTCGGGTTGGACTACCCCTTTGGGGGTGGAACCAAGCCTGATTTGCATATGGTTTTCCCCTTTTGTAATGGCTTGGCAGGCGAAGAACAATGGTCTGGAGGGTTGCCCAGAGCAATGCCAGAGGTCAAGATTTATTCTAAACCTTCCAGCCATCAACTCTTTTGTTTTGCTATTGTCACCCCGAGTGGTAAGGGTATGCCCAGACGTGGGTCCCTTGCCTGCTGGGCCTAGAGACCCAAGCTACTCCTCACTGATGACGCCCAACAAGGCTGAAACATGTCTGGGGATGCTTGTGGTCTCGTGCAAAAGGGATGTGACCTAGCACTTTGGGCTGGACTACCCCTTTGGGGGTGGGACCAAGCCTGATTTGCATATGGTTTTTCCCCTTTTGTAATGGCTTGGCAAGCGAAGAACGATGGGCTGGAGGGTTGCCCAGAGCAATGCCAGAGGTCAAGATTTATTCTAAACCTTCCAGCCATCAACTCTTTTGTTTTGCTATTGTCACCCCGAGTGGGAAGGGTATGCCCAGACGTGGATCCCTTGCCTGCTGGGCCTAGAGACCCAAGCTACTCCTCACTGATGACGCCCAACAAGGCTGAAACATGTCTGGGGATGCTTGTGGTCTCGTGCAAAAGGGATGTGACCTAGCAGTTCGGGCTGGACTACCCCTTTGGGGGTGGGACCAAGCCTGATTTGCATATGGTTTTTCCCCTTTTGTATGGCTTGGCAGGCGAAGAACGATGGTCCGGAGGGTTGCCCAGAGCAATGCCAGAGGTCAAGATTTATTCTAAACCTTCCAGCCATCAACTCTTTTGTTTTGCTATTGTCACCCCGAGTGGGAAGGGTATGCCCAGACGTGGGTCCCTTGCCTGCTGGGCCTAGAGACCCAAGCTACTCCTCACTGATGACGCCCAACAAGGCTGAAACATGTCTGGGGATGCTTGTGGTCTCGTGCAAAAGGGATGTGACCTAGCACTTCGGGCTACACTACCCCTTTGGGGGTGGGACCAAGCCTGATTTGCATATGGTTTTTCCCCTTTTGTAATGGCTTGGCAGGCGAATAACGATGGTCTGGAGGGTTGCCCAGAGCAATGCCAGAGGTCAAGATTTATTCTAAACCTTCCAGCCATCAACTCCTTTGTTTTGCTATTGTCACCCCGAGTGGGAAAGGTATGCCCAGACGTGGGTCCCTTGCCTGCTGGGCCTAGAGACCCAAGCTACTCCTCACTGATGACGCCCAACAAGGCTGAAACATGTCTGGGGATGCTTGTGGTCTCGTGCAAAAGGGATGTGACCTAGCAGTTCGGGCTGGACTACCCCTTTGGGAGTGGGACCAAGCCTGATTTGCATATGGTTTTTCCCCTTTTGTAATGGCTTGGCAGGCGAAGAACGATGGTCTGGAGGGTTGCCCAGAGCAATGCCAGAGGTCAAGATGTATTCTAAACCTTCCAGCCATCAACTCTTTTGTTTTGCTATTGTCACCCCGAGTGGGAAGGGTATGCCCAGACGTTTGTCCCTTGCCTGCTGGGCCTAGAGACCCAAGCTACTCCTCACTGATGACGCCCAACAAGGCTGAAACATGTCTGGGGATGCTTGTGGTCTCGTGCCAAAGGGATGTGACCTAGCAGTTCGGGTTGGACTACCCCTTTGGGGGTGGAACCAAGCCTGATTTGCATATGGTTTTTCCCCTTTTGTAATGGCTTGGCAGGCGAAGAACAATGGTCTGGAGGGTTGCTCAGAGCAATGCCAGATGTCAAGATTTATTCTAAACCTTCCAGCCATCAACTCTTTTGTTTTGCTATTGTCACCCCGAATGGGAAGGGTATGCCCAGACGTGGGTCCTTTGCCTGCTGGGCCTAGAGACCCAAGCTACTCCTCACTGATGACGCCCAACAAGGCTGAAACATGTCTGGGGATGCTTGTGGTCTCGTGCAAAAGGGATGTGACCTAGCACTTCGGGCTGTACTACCCCTTTGGGGGTGGGACCAAGCCTGATTTGCATATGGTTTTTCCCCTTTTGTAATGGCTTGGCAAGCGAAGAACGATGGGCTGGAGGGTTGCCCAGAGCAATGCCAGAGGTCAAGATTTATTCTAAATCTTCCAGCCATCAACTCTTTTGTTTTGCTATTGTCACCCCGAGTGGGAAGGGTATGCCCAGACGTGGATCCCTTGCCTGCTGGGCCTAGAGACCCAAGCTACTCCTCACTGATGACGCCCAACAAGGCTGAAACATGTCTGGGGATGCTTGTGGTCTCGTGCAAAAGGGATGTGACCTAGCAGTTCGGGCTGGACCACCCCTTTGGGGGTGGGTCCAAGCCTGATTTGCATATGGTTTTTCCCCTTTTGTAATGGCTTGGCAGGCGATGAACGATGGTCTGGAGGGTTCCCCAGACAATGCCAGAGGTCAAGATTTATTCTAAACCTTCCAGCCATCAACTCTTTTGTTTTGCTATTGTCACCCCGAGTGGGAAGGGTATGCCCAGACGTAGGTCCCTTGCCTGCTGGGCCTAGAGACCCAAGCTACTCCTCACTGATGACGCCCAACAAGGCTGAAACATGTCTGGAGATGCTTGTGGTCTCGTGCAAAAGGGATGTGACCTAGCAGTTCCGGTTGGACTACCCCTTTGGGGGTGGGACCAAGCCTGATTTGCATATGGTTTTTCCCCTTTTGTAATGGCTTGGCAGGCGAAGAACGATGGTCTGGAGGGTTGCCCAGAGCAATGCCAGAGGTCAGGATTTATTCTAAACCTTCCAGCCATCAACTCTTTTGTTTTGCTATTGTCACCCCGAGTGGGAAGGGTATGCCCAGACGTGGGTCCCTTGCCTGCTGGGCCTAGAGACCCAAGCAACTCCTCACTGATGACGCCCAACAAGGCTGAAACATGTCTGGGGATGCTTGTGGTCTCGTGCAAAAAGGATGTGACCTAGCAGTTCGGGCTGGACTACTCCTTTGGGGGTGGGACCAAGCCTGATTTGCATATGGGTTTTCCCCTTTTGTAATGGCTTGGCAGGCGAAGAACGATGGTCTGGAGGGTTGCCCAGAGCAATGCCAGAGGTCAAGATGTATTCTAAACCTTCCAGCCATCAACTCTTTTGTGTTGCTATTGTCACCCGAGTGTGAATGGCATGCCCAGACGTGGGTCCCTTGCCTGCTGGGCCTAGAGACCCAAGCTACTCCTCACTGATGACGCCCAACAAGGCTGAAACATGTCTGGGGATGCTTGTGGTCTCGTGCAAAAGGGATGTGACCTAGCAGTTCGGGCTGGACTACCCCTTTGGGAGTGGAACCAAGCCTGATTTGCATATGGTTTTTCCCCTTTTGTAATGGCTTGGCAGGCGAAGACCGATGGTCTGGAGGGTTGCTCAGAGCAATGCCAGAGGTCAAGATTTATTCTAAACCTTCCAGCCATCAACTCTTTTGTTTTGCTATTGTCACCCCGAGTGGGAAGGGTATGCCCAGACGTGGGCCCCTTGCCTGCTGGGCCTAGAGACCCAAGCTACTCCTCACTGATGACGCCCATCAAGGCTGAAACATGTCTGGGGATGCTTGTGGTCTCGTGCAAAAGGGATGTGACCTAGCAGTTCGGGCTGGACTACCCCTTTGGGGGTGGGACCAAGCCTGATTTGCATATGGTTTTTCCCCTTTTGTATGGCTTGGCAGGCGAAGAACGATGGTCCGGAGGGTTGCCCAGAGCAATGCCAGAGGTCAAGATTTATTCTAAACCTTCCAGCCATCAACTCTTTTGTTTTGCTATTGTCACCCCGAGTGGGAAGGGTATGCCCAGACGTGGGTCCCTTGCCTGCTGGGCCTAGAGACCCAAGCTACTCCTCACTGATGACGCCCAACAAGGCTGAAACATGTCTGGGGATGCTTGTGGTCTCGTGCAAAAGGGATGTGACCTAGCACTTCGGGCTGGACTACCCCTTTGGGGGTGGGACCAAGCCTGATTTGCATATGGTTTTTCCCCTTTTGTAATGGATTGGCAGGCGAATAACGATGGTCTGGAGGGTTGCCCAGAGCAATGCCAGAGGTCAAGATTTATTCTAAACCTTCCAGCCATCAACTCTTTTGTTTTGCTATTGTCACTCCGAGTGGGAAGGGTATGCCCAGACGTGGGTCCCTTGCCTGCTGGGCCTAGAGACCCAAGCTACTCCTCACTGATGACGCCCAACAAGGCTGAAACATGTCGGGGGATGCTTGTGGTCTCGTGCAAAAGGGATGTGACCTAGCAGTTTGGGCTGGACTACCCCTTTGGGGGTGGGACCAAGCCTGATTTGCATATGGTTTTTCCCCTTTTGTAATGGCTTGGCAGGCGAAGAACGATGGTCTGGAGGGTTGCCCAGAGCAATGCAAGAGGTCAGGATTTATTCTAAACCTTCCAGCCATCAACTCTTTTGTTTTGCTATTGTCACCCCGAGTGGGAAGGGTATGCCCAGACGTGGGTCCCTTGCCTGCTGGGCCTAGAGACCCAAGCTACTCCTCACTGATGACGCCCAACAAGGCTGAAACATGTCTGGGGATGCTTGTGGTCTCGTGCAAAAGGGATGTGACCTAGCAGTTCGGCGGACTACCCCTTTGGGGGTGGGACCAAGCCTGATTTGCATATGGTTTTTCCCCTTTTGTAATGGCTTGGCAGGCGAAGAACGATGGTCTGGAGGGTTGCCCAGAGCAATGCCAGAGGTCAAGATTTATTCTGAACCTTCCAGCCATCAACTCTTTTGTTTTGCTATTGTCACCCTGAGTGGGAAGGTTATGCCCAGACGTGGGTCCCTTGCCTGCTGGGCTTAGAGACCCAAGCTACTCCTCACTGATGACGCCCAAGAAGGCTGAAACATGTCTGGGGATGCTTGTGGTCTCGTGCAAAAGGGATGTGACCTAGCAGTTCGGGCTGGACTACCCCTTTGGCGGTGGGACCAAGCCTGATTTGCATATGGTTTTTCCCCTTTTGTAATGGCTTGGCAGGCGAAGAACGATGGTCTGGAGGGTTGCCCAGAGCAATGCCAGAGGTCAAGATTTATTCTAAACCTTCCAGCCATCAACTCTTTTGTTTTGCTATTGTCACCCCGAGTGGGAAGGGTATGCCCAGACGTGGGTCCCTTGCCTGCTGGGCCTAGACACCCAAGCTACTCCTCACTGATGACGCCCAACAAGGCTGAAACATGTCTGGGGATGCCTGTGGTCTCGTGCAAAAGGGATGTGACCTAGCAGTTTGGGCTGGACTACCCCTTTGGGGGTGGGACCAAGCCTGATTTGCATATGGGTTTTCCCCTTTTGTAATGGCTTGGCAGGCGAAGAACGATGGTCTGGAGGGTTGCCCAGAGCAATGCCAGAGGTCAAGATTTATTCTAAACCTTCCAGCCATCAACTCTTTTGTTTTGCTATTGTCACCCCGAGTGGGAAGGGTATGCTCAGACGTGGGTCCCTTGCCTGCTGGGCCTAGAGACCCAAGCTACTCCTCACTGATGACACCCAACAAGGCTGAAACATGTCTGGGGATGCTTGTGGTCTCGTGCAAAAGGGATGTGACCTAGCAGTTCGGGCGGACTACCCCTTTGGGGGTGGGACCAAGCCTGATTTGCATATGGTTTTTCCCCTTTTGTAATGGCTTGGCAGGCGAAGAACGATGGTCTGGAGGGTTGCCCAGAGCAATGCCAGAGGTCAAGATTTATTCTAAACCTTCCAGCCATCAACTCTTTTGTTTTGCTATTGTCACCCTGAGTGGGAAGGGTATGCCCAGACGTGGGTCCCTTGCCTGCTGGGCCTAGAGACCCAAGCTACTCCTCACTGATGATGCCCAACAAGGCTGAAACATGTCTGGGGATGCTTGTGGTCTCGTGTAAAAGGGATGTGACCTAGCAGTTCGAGCTGGACTACCCCTTTGGGGGTGGGACAAAGCCTGATTTGCATATGGTTTTCCCCTTTTGTAATGGCTTGGCAGGCAAAGAACGATGGTCTGGAGGGTTGCCCAGAGCAATGCCAGAGGTCAAGATTTATTCTAAACCTTCCAGCCATCAACTCTTTTGTTTTGCTATTGTCACCCCGAGTGGGAAGGGTATGCCCAGACGTGGGTCCCTTGCCTGCTGGGCCTAGAGACCCAAGCTACTCCTCACTGATGACGGCCAACAAGGCTGAAACATGTCTGGGAATGCTTGTGGTCTCGTGTAGAAGGGATGTGACCTAGCAGTTTGGGCTGGACTACCCCTTTGGGGGTGGGACCAAGATTGATTTGCATATCGTTTTTCCCCTTTTGTAATGGCTTGGCAGGCGAAGAACGATGGTCTGGAGGGTTGCCCAGAGCAAAGCCAGAGGTCAAGATTTATTCTAAACCTTCCAGCCATCAACTCTATTGTTTTGCTATTGTCACCCCGAGTGGGAAGGGTATGCCCAGACGTGGGTCCCTTGGCTGCTGGGCCTAGAGATCCAAGCTACTCCTCACTGATGACGCCCAACAAGGCTGAAACATGTCTGGGGATGCTTGTGGTCTCGTGCAAAAGGGATGTGACCTAGCAGTTCGGGCTGGACTACCCCTTTGGGGGTGGGACCAAGCCTGATTTGCATATGGTTTTTCCCCTTTTGTAATGGCTTGGCAGGCGAAGAACGATGGTCTGGAGGGTTGCCCAGAGCAATGCCAGAGGTCAAGATTTATTCTAAACCTTCCAGCCATCAACTCTTTTGTTTTGCTATTGTCACCCCGAGTGGGAAGGGTATGCCCAGACGTGGGTCCCTTGCCTGCTGGGCCTAGAGACCCATGCTACTCCTCACTGATGACGCCCAACAAGGCTGAAACATGTCTGGAGATGCTTGTGGTCTCGTGCAAAAGGGATGTGACCTAGCAGTTCCGGTTGGACTACCCCTTTGGGGGTGGGACCAAGCCTGATTTGCATATGGTTTTTCCCCTTTTGTAATGGCTTGGCAGGCATAGAACGATGGTCTGGAGGGTTGCCCAGAGCAATGCCAGAGGTCAGGATTTATTCTAAACCTTCCAGCCATCAACTCTTTTGTTTTGCTATTGTCACCCCGAGTGGGAAGGGTATGCCCAGACGTGGGTCCCTTGCCTGCTGGGCCTAGAGACCCAAGCTACTCCTCACTGATGATGCCCAACAAGGCTGAAACATGTCTGGGGATGCTTGTGGTCTCGTGCAAAAAGGATGTGACCTAGCAGTTCGGGCTGGACTACTCCTTTGGGGGTGGGACCAAGCCTGATTTGCATATGGGTTTTCCCCTTTTGTAATGGCTTGGCAGGCGAAGAACGATGGTCTGGAGGGTTGCCCAGAGCAATGCCAGAGGTCAAGATGTATTCTAAACCTTCCAGCCATCAACTCTTTTGTGTTGCTATTGTCACCCGAGTGTGAATGGCATGCCCAGACCTGGGTCCCTTGCCTGCTGGGCCTAGAGACCCAAGCTACTCCTCACTGATGACGCCCAACAAGGCTGAAACATGTCTGGGGATGCTTGTGGTCTCGTGCAAAAGGGATGTGACCTAGCAGTTCGGGCTGGACTACCCCTTTGGGAGTGGAACCAAGCCTGATTTGCATATGGTTTTTCCCCTTTTGTACTGGCTTGGCAGGCGAAGACCGATGGTCTGGAGGGTTGCTCAGAGCAATGCCAGAGGTCAAGATTTATTCTAAACCTTCCAGCCATCAACTCTTTTGTTTTGCTATTGTCACCCCGAGTGGGAAGGGTATGCCCAGACGTGGGCCCCTTGCCTGCTGGGCCTAGAGACCCAAGCTACTCCTCACTGATGACGCCCAACAAGGCTGAAACATGTCTGGGGATGCTTGTGGTCTCGTGCAAAAGGGATGTGACCTAGCAGTTCGGGCTGGACTACCCCTTTGGGGGTGGGACCAAGCCTGATTTGCATATGGTTTTTCCCCTTTTGTATGGCTTGGCAGGCGAAGAACGATGGTCCGGAGGGTTGCCCAGAGCAATGCCAGAGGTCAAGATTTATTCTAAACCTTCCAGCCATCAACTCTTTTGTTTTGCTATTGTCACCCCGAGTGGGAAGGGTATGCCCATACGTGGGTCCCTTGCCTGCTGGGCCTAGAGACCCAAGCTACTCCTCACTGATGACGCCCAACAAGGCTGAAACATGTCTGGGGATGCTTGTGGTCTCGTGCAAAAGGGATGTGACCTAGCACTTCGGGCTGGACTACCCCTTTGGGGGTGGGACCAAGCCTGATTTGCATATGGTTTTTCCCCTTTTGTAATGGCTTGGCAGGCGAATAACGATGGTCTGGAGGGTTGCCCAGAGCAATGCCAGAGGTCAAGATTTATTCTAAACCTTCCAGCCATCAACTCTTTTGTTTTGCTATTGTCACTCCGAGTGGGAAGGGTATGCCCAGACGTGGGTCCCTTGCCTGCTGGGCCTAGAGACCCAAGCTACTCCTCACTGATGACGCCCAACAAGGCTGAAACATGTCTGGGGATGCTTGTGGTCTCGTGCAAAAGGGATGTGACCTAGCAGTTTGGGCTGGACTACCCCTTTGGGGGTGGGACCAAGCCTGATTTGCATATGGTTTTTCCCCTTTTGTAATGGCTTGGCAGGCGAAGAACGATGGTCTGGAGGGTTGCCCAGAGCAATGCAAGAGGTCAGGATTTATTCTAAACCTTCCAGCCATCAACTCTTTTGTTTTGCTATTGTCACCCCGAGTGGGAAGGGTATGCCCAGACGTGGGTCCCTTGCCTGCTGGGCCTAGAGACCCAAGCTACTCCTCACTGATGACGCCCAACAAGGCTGAAACATGTCTGGGGATGCTTGTGGTCTCGTGCAAAAGGGATGTGACCTAGCAGTTCGGCGGACTACCCCTTTGGGGGTGGGACCAAGCCTGATTTGCATATGGTTTTTCCCCTTTTGTAATGGCTTGGCAGGCGAAGAACGATGGTCTGGAGGGTTGCCCAGAGCAATGCCAGAGGTCAAGATTTATTCTGAACCTTCCAGCCATCAACTCTTTTGTTTTGCTATTGTCACCCTGAGTGGGAAGGTTATGCCCAGACGTGGGTCCCTTGCCTGCTGGGCTTAGAGACCCAAGCTACTCCTCACTGATGACGCCCAAGAAGGCTGAAACATGTCTGGGGATGCTTGTGGTCTCGTGCAAAAGGGATGTGACCTAGCAGTTCGGGCTGGACTACCCCTTTGGCGGTGGGACCAAGCCTGATTTGCATATGGTTTTTCCCCTTTTGTAATGGCTTGGCAGGCGAAGAACGATGGTCTGGAGGGTTGCCCAGAGCAATGCCAGAGGTCAAGATTTATTCTAAACCTTCCAGCCATCAACTCTTTTGTTTTGCTATTGTCACCCCGAGTGGGAAGGGTATGCCCAGACGTGGGTCCCTTGCCTGCTGGGCCTAGACACCCAAGCTACTCCTCACTGATGACGCCCAACAAGTCTGAAACATGTCTGGGGATGCCTGTGGTCTCGTGCAAAAGGGATGTGACCTAGCAGTTTGGGCTGGACTACCCCTTTGGGGGTGGGACCAAGCCTGATTTGCATATGGGTTTTCCCCTTTTGTAATGGCTTGGCAGGCGAAGAACGATGGTCTGGAGGGTTGCCCAGAGCAATGCCAGAGGTCAAGATTTATTCTAAACCTTCCAGCCATCAACTCTTTTGTTTTGCTATTGTCACCCCGAGTGGGAAGGGTATGCTCAGACGTGGGTCCCTTGCCTGCTGGGCCTAGAGACCCAAGCTACTCCTCACTGATGACACCCAACAAGGCTGAAACATGTCTGGGGATGCTTGTGGTCTCGTGCAAAAGGGATGTGACCTAGCAGTTCGGGCGGACTACCCCTTTGGGGGTGGGACCAAGCCTGATTTGCATATGGTTTTTCCCCTTTTGTAATGGCTTGGCAGGTGAAGAAAGATGGTCTGGAGGGTTGCCCAGAGCAATGCCAGAGGTCAAGATTTATTCTAAACCTTCCAGCCATCAACTCTTTTGTTTTGCTATTGTCACCCTGAGTGGGAAGGGTATGCCCAGACGTGGGTCCCTTGCCTGCTGGGCCTAGAGACCCAAGCTACTCCTCACTGATGACGCCCAACAAGGCTGAAACATGTCTGGGGATGCTTGTGGTCTTGTGCAAAAGGGATGTGACCTAGCAGTTCGGCGGACTACCCCTTTGGGGGTGGGACCAAGCCTGATTTGCATATGGTTTTTCCCCTTTTGTAATGGCTTGGCAGGCGAAGAACGATGGTCTGGAGGGTTGCCCAGAGCAATGCCAGAGGTCAAGATTTATTCTGAACCTTCCAGCCATCAACTCTTTTGTTTTGCTATTGTCACCCTGAGTGGGAAGGTTATGCCCAGACGTGGGTCCCTGGCCTGCTGGGCTTAGAGACCCAAGCTACTCCTCACTGATGACGCCCAAGAAGGCTGAAACATGTCTGGGGATGCTTGTGGTCTCGTGCAAAAGGGATGTGACCTAGCAGTTCGGGCTGGACTACCCCTTTGGCGGTGGGACCAAGCCTGATTTGCATATGGTTTTTCCCCTTTTGTAATGGCTTGGCAGGCGAAGAACGATGGTCTGGAGGGTTGCCCAGAGCAATGCCAGAGGTCAAGATTTATTCTAAACCTTCCAGCCATCAACTCTTTTGTTTTGCTATTGTCACCCCGAGTGGGAAGGGTATGCCCAGACGTGGGTCCCTTGCCTGCTGGGCCTAGACACCCAAGCTACTCCTCACTGATGACGCCCAACAAGGCTGAAACATGTCTGGGGATGCCTGTGGTCTCGTGCAAAAGGGATGTGACCTAGCAGTTTGGGCTGGACTACCCCTTTGGGGGTGGGACCAAGCCTGATTTGCATATGGGTTTTCCCCTTTTGTAATGGCTTGGCAGGCGAAGAACGATGGTCTGGAGGGTTGCCCAGAGCAATGCCAGAGGTCAAGATTTATTCTAAACCTTCCAGCCATCAACTCTTTTGTTTTGCTATTGTCACCCCGAGTGGGAAGGGTATGCTCAGACGTGGGTCCCTTGCCTGCTGGGCCTAGAGACCCAAGCTACTCCTCACTGATGACACCCAACAAGGCTGAAACATGTCTGGGGATGCTTGTGGTCTCGTGCAAAAGGGATGTGACCTAGCAGTTCGGGCGGACTACCCCTTTGGGGGTGGGACCAAGCCTGATTTGCATATGGTTTTTCCCCTTTTGTAATGGCTTGGCAGGCGAAGAACGATGGTCTGGAGGGTTGCCCAGAGCAATGCCAGAGGTCAAGATTTATTCTAAACCTTCCAGCCATCAACTCTTTTGTTTTGCTATTGTCACCCTGAGTGGGAAGGGTATGCCCAGACGTGGGTCCCTTGCCTGCTGGGCCTAGAGACCCAAGCTACTCCTCACTGATGACGCCCAACAAGGCTGAAACATGTCTGGGGATGCTTGTGGTCTCGTGTAAAAGGGATGTGACCTAGCAGTTCGAGCTGGACTACCCCTTTGGGGGTGGGACAAAGCCTGATTTGCATATGGTTTTCCCCTTTTGTAATGGCTTGGCAGGCAAAGAACGATGGTCTGGAGGGTTGCCCAGAGCAATGCCAGAGGTCAAGATTTATTCTAAACCTTCCAGCCATCAACTCTTTTGTTTTGCTATTGTCACCCCGAGTGGGAAGGGTATGCCCAGACGTGGGTCCCTTGCCTGCTGGGCCTAGAGACCCAAGCTACTCCTCACTGATGACGGCCAACAAGGCTGAAACATGTCTGGGAATGCTTGTGGTCTCGTGTAGAAGGGATGTGACCTAGCAGTTTGGGCTGGACTACCCCTTTGGGGGTGGGACCAAGCCTGATTTGCATATCGTTTTTCCCCTTTTGTAATGGCTTGGCAGGCGAAGAACGATGGTCTGGAGGGTTGCCCAGAGCAAAGCCAGAGGTCAAGATTTATTCTAAACCTTCCAGCCATCAACTCTATTGTTTTGCTATTGTCACCCCGAGTGGGAAGGGTATGCCCAGACGTGGGTCCCTTGGCTGCTGGGTCTAGAGATCCAAGCTACTCCTCACTGATGACGCCCAACAAGGCTGAAACATGTCTGGGGATGCTTGTGGTCTCGTGCAAAAGGGATGTGACCTAGCAGTTCGGGCTGGACTACCCCTTTGGGGGTGGGACCAAGCCTGATTTGCATATGGTTTTTCCCCTTTTGTAATGGCTTGGCAGGCGAAGAACGATGGTCTGGAGGGTTGCCCAGAGCAATGCCAGAGGTCAAGATTTATTCTAAACCTTCCAGCCATCAACTCTTTTGTTTTGCTATTGTCACCCAGAGTGGGAAGGGTATGCCCAGACGTGGGTCCCTTGCCTGCTGGGCCTAGAGACCCATGCTACTCCTCACTGATGACGCCCAACAAGGCTGAAACATGTCTGGAGATGCTTGTGGTCTCGTGCAAAAGGGATGTGACCTAGCAGTTCCGGTTGGACTACCCCTTTGGGGGTGGGACCAAGCCTGATTTGCATATGGTTTTTCCCCTTTTGTAATGGCTTGGCAGGCGTAGAACGATGGT
Source organism: Ambystoma mexicanum (assembly GCF_040938575.1). Taxonomy (NCBI): domain Eukaryota; kingdom Metazoa; phylum Chordata; class Amphibia; order Caudata; family Ambystomatidae; genus Ambystoma; species Ambystoma mexicanum. Next base: position 994,687,695 of record NC_090936.1, read on the forward strand.
CTGGAGGGTTGCCCAGAGCAATGCCAGAGGTCAGGATTTATTCTAAACCTTCCAGCCATCAACTCTTTTGTTTTGCTATTGTCACCCCGAGTGGGAAGGGTATGCCCAGACGTGGGCCCCTTGCCTGCTGGGCCTAGAGACCCAAGCTACTCCTCACTGATGACGCCCAACAAGGCTGAAACATGTCTGGGGATGCTTGTGGTCTCGTGCAAAAGGGATGTGACCTAGCAGTTCGGGCTGGACTACCCCTTTGGGGGTGGGACCAAGCCTGATTTGCATATGGTTTTTCCCCTTTTGTATGGCTTGGCAGGCGAAGAACGATGGTCCGGAGGGTTGCCCAGAGCAATGCCAGAGGTCAAGATTTATTCTAAACCTTCCAGCCATCAACTCTTTTGTTTTGCTATTGTCACCCCGAGTGGGAAGGGTATGCCCAGACGTGGGTCCCTTGCCTGCTGGGCCTAGAGACCCAAGCTACTCCTCACTGATGACGCCCAACAAGGCTGAAACATGTCTGGGGATGCTTGTGGTCTCGTGCAAAAGGGATGTGACCTAGCACTTCGGGCTGGACTACCCCTTTGGGGGTGGGACCAAGCCTGATTTGCATATGGTTTTTCCCCTTTTGTAATGGCTTGGCAGGCGAATAACGATGGTCTGGAGGGTTGCCCAGAGCAATGCCAGAGGTCAAGATTTATTCTAAACCTTCCAGCCATCAACTCTTTTGTTTTGCTATTGTCACTCCGAGTGGGAAGGGTATGCCCAGACGTGGGTCCCTTGCCTGCTGGGCCTAGAGACCCAAGCTACTCCTCACTGATGACGCCCAACAAGGCTGAAACATGTCTGGGGATGCTTGTGGTCTCGTGCAAAAGGGATGTGACCTAGCAGTTTGGGCTGGACTACCCCTTTGGGGGTGGGACCAAGCCTGATTTGCATATGGTTTTTCCCCTTTTGTAATGGCTTGGCAGGCGAAGAACGATGGTCTGGAGGGTTGCCCAGAGCAATGCAAGAGGTCAGGATTTATTCTAAACCTTCCAGCCATCAACTCTTTTGTTTTGCTATTGTCACCCCGAGTGGGAAGGGTATGCCCAGACGTGGGTCCCTTGCCTGCTGGGCCTAGAGACCCAAGCTACTCCTCACTGATGACGCCCAACAAGGCTGAAACATGTCTGGGGATGCTTGTGGTCTCGTGCAAAAGGGATGTGACCTAGCAGTTCGGCGGACTACCCCTTTGGGGGTGGGACCAAGCCTGATTTGCATATGGTTTTTCCCCTTTTGTAATGGCTTGGCAGGCGAAGAACGATGGTCTGGAGGGTTGCCCAGAGCAATGCCAGAGGTCAAGATTTATTCTGAACCTTCCAGCCATCAACTCTTTTGTTTTGCTATTGTCACCCTGAGTGGGAAGGTTATGCCCAGACGTGGGTCCCTTGCCTGCTGGGCTTAGAGACCCAAGCTACTCCTCACTGATGACGCCCAAGAAGGCTGAAACATGTCTGGGGATGCTTGTGGTCTCGTGCAAAAGGGATGTGACCTAGCAGTTCGGGCTGGACTACCCCTTTGGCGGTGGGACCAAGCCTGATTTGCATATGGTTTTTCCCCTTTTGTAATGGCTTGGCAGGCGAAGAACGATGGTCTGGAGGGTTGCCCAGAGCAATGCCAGAGGTCAAGATTTATTCTAAACCTTCCAGCCATCAACTCTTTTGTTTTGCTATTGTCACCCCGAGTGGGAAGGGTATGCCCAGACGTGGGTCCCTTGCCTGCTGGGCCTAGACACCCAAGCTACTCCTCACTGATGACGCCCAACAAGTCTGAAACATGTCTGGGGATGCCTGTGGTCTCGTGCAAAAGGGATGTGACCTAGCAGTTTGGGCTGGACTACCCCTTTGGGGGTGGGACCAAGCCTGATTTGCATATGGGTTTTCCCCTTTTGTAATGGCTTGGCAGGCGAAGAACGATGGTCTGGAGGGTTGCCCAGAGCAATGCCAGAGGTCAAGATTTATTCTAAACCTTCCAGCCATCAACTCTTTTGTTTTGCTATTGTCACCCCGAGTGGGAAGGGTATGCTCAGACGTGGGTCCCTTGCCTGCTGGGCCTAGAGACCCAAGCTACTCCTCACTGATGACACCCAACAAGGCTGAAACATGTCTGGGGATGCTTGTGGTCTCGTGCAAAAGGGATGTGACCTAGCAGTTCGGGCGGACTACCCCTTTGGGGGTGGGACCAAGCCTGATTTGCATATGGTTTTTCCCCTTTTGTAATGGCTTGGCAGGCGAAGAACGATGGTCTGGAGGGTTGCCCAGAGCAATGCCAGAGGTCAAGATTTATTCTAAACCTTCCAGCCATCAACTCTTTTGTTTTGCTATTGTCACCCTGAGTGGGAAGGGTATGCCCAGACGTGGGTCCCTTGCCTGCTGGGCCTAGAGACCCAAGCTACTCCTCACTGATGACGCCCAACAAGGCTGAAACATGTCTGGGGATGCTTGTGGTCTCGTGTAAAAGGGATGTGACCTAGCAGTTCGAGCTGGACTACCCCTTTGGGGGTGGGACAAAGCCTGATTTGCATATGTTTTTCCCCTTTTGTAATGGCTTGGCAGGCAAAGAACGATGGTCTGGAGGGTTGCCCAGAGCAATGCCAGAGGTCAAGATTTATTCTAAACCTTCCAGCCATCAACTCTTTTGTTTTGCTATTGTCACCCCGAGTGGGAAGGGTATGCCCAGACGTGGGTCCCTTGCCTGCTGGGCCTAGAGACCCAAGCTACTCCTCACTGATGACGGCCAACAAGGCTGAAACATGTCTGGGAATGCTTGTGGTCTCGTGTAGAAGGGATGTGACCTAGCAGTTTGGGCTGGACTACCCCTTTGGGGGTGGGACCAAGCCTGATTTGCATATCGTTTTTCCCCTTTTGTAATGGCTTGGCAGGCGAAGAACGATGGTCTGGAGGGTTGCCCAGAGCAAAGCCAGAGGTCAAGATTTATTCTAAACCTTCCAGCCATCAACTCTATTGTTTTGCTATTGTCACCCCGAGTGGGAAGGGTATGCCCAGACGTGGGTCCCTTGGCTGCTGGGCCTAGAGATCCAAGCTACTCCTCACTGATGACGCCCAACAAGGCTGAAACATGTCTGGGGATGCTTGTGGTCTCGTGCAAAAGGGATGTGACCTAGCAGTTTGGGCTGGACTACCCCTTTGGGGGTGGGACCAAGCCTGATTTGCATATGGTTTTTCCCCTTTTGTAATGGCTTGGCAGGCGAAGAACGATGGTCTGGAGGGTTGCCCAGAGCAATGCCAGAGGTCAAGATTTATTCTAAACCTTCCAGCCATCAACTCTTTTGTTTTGCTATTGTCACCCCGAGTGGGAAGGGTATGCCCAGACGTGGGTCCCTTGCCTGCTGGGCCTAGAGACCCAAGCTACTCCTCACTGATGACGCCCAACAAGGCTGAAACATGTCTGGGGATGCTTGTGGTCTCGTGCAAAAAGGATGTGACCTAGCAGTTCGGGTTGGACTACTCCTTTGGGGGTGGGACCAAGCCTGATTTGCATATGGGTTTTCCCCTTTTGTAATGGCTTGGCAGGCGAAGAAAGATGGTCTGGAGGGTTGCCCAGAGCAATGCCAGAGGTCAAGATGTATTCTAAACCTTCCAGCCATCAACTCTTTTGTGTTGCTATTGTCACCCGAGTGTGAATGGCATGCCCAGACGTGGGTCCCTTGCCTGCTGGGCCTAGAGACCCAAGCTACTCCTCACTGATGACGCCCAACAAGGCTGAAACTTGTCTGGGGATGCTTGTGGTCTCGTGCAAAAGGGATGTGACCTAGCAGTTCGGGCTGGACTACCCCTTTGGGAGTGGAACCAAGCCTGATTTGCATATGGTTTTTCCCCTTTTGTACTGGCTTGGCAGGCGAAGACCGATGGTCTGGAGGGTTACTCAGAGCAATGCCAGAGGTCAAGATTTATTCTAAACCTTCCAGCCATCAACTCTTTTGTTTTGCTATTGTCACCCCGAGTGGGAAGGGTATGCCCAGACGTGGGCCCCTTGCCTGCTGGGCCTAGAGACCCAAGCTACTCCTCACTGATGACGCCCAACAAGGCTGAAACATGTCTGGGGATGCTTGTGGTCTCGTGAAAAAGGGATGTGACCTAGCAGTTCGGGCTGGACTACCCCTTTGGGGGTGGGACCAAGCCTGATTTGCATATGGTTTTTCCCCTTTTGTATGGCTTGGCAGGCGAAGAACGATGGTCCGGAGGGTTGCCCAGAGCAATGCCAGAGGTCAAGATTTATTCTAAACCTTCCAGCCATCAACTCTTTTGTTTTGCTATTGTCACCCCGAGTGGGAAGGGTATGCCCAGACGTGGGTCCCTTGCCTGCTGGGCCTAGAGACCCAAGCTACTCCTCACTGATGACGCCCAACAAGGCTGAAACATGTCTGGGGATGCTTGTGGTCTCGTGCAAAAGGGATGTGACCTAGCAGTTTGGGCTGGACTACCCCTTTGGGGGTGGGACCAAGCCTGATTTGCATATGGTTTTTCCCCTTTTGTAATGGCTTGGCAGGCGAAGAACGATGGTCTGGAGGGTTGCCCAGAGCAATGCCAGAGGTCAAGATTTATTCTGAACCTTCCAGCCATCAACTCTTTTGTTTTGCTATTGTCACCCTGAGTGGGAAGGTTATGCCCAGACGTGGGTCCCTTGCCTGCTGGGCTTAGAGACCCAAGCTACTCCTCACTGATGACGCCCAAGAAGGCTGAAACATGTCTGGGGATGCTTGTGGTCTCGTGCAAAAGGGATGTGACCTAGCAGTTCGGGCTGGACTACCCCTTTGGCGGTGGGACCAAGCCTGATTTGCATATGGTTTTTCCCCTTTTGTAATGGCTTGGCAGGCGAAGAACGATGGTCTGGAGGGTTGCCCAGAGCAATGCCAGAGGTCAAGATTTATTCTAAACCTTCCAGCCATCAACTCTTTTGTTTTGCTATTGTCACCCCGAGTGGGAAGGGTATGCCCAGACGTGGGTCCCTTGCCTGCTGGGCCTAGACACCCAAGCTACTCCTCACTGATGACGCCCAACAAGGCTGAAACATGTCTGGGGATGCCTGTGGTCTCGTGCAAAAGGGATGTGACCTAGCAGTTTGGGCTGGACTACCCCTTTGGGGGTGGGACCAAGCCTGATTTGCATATGGGTTTTTCCCTTTTGTAATGGCTTGGCAGGCGAAGAACGATGGTCTGGAGGGTTGCCCAGAGCAATGCCAGAGGTCAAGATTTATTCTAAACCTTCCAGCCATCAACTCTTTTGTTTTGCTATTGTCACCCCGAGTGGGAAGGGTATGCTCAGACGTGGGTCCCTTGCCTGCTGGGCCTAGAGACCCAAGCTACTCCTCACTGATGACACCCAACAAGGCTGAAACATGTCTGGGGATGCTTGTGGTCTCGTGCAAAAGGGATGTGACCTAGCAGTTCGGGCGGACTACCCCTTTGGGGGTGGGACCAAGCCTGATTTGCATATGGTTTTTCCCCTTTTGTAATGGCTTGGCAGGCGAAGAACGATGGTCTGGAGGGTTGCCCAGAGCAATGCCAGAGGTCAAGATTTATTCTAAACCTTCCAGCCATCAACTCTTTTGTTTTGCTATTGTCACCCTGAGTGGGAAGGGTATGCCCAGACGTGGGTCCTTTGCCTGCTGGGCCTAGAGACCCAAGCTACTCCTCACTGATGACGCCCAACAAGGCTGAAACATGTCTGGGGATGCTTGTGGTCTCGTGCAAAAGGGATGTGACCTAGCAGTTCGAGCTGGACTACCCCTTTGGGGGTGGGACAAAGCCTGATTTGCATATGGTTTTCCCCTTTTGTAATGGCTTGGCAGGCAAAGAACGATGGTCTGGAGGGTTGCCCAGAGCAATGCCAGAGGTCAAGATTTATTCTAAACCTTCCAGCCATCAACTCTTTTGTTTTGCTATTGTCACCCCGAGTGGGAAGGGTATGCCCAGACGTGGGTCCCTTGCCTGCTGGGCCTAGAGACCCAAGCTACTCCTCACTGATGACGCCCAACAAGGCTGAAACATGTCTGGGGATGCTTGTGGTCTCGTGCAAAAGGGATGTGACCTAGCAGTTCGGGCTGGACTACCCCTTTGGGGGTGGGACCAAGCCTGATTTGCATATGGTTTTTTCCCTTTTGTAATGGCTTGGCAGGCGAAGAATGATGGTCTGGAGGGTTGCCCAGAGCAATGCCATAGGTCAAGATTTATTCTAAACCTTCCAGCCATCAACTCTTTTGTTTTGCTATTGTCACCCCGAGTGGGAAGGGTATGCCCAGACGTGGGTCCCTTGCCTGCTGGGCCTAGACACCCAAGCTACTCCTCACTGATGACGCCCAACAAGGCTGAAACATGTCTGGGGATGCCTGTGGTCTCGTGCAAAAGGGATGTGACCTAGCAGTTTGGGCTGGACTACCCCTTTGGGGGTGGGACCAAGCCTGATTTGCATATGGGTTTTCCCCTTTTGTAATGGCTTGGCAGGCGAAGAACGATGGTCTGGAGGGTTGCCCAGAGCAATGCCAGAGGTCAAGATTTATTCTAAACCTTCCAGCCATCAACTCTTTTGTTTTGCTATTGTCACCCCGAGTGGGAAGGGTATGCTCAGACGTGGGTCCCTTGCCTGCTGGGCCTAGAGACCCAAGCTACTCCTCACTGATGACACCCAACAAGGCTGAAACATGTCTGGGGATGCTTGTGGTCTCGTGCAAAAGGGATGTGACCTAGCAGTTCGGGCTGGACTACCCCTTTGGGGGTGGGACCAAGCCTGATTTGCATATGGTTTTTCCCCTTTTGTAATGGCTTGGCAGGCGAAGAACGATGGTCTGGAGGGTTGCCCAGAGCAATGCCAGAGGTCAAGATTTATTCTAAACCTTCCAGCCATCAACTCTTTTGTTTTGCTATTGTCACCCCGAGTGGGAAGGGTATGCCCAGACGTGGGTCCCTTGCCTGCTGGGCCTAGAGACCCAAGCTACTCCTCACTGTGACGCCCAACAAGGCTAAAACATGTCTGGGGATGCTTGTGGTCTCGTGCAAAAGGGATGTGACCTAGCAGTTCGGGTTGGACTACCCCTTTGGGGGTGGAACCAAGCCTGATTTGCATATGGTTTTTCCCCTTTTGTAATGGCTTGGCAGGCGAAGAACAATGGTCTGGAGGGTTGCCCAGAGCAATGCCAGAGGTCAAGATTTATTCTAAACCTTCCAGCCATCAACTCTTTTGTTTTGCTATTGTCACCCCGAGTGGGAAGGGTATGCCCAGACGTGGGTCCCTTGCCTGCTGGGCCTAGAGACCCAAGCTACTCCTCACTGATGACGCCCAACAAGGCTGAAACATGTCTGGGGATGCTTGTGGTCTCGTGTAAAAGGGATGTGACCTAGCACTTTGGGCTGGACTACCCCTTTGGGGGTGGGACCAAGCCTGATTTGCATATGGTTTTTCCCCTTTTGTAATGGCTTGGCAAGCGAAGAACGATGGGCTGGAGGGTTGCCCAGAGCAATGCCAGAGGTCAAGATTTATTCTAAACCTTCCAGCCATCAACTCTTTTGTTTTGCTATTGTCACCCCGAGTGGGAAGGGTATGCCCAGACGTGGATCCCTTGCCTGCTGGGCCTAGAGACCCAAGCTACTCCTCACTGATGACGCCCAACAAGGCTGAAACATGTCTGGGGATGCTTGTGGTCTCGTGCAAAAGGGATGTGACCTAGCAGTTCCGGCTGGACCACCCCTTTGGGGGTGGGACCAAGCCTGATTTGCATATCGTTTTTCCCCTTTTGTAATGGCTTGGCAGGCGATGAACGATGGTCTGGAGGGTTCCCCAGACAATGCCAGAGGTCAAGATTTATTCTAAACCTTCCAGCCATCAACTCTTTTGTTTTGCTATTGTCACCCCGAGTGGGAAGGGTATGCCCAGACGTGGGTCCCTTGCCTGCTGGGCCTAGAGACCCAAGCTACTCCTCACTGATGACGCCCAACAAGGCTGAAACATGTCGGAGATGCTTGTGGTCTCGTGCAAAAGGGATGTGACCTAGCAGTTCCGGTTGGACTACCCCTTTGGGGTGGGACCAAGCCTGATTTGCATATGGTTTTTCCCCTTTTGTAATGGCTTGGCAGGCGAAGAACGATGGTCTGGAGGGTTGCCCAGAGCAATGCCAGAGGTCAGGATTTATTCTAAACCTTCCAGCCATCAACTCTTTTGTTTTGCTATTGTCACCCCGAGTGGGAAGGGTATGCCCAGACGTGGGTCCCTTGCCTGCTGGGCCTAGACACCCAAGCTACTCCTCACTGATGACGCCCAACAAGGCTGAAACATGTCTGGGGATGCCTGTGGTCTCGTGCAAAAGGGATGTGACCTAGCAGTTTGGGCTGGACTACCCCTTTCGGGGTGGGACCAAGCCTGATTTGCATATGGGTTTTCCCCTTTTGTAATGGCTTGGCAGGCGAAGAACGATGGTCTGGAGGGTTGCCCAGACAATGCCAGAGGTCAAGATTTATTCTAAACCTTCCAGCCATCAACTCTTTTGTTTTGCTATTGTCACCCCGAGTGTGAAGGGTATGCCCAGACGTGGGTCCCTTGCCTGCTGGGCCTAGAGACCCAAGCTACTCCTCACTGATGACGCCCAACAAGGCTGAAACATGTCTGGGGATGCTTGTGGTCTCGTGCAAAAGGGATGTGACCTAGCAGTTCGGGCTGGACTACCCCTTTGGGAGTGGAACCAAGCCTGATTTGCATATGGTTTTTCCCCTTTTGTAATGGCTTGGCAGGCGAAGACCGATGGTCTGGAGGGTTGCTCAGAGCAATGCCAGAGGTCAAGATTTATTCTAAACCTTCCAGCCATCAACTCTTTTGTTTTGCTATTGTCGCCCCGAGTGGGAAGGGTATGCCCAGACGTGGGCCCCTTGCCTGCTGGGCCTAGAGACCCAAGCTACTCCTCACTGATGACGCCCAACAAGGCGGAAACATGTCTGGGGATGCTTGTGGTCTCGTGCAAAAGGGATGTGACCTAGCAGTTTGGGCTGGACTACCCCTTTGGGGGTGGGATCAAGCCTGATTTGCATATGGTTTTTCCCCTTTTGTAATGGCTTAGCAGGCGAAGAACGATGGTCTGGAGGGTTGCCCAGAGCAATGCCAGAGGTCAAGATTTATTCTAAACCTTCCAGCCATCAACTCTTTTGTTTTGCTATTGTCACCCCGAGTGGGAAGGGTATGTCCAGACGTGGGTCCCTTGCCTGCTGGGCCTAGAGACCCAAGCTACTCCTCACTGATGACGCCCAACAAGGCTGAAACCTGTCTGGGGATGCTTGTGGTCTCGTGCCAAAGGGATGTGACCTAGCAGTTCGGGCTGGACTACCCCTTTGGGGGTGGGACCAAGCCTGATTTGCCTATGGTTTTTCCCCTTTTGTAATGGCTTGGCAGGCGAAGAACGATGGTCTGGAGGGTTGCCCAGAGCAATGCCAGAGGTCAAGATTTATTCTAAACCTTCCAGCCATCAACTCTTTTGTTTTGCTATTGTCACCCCTAGTGGGAGGGGTATGCCCAGACGTGGGTACCTTGCCTGCTGGGCCTAGAGACCCAAGCTACTCCTCACTGATGACACCCAACAAGGCTGAAACATGTCTGGGGATGCTTGTGATCTCTTGCAAAAGGGATGTGACCTAGCAGTTCGGGCTGGACTACCTCTTTGGGGGTGGGACCAAGCCTGATTTGCATATGGTTTTTCCCCTTTTGTAATGGCTTGGCAGGCGAAGAACGATAGTCCGGAGGGTTGCCCAGAGCAATGCCAGAGGTCAAGATTTATTCTAAACCTTCCAGCCATCAACTCTTTTGTTTTGCTATTGTCACCCCGAGTGGGAAGGGTATGCCCAGACGTGGGTCCCTTGCCTGCTGGGCCTAGAGACCCAAGCTACTCCTCACTGATGACGCCCAACAAGGCTGAAACATGTCTGGGGATGCTTGTGGTCTCGTGCAAAAGGGATGTGACCTAGCAGTTTGGGCTGGACTACCCCTTTGGGGGTGGGACCAAGCCTGATTTGCATATGGCTTTTCTCCTTTTGTAATGGTTTGGCAGGCGAAGAACGATGGTCTGGAGGGTTGCCCAGAGCAATGCCAGAGGTCAAGATTTATTCTAAACCTTCCAGCCATCAACTCTTTTGTTTTGCTATTGTCACCCCGAGTGGGAAGGGTATGCCCAGATGTGGGTCCCTTGGCTGCTGGGCCTAGAGACCCAAGCTACTCCTCACTGATGACGCCCAACAAGGCTGAAACATGTCTGGGGATGCTTGTGGTCTCGTGCAAAAGGGATGTGACCTAGCAGTTCGGGCTGGACTACCCCTTTGGGGGTGGGACCAAGCCTGATTTGCATATGGTTTTTCCCCTTTTGTGATGGCTTGGCAGGCGAAGAACGATGGTCTGGAGGGTTGCCCAGAGCAATGCCAGAGGTCAAGATTTATTCTAAACCTTCCAGCCATCAACTCTTTTGTTTTGCTATTGTCACCCCGAGTGGGAAGGGTATGCCCAGACGTGGGTCCCTTGCCTGCTGGGCCTAGAGACCCAAGCTACTCCTCACTGATGACGCCCAACAAGGCTGAAACATGTCTGGGGTTGCTTGTGGTCTTGTGCAAAAGGGATGTGACCTAGCAGTTCGGGCTGGACTACCCCTTTGGGGGTGGGACCAAGCCTGATTTGCATATCGTTTTTCCCCTTTTGTAATGGCTTGGCAGGCGAAGAACGATGGTCTGGAGGGTTTGACCGATGGTCTGGAGGGTTGCCCAGAGCAATGCCAGAGTTCAAGATTTATTCTAAACCTTCCAGCCATCAACTCTTTTGTTTTGCTATTGTCACCCCGAGTGGGAAGGGTATGCCCAGACGTGGGTCCCTTGCCTGCTGGGCCTAGAGACCCAAGCTACTCCTCACTGATGACGCCCAACAAGGCTGAAACATGTCTGGGGATGCTTGTGGTCTCGTGCAAAAGGGATGTGACCTAGCAGTTCGGGCTGGACTACCCCTTTGGGGGTGGGACCAAGCCTGATTTGCATATGGTTTTCCCCTTTTGTAATGGCTTGGTAGGCAAAGAACGATGGTCTGTAGGGTTGCCCAGAGCAATGCCAGAGGTCAAGATTTATTCTAAACCTTCCAGCCATCAACTCTTTTGTTTTGCTATTGTCACCCCGAGTGGGAAGGGTATGCCCAGACGTGGGTCCCTTGCCTGCTGGGCCTAGAGACCCAAGCTACTCCTCACTGATGACACCCAACAAGGCTGAAACATGTCTCGGGATGCTTGTGGTCTCGTGCAAAAGGGATGTGACCTAGCAGTTCGGGTTGGACTACCCCTTTGGGGGTGAAACCATGCCTGATTTGCATATGGTTTTTCCCCTTTTGTAATGGCTTGGCAGGCGAAGAACGATGGTCTGGAGGATTGCCCAGAGCAATGCCAGAGGTCAAGATTTATTCTAAACCTTCCAGCCATCAACTCTTTTGTTTTGCTATTGTCACCCCGAGTGGGAAGGGTATGCCCAGACGTGGGTCCCTTGCCTGCTGGGCCTAGAGACCCAAGCTACTCCTCACTGATGACGCCCAACAAGGCTGAAACATGTCTGGGGATGCTTGTGGTCTCGTGCAAAAGGGATGTGACCTAGCACTTCGGGCTGGACTACCCCTTTGGGGTTGGGACCAAGCCTGATTTGCATATGGTTTTTCCCCTTTTGTAATGGCTTGGCAGGCGAAGAACGATGGGCTGGAGGGTTGCCCAGAGCAATGCCAGAGGTCAAGATTTATTCTAAACCTTCCAGCCATCAACTCTTTTGTTTTGCTATTGTCACCCCGAGTGGGAAGGGTATGCCCAGACGTGGGTCCCTTGCCTGCTGGGCCTAGAGACCCAAGCTACTCCTCACTGATGACGCCCAGCAAGGCTGAAACATGTCTGGGGATGCTTGTGGTCTCGTGGAAAAGGGATGTGACCTAGCAGTTCGGGTTGGACAACCCCTTTGGGGGTGGAACCAAGCCTGATTTGCATATGGTTTTTCCCCTTTTGTAATGGCTTGGCAGGCGAAGAACGATGGTCTGGAGGGTTGCCCAGAGCAATGCCAGAGGTCAAGATTTATTCTAAACCTTCCAGCCATCAACTCTTTTGTTTTGCTATTGTCACCCTGAGTGGGAAGAGTATGCCCAGACGTGGGTCCCTTGCCTGCTGGGCCTAGAGACCCAAGCTACTCCTCACTGATGACGCCCAACAAGGCTGAAACATGTCTGGGGATGCTTGTGGTCTCGTGCAAAAGGGATGTGACCTAGCAGTTCGGGCTGGACTACCCCTTTGGGGGTGGGACCAAGCCTGATTTGCATATGGTTTTTCCCCTTTTGTAATGGCTTGGCAGGCGAAGAACGATGGTCTGGAGGGTTGCCCAGAGCAATGCCAGAGGTCAAGATTTATTCTAAACCTTCCAGCCATCAACTCTTTTGTTTTGCTATTGTCACCCCGAGTGGGAAGGGTATGCCCAGACGTGGGTCCCTTGCCTGCTGGGCCTAGAGACCCAAGCTACTCCTCACTGATGACGCCCAACAAGGCTGAAACATGTCTGGGGATGCTTGTGGTCTCGTGCAAAAGGGATGTGACCTAGCAGTTTGGGCTGGACTACCCCTTTGGGGGTGGGACCAAGCCTGATTTGCATATGGTTTTTCCCCTTTTGTAATGGCTTGGCAGGCGAAGAACGATGGTCTGGAGGGTTGCCCAGAGCAATGCCAGAGGTCAAGATTTATTCTAAACCTTCCAGCCATCAACTCTTTTGTTTTGCTATTGTCACCCCGAGTGGGAGGGTATGCCCAGACGTGGGTCCCTTGCCTGCTGGGCCTAGAGACCGAAGCTACTCCTCACTGATGACGCCCAACAAGGCTGAAACATGTCTGGGGTTGCTTGTGGTCTTGTGCAAAAGGGATGTGACCTAGCAGTTCGGGCTGGACTACCCCTTTGGGGGTGGGACCAAGCCTGATTTGCATATCGTTTTTCCCCTTTTGTAATGGCTTGGCAGGCGAAGAACGATGGTCTGGAGGGTTGCCCAGAGCAATGCCAGAGGTCAAGATTTATTCTAAACCTTCCAGCCATCAACTCTTTTGTTTTGCTATTGTCACCCCGAGTGGGAAGGGTATGCCCAGACGTGGGTCCCTTGCCTGCTGGGCCTAGAGACCCAAGCTACTCCTCACTGATGACGCCCAACAAGGCTGAAACATGTCTGGGGATGCTTGTGGTCTCGTGCAAAAGGGATGTGACCTAGCAGTTCGGGCTGGACTACCCCTTTGGGGGTGGGACCAAGCCTGATTTGCATATGGTTTTCCCCTTTTGTAATGGCTTGGTAGGCAAAGAACGATGGTCTGTAGGGTTGCCCAGAGCAATGCCAGAGGTCAAGATTTATTCTAAACCTTCCAGCCATCAACTCTTTTGTTTTGCTATTGTCACCCCGAGTGGGAAGGGTATGCCCAGACGTGGGTCCCTTGCCTGCTGGGCCTAGAGACCCAAGCTACTCCTCACTGATGACACCCAACAAGGCTGAAACATGTCTCGGGATGCTTGTGGTCTCGTGCAAAAGGGATGTGACCTAGCAGTTCGGGTTGGACTACCCCTTTGGGGGTGAAACCATGCCTGATTTGCATATGGTTTTTCCCCTTTTGTAATGGCTTGGCAGGCGAAGAACGATGGTCTGGGGGATTGCCCAGAGCAATGCCAGAGGTCAAGATTTATTCTAAACCTTCCAGCCATCAACTCTTTTGTTTTGCTATTGTCACCCCGAGTGGGAAGGGTATGCCCAGACGTGGGTCCCTTGCCTGCTGGGCCTAGAGACCCAAGCTACTCCTCACTGATGACGCCCAACAAGGCTGAAACATGTCTGGGGATGCTTGTGGTCTCGTGCAAAAGGGATGTGACCTAGCACTTCGGGCTGGACTACCCCTTTGGGGTTGGGACCAAGCCTGATTTGCATATGGTTTTTCCCCTTTTGTAATGGCTTGGCAGGCGAAGAACGATGGGCTGGAGGGTTGCCCAGAGCAATGCCAGAGGTCAAGATTTATTCTAAACCTTCCAGCCATCAACTCTTTTGTTTTGCTATTGTCACCCCGAGTGGGAAGGGTATGCCCAGACGTGGGTCCCTTGCCTGCTGGGCCTAGAGACCCAAGCTACTCCTCACTGATGACGCCCAGCAAGGCTGAAACATGTCTGGGGATGCTTGTGGTCTCGTGCAAAAGGGATGTGACCTAGCAGTTCGGGTTGGACAACCCCTTTGGGGGTGGAACCAAGCCTGATTTGCATATGGTTTTTCCCCTTTTGTAATGGCTTGGCAGGCGAAGAACGATGGTCTGGAGGGTTGCCCAGAGCAATGCCAGAGGTCAAGATTTATTCTAAACCTTCCAGCCATCAACTCTTTTGTTTTGCTATTGTCACCCTGAGTGGGAAGAGTATGCCCAGACGTGGGTCCCTTGCCTGCTGGGCCTAGAGACCCAAGCTACTCCTCACTGATGACGCCCAACAAGGCTGAAACATGTCTGGGGATGCTTGTGGTCTCGTGCAAAAGGGATGTGACCTAGCAGTTCGGGCTGGACTACCCCTTTGGGGGTGGGACCAAGCCTGATTTGCATATGGTTTTTCCCCTTTTGTAATGGCTTGGCAGGCGAAGAACGATGGTCTGGAGGGTTGCCCAGAGCAATGCCAGAGGTCAAGATTTATTCTAAACCTTCCAGCCATCAACTCTTTTGTTTTGCTATTGTCACCCCGAGTGGGAAGGGTATGCCCAGACGTGGGTCCCTTGCCTGCTGGGCCTAGAGACCCAAGCTACTCCTCACTGATGACGCCCAACAAGGCTGAAACATGTCTGGGGATGCTTGTGGTCTCGTGCAAAAGGGATGTGACCTAGCAGTTTGGGCTGGACTACCCCTTTGGGGGTGGGACCAAGCCTGATTTGCATATGGTTTTTCCCCTTTTGTAATGGCTTGGCAGGCGAAGAACGATGGTCTGGAGGGTTGCCCAGAGCAATGCCAGAGGTCAAGATTTATTCTAAACCTTCCAGCCATCAACTCTTTTGTTTTGCTATTGTCACCCCGAGTGGGAAGGGTATGCCCAGACGTGGGTCCCTTGCCTGCTGGGCCTAGAGACCCAAGCTACTCCTCACTGATGACGCCCAACAAGGCTGAAACATGTCTGGGGATGCTTGTGGTCTCGTGCAAAAGGGATGTGACCTAGCAGTTCGGGCTGGACTACCCCTTTGGGGGTGGGACCAAGCCTGATTTGCATATGGTTTTCCCCTTTTGTAATGGCTTGGTAGGCAAAGAACGATGGTCTGTAGGGTTGCCCAGAGCAATGCCAGAGGTCAAGATTTATTCTAAACCTTCCAGCCATCAACTCTTTTGTTTTGCTATTGTCACCCCGAGTGGGAAGGGTATGCCCAGACGTGGGTCCCTTGCCTGCTGGGCCTAGAGACCCAAGCTACTCCTCACTGATGACACCCAACAAGGCTGAAACATGTCTCGGGATGCTTGTGGTCTCGTGCAAAAGGGATGTGACCTAGCAGTTCGGGTTGGACTACCCCTTTGGGGGTGAAACCATGCCTGATTTGCATATGGTTTTTCCCCTTTTGTAATGGCTTGGCAGGCGAAGAACGATGGTCTGGAGGGTTGCCCAGAGCAATGCCAGAGGTCAAGATTTATTCTAAACCTTCCAGCCATCAACTCTTTTGTTTTGCTATTGTCACCCCGAGTGGGAAGGGTATGCCCAGACGTGGGTCCCTTGCCTGCTGGGCCTAGAGACCCAAGCTACTCCTCACTGATGACGCCCAACAAGGCTGAAACATGTCTGGGGATGCTTGTGGTCTCGTGCAAAAGGGATGTGACCTAGCACTTCGGGCTGGACTACCCCTTTGGGGGTGGGACCAAGCCTGATTTGCATATGGTTTTTCCCCTTTTGTAATGGCTTGGCAGGCGAAGAACGATGGGCTGGAGGGTTGCCCAGAGCAATGCCAGAGGTCAAGATTTATTCTAAACCTTCCAGCCATCAACTCTTTTGTTTTGCTATTGTCACCCCGAGTGGGAAGGGTATGCCCAGACGTGGGTCCCTTGCCTGCTGGGCCTAGAGACCCAAGCTACTCCTCACTGATGACGCCCAACAAGGCTGAAACATGTCTGGAGATGCTTGTGGTATCGTGCAAAAGGGATGTGACCTAGCAGTTCCGGTTGGACTACCCCTTTGGGGGTGGGACCAAGCCTGATTTGCATATGGTTTTTCCCCTTTTGTAATGGCTTGGCAGGCGAAGAACGATGGTCTGGAGGGTTGCCCAGAGCAATGCCAGAGGTCAAGATTTATTCTAAACCTTCCAGCCATCAACTCTTTTGTTTTGCTATTGTCACCCCGAGTGGGAAGGGTATACCCAGACGTGGGTCCCTTGCCTGCTGGGCCTAGAGACCCAAGCTACTCCTCACTGATGACGCCCAGCAAGGCTGAAACATGTCTGGGGATGCTTGTGGTCTCGTGCAAAAGGGATGTGACTTAGCAGTTCGGGTTGGACAACCCCTTTGGGGGTGGAACCAAGCCTGATTTGCATATGGTTTTTCCCCTTTTGTAATGGCTTGGCAGGCGAAGAACGATGGTCTGGAGGGTTGCCCAGAGCAATGCCAGAGGTCAAGATTTATTCTAAACCTTCCAGCCATCAACTCTTTTGTTTTGCTATTGTCACCCTGAGTGGGAAGAGTATGCCCAGACGTGGGTCCCTTGCCTGCTGGGCCTAGAGACCCAAGCTACTCCTCACTGATGACGCCCAACAAGGCTGAAGCATGTCTGGGGATGCTTGTGGTCTCGTGCAAAAGGGATGTGACCTAGCAGTTCGGGCTGGACTACCCCTTTGGGGGTGGGACCAAGCCTGATTTGCATATGGTTTTTCCCCTTTTGTAATGGCTTGGCAGGCGAAGAACGATGGTCTGGAGGGTTGCCCAGAGCAATGCCAGAGGTCAAGATTTATTCTAAACCTTCCAGCCATCAACTCTTTTGTTTTGCTATTGTCACCCCGAGTGGGAAGGGTATGCCCAGACGTGGGTCCCTTGCCTGCTGGGCCTAGAGACCCAAGCTACTCCTCACTGATGACGCCCAACAAGGCTGAAACATGTCTGGGGATGCTTGTGGTCTCGTGCAAAAGGGATGTGACCTAGCAGTTTGGGCTGGACTACCCCTTTGGGGGTGGGACCAAGCCTGATTTGCATATGGTTTTTCCCCTTTTGTAATGGCTTGGCAGGCGAAGAACGATGGTCTGGAGGGTTGCCCAGAGCAATGCCAGAGGTCAAGATTTATTCTAAACCTTCCAGCCATCAACTCTTTTGTTTTGCTATTGTCACCCCGAGTGGGAAGGGTATGCCCAGACGTGGGTCCCTTGCCTGCTGGGCCTAGAGACCCAAGCTACTCCTCACTGATGACGCCCAACAAGGCTGAAACATGTCTGGGGATGTTTGTGGTCTCGTGCAAAAGGGATGTGACCTAGCATTCGGGTTGGACTACCCCTTTGGGGGTGGAACCAAGCCTGATTTGCATATGGTTTTTCCCCTTTTGTAATGGCTTGGCAGGCGAAGAACGATGGTCTGGAGGGTTGCCCAGAGCAATGCCAGAGGTCAAGATTTATTCTAAACCTTCCAGCCATCAACTCTTTTGTTTTGCTATTGTCACCCCGAGTGGGAAGGGTATGCCCAGACGTGGGTCCCTTGCCTGCTGGGCCTAGAGACCCAAGCTACTCCTCACTGATGACGCCCAACAAGGCTGAAACATGTTCTGGGGATGCTTGTGGTCTCGTGCAAAAGGGATGTGACCTAGCACTTCGGGCTGGACTACCCCTTTGGGGGTGGGACCAAGCCTGATTTGCATATGGTTTTTCTCCTTTTGTAATGGCTTGGCAGGCGAAGAACGATGGTCTGGAGGGTTGCCCAGAGCAATGCCAGAGGTCAAGATTTATTCTAAACCTTCCAGCCATCAACTCTTTTGTTTTGCTATTGTCACCCCGAGTGGGAGGGTATGCCCAGACGTGGGTCCCTTGCCTGCTGGGCCTAGAGACCGAAGCTACTCCTCACTGATGACGCCCAACAAGGCTGAAACATGTCTGGGGTTGCTTGTGGTCTTGTGCAAAAGGGATGTGACCTAGCAGTTCGGGCTGGACTACCCCTTTGGGGGTGGGACCAAGCCTGATTTGCATATCGTTTTTCCCCTTTTGTAATGGCTTGGCAGGCGAAGAACGATGGTCTGGAGGGTTGCCCAGAGCAATGCCAGAGGTCAAGATTTATTCTAAACCTTCCAGCCATCAACTCTTTTGTTTTGCTATTGTCACCCCGAGTGGGAAGGGTATGCCCAGACGTGGGTCCCTTGCCTGCTGGGCCTAGAGACCCAAGCTACTCCTCACTGATGACGCCCAACAAGGCTGAAACATGTCTGGGGATGCTTGTGGTCTCGTGCAAAAGGGATGTGACCTAGCAGTTCGGGCTGGACTACCCCTTTGGGGGTGGGACAAAGCCTGATTTGCATATGGTTTTTCCCCTTTTGTAATGGCTTGGCAGGCGAAGAACGATGGTCTGGAGGGTTGCCCAGAGCAATGCCAGAGGTCAAGATTTATTCTAAACCTTGCAGCCATCAACTCTTTTGTTTTGCTATTGTCACCCCGAGTGCGAAGGGTATGCCCAGACGTGGGTCCCTTGCCTGCTGGGCCTAGAGACCCAAGCTACTCCTCATTGATGAGGCCCAACAAGGCTGAAACATGGCTGAGGATTCTTGTGGTCTCGTGCAAAAGGGATGTGACCTAGCAGTTCGGGCTGGACTACCCCTTTGGGGGTGGGACCAAGCCTGATTTGCATATGGTTTTTCCCCTTTTGTAATGGCTTGGCAGGCGAAGAACGATGGTCTGGAGGGTTGCCCAGAGCAATGCCAGAGGTCAAGATTTATTCTAAACCTTCCAGCCATCAACTCTTTTGTTTTGCTATTGTCACCCCGAGTGGGAAGGGTATGCCCAGACGTGGGTCCCTTGCCTGCTGGGCCTAGAGACCCAAGCTACTCCTCACTGATGACGCCCAACAAGGCGGAAACATGTCTGGGGATGCTTGTGGGTGCAAAAGGGATGTGACCTAGCAGTTCGAGCTGGACTACCCCTTTGGGGGTGGGACCAAGCCTGATTTGCATATGGTTTTTACCCTTTTGTAAGGGCTTGGCAGGCGAAGAACGATGGTCTGGAGGGTTGCCCAGAGCAATGCCAGAGGTCAAGATTTATTCTAAACCTTCCAGCCATCAACTCTATTGTTTTGCTATTGTCACCCCGAGTGTGAATGGTATGCCCAGACGTGCGTCCCTTGCCTGCTGGGCCTAGAGACCCAAGCTACTCCTCACTGATGATGCCCAACAAGGCTGAAACATGTCTGGGGATGCTTGTGGTCTCGTGCAAAAGGGATGTGACCTAGCAATTCGGGCTGAACTACCCCTTTGGGGGTGGGACCAAGCCTGATTTGCATATGGTTTTTCCCCTTTTGTAATGGCTTGGCAGGCGAAGAACGATGGTGTGGAGGGTTGCCCAGAGCAATGCCAGAGGTCAAGATTTATTCTAAACCTTCCAGCCATCAACTCTTTTGTTTTGCTATTGTCACCCCGAGTGCGAAGGGTATGCCCAGACGTGGGTCCCTTGCCTGCTGGGCCTAGAGACCCAAGCTACTTCTCACTGATGATGCCCAACAAGGCTGAAACATGTCTGGGGATGCTTGTGGTCTCGTGCAAAAGGGATGTGACCTAGCAGTTCGGGCTGGACTACCCCTTTGGGGGTGGGACCAAGCCTGATTTGCATATGGTTTTTCCCCTTTTGTAATGGCTTGGCAGGCGAAGAACGATGGTCTGGAGGGTTGCCCAGAGCAATGCCAGAGGTCAAGATTTATTCTAAACCTTCCAGCCATCAACTCTTTTGTTTTGCTATTGTCACCCCGAGTGGGAAGGGTATGCCCAGACATGGGTCCCTTGCCTGCTGGGCCTAGAGACCCAAGCTACTCCTCACTGATGACGCCCAACAAGGCTGAAACATGTCTGGGGATGCTTGTGGTCTCGTGCAAAAGGGGTGTGACCTAGCAGTTCGGGCTGGACTACCCCTTTGGGGGTGGGACCAAGCCTGATTTGCATATGGTTTTTCCCCTTTTGTAATGGCTTGGCAGGCGAAGAACGATGGTCTGGAGGGTTGCCCAGAGCAATGCCAGAGGTCGAGATGTATTCTAAACCTTCCAGCCATCAACTCTTTTGTGTTGCTATTGTCACCCTAGTGTGAAGGGCATGCCCAGACGTGGGTCCCTTGCCTGCTGGGCCTAGAGACCCAAGCTACTCCTCACTGATGACGCCCAACAAGGCTGAAACATGTCTGGGGATGCTTGTGGTCTTGTGCAAAAGGGATGTGACCTAGCAGTTCGGGCTGGACTACCCCTTTGGGAGTGGAACCAAGCCTGATTTGCATATGGTTTTTCCCCTTTTGTAATGGCTTGGCAGGCGAAGACCGATGGTCTGGAGGGTTGCTCAGAGCAATGCCAGAGGTCAAGATTTATTCTAAACCTTCCAGCCATCAACTCTTTTGTTTTGCTATTGTCGCCCGAGTGGGAAGGGTATGCCCAGACGTGGGCCCCTTGCCTGCTGGGCCTAGAGACCCAAGCTACTCCTCACTGATGACGCCCAACAAGGCTGAAACATGTCTGGGGATGCTTGTGGTCTCGTGCAAAAGGGATGTGACCTAGCAGTTCGGGCTGGACTACCCCTTTGGGGGTGGGACCAAGCCTGATTTGCATATGGTTTTTCCCCTTTTGTAATGGCTTGGCAGGCGAAGAACCATGGTCCGGAGGGTTGCCCAGAGCAATGCCAGAGGTCAAGATTTATTCTAAACCTTCCAGCCATCAACTCTTTTGTTTTGCTATTGTCACCCCGAGTGGGAAGGGTATGCCCAGACGTGGGTCCCTTGCCTGCTGGGCCTAGAGACCCAAGCTACTCCTCACTGATGATGCCCAACAAGGCTGAAACATGTCTGGGGATGCTTGTGGTCTCGTGCAAAAGGGATGTGACCTAGCAGTTTGGGCTGGACTACCCCTTTGGGGGTGGGACCAAGCCTGATTTGCATATGGCTTTTCTCCTTTTGTAATGGTTTGGCAGGCGAAGAACGATGGTCTGGAGGGTTGCCCAGAGCAATGCCAGAGGTCAAGATTTATTCTAAACCTTCCAGCCATCAACTCTTTTGTTTTGCTATTGTCACCCCGAGTGGGAAGGGTATGCCCAGACGTGGGTCCCTTGCCTGCTGGGCCTAGAGACCCAAGCTACTCCTCACTGATGACGCCCAACAAGGCTGAAACATGTCTGGGGATGCTTGTGGTCTCGTGCAAAAGGGATGTGACCTAGCAGTTCGGGCTGGACTACCCCTTTGGGGGTGGGACCAAGCCTGATTTGCATATGGTTTTTCCCCTTTTGTAATGGCTTGGCAGGCGAAGAACGATGGTCTGGAGGGTTGCCCAGAGCAATGCCAGAGGTCAAGATTTATTCTAAACCTTCCAGCCATCAACTCTTTTGTTTTGCTATTGTCACCCCGAGTGGGAAGGGTATGCCCAGACGTGGGTCCCTTGCCTGCTGGGCCTAGAGACCCAAGCTACTCCTCACTGATGACGCCCAACAAGGCTGAAACATGTCTGGGGATGCTTGTGGTCTCGTGCAAAAGGGATGTGACCTAGCAGTTCGGGCTGGACTACCCCTTTGGGGGTGGGACCAAGCCTGATTTGCATATCGTTTTTCCCCTTTTGTAATGGCTTGGCAGGCGAAGAACGATGGTCTGGAGGGTTGCCCAGAGCAATGCCAGAGGTCAAGATTTATTCTAAACCTTCCAGCCATCAACTCTATTGTTTTGCTATTGTCACCCCGAGTGGGAAGGGTATGCCCAGACGTGGGTCCCTTGGCTGCTGGGCCTAGAGACCCAAGCTACTCCTCACTGATGACGCCCAACAAGGCTGAAACATGTCTGGGGATGCTTGTGGTCTCGTGCAAAAGGGATGTGACCTAGCAGTTCGGGCTGGACTACCCCTTTGGGGGTGGGACCAAGCCTGATTTGCATATGGTTTTTCCCCTTTTGTAATGGCTTGGCAGGCGAAGAACGATGTTCTGGAGGGTTGCCCAGAGCAATGCCAGAGGTCAAGATTTATTCTAAACCTTCCAGCCATCAACTCTTTTGTTTTGCTATTGTCACCCCGAGTGGGAAGGGTATGCCCAGACGTGGGTCCCTTGCCTGCTGGGCCTAGAGACCCAAGCTACTCCTCAGTGATGATGCCCAACAAGGCTGAAACATGTCTGGGGTTGCTTGTGGTCTTGTGCAAAAGGGATGTGACCTAGCAGTTCGGGCTGGACTACCCCTTTGGGGGTGGGACCAAGCCTGATTTGCATATCATTTTTCCCCTTTTGTAATGGCTTGGCAGGCGAATAACGATGGTCTGGAGGGTTTGAACGATGGTCTGGAGGGTTGCCCAGAGCAATGCCAGAGTTCAACATTTATTCTAAACCTTCCAGCCATCAACTCTTTTGTTTTGCTATTGTCACCCCGAGTGGGAAGGGTATGCCCAGACGTGGGTCCCTTGCCTGCTGGGCCTAGAGACCCAAGCTACTCCTCACTGATGACGCCCAACAAGGCTGAAACATGTCTGGGGATGCTTGTAGTCTCGTGCAAAAGGGATGTGACCTAGCAGTTCGGGCTGGACTACCCCTTTGGGGGTGGGACCAAGCCTGATTTGCATATGGTTTTTCCCCTTTTGTAATGGCTTGGTAGGCGAAGAACGATGGTCTGTAGGGTTGCCCAGAGCAATGCCAGATGTCAAGATTTATTCTAAACCTTCCAGCCATCAACTCTTTTGTTTTGCTATTGTCACCCCGAGTGGGAAGGGTATGCCCAGACGTGGGTCCCTTGCCTGCTGGGCCTAGAGACCCAAGCTACTCCTCACTGATGACACCCAACAAGGCTGAAACATGTCTCGGGATGCTTGTGGTCTCGTGCAAAAGGGATGTGACCTAGCAGTTCGGGTTGGACTACCCCTTTGGGGGTGAAACCAAGCCTGATTTGCATATGGTTTTTCCCCTTTTGTAATGGCTTGGCAGGCGAAGAACGATGGTCTGGAGGGTTGCCCAGAGCAATGCCAGAGGTCAAGATTTATTCTAAACCTTCCAGCCATCAACTCTTTTGTTTTGCTATTGTCACCCCGAGTGGGAAGGGTATGCCCAGACGTGGGTCCCTTGCCTGCTGGGCCTAGAGACCCAAGCTACTACTCACTGATGACGCCCAACAAGGCTGAAACATGTCTGGGGATGCTTGTGGTCTCGTGCAAAAGGGATGTGACCTAGCACTTCTGGCTAGACTACCCCTTTGGGGGTGGGACCAAGCCTGATTTGCATATGGTTTTTCCCCTTTTGTAATGGCTTGGCAGGCGAAGAATGATGGGCTGGAGGGTTGCCCAGAGCAATGCCAGAGGTCAAGATTTATTCTAAACCTTCCAGCCATCAACTCTTTTGTTTTGCTATTGTCATCCCGAGTGGGAAGGGTATGCCCAGACGTGGGTCCCTTGCCTGCTGGGCCTAGAGACCCAAGCTACTCCTCACTGATGACGCCCAACAAGGCTGAAACATGTCTGGAGATGCTTGTGGTATCGTGCAAAAGGGATGTGACCTAGCAGTTCCGGTTGGACTACCCCTTTGGGGGTGGGACCAAGCCTGATTTGCATATGGTTTTTCCCCTTTTGTAATGGCTTGGCAGGCGAAGAACGATGGTCTGCAGGGTTGCCCAGAGCAATGCCAGAGGTCAAGATTTATTCTAAACCTTCCAGCCATCAACTCTTTTGTTTTGCTATTGTCACCCCGAGTGGGAAGGGTATGCCCAGACGTGGGTCCCTTGCCTGCTGGGCCTAGAGACCCAAGCTACTCCTCACTGATGACGCCCAACAAGGCTGAAACATGTCGGAGATGCTTGTGGTCTCGTGCAAAAGGGATGTGACATAGCAGTTCCGGTTGGACTACCCCTTTGGGGTGGGACCAAGCCTGATTTGCATATGGTTTTTCCCCTTTTGTAATGGCTTGGCAGGCGAAGAACGATGGTCTGGAGGGTTGCCCAGAGCAATGCCAGAGGTCAGGATTTATTCTAAACCTTCCAGCCATCAACTCTTTTGTTTTGCTATTGTCACCCCGAGTGGGAAGGGTATGCCCAGACGTGGGTCCCTTGCCTGCTGGGCCTAGAGACCCAAGCTACTCCTCACTGATGACGCCCAACAAGGCTGAAACATGTCTGGGGATGCTTGTGGTCTCGTGCAAAAAGGATGTGACCTAGCAGTTCGGGCTGGACTACCCCTTTGGGGGTGGGACCAAGCCTGATTTGCATATGGGTTTTCCCCTTTTGTAATGGCTTGGCAGGCGAAGAACGATGGTCTGGAGGGTTGCCCAGAGCAATGCCAGAGGTCAAGATGTATTCTAAACCTTCCAGCCATCAACTCTTTTGTGTTGCTATTGTCACCCGAGTGTGAATGGCATGCCCAGACGTGGGTCCCTTGCCTGCTGGGCCTAGAGACCCAAGCTACTCCTCACTGATGACGCCCAACAAGGCTGAAACATGTCTGGGGATGCTTGTGGTCTCGTGCAAAAGGGATGTGACCTAGCAGTTCGGGCTGGACTACCCCTTTGGGAGTGGAACCAAGCCTGATTTGCATATGGTTTTTCCCCTTTTGTAATGGCTTGGCAGGCGAAGACCGATGGTCTGGAGGGTTGCTCAGAGCAATGCCAGAGGTCAAGATTTATTCTAAACCTTCCAGCCATCAACTCTTTTGTTTTGCTATTGTCACCCCGAGTGGGAAGGGTATGCCCAGACGTGGGCCCCTTGCCTGCTGGGCCTAGAGACCCAAGCTACTCCTCACTGATGACACCCAACAAGGCTGAAACATGTCTGGGGATGCTTGTGGTCTTGTGCAAAAGGGATGTGACCTAGCAGTTCGGGCTGGACTACCCCTTTGGGGGTGGGACCAAGCCTGATTTGCATATGGTTTTTCCCCTTTTGTAATGGCTTGGCAGGCGAAGAACGATTGTCCGGAGGGTTGCCCAGAGCAATGCCAGAGGTCAAGATTTATTCTAAACCTTCCAGCCATCAACTCTTTTGTTTTGCTATTGTCACCCCGAGTGGGAAGGGTATGCCCAGACGTGGGTCCCTTGCCTGCTGGGCCTAGAGACCCAAGCTACTCCTCACTGATGACGCCCAACAAGGCTGAAACATGTCTGGGGATGCTAGTGGTCTCGTGCAAAAAGGATGTGACCTAGCAGTTCGGGCTGGACTACCCCTTTGGGGGTGGGACCAAGCCTGATTTGCATATGGGTTTTCCCCTTTTGTAATGGCTTGGCAGGCGAAGAACGATGGTCTGGAGGGTTGCCCAGAGCAATGCCAGAGGTCAAGAGGTATTCTAAACCTTCCAGCCATCAACTCTTTTGTGTTGCTATCGTCACCCGAGTGTGAAGGGCATGCCCAGACGTGGGTCCCTTGCCTGCTGGGCCTAGAGACCCAAGCTACTCCTCACTGATGACGCCCAACAAGGCTGAAACATGTCTGGGGATGCTTGTGGTCTCGTGCAAAAGGGATGTGACCTAGCAGTTCGGGCTGGACTACCCCTTTGGGGGTGGGACCAAGCCTGATTTGCATATCGTTTTTTCCCTTTTGTAATGGCTTGGCAGGCGATGAACGATGGTCTCGAGGGTTCCCCAGACAATGCCAGAGGTCAAGATTTATTCTAAACCTTCCAGCCATCAACTCTTTTGTTTTGCTATTGTCACCCCGAGTGGGAAGGGTATGCCCAGACGTGGGTCCCTTGCCTGCTGGGCCAAGAGACCCAAGCTACTCCTCACTGATAACGCCCAACAAGGCTGAAACATGTCGGAGATGCTTGTGGTCTCGTGCAAAAGGGATGTGACCTAGCAGTTCCGGTTGGACTACCCCTTTGGGGGTGGGACCAAGCCTGATTTGCATATGGTTTTTCCCCTTTTGTAATGGCTTGGCAGGCGAAGACCGATGGTCTGGAGGGTTGCTCAGAGCAATGCCAGAGGTCAAGATTTATTCTAAACCTTCCAGCCATCAACTCTTTTGTTTTGCTATTGTCGCCCCGAGTGGGACGGGTATGCCCGGACGGGGGCCCCTTGCCTGCTGGGCCTAGAGACCCAAGCTACTCCTCACTGATGACGCCCAACAAGGCTGAAACATGTCTGGGGATGCTTGTGGTCTCGTGCAAAAGGGATGTGACCTAGCAGTTTGGGCTGGACTACCCCTTTGGGGGTGGGATCAAGCCTGATTTGCATATGGTTTTTCCCCTTTTGTAATGGCTTAGCAGGCGAAGAACGATGGTCTGGAGGGTTGCCCAGAGCAATGCCAGAGGTCAAGATTTATTCTAAACCTTCCAGCCATCAACTCTTTTGTTTTGCTATTGTCACCCCGAGTGGGAAGGGTATGTCCAGACGTGGGTCCCTTGCCTGCTGGGCCTAGAGACCCAAGCTACTCCTCACTGATGACGCCCAACAAGGCTGAAACCTGTCTGGGGATGCTTGTGGTCTCGTGCCAAAGGGATGTGACCTAGCAGTTCGGGCTGGACTACCCCTTTGGGGGTGGGACCAAGCCTGATTTGCCTATGGTTTTTCCCCTTTTGTAATGGCTTGGCAGGCGAAGAACGATGGTCTGGAGGGTTGCCCAGAACAATGCCAGAGGTCAAGATTTATTCTAAACCTTCCAGCCATCAACTCTTTTGTTTTGCTATTGTCACCCCGAGTGGGAGGGGTATGCCCAGACGTAGGTACCTTGCCTGCTGGGCCTAGAGACCCAAGCTACTCCTCACTGATGACACCCAACAAGGCTGAAACATGTCTGGGGATGCTTGTGATCTCTTGCAAAAGGGATGTGACCTAGCAGTTCGGGCTGGACCACCCCTTTGGGGGTGGGACCAAGCCTGATTTGCATATCGTTTTTCCCCTTTTGTAATGGCTTGGCAGGCGATGAACGATGGTCTCGAGGGTTCCCCAGACAATGCCAGAGGTCAAGATTTATTCTAAACCTTCCAGCCATCAACTCTTTTGTTTTGCTATTGTCACCCCGAGTGGGAAGGGTATGCCCAGACGTGGGTCCCTTGCCTGCTGGGCCAAGAGACCCAAGCTACTCCTCACTGATAACGCCCAACAAGGCTGAAACATGTCGGAGATGCTTGTGGTCTCGTGCAAAAGGGATGTGACCTAGCAGTTCCGGTTGGACTACCCCTTTGGGGGTGGGACCAAGCCTGATTTGCATATGGTTTTTCCCCTTTTGTAATGGCTTGGCAGGCGAAGAACGATGGTCTGGAGGGTTGCCCAGAGCAATGCCAGAGGTCAGGATTTATTCTAAACCTTCCAGCCATCAACTCTTTTGTTTTGCTATTGTCACCCCGAGTGGGAAGGGTATGCCCAGACGTGGGTCCCTTGCCTGCTGGGCCTAGAGACCCAAGCTACTCCTCACTGATGACGCCCAACAAGGCTGAAACATGTCTGGGGATGCTTGTGGTCTCGTGCAAAAAGGATGTGACCTAGCAGTTCGGGCTGGACTACCCCTTTGGGGGTGGGACCAAGCCTGATTTGCATATGGGTTTTCCCCTTTTGTAATGGCTTGGCAGGCGAAGAACGATGGTCTGGAGGGTTGCCCAGAGCAATGCCAGAGGTCAAGATGTATTCTAAACCTTCCAGCCATCAACTCTTTTGTGTTGCTATTGTCACCCGAGTGTGAATGGCATGCCCAGACGTGGGTCCCTTGCCTGCTGGGCCTAGAGACCCAAGCTACTCCTCACTGATGACGCCCAACAAGGCTGAAACATGTCTGGGGATGCTTGTGGTCTCGTGCAAAAGGGATGTGACCTAGCAGTTCGGGCTGGACTACCCCTTTGGGAGTGGAACCAAGCCTGATTTGCATATGGTTTTTCCCCTTTTGTAATGGCTTGGCAGGCGAAGACCGATGGTCTGGAGGGTTGCTCAGAGCAATGCCAGAGGTCAAGATTTATTCTAAACCTTCCAGCCATCAACTCTTTTGTTTTGCTATTGTCACCCCGAGTGGGAAGGGTATGCCCAGACGTGGGCCCCTTGCCTGCTGGGCCTAGAGACCCAAGCTACTCCTCACTGATGACACCCAACAAGGCTGAAACATGTCTGGGGATGCTTGTGGTCTCGTGCAAAAGGGATGTGACCTAGCAGTTCGGGCTGGACTACCCCTTTGGGGGTGGGACCAAGCCTGATTGGCATATGGTTTTTCCCCTTTTGTAATGGCTTGGCAGGCGAAGAACGATGGTCCGGAGGGTTGCCCAGAGCAATGCCAGAGGTCAAGATTTATTCTAAACCTTCCAGCCATCAACTCTTTTGTTTTGCTATTGTCACCCCGAGTGGGAAGGGTATGCCCAGACGTGGGTCCCTTGCCTGCTGGGCCTAGAGACCCAAGCTACTCCTCACTGATGACGCCCAACAAGGCTGAAACATGTCTGGGGATGCTTGTGGTCTCGTGCAAAAGGGATGTGACCTAGCACTTCGGGCTGGACTACCCCTTTGGGGGTGGGACCAAGCCTGATTTGCATATGGTTTTTCCCCTTTTGTAATGGCTTGGCAAGCGAAGAACGATGGGCTGGAGGGTTGCCCAGAGCAATGCCAGAGGTCAAGATTTATTCTAAACCTTCCAGCCATCAACTCTTTTGTTTTGCTATTGTCACCCCGAGTGGGAAGGGTATGCCCAGACGTGGATCCCTTGCCTACTGGGCCTAGAGACCCAAGCTACTCCTCACTGATGACGCCCAACAAGGCTGAAACATGTCTGGGGATGCTTCTGGTCTCATGCAAAAGGGATGTGACCTAGCAGTTCGGGCTGGACCACCCCTTTGGGGGTGGGACCAAGCCTGATTTGCATATTGTTTTTCCCCTTTTGTAATGGCTTGGCAGGCGATGAACGATGGTTTGGAGGGTTCCCCAGACAATGCCAGAGGTCAAGATTTATTCTAAACCTTCCAGCCATCAACTCTTTTGTTTTGCTATTGTCACCCCGAGTGTGAAGGGTATGCCCAGACGTGGGTCCCTTGCCTGCTGGGCCTAGAGACCCAAGCTACTCCTCACTGATGACGCCCAACAAGGCTGAAACATGTCTGGGGATGCTTGTGGTCTCGTGCAAAAGGGATGTGACCTAGCAGTTCGGGCTGGACTACCCCTTTGGGAGTGGAACCAAGCCTGATTTGCATATGGTTTTTCCCCTTTTGTAATGGCTTGGCAGGCGAAGACCGATGGTCTGGAGGGTTGCTCAGAGCAATGCCAGAGGTCAAGATTTATTCTAAACCTTCCAGCCATCAACTCTTTTGTTTTGCTATTGTCGCCCCGAGTGGGAAGGGTATGCCCAGACGTGGGCCCCTTGCCTGCTGGGCCTAGAGACCCAAGCTACTCCTCACTGATGACGCCCAACAAGGCGGAAACATGTCTGGGGATGCTTGTGGTCTCGTGCAAAAGGGATGTGACCTAGCAGTTTGGGCTGGACTACCCCTTTGGGGGTGGGATCAAGCCTGATTTGCATATGGTTTTTCCCCTTTTGTAATGGTTTAGCAGGCGAAGAACGATGGTCTGGAGGGTTGCCCAGAGCAATGCCAGAGGTCAAGATTTATTCTAAACCTTCCAGCCATCAACTCTTTTGTTTTGCTATTGTCACCCCGAGTGGGAAGGGTATGTCCAGACGTGGGTCCCTTGCCTGCTGGGCCTAGAGACCCAAGCTACTCCTCACTGATGACGCCCAACAAGGCTGAAACCTGTCTGGGGATGCTTGTGGTCTCGTGCCAAAGGGATGTGACCTAGCAGTTCGGGCTGGACTACCCCTTTGGGGGTGGGACCAAGCCTGATTTGCCTATGGTTTTTCCCCTTTTGTAATGGCTTGGCAGGTGAAGAACGATGGTCTGGAGGGTTGCCCAGAGCAATGCCAGAGGTCAAGATTTATTCTAAACCTTCCAGCCATCAACTCTTTTGTTTTGCTATTGTCACCCCGAGTGGGAGGGGTATGCCCAGACGTGGGTACCTTGCCTGCTGGGCCTAGAGACCCAAGCTACTCCTCACTGATGACACCCAACAAGGCTGAAACATGTCTGGGGATGCTTGTGATCTCTTGCAAAAGGGATGTGACCTAGCAGTTCGGGCTGGACTACCTCTTTGGGGGTGGGACCAAGCCTGATTTGCATATGGTTTTTCCCCTTTTGTAATGGCTTGGCAGGCGAAGAACGATAGTCCGGAGGGTTGCCCAGAGCAATGCCAGAGGTCAAGATTTATTCTAAACCTTCCAGCCATCAACTCTTTTGTTTTGCTATTGTCACCCCGAGTGGGAAGGGTATGCCCAGACGTGGGTCCCTTGCCTGCTGGGCCTAGAGACCCAAGCTACTCCTCACTGATGACGCCCAACAAGGCTGAAACATGTCTGGGGATGCTTGTGGTCTCGTGCAAAAGGGATGTGACCTAGCAGTTTGGGCTGGACTACCCCTTTGGGGGTGGGACCAAGCCTGATTTGCATATGGCTTTTCTCCTTTTGTAATGGTTTGGCAGGCGAAGAACGATGGTCTGGAGGGTTGCCCAGAGCAATGCCAGAGGTCAAGATTTATTCTAAACCTTCCAGCCATCAACTCTTTTGTTTTGCTATTGTCACCCCGAGTGGGAAGGGTATGCCCAGATGTGGGTCCCTTGGCTGCTGGGCCTAGAGACCCAAGCTACTCCTCACTGATGACGCCCAACAAGGCTGAAACATGTCTGGGGATGCTTGTGGTCTCGTGCAAAAGGGATGTGACCTAGCAGTTCGGGCTGGACTACCCCTTTGGGGGTGGGACCAAGCCTGATTTGCATATGGTTTTTCCCCTTTTGTAATGGCTTGGCAGGCGAAGAACGATGGTCTGGAGGGTTGCCCAGAGCAATGCCAGAGGTCAAGATTTATTCTAAACCTTCCAGCCATCAACTCTTTTGTTTTGCTATTGTCACCCCGAGTGGGAAGGGTATGCCCAGACGTGGGTCCCTTGCCTGCTGGGCCTAGAGACCCAAGCTACTCCTCACTGATGACGTCCAACAAGGCTGAAACATGTCTGGGGTTGCTTGTGGTCTTGTGCAAAAGGGATGTGACCTAGCAGTTCGGGCTGGACTACCCCTTTGGGGGTGGGACCAAGCCTGATTTGCATATCGTTTTTCCCCTTTTGTAATGGCTTGGCAGGCGAAGAACGATGGTCTGGAGGGTTTGACCGATGGTCTGGAGGGTTGCCCAGAGCAATGCCAGAGTTCAAGATTTATTCTAAACCTTCCAGCCATCAACTCTTTTGTTTTGCTATTGTCACCCCGAGTGGGAAGGGTATGCCCAGACGTGGGTCCCTTGCCTGCTGGGCCTAGAGACCCAAGCTACTCCTCACTGATGACGCCCAACAAGGCTGAAACATGTCTGGGGATGCTTGTGGTCTCGTGCAAAAGGGATGTGACCTAGCAGTTCGGGCTGGACTACCCCTTTGGGGGTGGGACCAAGCCTGATTTGCATATGGTTTTCCCCTTTTGTAATGGCTTGGTAGGCAAAGAACGATGGTCTGTAGGGTTGCCCAGAGCAATGCCAGAGGTCAAGATTTATTCTAAACCTTCCAGCCATCAACTCTTTTGTTTTGCTATTGTCACCCCGAGTGGGAAGGGTATGCCCAGACGTGGGTCCCTTGCCTGCTGGGCCTAGAGACCCAAGCTACTCCTCACTGATGACACCCAACAAGGCTGAAACATGTCTCGGGATGCTTGTGGTCTCGTGCAAAAGGGATGTGACCTAGCAGTTCGGGTTGGACTACCCCTTTGGGGGTGAAACCATGCCTGATTTGCATATGGTTTTTCCCCTTTTGTAATGGCTTGGCAGGCGAAGAACGATGGTCTGGAGGATTGCCCAGAGCAATGCCAGAGGTCAAGATTTATTCTAAACCTTCCAGCCATCAACTCTTTTGTTTTGCTATTGTCACCCCGAGTGGGAAGGGTATGCCCAGACGTGGGTCCCTTGCCTGCTGGGCCTAGAGACCCAAGCTACTCCTCACTGATGACGCCCAACAAGGCTGAAACATGTCTGGGGATGCTTGTGGTCTCGTGCAAAAGGGATGTGACCTAGCACTTCGGGCTGGACTACCCCTTTTGGGTTGGGACCAAGCCTGATTTGCATATGGTTTTTCCCCTTTTGTAATGGCTTGGCAGGCGAAGAACGATGGGCTGGAGGGTTGCCCAGAGCAATGCCAGAGGTCAAGATTTATTCTAAACCTTCCAGCCATCAACTCTTTTGTTTTGCTATTGTCACCCCGAGTGGGAAGGGTATGCCCAGACGTGGGTCCCTTGCCTGCTGGGCCTAGAGACCCAAGCTACTCCTCACTGATGACGCCCAACAAGGCTGAAACATGTCTGGAGATGCTTGTGGTATCGTGCAAAAGGGATGTGACCTAGCAGTTCCGGTTGGACTACCCCTTTGGGGGTGGGACCAAGCCTGATTTGCATATGGTTTTTCCCCTTTTGTAATGGCTTGGCAGGCGAAGAACGATGGTCTGGAGGGTTGCCCAGAGCAATGCCAGAGGTCAAGATTTATTCTAAACCTTCCAGCCATCAACTCTTTTGTTTTGCTATTGTCACCCCGAGTGGGAAGGGTATACCCAGACGTGGGTCCCTTGCCTGCTGGGCCTAGAGACCCAAGCTACTCCTCACTGATGACGCCCAGCAAGGCTGAAACATGTCTGGGGATGCTTGTGGTCTCGTGCAAAAGGGATGTGACCTAGCAGTTCGGGTTGGACAACCCCTTTGGGGGTGGAACCAAGCCTGATTTGCATATGGTTTTTCCCCTTTTGTAATGGCTTGGCAGGCGAAGAACGATGGTCTGGAGGGTTGCCCAGAGCAATGCCAGAGGTCAAGATTTATTCTAAACCTTCCAGCCATCAACTCTTTTGTTTTGCTATTGTCACCCTGAGTGGGAAGAGTATGCCCAGACGTGGGTCCCTTGCCTGCTGGGCCTAGAGACCCAAGCTACTCCTCACTGATGACGCCCAACAAGGCTGAAACATGTCTGGGGATGCTTGTGGTCTCGTGCAAAAGGGATGTGACCTAGCAGTTCGGGCTGGACTACCCCTTTGGGGGTGGGACCAAGCCTGATTTGCATATGGTTTTTCCCCTTTTGTAATGGCTTGGCAGGCGAAGAACGATGGTCTGGAGGGTTGCCCAGAGCAATGCCAGAGGTCAAGATTTATTCTAAACCTTCCAGCCATCAACTCTTTTGTTTTGCTATTGTCACCCCGAGTGGGAAGGGTATGCCCAGACGTGGGTCCCTTGCCTGCTGGGCCTAGAGACCCAAGCTACTCCTCACTGATGACGCCCAACAAGGCTGAAACATGTCTGGGGATGCTTGTGGTCTCGTGCAAAAGGGATGTGACCTAGCAGTTTGGGCTGGACTACCCCTTTGGGGGTGGGACCAAGCCTGATTTGCATATGGTTTTTCCCCTTTTGTAATGGCTTGGCAGGCGAAGAACGATGGTCTGGAGGGTTGCCCAGAGCAATGCCAGAGGTCAAGATTTATTCTAAACCTTCCAGCCATCAACTCTTTTGTTTTGCTATTGTCACCCCGAGTGGGAAGGGTATGCCCAGACGTGGGTCCCTTGCCTGCTGGGCCTAGAGACCCAAGCTACTCCTCACTGATGACGCCCAACAAGGCTGAAACATGTCTGGGGATGCTTGTGGTCTCGTGCAAAAGGGATGTGACCTAGCAGTTCGGGCTGGACTACCCCTTTGGGGGTGGGACCAAGCCTGATTTGCATATGGTTTTCCCCTTTTGTAATGGCTTGGTAGGCAAAGAACGATGGTCTGTAGGGTTGCCCAGAGCAATGCCAGAGGTCAAGATTTATTCTAAACCTTCCAGCCATCAACTCTTTTGTTTTGCTATTGTCACCCCGAGTGGGAAGGGTATGCCCAGAAGTGGGTCCCTTGCCTGCTGGGCCTAGAGACCCAAGCTACTCCTCACTGATGACACCCAACAAGGCTGAAACATGTCTCGGGATGCTTGTGGTCTCGTGCAAAAGGGATGTGACCTAGCAGTTCGGGTTGGACTACCCCTTTGGGGGTGAAACCATGCCTGATTTGCATATGGTTTTTCCCATTTTGTAATGGCTTGGCAGGCGAAGAACGATGGTCTGGAGGGTTGCCCAGAGCAATGCCAGAGGTCAAGATTTATTCTAAACCTTCCAGCCATCAACTCTTTTGTTTTGCTATTGTCACCCCGAGTGGGAAGGGTATGCCCAGACGTGGGTCCCTTGCCTGCTGGGCCTAGAGACCCAAGCTACTCCTCACTGATGACGCCCAACAAGGCTGAAACATGTCTGGGGATGCTTGTGGTCTCGTGCAAAAGGGATGTGACCTAGCACTTCGGGCTGGACTACCCCTTTGGGGGTGGGACCAAGCCTGATTTGCATATGGTTTTTCCCCTTTTGTAATGGCTTGGCAGGCGAAGAACGATGGGCTGGAGGGTTGCCCAGAGCAATGCCAGAGGTCAAGATTTATTCTAAACCTTCCAGCCATCAACTCTTTTGTTTTGCTATTGTCACCCCGAGTGGGAAGGGTATGCCCAGACGTGGGTCCCTTGCCTGCTGGGCCTAGAGACCCAAGCTACTCCTCACTGATGACGCCCAACAAGGCTGAAACATGTCTGGAGATGCTTGTGGTATCGTGCAAAAGGGATGTGACCTAGCAGTTCCGGTTGGACTACCCCTTTGGGGGTGGGACCAAGCCTGATTTGCATATGGTTTTTCCCCTTTTGTAATGGCTTGGCAGGCGAAGAACGATGGTCTGGAGGGTTGCCCAGAGCAATGCCAGAGGTCAAGATTTATTCTAAACCTTCCAGCCATCAACTCTTTTGTTTTGCTATTGTCACCCCGAGTGGGAAGGGTATACCCAGACGTGGGTCCCTTGCCTGCTGGGCCTAGAGACCCAAGCTACTCCTCACTGATGACGCCCAGCAAGGCTGAAACATGTCTGGGGATGCTTGTGGTCTCGTGCAAAAGGGATGTGACTTAGCAGTTCGGGTTGGACAACCCCTTTGGGGGTGGAACCAAGCCTGATTTGCATATGGTTTTTCCCCTTTTGTAATGGCTTGGCAGGCGAAGAACGATGGTCTGGAGGGTTGCCCAGAGCAATGCCAGAGGTCAAGATTTATTCTAAACCTTCCAGCCATCAACTCTTTTGTTTTGCTATTGTCACCCTGAGTGGGAAGAGTATGCCCAGACGTGGGTCCCTTGCCTGCTGGGCCTAGAGACCCAAGCTACTCCTCACTGATGACGCCCAACAAGGCTGAAACATGTCTGGGGATGCTTGTGGTCTCGTGCAAAAGGGATGTGACCTAGCAGTTCGGGCTGGACTACCCCTTTGGGGGTGGGACCAAGCCTGATTTGCATATGGTTTTTCCCCTTTTGTAATGGCTTGGCAGGCGAAGAACGATGGTCTGGAGGGTTGCCCAGAGCAATGCCAGAGGTCAAGATTTATTCTAAACCTTCCAGCCATCAACTCTTTTGTTTTGCTATTGTCACCCCGAGTGGGAAGGGTATGCCCAGACGTGGGTCCCTTGCCTGCTGGGCCTAGAGACCCAAGCTACTCCTCACTGATGACGCCCAACAAGGCTGAAACATGTCTGGGGATGCTTGTGGTCTCGTGCAAAAGGGATGTGACCTAGCAGTTTGGGCTGGACTACCCCTTTGGGGGTGGGACCAAGCCTGATTTGCATATGGTTTTTCCCCTTTTGTAATGGCTTGGCAGGCGAAGAACGATGGTCTGGAGGGTTGCCCAGAGCAATGCCAGAGGTCAAGATTTATTCTAAACCTTCCAGCCATCAACTCTTTTGTTTTGCTATTGTCACCCCGAGTGGGAAGGGTATGCCCAGACGTGGGTCCCTTGCCTGCTGGGCCTAGAGACCCAAGCTACTCCTCACTGATGACGCCCAACAAGGCTGAAACATGTCTGGGGATGTTTGTGGTCTCGTGCAAAAGGGATGTGACCTAGCATTCGGGTTGGACTACCCCTTTGGGGGTGGAACCAAGCCTGATTTGCATATGGTTTTTCCCCTTTTGTAATGGCTTGGCAGGCGAAGAACGATGGTCTGGAGGGTTGCCCAGAGCAATGCCAGAGGTCAAGATTTATTCTAAACCTTCCAGCCATCAACTCTTTTGTTTTGCTATTGTCACCCCGAGTGGGAAGGGTATGCCCAGACGTGGGTCCCTTGCCTGCTGGGCCTAGAGACCCAAGCTACTCCTCACTGATGACGCCCAACAAGGCTGAAACATGTTCTGGGGATGCTTGTGGTCTCGTGCAAAAGGGATGTGACCTAGCACTTCGGGCTGGACTACCCCTTTGGGGGTGGGACCAAGCCTGATTTGCATATGGTTTTTCTCCTTTTGTAATGGCTTGGCAGGCGAAGAACGATGGTCTGGAGGGTTGCCCAGAGCAATGCCAGAGGTCAAGATTTATTCTAAACCTTCCAGCCATCAACTCTTTTGTTTTGCTATTGTCACCCCGAGTGGGAGGGTATGCTCAGACGTGGGTCCCTTGCCTGCTGGGCCTAGAGACCGAAGCTACTCCTCACTGATGACGCCCAACAAGGCTGAAACATGTCTGGGGTTGCTTGTGGTCTTGTGCAAAAGGGATGTGACCTAGCAGTTCGGGCTGGACTACCCCTTTGGGGGTGGGACAAAGCCTGATTTGCATATGGTTTTTCCCCTTTTGTAATGGCTTGGCAGGTGAAGAACGATGGTCTGGAGGGTTGCCCAGAGCAATGCCAGAGGTCAAGATTTATTCTAAACCTTGCAGCCATCAACTCTTTTGTTTTGCTATTGTCACCCCGAGTGCGAAGGGTATGCCCAGACGTGGGTCCCTTGCCTGCTGGGCCTAGAGACCCAAGCTACTCCTCATTGATGAGGCCCAACAAGGCTGAAACATGGCTGAGGATTCTTGTGGTCTCGTGCAAAAGGGATGTGACCTAGCAGTTCGGGCTGGACTACCCCTTTGGGGGTGGGACCAAGCCTGATTTGCATATGGTTTTTCCCCTTTTGTAATGGCTTGGCAGGCGAAGAACGATGGTCTGGAGGGTTGCCCAGAGCAATGCCAGAGGTCAAGATTTATTCTAAACCTTCCAGCCATCAACTCTTTTGTTTTGCTATTGTCACCCCGAGTGGGAAGGGTATGCCCAGACGTGGGTCCCTTGCCTGCTGGGCCTAGAGACCCAAGCTACTCCTCACTGATGACGCCCAACAAGGCGGAAACATGTCTGGGGATGCTTGTGGGTGCAAAAGGGATGTGACCTAGCAGTTCGAGCTGGACTACCCCTTTGGGGGTGGGACCAAGCCTGATTTGCATATGGTTTTTACCCTTTTGTAAGGGCTTGGCAGGCGAAGAACGATGGTCTGGAGGGTTGCCCAGAGCAATGCCAGAGGTCAAGATTTATTCTAAACCTTCCAGCCATCAACTCTATTGTTTTGCTATTGTCACCCCGAGTGTGAATGGTATGCCCAGACGTGCGTCCCTTGCCTGCTGGGCCTAGAGACCCAAGCTACTCCTCACTGATGATGCCCAACAAGGCTGAAACATGTCTGGGGATGCTTGTGGTCTCGTGCAAAAGGGATGTGACCTAGCAATTCGGGCTGAACTACCCCTTTGGGGGTGGGACCAAGCCTGATTTGCATATGGTTTTTCCCCTTTTGTAATGGCTTGGCAGGCGAAGAACGATGGTGTGGAGGGTTGCCCAGAGCAATGCCAGAGGTCAAGATTTATTCTAAACCTTCCAGCCATCAACTCTTTTGTTTTGCTATTGTCACCCCGAGTGCGAAGGGTATGCCCAGACGTGGGTCCCTTGCCTGCTGGGCCTAGAGACCCAAGCTACTCCTCACTGATGATGCCCAACAAGGCTGAAACATGTCTGGGGATGCTTGTGGTCTCGTGCAAAAGGGATGTGACCTAGCAGTTCGGGCTGGACTACCCCTTTGGGGGTGGGACCAAGCCTGATTTGCATATGGTTTTTCCCCTTTTGTAATGGCTTGGCAGGCGAAGAACGATGGTCTGGAGGGTTGCCCAGAGCAATGCCAGAGGTCAAGATTTATTCTAAACCTTCCAGCCATCAACTCTTTTGTTTTGCTATTGTCACCCCGAGTGGGAAGGGTATGCCCAGACATGGGTCCCTTGCCTGCTGGGCCTAGAGACCCAAGCTACTCCTCACTGATGACGCCCAACAAGGCTGAAACATGTCTGGGGATGCTTGTGGTCTCGTGCAAAAGGGGTGTGACCTAGCAGTTCGGGCTGGACTACCCCTTTGGGGGTGGGACCAAGCCTGATTTGCATATGGTTTTTCCCCTTTTGTAATGGCTTGGCAGGCGAAGAACGATGGTCTGGAGGGTTGCCCAGAGCAATGCCAGAGGTCGAGATGTATTCTAAACCTTCCAGCCATCAACTCTTTTGTGTTGCTATTGTCACCCTAGTGTGAAGGGCATGCCCAGACGTGGGTCCCTTGCCTGCTGGGCCTAGAGACCCAAGCTACTCCTCACTGATGACGCCCAACAAGGCTGAAACATGTCTGGGGATGCTTGTGGTCTTGTGCAAAAGGGATGTGACCTAGCAGTTCGGGCTGGACTACCCCTTTGGGAGTGGAACCAAGCCTGATTTGCATATGGTTTTTCCCCTTTTGTAATGGCTTGGCAGGCGAAGACCGATGGTCTGGAGGGTTGCTCAGAGCAATGCCAGAGGTCAAGATTTATTCTAAACCTTCCAGCCATCAACTCTTTTGTTTTGCTATTGTCGCCCGAGTGGGAAGGGTATGCCCAGACGTGGGCCCCTTGCCTGCTGGGCCTAGAGACCCAAGCTACTCCTCACTGATGACGCCCAACAAGGCTGAAACATGTCTGGGGATGCTTGTGGTCTCGTGCAAAAGGGATGTGACCTAGCAGTTCGGGCTGGACTACCCCTTTGGGGGTGGGACCAAGCCTGATTTGCATATGGTTTTTCCCCTTTTGTAATGGCTTGGCAGGCGAAGAACCATGGTCCGGAGGGTTGCCCAGAGCAATGCCAGAGGTCAAGATTTATTCTAAACCTTCCAGCCATCAACTCTTTTGTTTTGCTATTGTCACCCCGAGTGGGAAGGGTATGCCCAGACGTGGGTCCCTTGCCTGCTGGGCCTAGAGACCCAAGCTACTCCTCACTGATGATGCCCAACAAGGCTGAAACATGTCTGGGGATGCTTGTGGTCTCGTGCAAAAGGGATGTGACCTAGCAGTTTGGGCTGGACTACCCCTTTGGGGGTGGGACCAAGCCTGATTTGCATATGGCTTTTCTCCTTTGTAATGGTTTGGCAGGCGAAGAACGATGGTCTGGAGGGTTGCCCAGAGCAATGCCAGAGGTCAAGATTTATTCTAAACCTTCCAGCCATCAACTCTTTTGTTTTGCTATTGTCACCCCGAGTGGGAAGGGTATGCCCAGACGTGGGTCCCTTGCCTGCTGGGCCTAGAGACCCAAGCTACTCCTCACTGATGACGCCCAACAAGGCTGAAACATGTCTGGAGATGCTTGTGGTATCGTGCAAAAGGGATGTGACCTAGCAGTTCCGGTTGGACTACCCCTTTGGGGGTGGGACCAAGCCTGATTTGCATATGGTTTTTCCCCTTTTGTAATGGCTTGGCAGGCGAAGAACGATGGTCTGGAGGGTTGCCCAGAGCAATGCCAGAGGTCAAGATTTATTCTAAACCTTCCAGCCATCAACTCTTTTGTTTTGCTATTGTCACCCCGAGTGGGAAGGGTATACCCAGACGTGGGTCCCTTGCCTGCTGGGCCTAGAGACCCAAGCTACTCCTCACTGATGACGCCCAGCAAGGCTGAAACATGTCTGGGGATGCTTGTGGTCTCGTGCAAAAGGGATGTGACCTAGCAGTTCGGGTTGGACAAACCCTTTGGGGGTGGAACCAAGCCTGATTTGCATATGGTTTTTCCCCTTTTGTAATGGCTTGGCAGGCGAAGAACGATGGTCTGGAGGGTTGCCCAGAGCAATGCCAGAGGTCAAGATTTATTCTAAACCTTCCAGCCATCAACTCTTTTGTTTTGCTATTGTCACCCCGAGTGGGAAGGGTATGCCCAGACGTGGGTCCCTTGCCTGCTGGGCCTAGAGACCCAAGCTACTCCTCACTGATGACGCCCAACAAGGCTGAAACATGTCTGGGGATGCTTGTGGTCTCGTGCAAAAGGGATGTGACCTAGCACTTCGGGCTGGACTACCCCTTTGGGGGTGGGACCAAGCCTGATTTGCATATGGTTTTTCCCCTTTTGTAATGGCTTGGCAGGCGAAGAACGATGGGCTGGAGGGTTGCCCAGAGCAATGCCAGAGGTCAAGATTTATTCTAAACCTTCCAGCCATCAACTCTTTTGTTTTGCTATTGTCACCCCGAGTGGGAAGGGTATGCCCAGACGTGGGTCCCTTGCCTGCTGGGCCTAGAGACCCAAGCTACTCCTCACTGATGACGCCCAACAAGGCTGAAACATGTCTGGAGATGCTTGTGGTATCGTGCAAAAGGGATGTGACCTAGCAGTTCCGGTTGGACTACCCCTTTGGGGGTGGGACCAAGCCTGATTTGCATATGGTTTTTCCCCTTTTGTAATGGCTTGGCAGGCGAAGAACGATGGTCTGGAGGGTTGCCCAGAGCAATGCCAGAGGTCAAGATTTATTCTAAACCTTCCAGCCATCAACTCTTTTGTTTTGCTATTGTCACCCCGAGTGGGAAGGGTATACCCAGACGTGGGTCCCTTGCCTGCTGGGCCTAGAGACCCAAGCTACTCCTCACTGATGACGCCCAGCAAGGCTGAAACATGTCTGGGGATGCTTGTGGTCTCGTGCAAAAGGGATGTGACTTAGCAGTTCGGGTTGGACAACCCCTTTGGGGGTGGAACCAAGCCTGATTTGCATATGGTTTTTCCCCTTTTGTAATGGCTTGGCAGGCGAAGAACGATGGTCTGGAGGGTTGCCCAGAGCAATGCCAGAGGTCAAGATTTATTCTAAACCTTCCAGCCATCAACTCTTTTGTTTTGCTATTGTCACCCTGAGTGGGAAGAGTATGCCCAGACGTGGGTCCCTTGCCTGCTGGGCCTAGAGACCCAAGCTACTCCTCACTGATGACGCCCAACAAGGCTGAAACATGTCTGGGGATGCTTGTGGTCTCGTGCAAAAGGGATGTGACCTAGCAGTTCGGGCTGGACTACCCCTTTGGGGGTGGGACCAAGCCTGATTTGCATATGGTTTTTCCCCTTTTGTAATGGCTTGGCAGGCGAAGAACGATGGTCTGGAGGGTTGCCCAGAGCAATGCCAGAGGTCAAGATTTATTCTAAACCTTCCAGCCATCAACTCTTTTGTTTTGCTATTGTCACCCCGAGTGGGAAGGGTATGCCCAGACGTGGGTCCCTTGCCTGCTGGGCCTAGAGACCCAAGCTACTCCTCACTGATGACGCCCAACAAGGCTGAAACATGTCTGGGGATGCTTGTGGTCTCGTGCAAAAGGGATGTGACCTAGCAGTTTGGGCTGGACTACCCCTTTGGGGGTGGGACCAAGCCTGATTTGCATATGGTTTTTCCCCTTTTGTAATGGCTTGGCAGGCGAAGAACGATGGTCTGGAGGGTTGCCCAGAGCAATGCCAGAGGTCAAGATTTATTCTAAACCTTCCAGCCATCAACTCTTTTGTTTTGCTATTGTCACCCCGAGTGGGAAGGGTATGCCCAGACGTGGGTCCCTTGCCTGCTGGGCCTAGAGACCCAAGCTACTCCTCACTGATGACGCCCAACAAGGCTGAAACATGTCTGGGGATGTTTGTGGTCTCGTGCAAAAGGGATGTGACCTAGCATTCGGGTTGGACTACCCCTTTGGGGGTGGAACCAAGCCTGATTTGCATATGGTTTTTCCCCTTTTGTAATGGCTTGGCAGGCGAAGAACGATGGTCTGGAGGGTTGCCCAGAGCAATGCCAGAGGTCAAGATTTATTCTAAACCTTCCAGCCATCAACTCTTTTGTTTTGCTATTGTCACCCCGAGTGGGAAGGGTATGCCCAGACGTGGGTCCCTTGCCTGCTGGGCCTAGAGACCCAAGCTACTCCTCACTGATGACGCCCAACAAGGCTGAAACATGTTCTGGGGATGCTTGTGGTCTCGTGCAAAAGGGATGTGACCTAGCACTTCGGGCTGGACTACCCCTTTGGGGGTGGGACCAAGCCTGATTTGCATATGGTTTTTCTCCTTTTGTAATGGCTTGGCAGGCGAAGAACGATGGTCTGGAGGGTTGCCCAGAGCAATGCCAGAGGTCAAGATTTATTCTAAACCTTCCAGCCATCAACTCTTTTGTTTTGCTATTGTCACCCCGAGTGGGAGGGTATGCTCAGACGTGGGTCCCTTGCCTGCTGGGCCTAGAGACCGAAGCTACTCCTCACTGATGACGCCCAACAAGGCTGAAACATGTCTGGGGTTGCTTGTGGTCTTGTGCAAAAGGGATGTGACCTAGCAGTTCGGGCTGGACTACCCCTTTGGGGGTGGGACAAAGCCTGATTTGCATATGGTTTTTCCCCTTTTGTAATGGCTTGGCAGGCGAAGAACGATGGTCTGGAGGGTTGCCCAGAGCAATGCCAGAGGTCAAGATTTATTCTAAACCTTGCAGCCATCAACTCTTTTGTTTTGCTATTGTCACCCCGAGTGCGAAGGGTATGCCCAGACGTGGGTCCCTTGCCTGCTGGGCCTAGAGACCCAAGCTACTCCTCATTGATGAGGCCCAACAAGGCTGAAACATGGCTGAGGATTCTTGTGGTCTCGTGCAAAAGGGATGTGACCTAGCAGTTCGGGCTGGACTACCCCTTTGGGGGTGGGACCAAGCCTGATTTGCATATGGTTTTTCCCCTTTTGTAATGGCTTGGCAGGCGAAGAACGATGGTCTGGAGGGTTGCCCAGATCAATGCCAGAGGTCAAGATTTATTCTAAACCTTCCAGCCATCAACTCTTTTGTTTTGCTATTGTCACCCCGAGTGGGAAGGGTATGCCCAGACGTGGGTCCCTTGCCTGCTGGGCCTAGAGACCCAAGCTACTCCTCACTGATGACGCCCAACAAGGCGGAAACATGTCTGGGGATGCTTGTGGGTGCAAAAGGGATGTGACCTAGCAGTTCGAGCTGGACTACCCCTTTGGGGGTGGGACCAAGCCTGATTTGCATATGGTTTTTACCCTTTTGTAAGGGCTTGGCAGGCGAAGAACGATGGTCTGGAGGGTTGCCCAGAGCAATGCCAGAGGTCAAGATTTATTCTAAACCTTCCAGCCATCAACTCTATTGTTTTGCTATTGTCACCCCGAGTGTGAATGGTATGCCCAGACGTGCGTCCCTTGCCTGCTGGGCCTAGAGACCCAAGCTACTCCTCACTGATGATTCCCAACAAGGCTGAAACATGTCTGGGGATGCTTGTGGTCTCGTGCAAAAGGGATGTGACCTAGCAATTCGGGCTGAACTACCCCTTTGGGGGTGGGACCAAGCCTGATTTGCATATGGTTTTTCCCCTTTTGTAATGGCTTGGCAGGCGAAGAACGATGGTGTGGAGGGTTGCCCAGAGCAATGCCAGAGGTCAAGATTTATTCTAAACCTTCCAGCCATCAACTCTTTTGTTTTGCTATTGTCACCCCGAGTGCGAAGGGTATGCCCAGACGTGGGTCCCTTGCCTGCTGGGCCTAGAGACCCAAGCTACTCCTCACTGATGATGCCCAACAAGGCTGAAACATGTCTGGGGATGCTTGTGGTCTCGTGCAAAAGGGATGTGACCTAGCAGTTCGGGCTGGACTACCCCTTTGGGGGTGGGACCAAGCCTGATTTGCATATGGTTTTTCCCCTTTTGTAATGGCTTGGCAGGCGAAGAACGATGGTCTGGAGGGTTGCCCAGAGCAATGCCAGAGGTCAAGATTTATTCTAAACCTTCCAGCCATCAACTCTTTTGTTTTGCTATTGTCACCCAGAGTGGGAAGGGTATGCCCAGACATGGGTCCCTTGCCTGCTGGGCCTAGAGACCCAAGCTACTCCTCACTGATGACGCCCAACAAGGCTGAAACATGTCTGGGGATGCTTGTGGTCTCGTGCAAAAGGGGTGTGACCTAGCAGTTCGGGCTGGACTACCCCTTTGGGGGTGG
The DNA here is from genome assembly GCF_040938575.1 of Ambystoma mexicanum. Lineage (NCBI taxonomy): Eukaryota > Metazoa > Chordata > Amphibia > Caudata > Ambystomatidae > Ambystoma > Ambystoma mexicanum. The sequence goes on from NC_090936.1 coordinate 994,731,978, forward strand.
GACCAAGCCTGATTTGCATATGGTTTTTCCCCTTTTGTAATGGCTTGGCAGGCGAAGAACGATGGTCTGGAGGGTTGCCCAGAACAATGCCAGAGGTCGAGATGTATTCTAAACCTTCCAGCCATCAACTCTTTTGTGTTGCTATTGTCACCCTAGTGTGAAGGGCATGCCCAGACGTGGGTCCCTTGCCTGCTGGGCCTAGAGACCCAAGCTACTCCTCACTGATGACGCCCAACAAGGCTGAAACATGTCTGGGGATGCTTGTGGTCTTGTGCAAAAGGGATGTGACCTAGCAGTTCGGGCTGGACTACCCCTTTGGGAGTGGAACCAAGCCTGATTTGCATATGGTTTTTCCCCTTTTGTAATGGCTTGGCAGGCGAAGACCGATGGTCTGGAGGGTTGCTCAGAGCAATGCCAGAGGTCAAGATTTATTCTAAACCTTCCAGCCATCAACTCTTTTGTTTTGCTATTGTCGCCCGAGTGGGAAGGGTATGCCCAGACGTGGGCCCCTTGCCTGCTGGGCCTAGAGACCCAAGCTACTCCTCACTGATGACGCCCAACAAGGCTGAAACATGTCTGGGGATGCTTGTGGTCTCGTGCAAAAGGGATGTGACCTAGCAGTTCGGGCTGGACTACCCCTTTGGGGGTGGGACCAAGCCTGATTTGCATATGGTTTTTCCCCTTTTGTAATGGCTTGGCAGGCGAAGAACCATGGTCCGGAGGGTTGCCCAGAGCAATGCCAGAGGTCAAGATTTATTCTAAACCTTCCAGCCATCAACTCTTTTGTTTTGCTATTGTCACCCCGAGTGGGAAGGGTATGCCCAGACGTGGGTCCCTTGCCTGCTGGGCCTAGAGACCCAAGCTACTCCTCACTGATGATGCCCAACAAGGCTGAAACATGTCTGGGGATGCTTGTGGTCTCGTGCAAAAGGGATGTGACCTAGCAGTTTGGGCTGGACTACCCCTTTGGGGGTGGGACCAAGCCTGATTTGCATATGGCTTTTCTCCTTTTGTAATGGTTTGGCAGGCGAAGAACGATGGTCTGGAGGGTTGCCCAGAGCAATGCCAGAGGTCAAGATTTATTCTAAACCTTCCAGCCATCAACTCTTTTGTTTTGCTATTGTCACCCCGAGTGGGAAGGGTATGCCCAGACGTGGGTCCCTTGCCTGCTGGGCCTAGAGACCCAAGCTACTCCTCACTGATGACGCCCAACAAGGCTGAAACATGTCTGGGGATGCTTGTGGTCTCGTGCAAAAGGGATGTGACCTAGCAGTTCGGGCTGGACTACCCCTTTGGGGGTGGGACCAAGCCTGATTTGCATATGGTTTTTCCCCTTTTGTAATGGCTTGGCAGGCGAAGAACGATGGTCTGGAGGGTTGCCCAGAGCAATGCCAGAGGTCAAGATTTATTCTAAACCTTCCAGCCATCAACTCTTTTGTTTTGCTATTGTCACCCCGAGTGGGAAGGGTATGCCCAGACGTGGGTCCCTTGCCTGCTGGGCCTAGAGACCCAAGCTACTCCTCACTGATGACGCCCAACAAGGCTGAAACATGTCTGGGGATGCTTGTGGTCTCGTGCAAAAGGGATGTGACCTAGCAGTTTGGGCTGGACTACCCCTTTGGGGGTGGGACCAAGCCTGATTTGCATATGGTTTTTCCCCTTTTGTAATGGCTTGGCAGGCGAAGAACGATGGTCTGGAGGGTTGCCCAGAGCAATGCCAGAGGTCAAGATTTATTCTAAACCTTCCAGCCATCAACTCTTTTGTTTTGCTATTGTCACCCCGAGTGGGAAGGGTATGCCCAGACGTGGGTCCCTTGCCTGCTGGGCCTAGAGACCCAAGCTACTCCTCACTGATGACGCCCAACAAGGCTGAAACATGTCTGGGGATGTTTGTGGTCTCGTGCAAAAGGGATGTGACCTAGCATTCGGGTTGGACTACCCCTTTGGGGGTGGAACCAAGCCTGATTTGCATATGGTTTTTCCCCTTTTGTAATGGCTTGGCAGGCGAAGAACGATGGTCTGGAGGGTTGCCCAGAGCAATGCCAGAGGTCAAGATTTATTCTAAACCTTCCAGCCATCAACTCTTTTGTTTTGCTATTGTCACCCCGAGTGGGAAGGGTATGCCCAGACGTGGGTCCCTTGCCTGCTGGGCCTAGAGACCCAAGCTACTCCTCACTGATGACGCCCAACAAGGCTGAAACATGTTCTGGGGATGCTTGTGGTCTCGTGCAAAAGGGATGTGACCTAGCACTTCGGGCTGGACTACCCCTTTGGGGGTGGGACCAAGCCTGATTTGCATATGGTTTTTCTCCTTTTGTAATGGCTTGGCAGGCGAAGAACGATGGTCTGGAGGGTTGCCCAGAGCAATGCCAGAGGTCAAGATTTATTCTAAACCTTCCAGCCATCAACTCTTTTGTTTTGCTATTGTCACCCCGAGTGGGAGGGTATGCTCAGACGTGGGTCCCTTGCCTGCTGGGCCTAGAGACCGAAGCTACTCCTCACTGATGACGCCCAACAAGGCTGAAACATGTCTGGGGTTGCTTGTGGTCTTGTGCAAAAGGGATGTGACCTAGCAGTTCGGGCTGGACTACCCCTTTGGGGGTGGGACAAAGCCTGATTTGCATATGGTTTTTCCCCTTTTGTAATGGCTTGGCAGGCGAAGAACGATGGTCTGGAGGGTTGCCCAGAGCAATGCCAGAGGTCAAGATTTATTCTAAACCTTGCAGCCATCAACTCTTTTGTTTTGCTATTGTCACCCCGAGTGCGAAGGGTATGCCCAGACGTGGGTCCCTTGCCTGCTGGGCCTAGAGACCCAAGCTACTCCTCATTGATGAGGCCCAACAAGGCTGAAACATGGCTGAGGATTCTTGTGGTCTCGTGCAAAAGGGATGTGACCTAGCAGTTCGGGCTGGACTACCCCTTTGGGGGTGGGACCAAGCCTGATTTGCATATGGTTTTTCCCCTTTTGTAATGGCTTGGCAGGCGAAGAACGATGGTCTGGAGGGTTGCCCAGAGCAATGCCAGAGGTCAAGATTTATTCTAAACCTTCCAGCCATCAACTCTTTTGTTTTGCTATTGTCACCCCGAGTGGGAAGGGTATGCCCAGACGTGGGTCCCTTGCCTGCTGGGCCTAGAGACCCAAGCTACTCCTCACTGATGACGCCCAACAAGGCGGAAACATGTCTGGGGATGCTTGTGGGTGCAAAAGGGATGTGACCTAGCAGTTCGAGCTGGACTACCCCTTTGGGGGTGGGACCAAGCCTGATTTGCATATGGTTTTTACCCTTTTGTAAGGGCTTGGCAGGCGAAGAACGATGGTCTGGAGGGTTGCCCAGAGCAATGCCAGAGGTCAAGATTTATTCTAAACCTTCCAGCCATCAACTCTATTGTTTTGCTATTGTCACCCCGAGTGTGAATGGTATGCCCAGACGTGCGTCCCTTGCCTGCTGGGCCTAGAGACCCAAGCTACTCCTCACTGATGATGCCCAACAAGGCTGAAACATGTCTGGGGATGCTTGTGGTCTCGTGCAAAAGGGATGTGACCTAGCAATTCGGGCTGAACTACCCCTTTGGGGGTGGGACCAAGCCTGATTTGCATATGGTTTTTCCCCTTTTGTAATGGCTTGGCAGGCGAAGAACGATGGTGTGGAGGGTTGCCCAGAGCAATGCCAGAGGTCAAGATTTATTCTAAACCTTCCAGCCATCAACTCTTTTGTTTTGCTATTGTCACCCCGAGTGCGAAGGGTATGCCCAGACGTGGGTCCCTTGCCTGCTGGGCCTAGAGACCCAAGCTACTCCTCACTGATGATGCCCAACAAGGCTGAAACATGTCTGGGGATGCTTGTGGTCTCGTGCAAAAGGGATGTGACCTAGCAGTTCGGGCTGGACTACCCCTTTGGGGGTGGGACCAAGCCTGATTTGCATATGGTTTTTCCCCTTTTGTAATGGCTTGGCAGGCGAAGAACGATGGTCTGGAGGGTTGCCCAGAGCAATGCCAGAGGTCAAGATTTATTCTAAACCTTCCAGCCATCAACTCTTTTGTTTTGCTATTGTCACCCCGAGTGGGAAGGGTATGCCCAGACATGGGTCCCTTGCCTGCTGGGCCTAGAGACCCAAGCTACTCCTCACTGATGACGCCCAACAAGGCTGAAACATGTCTGGGGATGCTTGTGGTCTCGTGCAAAAGGGGTGTGACCTAGCAGTTCGGGCTGGACTACCCCTTTGGGGGTGGGACCAAGCCTGATTTGCATATGGTTTTTCCCCTTTTGTAATGGCTTGGCAGGCGAAGAACGATGGTCTGGAGGGTTGCCCAGAGCAATGCCAGAGGTCGAGATGTATTCTAAACCTTCCAGCCATCAACTCTTTTGTGTTGCTATTGTCACCCTAGTGTGAAGGGCATGCCCAGACGTGGGTCCCTTGCCTGCTGGGCCTAGAGACCCAAGCTACTCCTCACTGATGACGCCCAACAAGGCTGAAACATGTCTGGGGATGCTTGTGGTCTTGTGCAAAAGGGATGTGACCTAGCAGTTCGGGCTGGACTACCCCTTTGGGAGTGGAACCAAGCCTGATTTGCATATGGTTTTTCCCCTTTTGTAATGGCTTGGCAGGCGAAGACCGATGGTCTGGAGGGTTGCTCAGAGCAATGCCAGAGGTCAAGATTTATTCTAAACCTTCCAGCCATCAACTCTTTTGTTTTGCTATTGTCGCCCGAGTGGGAAGGGTATGCCCAGACGTGGGCCCCTTGCCTGCTGGGCCTAGAGACCCAAGCTACTCCTCACTGATGACGCCCAACAAGGCTGAAACATGTCTGGGGATGCTTGTGGTCTCGTGCAAAAGGGATGTGACCTAGCAGTTCGGGCTGGACTACCCCTTTGGGGGTGGGACCAAGCCTGATTTGCATATGGTTTTTCCCCTTTTGTAATGGCTTGGCAGGCGAAGAACCATGGTCCGGAGGGTTGCCCAGAGCAATGCCAGAGGTCAAGATTTATTCTAAACCTTCCAGCCATCAACTCTTTTGTTTTGCTATTGTCACCCCGAGTGGGAAGGGTATGCCCAGACGTGGGTCCCTTGCCTGCTGGGCCTAGAGACCCAAGCTACTCCTCACTGATGATGCCCAACAAGGCTGAAACATGTCTGGGGATGCTTGTGGTCTCGTGCAAAAGGGATGTGACCTAGCAGTTTGGGCTGGACTACCCCTTTGGGGGTGGGACCAAGCCTGATTTGCATATGGCTTTTCTCCTTTTGTAATGGTTTGGCAGGCGAAGAACGATGGTCTGGAGGGTTGCCCAGAGCAATGCCAGAGGTCAAGATTTATTCTAAACCTTCCAGCCATCAACTCTTTTGTTTTGCTATTGTCACCCCGAGTGGGAAGGGTATGCCCAGACGTGGGTCCCTTGCCTGCTGGGCCTAGAGACCCAAGCTACTCCTCACTGATGACGCCCAACAAGGCTGAAACATGTCTGGAGATGCTTGTGGTATCGTGCAAAAGGGATGTGACCTAGCAGTTCCGGTTGGACTACCCCTTTGGGGGTGGGACCAAGCCTGATTTGCATATGGTTTTTCCCCTTTTGTAATGGCTTGGCAGGCGAAGAACGATGGTCTGGAGGGTTGCCCAGAGCAATGCCAGAGGTCAAGATTTATTCTAAACCTTCCAGCCATCAACTCTTTTGTTTTGCTATTGTCACCCCGAGTGGGAAGGGTATACCCAGACGTGGGTCCCTTGCCTGCTGGGCCTAGAGACCCAAGCTACTCCTCACTGATGACGCCCAGCAAGGCTGAAACATGTCTGGGGATGCTTGTGGTCTCGTGCAAAAGGGATGTGACCTAGCAGTTCGGGTTGGACAACCCCTTTGGGGGTGGAACCAAGCCTGATTTGCATATGGTTTTTCCCCTTTTGTAATGGCTTGGCAGGCGAAGAACGATGGTCTGGAGGGTTGCCCAGAGCAATGCCAGAGGTCAAGATTTATTCTAAACCTTCCAGCCATCAACTCTTTTGTTTTGCTATTGTCACCCTGAGTGGGAAGAGTATGCCCAGACGTGGGTCCCTTGCCTGCTGGGCCTAGAGACCCAAGCTACTCCTCACTGATGACGCCCAACAAGGCTGAAACATGTCTGGGGATGCTTGTGGTCTCGTGCAAAAGGGATGTGACCTAGCAGTTCGGGCTGGACTACCCCTTTGGGGGTGGGACCAAGCCTGATTTGCATATGGTTTTTCCCCTTTTGTAATGGCTTGGCAGGCGAAGAACGATGGTCTGGAGGGTTGCCCAGAGCAATGCCAGAGGTCAAGATTTATTCTAAACCTTCCAGCCATCAACTATTTTGTTTTGCTATTGTCACCCCGAGTGGGAAGGGTATGCCCAGACGTGGGTCCCTTGCCTGCTGGGCCTAGAGACCCAAGCTACTCCTCACTGATGACGCCCAACAAGGCTGAAACATGTCTGGGGATGCTTGTGGTCTCGTGCAAAAGGGATGTGACCTAGCAGTTTGGGCTGGACTACCCCTTTGGGGGTGGGACCAAGCCTGATTTGCATATGGTTTTTCCCCTTTTGTAATGGCTTGGCAGGCGAAGAACGATGGTCTGGAGGGTTGCCCAGAGCAATGCCAGAGGTCAAGATTTATTCTAAACCTTCCAGCCATCAACTCTATTGTTTTGCTATTGTCACCCCGAGTGGGAAGGGTATGCCCAGACGTGGGTCCCTTGCCTGCTGGGCCTAGAGACCCAAGCTACTCCTCACTGATGACGCCCAACAAGGCTGAAACATGTCTGGGGATGCTTGTGGTCTCGTGCAAAAGGGATGTGACCTAGCAGTTCGGGCTGGACTACCCCTTTGGGGGTGGGACCAAGCCTGATTTGCATATGGTTTTCCCCTTTTGTAATGGCTTGGTAGGCAAAGAACGATGGTCTGTAGGGTTGCCCAGAGCAATGCCAGAGGTCAAGATTTATTCTAAACCTTCCAGCCATCAACTCTTTTGTTTTGCTATTGTCACCCCGAGTGGGAAGGGTATGCCCAGACGTGGGTCCCTTGCCTGCTGGGCCTAGAGACCCAAGCTACTCCTCACTGATGACACCCAACAAGGCTGAAACATGTCTCGGGATGCTTGTGGTCTCGTGCAAAAGGGATGTGACCTAGCAGTTCGGGTTGGACTACCCCTTTGGGGGTGAAACCATGCCTGATTTGCATATGGTTTTTCCCCTTTTGTAATGGCTTGGCAGGCGAAGAACGATGGTCTGGAGGGTTGCCCAGAGCAATGCCAGAGGTCAAGATTTATTCTAAACCTTCCAGCCATCAACTCTTTTGTTTTGCTATTGTCACCCCGAGTGGGAAGGGTATGCCCAGACGTGGGTCCCTTGCCTGCTGGGCCTAGAGACCCAAGCTACTCCTCACTGATGACGCCCAACAAGGCTGAAACATGTCTGGGGATGCTTGTGGTCTCGTGCAAAAGGGATGTGACCTAGCACTTCGGGCTGGACTACCCCTTTGGGGGTGGGACCAAGCCTGATTTGCATATGGTTTTTCCCCTTTTGTAATGGCTTGGCAGGCGAAGAACGATGGGCTGGAGGGTTGCCCAGAGCAATGCCAGAGGTCAAGATTTATTCTAAACCTTCCAGCCATCAACTCTTTTGTTTTGCTATTGTCACCCCGAGTGGGAAGGGTATGCCCAGACGTGGGTCCCTTGCCTGCTGGGCCTAGAGACCCAAGCTACTCCTCACTGATGACGCCCAACAAGGCTGAAACATGTCTGGAGATGCTTGTGGTATCGTGCAAAAGGGATGTGACCTAGCAGTTCCGGTTGGACTACCCCTTTGGGGGTGGGACCAAGCCTGATTTGCATATGGTTTTTCCCCTTTTGTAATGGCTTGGCAGGCGAAGAACGATGGTCTGGAGGGTTGCCCAGAGCAATGCCAGAGGTCAAGATTTATTCTAAACCTTCCAGCCATCAACTCTTTTGTTTTGCTATTGTCACCCCGAGTGGGAAGGGTATACCCAGACGTGGGTCCCTTGCCTGCTGGGCCTAGAGACCCAAGCTACTCCTCACTGATGACGCCCAGCAAGGCTGAAACATGTCTGGGGATGCTTGTGGTCTCGTGCAAAAGGGATGTGACTTAGCAGTTCGGGTTGGACAACCCCTTTGGGGATGGAACCAAGCCTGATTTGCATATGGTTTTTCCCCTTTTGTAATGGCTTGGCAGGCGAAGAACGATGGTCTGGAGGGTTGCCCAGAGCAATGCCAGAGGTCAAGATTTATTCTAAACCTTCCAGCCATCAACTCTTTTGTTTTGCTATTGTCACCCTGAGTGGGAAGAGTATGCCCAGACGTGGGTCCCTTGCCTGCTGGGCCTAGAGACCCAAGCTACTCCTCACTGATGACGCCCAACAAGGCTGAAACATGTCTGGGGATGCTTGTGGTCTCGTGCAAAAGGGATGTGACCTAGCAGTTCGGGCTGGACTACCCCTTTGGGGGTGGGACCAAGCCTGATTTGCATATGGTTTTTCCCCTTTTGTAATGGCTTGGCAGGCGAAGAACGATGGTCTGGAGGGTTGCCCAGAGCAATGCCAGAGGTCAAGATTTATTCTAAACCTTCCAGCCATCAACTCTTTTGTTTTGCTATTGTCACCCCGAGTGGGAAGGGTATGCCCAGACGTGGGTCCCTTGCCTGCTGGGCCTAGAGACCCAAGCTACTCCTCACTGATGACGCCCAACAAGGCTGAAACATGTCTGGGGATGCTTGTGGTCTCGTGCAAAAGGGATGTGACCTAGCAGTTTGGGCTGGACTACCCCTTTGGGGGTGGGACCAAGCCTGATTTGCATATGGTTTTTCCCCTTTTGTAATGGCTTGGCAGGCGAAGAACGATGGTCTGGAGGGTTGCCCAGAGCAATGCCAGAGGTCAAGATTTATTCTAAACCTTCCAGCCATCAACTCTTTTGTTTTGCTATTGTCACCCCGAGTGGGAAGGGTATGCCCAGACGTGGGTCCCTTGCCTGCTGGGCCTAGAGACCCAAGCTACTCCTCACTGATGACACCCAACAAGGCTGAAACATGTCTGGGGATGTTTGTGGTCTCGTGCAAAAGGGATGTGACCTAGCATTCGGGTTGGACTACCCCTTTGGGGGTGGAACCAAGCCTGATTTGCATATGGTTTTTCCCCTTTTGTAATGGCTTGGCAGGCGAAGAACGATGGTCTGGAGGGTTGCCCAGAGCAATGCCAGAGGTCAAGATTTATTCTAAACCTTCCAGCCATCAACTCTTTTGTTTTGCTATTGTCACCCCGAGTGGGAAGGGTATGCCCAGACGTGGGTCCCTTGCCTGCTGGGCCTAGAGACCCAAGCTACTCCTCACTGATGACGCCCAACAAGGCTGAAACATGTTCTGGGGATGCTTGTGGTCTCGTGCAAAAGGGATGTGACCTAGCACTTCGGGCTGGACTACCCCTTTGGGGGTGGGACCAAGCCTGATTTGCATATGGTTTTTCTCCTTTTGTAATGGCTTGGCAGGCGAAGAACGATGGTCTGGAGGGTTGCCCAGAGCAATGCCAGAGGTCAAGATTTATTCTAAACCTTCCAGCCATCAACTCTTTTGTTTTGCTATTGTCACCCCGAGTGGGAGGGTATGCTCAGACGTGGGTCCCTTGCCTGCTGGGCCTAGAGACCGAAGCTACTCCTCACTGATGACGCCCAACAAGGCTGAAACATGTCTGGGGTTGCTTGTGGTCTTGTGCAAAAGGGATGTGACCTAGCAGTTCGGGCTGGACTACCCCTTTGGGGGTGGGACAAAGCCTGATTTGCATATGGTTTTTCCCCTTTTGTAATGGCTTGGCAGGCGAAGAACGATGGTCTGGAGGGTTGCCCAGAGCAATGCCAGAGGTCAAGATTTATTCTAAACCTTCCAGCCATCAACGCTTTTGTTTTGCTATTGTCACCCCGAGTGGGAAGGGTATGCCCAGACGTGGGTCCCTTGCCTGCTGGGCCTAGAGATCCAAGCTACTCCTCACTGATGACGCCCAACAAGGCTGAAACATGTCTGGGGATGCTTGTGGTCTCGTGCAAAAAGGATTTGACCTAGCAGTTCGGGCTGGACTACCCCTTTGGGGGTGGGACCAAGCCTGATTTGCATATGGGTTTTCCCCTTTTGTAATGGCTTGGCAGGCGAAGAACGATGGTCTGGAGGGTTGCCCAGAGCAATGCCAGAGGTCAAGATGTATTCTAAACCTTCCAGCCATCAACTCTTTTGTTTTGCTATTGTCACCCCAGTGTGAAGGGCATGCCCAGACGTGGGTCCCTTGCCTGCTGGGCCTAGAGACCCAAGCTACTCCTCACTGATGACGCCCAACAAGGCTGAAACATGTCTGGGGATGCTTGTGGTCTCGTCCAAAAGGGATGTGACCTAGCAGTTCTGGCTGGACTACCCCTTTGGGGGTGGGACCAAGCCTGATTTGCATATGGTTTTTCCCCTTTTGTAAGGGCTTGGCAGGCGAAGAACGATGGTCTGGAGGGTTGCCCAGAGCAATGCCAGAGGTCAAGATTTATTCTAAACCTTCCAGCCATCAACTCTATTGTTTTGCTATTGTCACCCCGAGTGTGAATGGTATGCCCAGACGTGCGTCCCTTGCCTGCTGGGCCTAGAGACCCAAGCTACTCCTCACTGATGATGCCCAACAAGGCTGAAACATGTCTGGGGATGCTTGTGGTCTCGTGCAAAAGGGATGTGACCTAGCAATTCGGGCTGAACTACCCCTTTGGGGGTGGGACCAAGCCTGATTTGCATATGGTTTTTCCCCTTTTGTAATGGCTTGGCAGGCGAAGAACGATGGTGTGGAGGGTTGCCCAGAGCAATGCCAGAGGTCAAGATTTATTCTAAACCTTCCAGCCATCAACTCTTTTGTTTTGCTATTGTCACCCCGAGTACGAAGGGTATGCCCAGACGTGGGTCCCTTGCCTGCTGGGCCTAGAGACCCAAGCTACTCCTCACTGATGATGCCCAACAAGGCTGAAACATGTCTGGGGATGCTTGTGGTCTCGTGCAAAAGGGATGTGACCTAGCAGTTCGGGCTGGACTACCCCTTTGGGGGTGGGACCAAGCCTGATTTGCATATGGTTTTTCCCCTTTTGTAATGGCTTGGCAGGCGAAGAACGATGGTCTGGAGGGTTGCCCAGAGCAATGCCAGAGGTCAAGATTTATTCTAAACCTTCCAGCCATCAACTCTTTTGTTTTGCTATTGTCACCCCGAGTGGGAAGGGTATGCCCAGACATGGGTCCCTTGCCTGCTGGGCCTAGAGACCCAAGCTACTCCTCACTGATGACGCCCAACAAGGCTGAAACATGTCTGGGGATGCTTGTGGTCTCGTGCAAAAGGGGTGTGACCTAGCAGTTCGGGCTGGACTACCCCTTTGGGGGTGGGACCAAGCCTGATTTTCATATGGTTTTTCCCCTTTTGTAATGGCTTGGCAGGCGAAGAACGATGGTCTGGAGGGTTGCCCAGAGCAATGCCAGAGGTCGAGATGTATTCTAAACCTTCCAGCCATCAACTCTTTTGTGTTGCTATTGTCACCCTAGTGTGAAGGGCATGGCCAGACGTGGGTCCCTTGCCTGCTGGGCCTAGAGACCCAAGCTACTCCTCACTGATGACGCCCAACAAGGCTGAAACATGTCTGGGGATGCTTGTGGTCTTGTGCAAAAGGGATGTGACCTAGCAGTTCGGGCTGGACTACCCCTTTGGGAGTGGAACCAAGCCTGATTTGCATATGGTTTTTCCCCTTTTGTAATGGCTTGGCAGGCGAAGAACGATGGTCTGCAGGGTTGCCCAGAGCAATGCCAGAGGTCAAGATTTATTCTAAACCTTCCAGCCATCAACTCTTTTGTTTTGCTATTGTCACCCCGAGTGGGAAGGGTATGCCCAGACGTGGGTCCCTTGCCTGCTGGGCCTAGAGACCCAAGCTACTCCTCACTGATGACGCCCAACAAGGCTGAAACATGTCTGGGGATGCTTGTGGTCTCGTGCAAAAGGGATGTGACCTAGCAGTTCGGGTTGGACAACCCCTTTGGGGGTGGAACCAAGCCTGATTTGCATATGGTTTTTCCCCTTTTGTAATGGCTTGGCAGGCGAAGAACGATGGTCTGGAGGGTTGCCCAGAGCAATGCCAGAGGTCAAGATTTATTCTAAACCTTCCAGCCATCAACTCTTTTATTTTGCTATTGTCACCCTGAGTGGGAAGAGTATGCCCAGACGTGGGTCCCTTGCCTGCTGGGCCTAGAGACCCAAGCTACTCCTCACTGATGACGCCCAACAAGGCTGAAACATGTCTGGGGATGCTTGTGGTCTCGTGCAAAAGGGCTGTGACCTAGCAGTTCGGGCTGGACTACCCCTTTGGGGGTGGGACCTAGCCTGATTTGCATATGGTTTTTCCCCTTTTGTAATGGCTTGGCAGGCGAAGAACGATAGTCTGGAGGGTTGCCCAGAGCAATGCCAGAGGTCAAGATTTATTCTAAACCTTCCAGCCATCAACTCTTTTGTTTTGCTATTGTCACCCCGAGTGGGAAGGGTATGCCCAGACGTGGGTCCCTTGCCTGCTGGGCCTAGAGACCCAAGCTACTCCTCACTGATGACGCCCAACAAGGCTGAAACATGTCTGGGGATGCTTGTGGTCTCGTGCAAAAGGGATGTGACCTAGCAGTTTGGGCTGGACTACCCCTTTGGGGGTGGGACCAAGCCTGATTTGCATATGGTTTTTCCCCTTTTGTAATGGCTTGGCAGGCGAAGAACGATGGTCTGGAGGGTTGCCCAGAGCAATGCCAGAGGTCAAGATTTATTCTAAACCTTCCAGCCATCAACTCTTTTGTTTTGCTATTGTCACCCCGAGTGGGAAGGGTATGCCCAGACGTGGGTCCCTTGCCTGCTGGGCCTAGAGACCCAAGCTACTCCTCACTGATGACGCCCAACAAGGCTGAAACATGTCTGGGGATGCTTGTGGTCTCGTGCAAAAGGGATGTGACCTAGCATTCGGGTTGGACTACCCCTTTGGGGGTGGAATCAAGCCTGATTTGCATATGGTTTTTCCCCTTTTGTAATGGCTTGGCAGGCGAAGAACGATGGTCTGGAGGGTTGCCCAGAGCAATGCCAGAGGTCAAGATTTATTCTAAACCTTCCAGCCATCAACTCTTTTGTTTTGCTATTGTCACCCCGAGTGGGAAGGGTATGCCCAGACGTGGGTCCCTTGCCTGCTGGGCCTAGAGACCCAAGCTACTCCTCACTGATGACGCCCAACAAGGCTGAAACATGTCTGGGGATGCTTGTGGTCTCGTGCAAAAGGGATGTGACCTAGCAGTTCCGGTTGGACTACCCCTTTGGGGGTGGGACCAAGCCTGATTTGCATATGGTTTTTCCCCTTTTGTAATGGCTTGGCAGGCGAAGAACGATGGTCTGGAGGGTTGCCCAGAGCAATGCCAGAGGTCAAGATTTATTCTAAACCTTCCAGCCATCAACTCTTTTGTTTTGCTATTGTCACCCCGAGTGGGAAGGGTATGCCCAGACGTGGGTCCCTTGCCTGCTGGGCCTAGAGACCCAAGCTACTCCTCACTGATGACGCCCAACAAGGCTGAAACATGTCTGGGGATGCTTGTGGTCTCGTGCAAAAGGGATGTGACCTAGCAGTTCGGGTTGGACTACCCCTTTGGGGGTGGAACCAAGCCTGATTTTCATATGGTTTTTCCCCTTTTGTAATGGCTTGGCAGGCGAAGAACGATGGTCTGGAGGGTTGCCCAGAGCAATGCCAGAGGTCAAGATTTATTCTAAACCTTCCAGCCATCAACTCTTTTGTTTTGCTATTGTCACCTCGAGTGGGAGGGTATGCCCAGACGTGGGTCCCTTGCCTGCTGGGCCTAGAGACCGAAGCTACTCCTCACTGATGACGCCCAACAAGGCTGAAACATGTCTGGAGATGCTTGTGGTATCGTGCAAAAGGGATGTGACCTAGCAGTTCCGGTTGGACTACCCCTTTGGGGGTGGGACCAAGCCTGATTTGCATATGGTTTTTCCCCTTTTGTAATGGCTTGGCAGGCGAAGAACGATGGTCTGCAGGGTTGCCCAGAGCAATGCCAGAGATCAAGATTTATTCTAAACCTTCCAGCCATCAACTCTTTTGTTTTGCTATTGTCACCCCGAGTGGGAAGGGTATGCCCAGACGTGGGTCCCTTGCCTGCTGGGCCTAGAGACCCAAGCTACTCCTCACTGATGACGCCCAACAAGGCTGAAACATGTCTGGGGATGCTTGTGGTCTCGTGCAAAAGGGATGTGACCTAGCAGTTCGGGTTGGACAACCCCTTTGGGGGTGGAACCAAGCCTGATTTGCATATGGTTTTTCCCCTTTTGTAATGGCTTGGCAGGCGAAGAACGATGGTCTGGAGGGTTGCCCAGAGCAATGCCAGAGGTCAAGATTTATTCTAAACCTTCCAGCCATCAACTCTTTTATTTTGCTATTGTCACCCTGAGTGGGAAGAGTATGCCCAGACGTGGGTCCCTTGCCTGCTGGGCCTAGAGACCCAAGCTACTCCTCACTGATGACGCCCAACAAGGCTGAAACATGTCTGGGGATGCTTGTGGTCTCGTGCAAAAGGGATGTGACCTAGCAGTTCGGGCTGGACTACCTCTTTGGGGGTGGGACCTAGCCTGATTTGCATATGGTTTTTCCCCTTTTGTAATGGCTTGGCAGGCGAAGAACGATGGTCTGGAGGGATGCCCAGAGCAATGCCAGAGGTCAAGATTTATTCTAAACCTTCCAGCCATCAACTCTTTTGTTTTGCTATTGTCACCCCGAGTGGGAAGGGTATGCCCAGACGTGGGTCCCTTGCCTGCTGGGCCTAGAGACCCAAGCTACTCCTCACTGATGACGCCCAACAAGGCTGAAACATGTCTGGGGATGCTTGTGGTCTAGTGCAAAAGGGATGTGACCTAGCAGTTTGGGCTGGACTACCCCTTTGGGGGTGGGACCAAGCCTGATTTGCATATGGTTTTTCCCCTTTTGTAATGGCTTGGCAGGCGAAGAACGATGGTCTGGAGGGTTGCCCAGAGCAATGCCAGAGGTCAAGATTTATTCTAAACCTTCCAGCCATCAACTCTTTTGTTTTGCTATTGTCACCCCGAGTGGGAAGGGTATGCCCAGACGTGGGTCCCTTGCCTGCTGGGCCTAGAGACCCAAGCTACTCCTCACTGATGACGCCCAACAAGGCTGAAACATGTCTGGGGATGCTTGTGGTCTCGTGCAAAAGGGATGTGACCTAGCATTCGGGTTGGACTACCCCTTTGGGGGTGGAATCAAGCCTGATTTGCATATGGTTTTTCCCCTTTTGTAATGGCTTGGCAGGCGAAGAACGATGGTCTGGAGGGTTGCCCAGAGCAATGCCAGAGGTCAAGATTTATTCTAAACCTTCCAGCCATCAACTCTTTTGTTTTGCTATTGTCACCCCGAGTGGGAAGGGTATGCCCAGACGTGGGTCCCTTGCCTGCTGGGCCTAGAGACCCAAGCTACTCCTCACTGATGACGCCCAACAAGGCTGAAACATGTCTGGGGATGCTTGTGGTCTCGTGCAAAAGGGATGTGACCTAGCAGTTCGGGTTGGACTACCCTTTTGGGGGTGGAACCAAGCCTGATTTGCATATGGTTTTCCCCTTTTGTAATGGCTTGGCAGGCGAAGAACGATGGTCTGGAGGGTTGCCCAGAGCAATGCCAGAGGTCAAGATTTATTCTAAACCTTCCAGCCATCAACTCTTTTGTTTTGCTATTGTCACCCCGAGTGGGAAGGGTATGCCCAGACGTGGGTCCCTTGCCTGCTGGGCCTAGAGACCCAAGCTACTCCTCACTGATGACGCCCAACAAGGCTGAAACATGTCTGGGGATGCTTGTGGTCTCGTGCAAAAGGGATGTGACCTAGCACTTCGGGCTGGACTACCCCTTTGGGGGTGGGACCAAGCCTGATTTGCATATGGTTTTTCCCCTTTTGTAATGGCTTGGCAGGCGAAGAACGATGGGCTGGAGGGTTGCCCAGAGCAATGCCAGAGGTCAAGATTTATTCTAAACCTTCCAGCCATTAACTCTTTTGTTTTGCTATTGTCACCCCGAGTGGGAAGGGTGTGCCCAGACGTGGGTCCCTTGCCTGCTGGGCCTAGAGACCCAAGCTACTCCTCACTGATGAGGCCCAACAAGGCTGAAACATGTCTGGAGATGCTTGTGGTCTCGTGCAAAAGGGATGTGACCTAGCAGTTCCGGTTGGACTACCCCTTTGGGGGTGGGACCAAGCCTGATTTGCATATGGTTTTTCCCCTTTTGTGGTGGCTTGGCAGGCGAAGAACGATGGTCTGGAGGGTTGCCCAGAGCAATGCCAGAGGTCAAGATTTATTCTAAACCTTCCAGCCATCAACTCTTTTGTTTTGCTATTGTCACCCCGAGTGGGAAGGGTATGCCCAGACATGAGTCCCTTGCCTGCTGGGCCTAGAGATCCAAGCTACTCCTCACTGATGACGCACAACAAGGCTGAAACATCTCTGGGGATGCTTGTGGTCTCGTGCAAAAAGGATGTGACCTAGCAGTTCGGGCTGGACTACCCCTTTGGGGGTGGGACCAAGCCTGATTTGCATATGGGTTTTCCCCTTTTGTAATGGCTTGGCAGGCGAAGAACGATGGTCTGGAGGGTTGCCCAGAGCAATGCCAGAGGTCAAGATGTATTCTAAACCTTCCAGCCATCAACTCTTTTGTTTTGCTATTGTCACCCCAGTGTGAAGGGCATGCCCAGACGTGGGTCCCTTGCCTGCTGGGCCTAGAGACCCAAGCTACTCCTCACTGATGACGCCCAACAAGGCTGAAACATGTCTGGGGATGCTTGTGTTCTCGTGCAAAAGGGATGTGATCTAGCAGTTCGGGCTGGACTACCCCTTTGGGAGTGGAACCAAGCCTGATTTGCATATGGTTTTTCCCCTTTTGTAATGGCTTGGCAGGCGAAGACCGATGGTCTGGAGGGTTGCTCAGGGCAATGCCAGAGGTCAAGATTTATTCTAAACCTTCCAGCCATCAACTCTTTTGTTTTGCTATTCTCACCAAGAGTGGGAAGGGTATGCCCAGACGTGGGCCCCTTGCCTGCTGGGCCTAGAGACCCAAGCTACTCCTCACTGATGACGCCCAACAAGGCTGAAACATGTCTGGGGATGCTTGTGGTCTCGTCCAAAAGGGATGTGACCTAGCAGTTCTGGCTGGACTACCCCTTTGGGGGTGGGACCAAGCCTGATTTGCATATGGTTTTTCCCCTTTTGTAATGGCTTGGCAGGCGAAGAACGATGGTCTGGAGGGTTGCCCAGAGCAATGCCAGAGGTCAAGATTTATTCTAAACCTTCCAGCCATCAACTCTTTTGTTTTGCTATTGTCACCCCGAGTGGGAAGAGTATGCCCAGACGTGGGTCCCTTGCCTGCTGGGCCTAGAGACCCAAGCTACTCCTCACTGATGACGCCCAACAAGGCTGAAACATTTCTGGGGATGCTTGTGGTCTCGTGCAAAAGGGATGTGACCTAGCAGTTCGGGCTGGACTACCCCTTTGGGGGTGGGACCAAGCCTGATTTGCATATGGATTTTCTCCTTTTGTAATGGTTTGGCAGGCGAAGAACGATGGTCTGGAGGGTTGCCCAGAGCAATGCCAAAGGTCAAGATTTATTCTAAACCTTCCAGCCATCAACTCTTTTGTTTTGCTATTGTCACCCTGAGTGGGAAGGGTATGCCCAGACGTGGGTCCCTTGCCTGCTGGGCCTAGAGACCCAAGCTACTCCTCACTGATGACGCCCAACAAGGCTAAAACATGTCTGGGGATGCTTGTGGTCTCGTGCAAAAGGGATGTGACCTAGCAGTTCGGGCTGGACTACCCCTTTGGGGGTGGGACCAAGCCTGATTTGCCTATGGTTTTTCCCCTTTTGTAATGGCTTGGCAGGCGAAGAACGATGGTCTGGAGGGTTGCCCAGAGCAATGCCAGAGGTCAAGATTTATTCTAAACCTTCCAGCCATCAACTCTTTTGTTTTGCTATTGTCACCCCGAGTGGGAAGGGTATGCCCAGACGTGGGTCCCTTGCCTGCTGGGCCTAGAGACCCAAGCTACTCCTCACTGATGATGCCCAACAAGGCTGAAACATGTCTGGGGATGCTTGTGATCTCGTGCAAAAGGGATGTGACCTAGCAGTTCGGGCTGGACTACCCCTTTGGGGGTGGGACCAAGCCTGATTTGCATATGGTTTTTCCCCTTTTGTAATGGCTTGGTAGGCGAAGAACGATGGTCTGGAGGGTTGCCCAGAGCAATGCCAGAGGTCAAGATTTATTCTAAACCTTCCAGCCATCAACGCTTTTGTTTTGCTATTGTCACCCCGAGTGGGAAGGGTATGCCCAGACGTGGGTCCCTTGCCTGCTGGGCCTAGAGATCCAAGCTACTCCTCACTGATGACGCCCAACAAGGCTGAAACATGTCTGGGGATGCTTGTGGTCTCGTGCAAAAGGGATGTGACCTAGCAGTTCGGGCTGGACTACCCCTTTGGGGGTGGGACCAAGCCTGATTTGCATATGGGTTTTCCCCTTTTGTAATGGCTTGGCAGGCGAAGAACGATGGTCTGGAGGGTTGCCCAGAGCAATGCCAGAGGTCAAGATGTATTCTAAACCTTCCAGCCATCAACTCTTTTGTTTTGCTATTGTCACCCCAGTGTGAAGGGCATGCCCAGACGTGGGTCCCTTGCCTGCTGGGCCTAGAGACCCAAGCTACTCCTCACTGATGACGCCCAACAAGGCTGAAACATGTCTGGGGATGCTTGTGGTCTCGTCCAAAAGGGATGGGACCTAGCAGTTCTGGCTGGACTACCCCTTTGGGGGTGGGACCAAGCCTGATTTGCATATGGTTTTTCCCCTTTTGTAAGGGCTTGGCAGGCGAAGAACGATGGTCTGGAGGGTTGCCCAGAGCAATGCCAGAGGTCAAGATTTATTCTAAACCTTCCAGCCATCAACTCTATTGTTTTGCTATTGTCACCCCGAGTGTGAATGGTATGCCCAGACGTGCGTCCCTTGCCTGCTGGGCCTAGAGACCCAAGCTACTCCTCACTGATGATGCCCAACAAGGCTGAAACATGTCTGGGGATGCTTGTGGTCTCGTGCAAAAGGGATGTGACCTAGCAATTCGGGCTGAACTACCCCTTTGGGGGTGGGACCAAGCCTGATTTGCATATGGTTTTTCCCCTTTTGTAATGGCTTGGCAGGCGAAGAACGATGGTGTGGAGGGTTGCCCAGAGCAATGCCAGAGGTCAAGATTTATTCTAAACCTTCCAGCCATCAACTCTTTTGTTTTGCTATTGTCACCCCGAGTGCGAAGGGTATGCCCAGACGTGGGTCCCTTGCCTGCTGGGCCTAGAGACCCAAGCTACTCCTCACTGATGATGCCCAACAAGGCTGAAACATGTCTGGGGATGCTTGTGGTCTCGTGCAAAAGGGATGTGACCTAGCAGTTCGGGCTGGACTACCCCTTTGGGGGTGGGACCAAGCCTGATTTGCATATGGTTTTTCCCCTTTTGTAATGGCTTGGCAGGCGAAGAACGATGGTCTGGAGGGTTGCCCAGAGCAATGCCAGAGGTCAAGATTTATTCTAAACCTTCCAGCCATCAACTCTTTTGTTTTGCTATTGTCACCCCGAGTGGGAAGGGTATGCCCAGACATGGGTCCCTTGCCTGCTGGGCCTAGAGACCCAAGCTACTCCTCACTGATGACGCCCAACAAGGCTGAAACATGTCTGGGGATGCTTGTGGTCTCGTGCAAAAGGGGTGTGACCTAGCAGTTCGGGCTGGACTACCCCTTTGGGGGTGGGACCAAGCCTGATTTGCATATGGTTTTTCCCCTTTTGTAATGGCTTGGCAGGCGAAGAACGATGGTCTGGAGGGTTGCCCAGAGCAATGCCAGAGGTCGAGATGTATTCTAAACCTTCCAGCCATCAACTCTTTTGTGTTGCTATTGTCACCCTAGTGTGAAGGGCATGCCCAGACGTGGGTCCCTTGCCTGCTGGGCCTAGAGACCCAAGCTACTCCTCACTGATGACGCCCAACAAGGCTGAAACATGTCTGGGGATGCTTGTGGTCTTGTGCAAAAGGGATGTGACCTAGCAGTTCGGGCTGGACTACCCCTTTGGGAGTGGAACCAAGCCTGATTTGCATATGGTTTTTCCCCTTTTGTAATGGCTTGGCAGGCGAAGACCGATGGTCTGGAGGGTTGCTCAGAGCAATGCCAGAGGTCAAGATTTATTCTAAACCTTCCAGCCATCAACTCTTTTGTTTTGCTATTGTCGCCCGAGTGGGAAGGGTATGCCCAGACGTGGGCCCCTTGCCTGCTGGGCCTAGAGACCCAAGCTACTCCTCACTGATGACGCCCAACAAGGCTGAAACATGTCTGGGGATGCTTGTGGTCTCGTGCAAAAGGGATGTGACCTAGCAGTTGGGCTGGACTACCCCTTTGGGGGTGGGACCAAGCCTGATTTGCATATGGTTTTTCCCCTTTTGTAATGGCTTGGCAGGCGAAGAACCATGGTCCGGAGGGTTGCCCAGAGCAATGCCAGAGGTCAAGATTTATTCTAAACCTTCCAGCCATCAACTCTTTTGTTTTGCTATTGTCACCCCGAGTGGGAAGGGTATGCCCAGACGTGGGTCCCTTGCCTGCTGGGCCTAGAGACCCAAGCTACTCCTCACTGATGATGCCCAACAAGGCTGAAACATGTCTGGGGATGCTTGTGGTCTCGTGCAAAAGGGATGTGACCTAGCAGTTTGGGCTGGACTACCCCTTTGGGGGTGGGACCAAGCCTGATTTGCATATGGCTTTTCTCCTTTTGTAATGGTTTGGCAGGCGAAGAACGATGGTCTGGAGGGTTGCCCAGAGCAATGCCAGAGGTCAAGATTTATTCTAAACCTTCCAGCCATCAACTCTTTTGTTTTGCTATTGTCACCCCGAGTGGGAAGGGTATGCCCAGACGTGGGTCCCTTGCCTGCTGGGCCTAGAGACCCAAGCTACTCCTCACTGATGACGGCCAACAAGGCTGAAACATGTCTGGGGATGCTTGTGGTCTCGTGCAAAAGGGATGTGACCTAGCAGTTCGGGCTGGACTACCCCTTTGGGGGTGGGACCAAGCCTGATTTGCATATGGTTTTTCCCCTTTTGTAATGGCTTGGCAGGCGAAGAACGATGGTCTGGAGGGTTGCCCAGAGCAATGCCAGAGGTCAAGATTTATTCTAAACCTTCCAGCCATCAACTCTTTTGTTTTGCTATTGTCACCCCGAGTGGGAAGGGTATGCCCAGACGTGGGTCCCTTGCCTGCTGGGCCTAGAGACCCAAGCTACTCCTCACTGATGACGCCCAACAAGGCTGAAACATGTCTGGGGATGCTTGTGGTCTCGTGCAAAAGGGATGTGACCTAGCAGTTCGGGCTGGACTACCCCTTTGGGGGTGGGACCAAGCCTGATTTGCATATCGTTTTTCCCCTTTTGTAATGGCTTGGCAGGCGAAGAACGATGGTCTGGAGGGTTGCCCAGAGCAATGCCAGAGGTCAAGATTTATTCTAAACCTTCCAGCCATCAACTCTATTGTTTTGCTATTGTCACCCCGAGTGGGAAGGGTATGCCCAGACGTGGGTCCCTTGGCTGCTGGGCCTAGAGACCCAAGCTACTCCTCACTGATGACGCCCAACAAGGCTGAAACATGTCTGGGGATGCTTGTGGTCTCTTGCAAAAGGGATGTGACCTAGCAGTTCGGGCTGGACTACCCCTTTGGGGGTGGGACCAAGCCTGATTTGCATATGGTTTTTCCCCTTTTGTAATGGCTTGGCAGGCGAAGAACGATGTTCTGGAGGGTTGCCCAGAGCAATGCCAGAGGTCAAGATTTATTCTAAACCTTCCAGCCATCAACTCTTTTGTTTTGCTATTGTCACCCCGAGTGGGAAGGGTATGCCCAGACGTGGGTCCCTTGCCTGCTGGGCCTAGAGACCCAAGCTACTCCTCAGTGATGATGCCCAACAAGGCTGAAACATGTCTGGGGTTGCTTGTGGTCTTGTGCAAAAGGGATGTGACCTAGCAGTTCGGGCTGGACTACCCCTTTGGGGGTGGGACCAAGCCTGATTTGCATATCATTTTTCCCCTTTTGTAATGGCTTGGCAGGCGAATAACGATGGTCTGGAGGGTTTGAACGATGGTCTGGAGGGTTGCCCAGAGCAATGCCAGAGTTCAAGATTTATTCTAAACCTTCCAGCCATCAACTCTTTTGTTTTGCTATTGTCACCCCGAGTGGGAAGGGTATGCCCAGACGTGGGTCCCTTGCCTGCTGGGCCTAGAGACCCAAGCTACTCCTCACTGATGACGCCCAACAAGGCTGAAACATGTCTGGGGATGCTTGTAGTCTCGTGCAAAAGGGATGTGACCTAGCAGTTCGGGCTGGACTACCCCTTTGGGGGTGGGACCAAGCCTGATTTGCATATGGTTTTTCCCCTTTTGTAATGGCTTGGCAGGCGAAGAACGATGGTCTGGAGGGTTGCCCAGAGCAATGCCAGAGGTCAAGATTTATTCTAAACCTTCCAGCCATCAACTCTTTTGTTTTGCTATTGTCACCCCGAGTGGGAAGGGTATGCCCAGACGTGGGTCCCTTGCCTGCTGGGCCTAGAGACCCAAGCTACTACTCACTGATGACGCCCAACAAGGCTGAAACATGTCTGGGGATGCTTGTGGTCTCGTGCAAAAGGGATGTGACCTAGCACTTCTGGCTGGACTACCCCTTTGGGGGTGGGACCAAGCCTGATTTGCATATGGTTTTTCCCCTTTTGTAATGGCTTGGCAGGCGAAGAATGATGGGCTGGAGGGTTGCCCAGAGCAATGCCAGAGGTCAAGATTTATTCTAAACCTTCCAGCCATCAACTCTTTTGTTTTGCTATTGTCATCCCGAGTGGGAAGGGTATGCCCAGACGTGGGTCCCTTGCCTGCTGGGCCTAGAGACCCAAGCTACTCCTCACTGATGACGCCCAACAAGGCTGAAACATGTCTGGAGATGCTTGTGGTATCGTGCAAAAGGGATGTGACCTAGCAGTTCCGGTTGGACTACCCCTTTGGGGGTGGGACCAAGCCTGATTTGCATATGGTTTTTCCCCTTTTGTAATGGCTTGGCAGGCGAAGAACGATGGTCTGCAGGGTTGCCCAGAGCAATGCCAGAGGTCAAGATTTATTCTAAACCTTCCAGCCATCAACTCTTTTGTTTTGCTATTGTCACCCCGAGTGGGAAGGGTATGCCCAGACGTGGGTCCCTTGCCTGCTGGGCCTAGAGACCCAAGCTACTCCTCACTGATGACGCCCAACAAGGCTGAAACATGTCTGGGGATGCTTGTGGTCTCGTGCAAAAGGGATGTGACCTAGCAGTTCGGGTTGGACAACCCCTTTGGGGGTGGAACCAAGCCTGATTTGCATATGGTTTTTCCCCTTTTGTAATGGCTTGGCAGGCGAAGAACGATGGTCTGGAGGGTTGCCCAGAGCAATGCCAGAGGTCAAGATTTATTCTAAACCTTCCAGCCATCAACTCTTTTGTTTTGCTATTGTCACCCTGAGTGGGAAGAGTATGCCCAGACGTGGGTCCCTTGCCTGCTGGGCCTAGAGACCCAAGCTACTCCTCACTGATGACGCCCAACAAGGCTGAAACATGTCTGGGGATGCTTGTGGTCTCGTGCAAAAGGGATGTGACCTAGCAGTTCGGGCTGGACTACCCCTTTGGGGGTGGGACCTAGCCTGATTTGCATATGGTTTTTCCCCTTTTGTAATGGCTTGGCAGGCGAAGAACGATAGTCTGGAGGGTTGCCCAGAGCAATGCCAGAGGTCAAGATTTATTCTAAACCTTCCAGCCATCAACTCTTTTGTTTTGCTATTGTCACCCCGAGTGGGAAGGGTATGCCCAGACGTGGGTCCCTTGCCTGCTGGGCCTAGAGACCCAAGCTACTCCTCACTGATGACGCCCAACAAGGCTGAAACATGTCTGGGGATTCTTGTGGTCTCGTGCAAAAGGGATGTGACCTAGCAGTTTGGGCTGGACTACCCCTTTGGGGGTGGGACCAAGCCTGATTTGCATATGGTTTTTCCCCTTTTGTAATGGCTTGGCAGGCGAAGAACGATGGTCTGGAGGGTTGCCCAGAGCAATGCCAGAGGTCAAGATTTATTCTAAACCTTCCAGCCATCAACTCTTTTGTTTTGCTATTGTCACCCCGAGTGGGAAGGGTATGCCCAGACGTGGGTCCCTTGCCTGCTGGGCCTAGAGACCCAAGCTACTCCTCACTGATGACGCCCAACAAGGCTGAAACATGTCTGGGGATGCTTGTGGTCTCGTGCAAAAGGGATGTGACCTAGCATTCGGGTTGGACTACCCCTTTGGGGGTGGAATCAAGCCTGATTTGCATATGGTTTTTCCCCTTTTGTAATGGCTTGGCAGGCGAAGAACGATGGTCTGGAGGGTTGCCCAGAGCAATGCCAGAGGTCAAGATTTATTCTAAACCTTCCAGCCATCAACTCTTTTGTTTTGCTATTGTCACCCCGAGTGGGAAGGGTATGCCCAGACGTGGGTCCCTTGCCTGCTGGGCCTAGAGACCCAAGCTACTCCTCACTGATGACGCCCAACAAGGCTGAAACATGTCTGGGGATGCTTGTGGTCTCGTGCAAAAGGGATGTGACCTAGCAGTTCCGGTTGGACTACCCCTTTGGGGGTGGGACCAAGCCTGATTTGCATATGGTTTTTCCCCTTTTGTAATGGCTTGGCAGGCGAAGAACGATGGTCTGGAGGGTTGCCCAGAGCAATGCCAGAGGTCAAGATTTATTCTAAACCTTCCAGCCATCAACTCTTTTGTTTTGCTATTGTCACCCCGAGTGGGAAGGGTATGCCCAGACGTGGGTCCCTTGCCTGCTGGGCCTAGAGACCCAAGCTACTCCTCACTGATGATGCCCAACAAGGCTGAAACATGTCTGGGGATGCTTGTGGTCTCGTGCAAAAGGGATGTGACCTAGCAGTTCGGGTTGGACTACCCCTTTGGGGGTGGAACCAAGCCTGATTTTCATATGGTTTTTCCCCTTTTGTAATGGCTTGGCAGGCGAAGAACGATGGTCTGGAGGGTTGCCCAGAGCAATGCCAGAGGTCAAGATTTATTCTAAACCTTCCAGCCATCAACTCTTTTGTTTTGCTATTGTCACCCCGAGTGGGAGGGTATGCCCAGACGTGGGTCCCTTGCCTGCTGGGCCTAGAGACCGAAGCTACTCCTCACTGATGACGCCCAACAAGGCTGAAACATGTCTGGGGTTGCTTGTGGTCTTGTGCAAAAGGGATGTGGCCTAGCAGTTCGGGCTGGACTACCCCTTTGGGGGTGGGACCAAGCCTGATTTGCATATCGTTTTTCCCCTTTTGTAATGGCTTGGCAGGCGAAGAACGATGGTCTGGAGGGTTGCCCAGAGCAATGCCAGAGGTCAAGATTTATTCTAAACCTTCCAGCCATCAACTCTTTTGTTTTGCTATTGTCACCCCGAGTGGGAAGGGTATGCCCAGACGTGGGTCCCATGCCTGCTGGGCCTAGAGACCCAAGCTACTCCTCACTGATGACGCCCAACAAGGCTGAAACATGTCTGGGGATGCTTGTGGTCTCGTGCAAAAGGGATGTGACCTAGCACTTCGGGCTGGACTACCCGTTTGGGGGTGGGACCAAGCCTGATTTGCATATGGTTTTTCCCCTTTTGTAATGGCTTGGCAGGTGAAGAACGATGGTCTGGAGGGTTGCCCAGAGCAATGCCAGAGGTCAAGATTTATTCTAAACCTTCCAGCCATCAACTCTTTTGTTTTGCTATTGTCACCCCGAGTGGGAAGGGTATTCCCAGACGTGGGTCCCTTGCCTGCTGGGCCTAGAGACCCAAGCTACTCCTCACTGATGACGCCCAACAAGGCTGAAACATGTCTGGGGATGCTTGTGGTCTCGTGCAAAAGGGATGTGACCTAGCAGTTCGGGTTGGACTACCCTTTTGGGGGTGGAACCAAGCCTGATTTGCATATGGTTTTCCCCTTTTGTAATGGCTTGGCAGGCGAAGAACGATGGTCTGGAGGGTTGCCCAGAGCAATGCCAGAGGTCAAGATTTATTCTAAACCTTCCAGCCATCAACTCTTTTGTTTTGCTATTGTCACCCCGAGTGGGAAGGGTATGCCCAGACGTGGGTCCCTTGCCTGCTGGGCCTAGAGACCCAAGCTACTCCTCACTGATGACGCCCAACAAGGCTGAAACATGTCTGGGGATGCTTGTGGTCTCGTGCAAAAGGGATGTGACCTAGCACTTCGGGCTGGACTACCCCTTTGGGGGTGGGACCAAGCCTGATTTGCATATGGTTTTTCCCCTTTTGTAATGGCTTGGCAGGCGAAGAACGATGGGCTGGAGGGTTGCCCAGAGCAATGCCAGAGGTCAAGATTTATTCTAAACCTTCCAGCCATCAACTCTTTTGTTTTGCTATTGTCACCCCGAGTGGGAAGGGTGTGCCCAGACGTGGGTCCCTTGCCTGCTGGGCCTAGAGACCCAAGCTACTCCTCACTGATGAGGCCCAACAAGGCTGAAACATGTCTGGAGATGCTTGTGGTCTCGTCCAAAAGGGATGTGACCTAGCAGTTCTGGCTGGACTACCCCTTTGGGGGTGGGACCAAGCCTGATTTGCATATGGTTTTTCCCCTTTTGTAATGGCTTGGCAGGCGAAGAACGATGGTCTGGAGGGTTGCCCAGAGCAATGCCAGAGGTCAAGATTTATTCTAAACCTTCCAGCCATCAACTCTTTTGTTTTGCTATTGTCACCCCGAGTGGGAAGAGTATGCCCAGACGTGGGTCCCTTGCCTGCTGGGCCTAGAGACCCAAGCTACTCCTCACTGATGACGCCCAACAAGGCTGAAACATTTCTGGGGATGCTTGTGGTCTCGTGCAAAAGGGATGTGACCTAGCAGTTCGGGCTGGACTACCCCTTTGGGGGTGGGACCAAGCCTGATTTGCATATGGATTTTCTCCTTTTGTAATGGTTTGGCAGGCGAAGAACGATGGTCTGGAGGGTTGCCCAGAGCAATGCCAAAGGTCAAGATTTATTCTAAACCTTCCAGCCATCAACTCTTTTGTTTTGCTATTGTAACCCTGAGTGGGAAGGGTATGCCCAGACGTGGGTCCCTTGCCTGCTGGGCCTAGAGACCCAAGCTACTCCTCACTGATGACGCCCAACAAGGCTAAAACATGTCTGGGGATGCTTGTGGTCTCGTGCAAAAGGGATGTGACCTAGCAGTTCGGGCTGGACTACCCCTTTGGGGGTGGGACCAAGCCTGATTTGCCTATGGTTTTTCCCCTTTTGTAATGGCTTGGCAGGCGAAGAACGATGGTCTGGAGGGTTGCCCAGAGCAATGCCAGAGGTCAAGATTTATTCTAAACCTTCCAGCCATCAACTCTTTTGTTTTGCTATTGTCACCCCGAGTGGGAAGGGTATGCCCAGACGTGGGTCCCTTGCCTGCTGGGCCTAGAGACCCAAGCTACTCCTCACTGATGATGCCCAACAAGGCTGAAACATGTCTGGGGATGCTTGTGATCTCGTGCAAAAGGGATGTGACCTAGCAGTTCGGGCTGGACTACCCCTTTGGGGGTGGGACCAAGCCTGATTTGCATATGGTTTTTCCCCTTTTGTAATGGCTTGGTAGGCGAAGAACGATGGTCTGGAGGGTTGCCCAGAGCAATGCCAGAGGTCAAGATTTATTCTAAACCTTCCAGCCATCAACGCTTTTGTTTTGCTATTGTCACCCCGAGTGGGAAGGGTATGCCCAGACGTGGGTCCCTTGCCTGCTGGGCCTAGAGATCCAAGCTACTCCTCACTGATGACGCCCAACAAGGCTGAAACATGTCTGGGGATGCTTGTGGTCTCGTGCAAAAAGGATGTGACCTAGCAGTTCGGGCTGGACTACCCCTTTGGGGGTGGGACCAAGCCTGATTTGCATATGGGTTTTCCCCTTTTGTAATGGCTTGGCAGGCGAAGAACGATGGTCTGGAGGGTTGCCCAGAGCAATGCCAGAGGTCAAGATGTATTCTAAACCTTCCAGCCATCAACTCTTTTGTTTTGCTATTGTCACCCCAGTGTGAAGGGCATGCCCAGACGTGGGTTCCTTGCCTGCTGGGCCTAGAGACCCAAGCTACTCCTCACTGATGACGCCCAACAAGGCTGAAACATGTCTGGGGATGCTTGTGGTCTCGTCCAAAAGGGATGTGACCTAGCAGTTCTGGCTGGACTACCCCTTTGGGGGTGGGACCAAGCCTGATTTGCATATGGTTTTTCCCCTTTTGTAATGGCTTGGCAGGCGAAGACCGATGGTCTTGAGGGTTGCTCAGGGCAATGCCAGAGGTCAAGATTTATTCTAAACCTTCCAGCCATCAACTCTTTTGTTTTGCTATTGTCACCAAGAGTGGGAAGGGTATGCCCAGACGTGGGCCCCTTGCCTGCTGGGCCTAGAGACCCAAGCTACTCCTCACTGATGACGCCCAACAAGGCTGAAACATGTCTGGGGATGCTTGTGGTCTCGTGCAAAAGGGATGTGACCTAGCAGTTCGGGTTGGACTACCCTTTTGGGGGTGGAACCAAGCCTGATTTGCATATGGTTTTTCCCTTTTGTAATGGCTTGGCAGGCGAAGAACGATGGTCTGGAGGGTTGCCCAGAGCAATGCCAGAGGTCAAGATTTATTCTAAACCTTCCAGCCATCAACTCTTTTGTTTTGCTATTGTCACCCCGAGTGGGAAGGGTATGCCCAGACGTGAGTCCCTTGCCTGCTGGGCCTAGAGATCCAAGCTACTCCTCACTGATGACGCACAACAAGGCTGAAACATCTCTGGGGATGCTTGTGGTCTCGTGCAAAAAGGATGTGACCTAGCAGTTCGGGCTGGACTACCCCTTTGGGGGTGGGACCAAGCCTGATTTGCATATGGGTTTTCCCCTTTTGTAATGGCTTGGCAGGCGAAGAACGATGGTCTGGAGGGTTGCCCAGAGCAATGCCAGAGGTCAAGATGTATTCTAAACCTTCCAGCCATCAACTCTTTTGTTTTGCTATTGTCACCCCAGTGTGAAGGGCATGCCCAGACGTGGGTCCCTTGCCTGCTGGGCCTAGAGACCCAAGCTACTCCTCACTGATGACGCCCAACAAGGCTGAAACATGTCTGGGGATGCTTATGGTCTCGTGCAAAAGGGATGTGACCTAGCAGTTCGGGCTGGACTACCCCTTTGGGAGTGGAACCAAGCCTGATTTGCATATGGTTTTTCCCCTTTTGTAATGGCTTGGCAGGCGAAGACCGATGGTCTGGAGGGTTGCTCAGGGCAATGCCAGAGGTCAAGATTTATTCTAAACCTTCCAGCCATCAACTCTTTTGTTTTGCTATTCTCACCAAGAGTGGGAAGGGTATGCCCAGACGTGGGCCCCTTGCCTGCTGGGCCTAGAGACCCAAGCTACTCCTCACTGATGACGCCCAACAAGGCTGAAACATGTCTGGGGATGCTTGTGGTCTCGTCCAAAAGGGATGTGACCTAGCAGTTCTGGCTGGACTACCCCTTTGGGGGTGGGACCAAGCCTGATTTGCATATGGTTTTTCCCCTTTTGTAATGGCTTGGCAGGCGAAGAACGATGGTCTGGAGGGTTGCCCAGAGCAATGCCAGAGGTCAAGATTTATTCTAAACCTTCCAGCCATCAACTCTTTTGTTTTGCTATTGTCACCCCGAGTGGGAAGAGTATGCCCAGACGTGGGTCCCTTGCCTGCTGGGCCTAGAGACCCAAGCTACTCCTCACTGATGACGCCCAACAAGGCTGAAACATTTCTGGGGATGCTTGTGGTCTCGTGCAAAAGGGATGTGACCTAGCAGTTCGGGCTGGACTACCCCTTTGGGGGTGGGACCAAGCCTGATTTGCATATGGATTTTCTCCTTTTGTAATGGTTTGGCAGGCGAAGAACGATGGTCTGGAGGGTTGCCCAGAGCAATGCCAAAGGTCAAGATTTATTCTAAACCTTCCAGCCATCAACTCTTTTGTTTTGCTATTGTCACCGTGAGTGGGAAGGGTATGCCCAGACGTGGGTCCCTTGCCTGCTGGGCCTAGAGACCCAAGCTACTCCTCACTGATGACGCCCAACAAGGCTAAAACATGTCTGGGGATGCTTGTGGTCTCGTGCAAAAGGGATGTGACCTAGCAGTTCGGGCTGGACTACCCCTTTGGGGGTGGGACCAAGCCTGATTTGCCTATGGTTTTTCCCCTTTTGTAATGGCTTGGCAGGCGAAGAACGATGGTCTGGAGGGTTGCCCAGAGCAATGCCAGAGGTCAAGATTTATTCTAAACCTTCCAGCCATCAACTCTTTTGTTTTGCTATTGTCACCCCGAGTGGGAAGGGTATGCCCAGACGTGGGTCCCTTGCCTGCTGGGCCTAGAGACCCAAGCTACTCCTCACTGATGATGCCCAACAAGGCTGAAACATGTCTGGGGATGCTTGTGATCTCGTGCAAAAGGGATGTGACCTAGCAGTTCGGGCTGGACTACCCCTTTGGGGGTGGGACCAAGCCTGATTTGCATATGGTTTTTCCCCTTTTGTAATGGCTTGGTAGGCGAAGAACGATGGTCTGGAGGGTTGCCCAGAGCAATGCCAGAGGTCAAGATTTATTCTAAACCTTCCAGCCATCAACGCTTTTGTTTTGCTATTGTCACCCCGAGTGGGAAGGGTATGCCCAGACGTGGGTCCCTTGCCTGCTGGGCCTAGAGATCCAAGCTACTCCTCACTGATGACGCCCAACAAGGCTGAAACATGTCTGGGGATGCTTGTGGTCTCGTGCAAAAAGGATGTGACCTAGCAGTTTGGGCTGGACTACCCCTTTGGGGGTGGGACCAAGCCTGATTTGCATATGGGTTTTCCCCTTTTGTAATGGCTTGGCAGGCGAAGAACGATGGTCTGGAGGGTTGCCCAGAGCAATGCCAGAGGTCAAGATGTATTCTAAACCTTCCAGCCATCAACTCTTTTGTTTTGCTATTGTCACCCCAGTGTGAAGGGCATGCCCAGACGTGGGTCCCTTGCCTGCTGGGCCTAGAGACCCAAGCTACTCCTCACTGATGACGCCCAACAAGGCTGAAACATGTCTGGGGATGCTTGTGGTCTCGTCCAAAAGGGATGTGACCTAGCAGTTCTGGCTGGACTACCCCTTTGGGGGTGGGACCAAGCCTGATTTGCATATGGTTTTTCCCCTTTTGTAATGGCTTGGCAGGCGAAGACCGATGGTCTTGAGGGTTGCTCAGGGCAATGCCAGAGGTCAAGATTTATTCTAAACCTTCCAGCCATCAACTCTTTTGTTTTGCTATTGTCACCAAGAGTGGGAAGGGTATGCCCAGACGTGGGCCCCTTGCCTGCTGGGCCTAGAGACCCAAGCTACTCCTCACTGATGACGCCCAACAAGGCTGAAACATGTCTGGGGATGCTTGTGGTCTCGTCCAAAAGGGATGTGACCTAGCAGTTCTGGCTGGACTACCCCTTTGGGGGTGGGACCAAGCCTGATTTGCATATGGTTTTTCCCCTTTTGTAATGGCTTGGCAGGCGAAGAACGATGGTCTGGAGGGTTGCCCAGAGCAATGCCAGAGGTCAAGATTTATTCTAAACCTTCCAGCCATCAACTCTTTTGTTTTGCTATTGTCACCCCGAGTGGGAAGGGTATGCCCAGACGTGGGTCCCTTGCCTGCTGGGCCTAGAGACCCAAGCTACTCCTCACTGATGACGCCCAACAAGGCTGAAACATGTCTGGGGATGCTTGTGGTCTCGTGCAAAAGGGATGTGACCTAGCAGTTCGGACTGGACTACCCCTTTGGGGGTGGGACCAAGCCTGATTTGCATATGGTTTTTCCCCTTTTGTAATGGCTTGGTAGGCGAAGAACGATGGTCTGGAGGGTTGCCCAGAGCAATGCCAGAGGTCAAGATTTATTCTAAACCTTCCAGCCATCAACGCTTTTGTTTTGCTATTGTCACCCCGAGTGGGAAGGGTATGCCCAGACGTGGGTCCCTTGCCTGCTGGGCCTAGAGACCCAAGCTACTCCTCACTGATGACGCCCAACAAGGCTGAAACATGTCTGGGGATGCTTGTGGGTGCAAAAGGGATGTGACCTAGCAGTTCGAGCTGGACTACCCCTTTGGGGGTGGGACCAAGCCTGATTTGCATATGGTTTTTCCCCTTTTGTAATGGCTTGGCAGGCGAAGAACGATGGTCTGGAGGGTTGCCCAGAGCAATGCCAGAGGTCAAGATTTATTCTAAACCTTCCAGCCATCAACTCTATTGTTTTGCTATTGTCACCCCGAGTGTGAATGGTATGCCCAGACGTGCGTCCTTTGCCTGCTGGGCCTAGAGACCCAAGCTACTCCTCACTGATGACGCCCAACAAGGCTGAAACATGTCTGGGGATGCTTGTGGTCTCGTGCAAAAGGGATGTGACCTAGCAATTCGGGCTGAACTACCCCTTTGGGGGTGGGACCAAGCCTGATTTGCATATGGTTTTTCCCCTTTTGTAATGGCTTGGCAGGCGAAGAACGATGGTCTGGAGGGTTGCCCAGAGCAATGCCAGAGGTCAAGATTTATTCTAAACCTTCCAGCCATCAACTCTTTTGTTTTGCTATTGTCACCCCGAGTGGGAAGGGTATGCCCAGACGTGGGTCCCTTGCCTGCTGGGCCTAGAGACCCAAGCTACTCCTCACTGATGACGCCCAACAAGGCTGAAACATGTCTGGGGATGCTTGTGGTCTCGTGCAAAAGGGATGTGACCTAGCAGTTCGGGTTGGACTACCCCTTTGGGGGTGGAACCAAGCCTGATTTGCATATGTTTTTTCCCCTTTTGTAATGGCTTGGCAGGCGAAGAACGATGGTCTGGAGGGTTGCCCAGAGAAATGCCAGAGGTCAAGATTTATTCTAAACCTTCCAGCCATCAACTCTTTTGTTTTGCTATTGTCACCCCGAGTGGGAAGGGTATGGCCAGACGTGGGTCCCTTGCCTGCTGGGCCTAGAGACCCAAGCTACTCCTCACTGATGACGCCCAACAAGGCTGAAACATGTCTGGGGATGCTTGTGGTCTCGTGCAAAAGGGATGTGACCTAGCACTTCGGGCTGGACTACCCCTTTGGGGGTGGGACCAAGCCTGATTTGCATATGGTTTTTCCCCTTTTGTAATGGCTTGGCAGGCGAAGAACGATGGGCTGGAGGGTTGCCCAGAGCAATGCCAGAGGTCAAGATTTATTCTAAACCTTCCAGCCATCAACTCTTTTGTTTTGCTATTGTAACCCCGAGTGGGAAGGGTGTGCCCAGACGTGGGTCCCTTGCCTGCTGGGCCTAGAGACCCAAGCTACTCCTCACTGATGAGGCCCAACAAGGCTGAAACATGTCTGGAGATGCTTGTGGTCTCGTGCAAAAGGGATGTGACCTAGCAGTTCCGGTTGGACTACCCCTTTGGGGGTGGGACCAAGCCTGATTTGCATATGGTTTTTCCCCTTTTGTAATGGCTTGGCAGGCGAAGAACGATGGTCTGGAGGGTTGCCCAGAGCAATGCCAGAGGTCAAGATTTATTCTAAACCTTCCAGCCATCAACTCTTTTGTTTTGCTATTGTCACCCCGAGTGGGAAGGGTATGCCCAGATGTGAGTCCCTTGCCTGCTGGGCCTAGAGATCCAAGCTACTCCTCACTGATGACGCCCAACAAGGCTGAAACATGTCTGGGGATGCTTGTGGTCTCGTGCAAAAAGGATGTGACCTAGCAGTTCGGGCTGGACTACCCCTTTGGGGGTGGGACCAAGCCTGATTTGCATATGGGTTTTCCCCTTTTGTAATGGCTTGGCAGGCGAAGAACGATGGTCTGGAGGGTTGCCCAGAGCAATGCCAGAGGTCAAGATGTATTCTAAACCTTCCAGCCATCAACTCTTTTGTTTTGCTATTGTCACCCCAGTGTGAAGGGCATGCCCAGACGTGGGTCCCTTGCCTGCTGGGCCTAGAGACCCAAGCTACTCCTCACTGATGACGCCCAACAAGGCTGAAACATGTCTGGGGATGCTTGTGGTCTCGTGCAAAAGGGATGTGACCTAGCAGTTCGGGCTGGACTACCCCTTTGGGAGTGGAACCAAGCCTGATTTGCATATGGTTTTTCCCCTTTTGTAATGGCTTGGCAGGCGAAGACCGATGGTCTGGAGGGTTGCTCAGGGCAATGCCAGAGGTCAAGATTTATTCTAAACCTTCCAGCCATCAACTCTTTTGTTTTGCTATTCTCACCAAGAGTGGGAAGGGTATGCCCAGACGTGGGCCCCTTGCCTGCTGGGCCTAGAGACCCAAGCTACTCCTCACTGATGACGCCCAACAAGGCTGAAACATGTCTGGGGATGCTTGTGGTCTCGTCCAAAAGGGATGTGACCTAGCAGTTCTGGCTGGACTACCCCTTTGGGGGTGGGACCAAGCCTGATTTGCATATGGTTTTTCCCCTTTTGTAATGGCTTGGCAGGCGAAAAACGATGGTCTGGAGGGTTGCCCAGAGCAATGCCAGAGGTCAAGATTTATTCTAAACCTTCCAGCCATCAACTCTTTTGTTTTGCTATTGTCACCCCGAGTGGGAAGAGTATGCCCAGACGTGGGTCCCTTGCCTGCTGGGCCTAGAGACCCAAGCTACTCCTCACTGATGACGCCCAACAAGGCTGAAACATTTCTGGGGATGCTTGTGGTCTCGTGCAAAAGGGATGTGACCTAGCAGTTCGGGCTGGACTACCCCTTTGGGGGTGGGACCAAGCCTGATTTGCATATGGATTTTCTCCTTTTGTAATGGTTTGGCAGGCGAAGAACGATGGTCTGGAGGGTTGCCCAGAGCAATGCCAGAGGTCAAGATTTATTCTAAACCTTCCAGCCATCAACTCTTTTGTTTTGCTATTGTCACCCCGAGTGGGAAGGGTATGCCCAGACGTGGGTCCCTTGCCTGCTGGGCCTAGAGACCCAAGCTACTCCTCACTGATGACGCCCAACAAGGCTGAAACATGTCTGGGGATGCTTGTGGTCTCGTGCAAAAGGGATGTGACCTAGCAGTTCGGGCTGGACTACCCCTTTGGGGGTGCGACCAAGCCTGATTTGCCTATGGTTTTTCCCCTTTTGTAATGGCTTGGCAGGCGAAGAACGATGGTCTGGAGGGTTGCCCAGAGCAATGCCAGAGGTCAAGATTTATTCTAAACCTTCCAGCCATCAACTCTTTTGTTTTGCTATTGTCACCCCGAGTGGGAAGAGTATGCCCAGACGTGGGTCCCTTGCCTGCTGGGCCTAGAGACCCAAGCTACTCCTCACTGATGACGCCCAACAAGGCTGAAACATGTCTGGGGATGCTTGTGGTCTCGTGCAAAAGGGATGTGACCTAGCAGTTCGGGCTGGACTACCCCTTTGGGGGTGGGACCAAGCCTGATTTGCCTATGGTTTTTCCCCTTTTGTAATGGCTTGGCAGGCGAAGAACGATGGTCTGGAGGGTTGCCCAGAGCAATGCCAGAGGTCAAGATTTATTCTAAACCTTCCAGCCATCAACTCTTTTGTTTTGCTATTGTCACCCCGAGTGGGAAGGGTATGCCCAGACGTGAGTCCCTTGCCTGCTGGGCCTAGAGATCCAAGCTACTCCTCACTGATGACGCCCAACAAGGCTGAAACATGTCTGGGGATGCTTGTGGTCTCGTGCAAAAGGGATGTGACCTAGCAGTTCGGGTTGGACTACCCCTTTGGGGGTGGAACCAAGCCTGATTTGCATATGTTTTTTCCCCTTTTGTAATGGCTTGGCAGGCGAAGAACGATGGTCTGGAGGGTTGCCCAGAGCAATGCCAGAGGTCAAGATTTATTCTAAACCTTCCAGCCATCAACTCTTTTGTTTTGCTATTGTCACCCCGAGTGGGAAGGGTATGCCCAGACGTGGGTCCCTTGCCTGCTGGGCCTAGAGACCCAAGCTACTCCTCACTGATGATGCCCAACAAGGCTGAAACATGTCTGGGGATGCTTGTGGTCTCGTGCAAAAGGGATGTGACCTAGCACTTCGGGCTGGACTACCCCTTTGGGGGTGGGACCAAGCCTGATTTGCATATGGTTTTTCCCCTTTTGTAATGGCTTGGCAGGCGAAGAACGATGGGCTGGAGGGTTGCCCAGAGCAATGCCAGAGGTCAAGATTTATTCTAAACCTTCCAGCCATCAACTCTTTTGTTTTGCTATTGTAACCCCGAGTGGGAAGGGTGTGCCCAGACGTGGGTCCCTTGCCTGCTGGGCCTAGAGACCCAAGCTACTCCTCACTGATGAGGCCCAACAAGGCTGAAACATGTCTGGAGATGCTTGTGGTCTCGTGCAAAAGGGATGTGACCTAGCAGTTCCGGTTGGACTACCCCTTTGGGGGTGGGACCAAGCCTGATTTGCATATGGTTTTTCCCCTTTTGTAATGGCTTGGCAGGCGAAGAACGATGGTCTGGAGGGTTGCCCAGAGCAATGCCAGAGGTCAAGATTTATTCTAAACCTTCCAGCCATCAACTCTTTTGTTTTGCTATTGTCACCCCGAGTGGGAAGGGTATGCCCAGACGTGAGTCCCTTGCCTGCTGGGCCTAGAGATCCAAGCTACTCCTCACTGATGACGCCCAACAAGGCTGAAACATGTCTGGGGATGCTTGTGGTCTCGTGCAAAAAGGATGTGACCTAGCAGTTCGGGCTGGACTACCCCTTTGGGGGTGGGACCAAGCCTGATTTGCATATGGGTTTTCCCCTTTTGTAATGGCTTGGCAGGCGAAGAACGATGGTCTGGAGGGTTGCCCAGAGCAATGCCAGAGGTCAAGATGTATTCTAAACCTTCCAGCCATCAACTCTTTTGTTTTGCTATTGTCACCCCAGTGTGAAGGGCATGCCCAGACGTGGGTCCCTTGCCTGCTGGGCCTAGAGACCCAAGCTACTCCTCACTGATGACGCCCAACAAGGCTGAAACATGTCTGGGGATGCTTGTGGTCTCGTGCAAAAGGGATGTGACCTAGCAGTTCGGGCTGGACTACCCCTTTGGGAGTGGAACCAAGCCTGATTTGCATATGGTTTTTCCCCTTTTGTAATGGCTTGGCAGGCGAAGACCGATGGTCTGGAGGGTTGCTCAGGGCAATGCCAGAGGTCAAGATTTATTCTAAACCTTCCAGCCATCAACTCTTTTGTTTTGCTATTCTCACCAAGAGTGGGAAGGGTATGCCCAGACGTGGGCCCCTTGCCTGCTGGGCCTAGAGACCCAAGCTACTCCTCACTGATGACGCCCAACAAGGCTGAAACATGTGTGGGGATGCTTGTGGTCTCGTCCAAAAGGGATGTGACCTAGCAGTTCTGGCTGGACTACCCCTTTGGGGGTGGGACCAAGCCTGATTTGCATATGGTTTTTCCCCTTTTGTAATGGCTTGGCAGGCGAAGAACGATGGTCTGGAGGGTTGCCCAGAGCAATGCCAGAGGTCAAGATTTATTCTAAACCTTCCAGCCATCAACTCTTTTGTTTTGCTATTGTCACCCCGAGTGGGAAGAGTATGCCCAGACGTGGGTCCCTTGCCTGCTGGGCCTAGAGACCCAAGCTACTCCTCACTGATGACGCCCAACAAGGCTGAAACATGTCTGGGGATGCTTGTGGTCTCGTGCAAAAGGGATGTGACCTAGCAGTTCGGGCTGGACTACCCCTTTGGGGGTGGGACCAAGCCTGATTTGCCTATGGTTTTTCCCCTTTTGTAATGGCTTGGCAGGCGAAGAACGATGGTCTGGAGGGTTGCCCAGAGCAATGCCAGAGGTCAAGATTTATTCTAAACCTTCCAGCCATCAACTCTTTTGTTTTGCTATTGTCACCCCGAGTGGGAAGGGTATGCCCAGACGTGAGTCCCTTGCCTGCTGGGCCTAGAGATCCAAGCTACTCCTCACTGATGACGCCCAACAAGGCTGAAACATGTCTGGGGATGCTTGTGGTCTCGTGCAAAAAGGATGTGACCTAGCAGTTCGGGCTGGACTACCCCTTTGGGGGTGGGACCAAGCCTGATTTGCATATGGGTTTTCCCCTTTTGTAATGGCTTGGCAGGCGAAGAACGATGGTCTGGAGGGTTGCCCAGAGCAATGCCAGAGGTCAAGATGTATTCTAAACCTTCCAGCCATCAACTCTTTTGTTTTGCTATTGTCACCCCAGTGTGAAGGGCATGCCCAGACGTGGGTCCCTTGCCTGCTGGGCCTAGAGACCCAAGCTACTCCTCACTGATGACGCCCAACAAGGCTGAAACATGTCTGGGGATGCTTGTGGTCTCGTGCAAAAGGGATGTGACCTAGCAGTTCGGGCTGGACTACCCCTTTGGGAGTGGAACCAAGCCTGATTTGCATATGGTTTTTCCCCTTTTGTAATGGCTTGGCAGACGAAGACCGATGGTCTGGAGGGTTGCTCAGGGCAATGCCAGAGGTCAAGATTTATTCTAAACCTTCCAGCCATCAACTCTTTTGTTTTGCTATTCTCACCAAGAGTGGGAAGGGTATGCCCAGACGTGGGCCCCTTGCCTGCTGGGCCTAGAGACCCAAGCTACTCCTCACTGATGACGCCCAACAAGGCTGAAACATGTCTGGGGATGCTTGTGGTCTCGTCCAAAAGGGATGTGACCTAGCAGTTCTGGCTGGACTACCCCTTTGGGGGTGGGACCAAGCCTGATTTGCATATGGTTTTTCCCCTTTTGTAATGGCTTGGCAGGCGAAGAACGATGGTCTGGAGGGTTGCCCAGAGCAATGCCAGAGGTCAAGATTTATTCTAAACCTTCCAGCCATCAACTCTTTTGTTTTGCTATTGTCACCCCGAGTGGGAAGAGTATGCCCAGACGTGGGTCCCTTGCCTGCTGGGCCTAGAGACCCAAGCTACTCCTCACTGATGACGCCCAACAAGGCTGAAACATTTCTGGGGATGCTTGTGGTCTCGTGCAAAAGGGATGTGACCTAGCAGTTCGGGCTGGACTACCCCTTTGGGGGTGGGACCAAGCCTGATTTGCATATGGATTTTCTCCTTTTGTAATGGTTTGGCAGGCGAAGAACGATGGTCTGGAGGGTTGCCCAGAGCAATGCCAGAGGTCAAGATTTATTCTAAACCTTCCAGCCATCAACTCTTTTGTTTTGCTATTGTTACCCCGAGTGAGAAGGGTATGCCCAGACGTGGGTCCCTTGCCTGCTGGGCCTAGAGACCCAAGCTACTCCTCACTGATGACGCCCAACAAGGCTGAAACATGTCTGCGGATGCTTGTGGTCTCGTGCAAAAGGGATGTGACCTAGCAGTTCGGGCTGGACTACCCCTTTGGGGGTGGGACCAAGCCTGATTTGCCTATGGTTTTTCCCCTTTTGTAATGGCTTGGCAGGCGAAGAACGATGGTCTGGAGGGTTGCCCAAAGCAATGCCAGAGGTCAAGATTTATTCTAAACCTTCCAGCCATCAACTCTTTTGTTTTGCTATTGTCACCCCGAGTGGGAAGGGTATGCCCAGACGTGGGTCCCTTGCCTGCTGGGCCTAGAGACCCAAGCTACTCCTCACTGATGATGCCCAACAAGGCTGAAACATGTCTGGGGATGCTTGTGATCTCGTGCAAAAGGGATGTGACCTAGCAGTTCGGGCTGGACTACCCCTTTGGGGGTGGGACCAAGCCTGATTTGCATATGGTTTTTCCCCTTTTGTAATGGCTTGGTAGGCGAAGAACGATGGTCTGGAGGGTTGCCCAGAGCAATGCCAGAGGTCAAGATTTATTCTAAACCTTCCAGCCATCAACGCTTTTGTTTTGCTATTGTCACCCCGAGTGGGAAGGTTATGCCCAGACGTGGGTCCGTTGCCTGCTGGGCCTAGAGATCCAAGCTACTCCTCACTGATGACGCCCAACAAGGCTGAAGCATGTCTGGGGATGCTTGTGGTCTCGTCCAAAAGGGATGTGACCTAGCAGTTCTGGCTGGACTACCCCTTTGGGGGTGGGACCAAGCCTGATTTGCATATGGTTTTTCCCCTTTTGTAATGGCTTGGCAGGCGAAAAACGATGGTCTGGAGGGTTGCCCAGAGCAATGCCAGAGGTCAAGATTTATTCTAAACCTTCCAGCCATCAACTCTTTTGTTTTGCTATTGTCACCCCGAGTGGGAAGAGTATGCCCAGACGTGGGTCCCTTGCCTGCTGGGCCTAGAGACCCAAGCTACTCCTCACTGATGACGCCCAACAAGGCTGAAACATTTCTGGGGATGCTTGTGGTCTCGTGCAAAAGGGATGTGACCTAGCAGTTCGGGCTGGACTACCCCTTTGGGGGTGGGACCAAGCCTGATTTGCATATGGATTTTCTCCTTTTGTAATGGTTTGGCAGGCGAAGAACGATGGTCTGGAGGGTTGCCCAGAGCAATGCCAGAGGTCAAGATTTATTCTAAACCTTCCAGCCATCAACTCTTTTGTTTTGCTATTGTCACCCCGAGTGGGAAGGGTATGCCCAGACGTGGGTCCCTTGCCTGCTGGGCCTAGAGACCCAAGCTACTCCTCACTGATGACGCCCAACAAGGCTGAAACATGTCTGGGGATGCTTGTGGTCTCGTGCAAAAGGGATGTGACCTAGCAGTTCGGGCTGGACTACCCCTTTGGGGGTGGGACCAAGCCTGATTTGCCTATGGTTTTTCCCCTTTTGTAATGGCTTGGCAGGCGAAGAACGATGGTCTGGAGGGTTGCCCAGAGCAATGCCAGAGGTCAAGATTTATTCTAAACCTTCCAGCCATCAACTCTTTTGTTTTGCTATTGTCACCCCGAGTGGGAAGGGTATGCCCAGACGTGAGTCCCTTGCCTGCTGGGCCTAGAGATCCAAGCTACTCCTCACTGATGACGCCCAACAAGGCTGAAACATGTCTGGGGATGCTTGTGGTCTCGTGCAAAAGGGATGTGACCTAGCAGTTCGGGTTGGACTACCCCTTTGGGGGTGGAACCAAGCCTGATTTGCATATGTTTTTTCCCCTTTTGTAATGGCTTGGCAGGCGAAGAACGATGGTCTGGAGGGTTGCCCAGAGCAATGCCAGAGGTCAAGATTTATTCTAAACCTTCCAGCCATCAACTCTTTTGTTTTGCTATTGTCACCCCGAGTGGGAAGGGTATGCCCAGACGTGGGTCCCTTGCCTGCTGGGCCTAGAGACCCAAGCTACTCCTCACTGATGACGCCCAACAAGGCTGAAACATGTCTGGGGATGCTTGTGGTCTCGTGCAAAAGGGATGTGACCTAGCACTTCGGGCTGGACTACCCCTTTGGGGGTGGGACCAAGCCTGATTTGCATATGGTTTTTCCCCTTTTGTAATGGCTTGGCAGGCGAAGAACGATGGGCTGGAGGGTTGCCCAGAGCAATGCCAGAGGTCAAGATTTATTCTAAACCTTCCAGCCATCAACTCTTTTGTTTTGCTATTGTAACCCCGAGTGGGAAGGGTGTGCCCAGACGTGGGTCCCTTGCCTGCTGGGCCTAGAGACCCAAGCTACTCCTCACTGATGAGGCCCAACAAGGCTGAAACATGTCTGGAGATGCTTGTGGTCTCGTGCAAAAGGGATGTGACCTAGCAGTTCCGGTTGGACTACCCCTTTGGGGGTGGGACCAAGCCTGATTTGCATATGGTTTTTCCCCTTTTGTAATGGCTTGGCAGGCGAAGAACGATGGTCTGGAGGGTTGCCCAGAGCAATGCCAGAGGTCAAGATTTATTCTAAACCTTCCAGCCATCAACTCTTTTGTTTTGCTATTGTCACCCCGAGTGGGAAGGGTATGCCCAGACGTGAGTCCCTTGCCTGCTGGGCCTAGAGATCCAAGCTACTCCTCACTGATGACGCCCAACAAGGCTGAAACATGTCTGGGGATGCTTGTGGTCTCGTGCAAAAAGGATGTGACCTAGCAGTTCGGGCTGGACTACCCCTTTGGGGGTGGGACCAAGCCTGATTTGCATATGTTTTTTCCCCTTTTGTAATGGCTTGGCAGGCGAAGAACGATGGTCTGGAGGGTTGCCCAGAGCAATGCCAGAGGTCAAGATTTATTCTAAACCTTCCAGCCATCAACTCTTTTGTTTTGCTATTGTCACCCCGAGTGGGAAGGGTATGCCCAGACGTGGGTCCCTTGCCTGCTGGGCCTAGAGACCCAAGCTACTCCTCACTGATGACGCCCAACAAGGCTGAAACATGTCTGGGGATGCTTGTGGTCTCGTGCAAAAGGGATGTGACCTAGCACTTCGGGCTGGACTACCCCTTTGGGGGTGGGACCAAGCCTGATTTGCATATGGTTTTTCCCCTTTTGTAATGGCTTGGCAGGCGAAGAACGATGGGCTGGAGGGTTGCCCAGAGCAATGCCAGAGGTCAAGATTTATTCTAAACCTTCCAGCCATCAACTCTTTTGTTTTGCTATTGTCACCCCGAGTGGGAAGGGTATGCCCAGACGTGGGTCCCTTGCCTGCTGGGCCTAGAGACCCAAGCTACTACTCACTGATG
Organism: Ambystoma mexicanum; assembly: GCF_040938575.1. Classification (NCBI taxonomy): domain Eukaryota; kingdom Metazoa; phylum Chordata; class Amphibia; order Caudata; family Ambystomatidae; genus Ambystoma; species Ambystoma mexicanum. The sequence continues at coordinate 994,774,571 of NC_090936.1, forward strand.
ACGCCCAACAAGGCTGAAACATGTCTGGGGATGCTTGTGGTCTCGTGCAAAAGGGATGTGACCTAGCACTTCTGGCTGGACTACCCCTTTGGGGGTGGGACCAAGCCTGATTTGCATATGGTTTTTCCCCTTTTGTAATGGCTTGGCAGGCGAAGAATGATGGGCTGGAGGGTTGCCCAGAGCAATGCCAGAGGTCAAGATTTATTCTAAACCTTCCAGCCATCAACTCTTTTGTTTTGCTATTGTCATCCCGAGTGGGAAGGGTATGCCCAGATGTGGGTCCCTTGCCTGCTGGGCCTAGAGACCCAAGCTACTCCTCACTGATGACGCCCAACAAGGCTGAAACATGTCTGGAGATGCTTGTGGTATCGTGCAAAAGGGATGTGACCTAGCAGTTCCGGTTGGACTACCCCTTTGGGGGTGGGACCAAGCCTGATTTGCATATGGTTTTTCCCCTTTTGTAATGGCTTGGCAGGCGAAGAACGATGGTCTGCAGGGTTGCCCAGAGCAATGCCAGAGGTCAAGATTTATTCTAAACCTTCCAGCCATCAACTCTTTTGTTTTGCTATTGTCACCCCGAGTGGGAAGGGTATGCCCAGACGTGGGTCCCTTGCCTGCTGGGCCTAGAGACCCAAGCTACTCCTCACTGATGACGCCCAACAAGGCTGAAACATGTCTGGGGATGCTTGTGGTCTCGTGCAAAAGGGATGTGACCTAGCAGTTCGGGTTGGACAACCCCTTTGGGGGTGGAACCAAGCCTGATTTGCATATGGTTTTTCCCCTTTTGTAATGGCTTGGCAGGCGAAGAACGATGGTCTGGAGGGTTGCCCAGAGCAATGCCAGAGGTCAAGATTTATTCTAAACCTTCCAGCCATCAACTCTTTTATTTTGCTATTGTCACCCTGAGTGGGAAGAGTATGCCCAGACGTGGGTCCCTTGCCTGCTGGGCCTAGAGACCCAAGCTACTCCTCACTGATGACGCCCAACAAGGCTGAAACATGTCTGGGGATGCTTGTGGTCTCGTGCAAAAGGGATGTGACCTAGCAGTTCGGGCTGGACAACCCCTTTGGGGGTGGGACCTAGCCTGATTTGCATATGGTTTTTCCCCTTTTGTAATGGCTTGGCAGGCGAAGAACGATAGTCTGGAGGGTTGCCCAGAGCAATGCCAGAGGTCAAGATTTATTCTAAACCTTCCAGCCATCAACTCTTTTGTTTTGCTATTGTCACCCCGAGTGGGAAGGGTATGCCCAGACGTGGGTCCCTTGCCTGCTGGGCCTAGAGACCCAAGCTACTCCTCACTGATGACGCCCAACAAGGCTGAAACATGTCTGGGGATGCTTGTGGTCTCGTGCAAAAGGGATGTGACCTAGCAGTTTGGGCTGGACTACCCCTTTGGGGGTGGGACCAAGCCTGATTTGCATATGGTTTTTCCCCTTTTGTAATGGCTTGGCAGGCGAAGAACGATGGTCTGGAGGGTTGCCCAGAGCAATGCCAGAGGTCAAGATTTATTCTAAACCTTCCAGCCATCAACTCTTTTGTTTTGCTATTGTCACCCCGAGTGGGAAGGGTATGCCCAGACGTGGGTCCCTTGCCTGCTGGGCCTAGAGACCCAAGCTACTCCTCACTGATGACGCCCAACAAGGCTGAAACATGTCTGGGGATGCTTGTGGTCTCGTGCAAAAGGGATGTGACCTAGCATTCGGGTTGGACTACCCCTTTGGGGGTGGAATCAAGCCTGATTTGCATATGGTTTTTCCCCTTTTGTAATGGCTTGGCAGGCGAAGAACGATGGTCTGGAGGGTTGCCCAGAGCAATGCCAGAGGTCAAGATTTATTCTAAACCTTCCAGCCATCAACTCTTTTGTTTTGCTATTGTCACCCCGAGTGGGAAGGGTATGCCCAGACGTGGGTCCCTTGCCTGCTGGGCCTAGAGACCCAAGCTACTCCTCACTGATGACGCCCAACAAGGCTGAAACATGTCTGGGGATGCTTGTGGTCTCGTGCAAAAGGGATGTGACCTAGCAGTTCGGGTTGGACTACCCCTTTGGGGGTGGAACCAAGCCTGATTTTCATATGGTTTTTCCCCTTTTGTAATGGCTTGGCAGGCGAAGAACGATGGTCTGGAGGGTTGCCCAGAGCAATGCCAGAGGTCAAGATTTATTCTAAACCTTCCAGCCATCAACTCTTTTGTTTTGCTATTGTCACCCCGAGTGGGAGGGTATGCCCAGACGTGGGTCCCTTGCCTGCTGGGCCTAGAGACCGAAGCTACTCCTCACTGATGACGCCCAACAAGGCTGAAACATGTCTGGGGTTGCTTGTGGTCTTGTGCAAAAGGGATGTGACCTAGCAGTTCGGGCTGGACTACCCCTTTGGGGGTGGGACCAAGCCTGATTTGCATATCGTTTTTCCCCCTTTGTAATGGCTTGGCAGGCGAAGAACGATGGTCTGGAGGGTTGCCCAGAGCAATGCCAGAGGTCAAGATTTATTCTAAACCTTCCAGCCATCAACTCTTTTGTTTTGCTATTGTCAACCCGAGTGGGAAGGGTATGCCCAGACGTGGGTCCCATGCCTGCTGGGCCTAGAGACCCAAGCTACTCCTCACTGATGACGCCCAACAAGGCTGAAACATGTCTGGGGATGCTTGTGGTCTCGTGCAAAAGGGATGTGACCTAGCACTTCGGGCTGGACTACCCGTTTGGGGGTGGGACCAAGCCTGATTTGCATATGGTTTTTCCCCTTTTGTAATGGCTTGGCAGGCGAAGAATGATGGTCTGGAGGGTTGCCCAGAGCAATGCCAGAGGTCAAGATTTATTCTAAACCTTCCAGCCATCAACTCTTTTGTTTTGCTATTGTCACCCCGAGTGGGAAGGGTATTCCCAGACGTGGGTCCCTTGCCTGCTGGGCCTAGAGACCCAAGCTACTCCTCACTGATGACGCCCAACAAGGCTGAAACATGTCTGGGGATGCTTGTGGTCTCGTGCAAAAGGGATGTGACCTAGCAGTTCGGGTTGGACTACCCTTTTGGGGGTGGAACCAAGCCTGATTTGCATATGGTTTTCCCCTTTTGTAATGGCTTGGCAGGTGAAGAACGATGGTCTGGAGGGTTGCCCAGAGCAATGCCAGAGGTCAAGATTTATTCTAAACCTTCCAGCCATCAACTCTTTTGTTTTGCTATTGTCACCCCGAGTGGGAAGGGTATGCCCAGACGTGGGTCCCTTGCCTGCTGGGCCTAGAGACCCAAGCTACTCCTCACTGATGACGCCCAACAAGGCTGAAACATGTCTGGGGATGCTTGTGGTCTCGTGCAAAAGGGATGTGACCTAGCACTTCGGGCTGGACTACCCCTTTGGGGGTGGGACCAAGCCTGATTTGCATATGGTTTTTCCCCTTTTGTAATGGCTTGGCAGGCGAAGAACGATGGGCTGGAGGGTTGCCCAGAGCAATGCCAGAGGTCAAGATTTATTCTAAACCTTCCAGCCATCAACTCTTTTGTTTTGCTATTGTCACCCCGAGTGGGAAGGGTGTGCCCAGACGTGGGTCCCTTGCCTGCTGGGCCTAGAGACCCAAGCTACTCCTCACTGATGAGGCCCAACAAGGCTGAAACATGTCTGGAGATGCTTGTGGTCTCGTGCAAAAGGGATGTGACCTAGCAGTTCCGGTTGGACTACCCCTTTGGGGGTGGGACCAAGCCTGATTTGCATATGGTTTTTCCCCTTTTGTGATGGCTTGGCAGGCGAAGAACGATGGTCTGGAGGGTTGCCCAGAGCAATGCCAGAGGTCAAGATTTATTCTAAACCTTCCAGCCATAAACTCTTTTGTTTTGCTATTGTCACCCCGAGTGGGAAGGGTATGCCCAGACGTGAGTCCCTTGCCTGCTGGGCCTAGAGATCCAAGCTACTCCTCACTGATGACGCACAACAAGGCTGAAACATCTCTGGGGATGCTTGTGGTCTCGTGCAAAAAGGATGTGACCTAGCAGTTCGGGCTGGACTACCCCTTTGGGGGTGGGACCAAGCCTGATTTGCATATGGGTTTTCCCCTTTTGTAATGGCTTGGCAGGCGAAGAACGATGGTCTGGAGGGTTGCCCAGAGCAATGCCAGAGGTCAAGATGTATTCTAAACCTTCCAGCCATCAACTCTTTTGTTTTGCTATTGTCACCCCAGTGTGAAGGGCATGCCCAGACGTGGGTCCCTTGCCTGCTGGGCCTAGAGACCCAAGCTACTCCTCACTGATGACGCCCAACAAGGCTGAAACATGTCTGGGGATGCTTGTGTTCTCGTGCAAAAGGGATGTGATCTAGCAGTTCGGGCTGGACTACCCCTTTGGGAGTGGAACCAAGCCTGATTTGCATATGGTTTTTCCCCTTTTGTAATGGCTTGGCAGGCGAAGACCGATGGTCTGGAGGGTTGCTCAGGGCAATGCCAGAGGTCAAGATTTATTCTAAACCTTCCAGCCATCAACTCTTTTGTTTTGCTATTCTCACCAAGAGTGGGAAGGGTATGCCCAGACGTGGGCCCCTTGCCTGCTGGGCCTAGAGACCCAAGCTACTCCTCACTGATGACGCCCAACAAGGCTGAAACATGTCTGGGGATGCTTGTGGTCTCGTCCAAAAGGGATGTGACCTAGCAGTTCTGGCTGGACTACCCCTTTGGCGGTGGGACCAAGCCTGATTTGCATATGGTTTTTCCCCTTTTGTAATGGCTTGGCAGGCGAAGAACGATGGTCTGGAGGGTTGCCCAGAGCAATGCCAGAGGTCAAGATTTATTCTAAACCTTCCAGCCATCAACTCTTTTGTTTTGCTATTGTCACCCCGAGTGGGAAGAGTATGCCCAGACGTGGGTCCCTTGCCTGCTGGGCCTAGAGACCCAAGCTACTCCTCACTGATGACGCCCAACAAGGCTGAAACATTTCTGGGGATGCTTGTGGTCTCGTGCAAAAGGGATGTGACCTAGCAGTTCGGGCTGGACTACCCCTTTGGGGGTGGGACCAAGCCTGATTTGCATATGGATTTTCTCCTTTTGTAATGGTTTGGCAGGCGAAGAACGATGGTCTGGAGGGTTGCCCAGAGCAATGCCAAAGGTCAAGATTTATTCTAAACCTTCCAGCCATCAACTCTTTTGTTTTGCTATTGTCACCCTGAGTGGGAAGGGTATGCCCAGACGTGGGTCCCTTGCCTACTGGGCCTAGAGACCCAAGCTACTCCTCACTGATGACGCCCAACAAGGCTAAAACATGTCTGGGGATGCTTGTGGTCTCGTGCAAAAGGGATGTGACCTAGCAGTTCGGGCTGGACTACCCCTTTGGGGGTGGGACCAAGCCTGATTTGCCTATGGTTTTTCCCCTTTTGTAATGGCTTGGCAGGCGAAGAACGATGGTCTGGAGGGTTGCCCAGAGCAATGCCAGAGGTCAAGATTTATTCTAAACCTTCCAGCCATCAACTCTTTTGTTTTGCTATTGTCACCCCGAGTGGGAAGGGTATGCCCAGACGTGGGTCCCTTGCCTGCTGGGCCTAGAGACCCAAGCTACTCCTCACTGATGATGCCCAACAAGGCTGAAACATGTCTGGGGATGCTTGTGATCTCGTGCAAAAGGGATGTGACCTAGCAGTTCGGGCTGGACTACCCCTTTGGGGGTGGGACCAAGCCTGATTTGCATATGGTTTTTCCCCTTTTGTAATGGCTTGGTAGGCGAAGAACGATGGTCTGGAGGGTTGCCCAGAGCAATGCCAGAGGTCAAGATTTATTCTAAACCTTCCAGCCATCAACGCTTTTGTTTTGCTATTGTCACCCCGAGTGGGAAGGGTATGCCCAGACGTGGGTCCCTTGCCTGCTGGGCCTAGAGATCCAAGCTACTCCTCACTGATGACGCCCAACAAGGCTGAAACATGTCTGGGGATGCTTGTGGTCTCGTGCAAAAAGGATGTGACCTAGCAGTTCGGGCTGGACTACCCCTTTGGGGGTGGGACCAAGCCTGATTTGCATATGGGTTTTCCCCTTTTGTAATGGCTTGGCAGGCGAAGAACGATGGTCTGGAGGGTTGCCCAGAGCAATGCCAGAGGTCAAGATGTATTCTAAACCTTCCAGCCATCAACTCTTTTGTTTTGCTATTGTCACCCCAGTGTGAAGGGCATGCCCAGACGTGGGTCCCTTGCCTGCTGGGCCTAGAGACCCAAGCTACTCCTCACTGATGACGCCCAACAAGGCTGAAACATGTCTGGGGATGCTTGTGGTCTCGTCCAAAAGGGATGTGACCTAGCAGTTCTGGCTGGACTACCCCTTTGGGGGTGGGACCAAGCCTGATTTGCATATGGTTTTTCCCCTTTTGTAAGGGCTTGGCAGGCGAAGAACGATGGTCTGGAGGGTTGCCCAGAGCAATGCCAGAGGTCAAGATTTATTCTAAACCTTCCAGCCATCAACTCTATTGTTTTGCTATTGTCACCCCGAGTGTGAATGGTATGCCCAGACGTGCGTCCCTTGCCTGCTGGGCCTAGAGACCCAAGCTACTCCTCACTGATGATGCCCAACAAGGCTGAAACATGTCTGGGGATGCTTGTGGTCTCGTGCAAAAGGGATGTGACCTAGCAATTCGGGCTGAACTACCCCTTTGGGGGTGGGACCAAGCCTGATTTGCATATGGTTTTTCCCCTTTTGTAATGGCTTGGCAGGCGAAGAACGATGGTGTGGAGGGTTGCCCAGAGCAATGCCAGAGGTCAAGATTTATTCTAAACCTTCCAGCCATCAACTCTTTTGTTTTGCTATTGTCACCCCGAGTGCGAAGGGTATGCCCAGACGTGGGTCCCTTGCCTGCTGGGCCTAGAGACCCAAGCTACTCCTCACTGATGATGCCCAACAAGGCTGAAACATGCCTGGGGATGCTTGTGGTCTCGTGCAAAAGGGATGTGACCTAGCAGTTCGGGCTGGACTACCCCTTTGGGGGTGGGACCAAGCCTGATTTGCATATGGTTTTTCCCCTTTTGTAATGGCTTGGCAGGCGAAGAACGATGGTCTGGAGGGTTGCCCAGAGCAATGCCAGAGGTCAAGATTTATTCTAAACCTTCCAGCCATCAACTCTTTTGTTTTGCTATTGTCACCCCGAGTGGGAAGGGTATGCCCAGACATGGGTCCCTTGCCTGCTGGGCCTAGAGACCCAAGCTACTCCTCACTGATGACGCCCAACAAGGCTGAAACATGTCTGGGGATGCTTGTGGTCTCGTGCAAAAGGGGTGTGACCTAGCAGTTCGGGCTGGACTACCCCTTTGGGGGTGGGACCAAGCCTGATTTGCATATGGTTTTTCCCCTTTTGTAATGGCTTGGCAGGCGAAGAACGATGGTCTGGAGGGTTGCCCAGAGCAATGCCAGAGGTCGAGATGTATTCTAAACCTTCCAGCCATCAACTCTTTTGTGTTGCTATTGTCACCCTAGTGTGAAGGGCATGCCCAGACGTGGGTCCCTTGCCTGCTGGGCCTAGAGACCCAAGCTACTCCTCACTGATGACGCCCAACAAGGCTGAAACATGTCTGGGGATGCTTGTGGTCTTGTGCAAAAGGGATGTGACCTAGCAGTTCGGGCTGGACTACCCCTTTGGGAGTGGAACCAAGCCTGATTTGCATATGGTTTTTCCCCTTTTGTAATGGCTTGGCAGGCGAAGAACGATGGTCTGCAGGGTTGCCCAGAGCAATGCCAGAGGTCAAGATTTATTCTAAACCTTCCAGCCATCAACTCTTTTGTTTTGCTATTGTCACCCCGAGTGGGAAGGGTATGCCCAGACGTGGGTCCCTTGCCTGCTGGGCCTAGAGACCCAAGCTACTCCTCACTGATGACGCCCAACAAGGCTGAAACATGTCTGGGGATGCTTGTGGTCTCGTGCAAAAGGGATGTGACCTAGCAGTTCGGGTTGGACAACCCCTTTGGGGGTGGAACCAAGCCTGATTTGCATATGGTTTTTCCCCTTTTGTAATGGCTTGGCAGGCGAAGAACGATGGTCTGGAGGGTTGCCCAGAGCAATGCCAGAGGTCAAGATTTATTCTAAACCTTCCAGCCATCAACTCTTTTATTTTGCTATTGTCACCCTGAGTGGGAAGAGTATGCCCAGACGTGGGTCCCTTGCCTGCTGGGCCTAGAGACCCAAGCTACTCCTCACTGATGACGCCCAACAAGGCTGAAACATGTCTGGGGATGCTTGTGGTCTCGTGCAAAAGGGATGTGACCTAGCAGTTCGGGCTGGACTACCCCTTTGGGGGTGGGACCTAGCCTGATTTGCATATGGTTTTTCCCCTTTTGTAATGGCTTGGCAGGCGAAGAACGATAGTCTGGAGGGTTGCCCAGAGCAATGCCAGAGGTCAAGATTTATTCTAAACCTTCCAGCCATCAACTCTTTTGTTTTGCTATTGTCACCCCGAGTGGGAAGGGTATGCCCAGACGTGGGTCCCTTGCCTGCTGGGCCTAGAGACCCAAGCTACTCCTCACTGATGACGCCCAACAAGGCTGAAACATGTCTGGGGATGCTTGTGGTCTCGTGCAAAAGGGATGTGACCTAGCAGTTTGGGCTGGACTACCCCTTTGGGGGTGGGACCAAGCCTGATTTGCATATGGTTTTTCCCCTTTTGTAATGGCTTGGCAGACGAAGAACGATGGTCTGGAGGGTTGCCCAGAGCAATGCCAGAGGTCAAGATTTATTCTAAACCTTCCAGCCATCAACTCTTTTGTTTTGCTATTGTCACCCCGAGTGGGAAGGGTATGCCCAGACGTGGGTCCCTTGCCTGCTGGGCCTAGAGACCCAAGCTACTCCTCACTGATGACGCCCAACAAGGCTGAAACATGTCTGGGGATGCTTGTGGTCTCGTGCAAAAGGGATGTGACCTAGCATTCGGGTTGGACTACCCCTTTGGGGGTGGAATCAAGCCTGATTTGCATATGGTTTTTCCCCTTTTGTAATGGCTTGGCAGGCGAAGAACGATGGTCTGGAGGGTTGCCCAGAGCAATGCCAGAGGTCAAGATTTATTCTAAACCTTCCAGCCATCAACTCTTTTGTTTTGCTATTGTCACCCCGAGTGGGAAGGGTATGCCCAGACGTGGGTCCCTTGCCTGCTGGGCCTAGAGACCCAAGCTACTCCTCACTGATGACGCCCAACAAGGCTGAAACATGTCTGGGGATGCTTGTGGTCTAGTGCAAAAGGGATGTGACCTAGCAGTTTGGGCTGGACTACCCCTTTGGGGGTGGGACCAAGCCTGATTTGCATATGGTTTTTCCCCTTTTGTAATGGCTTGGCAGGCGAAGAACGATGGTCTGGAGGGTTGCCCAGAGCAATGCCAGAGGTCAAGATTTATTCTAAACCTTCCAGCCATCAACTCTTTTGTTTTGCTATTGTCACCCCGAGTGGGAAGGGTATGCCCAGACGTGGGTCCCTTGCCTGCTGGGCCTAGAGACCCAAGCTACTCCTCACTGATGACGCCCAAAAAGGCTGAAACATGTCTGGGGATGCTTGTGGTCTCGTGCAAAAGGGATGTGACCTAGCATTCGGGTTGGACTACCCCTTTGGGGGTGGAATCAAGCCTGATTTGCATATGGTTTTTCCCCTTTTGTAATGGCTTGGCAGGCGAAGAACGATGGTCTGGAGGGTTGCCCAGAGCAATGCCAGAGGTCAAGATTTATTCTAAACCTTCCAGCCATCAACTCTTTTGTTTTGCTATTGTCACCCCGAGTGGGAAGGGTATGCCCAGACGTGGGTCCCTTGCCTGCTGGGCCTAGAGACCCAAGCTATTCCTCACTGATGACGCCCAACAAGGCTGAAACATGTCTGGGGATGCTTGTGGTCTCGTGCAAAAGGGATGTGACCTAGCAGTTCCGGTTGGACTACCCCTTTGGGGGTGGGACCAAGCCTGATTTGCATATGGTTTTTCCCCTTTTGTAATGGCTTGGCAGGCGAAGAACGATGGTCTGGAGGGTTGCCCAGAGCAATGCCAGAGGTCAAGATTTATTCTAAACCTTCCAGCCATCAACTCTTTTGTTTTGCTATTGTCACCCTGAGTGGGAAGGGTATGCCCAGACGTGGGTCCCTTGCCTGCTGGGCCTAGAGACCCAAGCTACTCCTCACTGATGACGCCCAACAAGGCTGAAACATGTCTGGGGATGCTTGTGGTCTCGTGCAAAAGGGATGTGACCTAGCAGTTCGGGTTGGACTACCCCTTTGGGGGTGGAACCAAGCCTGATTTTCATATGGTTTTTCCCCTTTTGTAATGGCTTGGCAGGCGAAGAACGATGGTCTGGAGGGTTGCCCAGAGCAATGCCAGAGGTCAAGATTTATTCTAAACCTTCCAGCCATCAACTCTTTTGTTTTGCTATTGTCACCCCGAGTGGGAGGGTATGCCCAGACGTGGGTCCCTTGCCTGCTGGGCCTAGAGACCGAAGCTACTCCTCACTGATGACGCCCAACAAGGCTGAAACATGTCTGGGGTTGCTTGTGGTCTTGTGCAAAAGGGATGTGACCTAGCAGTTCGGGCTGGACTACCCCTTTGGGGGTGGGACCAAGCCTGATTTGCATATCGTTTTTCCCCCTTTGTAATGGCTTGGCAGGCGAAGAACGATGGTCTGGAGGGTTGCCCAGAGCAATGCCAGAGGTCAAGATTTATTCTAAACCTTCCAGCCATCAACTCTTTTGTTTTGCTATTGTCAACCCGAGTGGGAAGGGTATGCCCAGACGTGGGTCCCATGCCTGCTGGGCCTAGAGACCCAAGCTACTCCTCACTGATGACGCCCAACAAGGCTGAAACATGTCTGGGGATGCTTGTGGTCTTGTGCAAAAGGGATGTGACCTAGCAGTTCGGGCTGGACTACCCCTTTGGGAGTGGAACCAAGCCTGATTTGCATATGGTTTTTCCCCTTTTGTAATGGCTTGGCAGGCGAAGAACGATGGTCTGCAGGGTTGCCCAGAGCAATGCCAGAGGTCAAGATTTATTCTAAACCTTCCAGCCATCAACTCCTATGTTTTGCTATTGTCACCCCGAGTGGGAAGGGTATGCCCAGACGTGGGTCCCTTGCCTGCTGGGCCTAGAGACCCAAGCTACTCCTCACTGATGACGCCCAACAAGGCTGAAACATGTCTGGGGATGCTTGTGGTCTCGTGCAAAAGGGATGTGACCTAGCAGTTCGGGTTGGACAACCCCTTTGGGGGTGGAACCAAGCCTGATTTGCATATGGTTTTTCCCCTTTTGTAATGGCTTGGCAGGCGAAGAACGATGGTCTGGAGGGTTGCCCAGAGCAATGCCAGAGGTCAAGATTTATTCTAAACCTTCCAGCCATCAACTCTTTTATTTTGCTATTGTCACCCTGAGTGGGAAGAGTATGCCCAGACGTGGGTCCCTTGCCTGCTGGGCCTAGAGACCCAAGCTACTCCTCACTGATGACGCCCAACAAGGCTGAAACATGTCTGGGGATGCTTGTGGTCTCGTGCAAAAGGGATGTGACCTAGCAGTTCGGGCTGGACTACCCCTTTGGGGGTGGGACCTAGCCTGATTTGCATATGGTTTTTCCCCTTTTGTAATGGCTTGGCAGGCGAAGAACGATAGTCTGGAGGGTTGCCCAGAGCAATGCCAGAGGTCAAGATTTATTCTAAACCTTCCAGCCATCAACTCTTTTGTTTTGCTATTGTCACCCCGAGTGGGAAGGGTATGCCCAGACGTGGGTCCCTTGCCTGCTGGGCCTAGAGACCCAAGCTACTCCTCACTGATGACGCCCAACAAGGCTGAAACATGTCTGGGGATGCTTGTGGTCTCGTGCAAAAGGGATGTGACCTAGCAGTTTGGGCTGGACTACCCCTTTGGGGGTGGGACCAAGCCTGATTTGCATATGGTTTTTCCCCTTTTGTAATGGCTTGGCAGGCGAAGAACGATGGTCTGGAGGGTTGCCCAGAGCAATGCCAGAGGTCAAGATTTATTCTAAACCTTCCAGCCATCAACTCTTTTGTTTTGCTATTGTCACCCCGAGTGGGAAGGGTATGCCCAGACGTGGGTCCCTTGCCTGCTGGGCCTAGAGACCCAAGCTACTCCTCACTGATGACGCCCAACAAGGCTGAAACATGTCTGGGGATGCTTGTGGTCTCGTGCAAAAGGGATGTGACCTAGCATTCGGGTTGGACTACCCCTTTGGGGGTGGAATCAAGCCTGATTTGCATATGGTTTTTCCCCTTTTGTAATGGCTTGGCAGGCGAAGAACGATGGTCTGGAGGGTTGCCCAGAGCAATGCCAGAGGTCAAGATTTATTCTAAACCTTCCAGCCATCAACTCTTTTGTTTTGCTATTGTCACCCCGAGTGGGAAGGGTATGCCCAGACGTGGGTCCCTTGCCTGCTGGGCCTAGAGACCCAAGCTACTCCTCACTGATGACGCCCAACAAGGCTGAAACATGTCTGGGGATGCTTGTGGTCTAGTGCAAAAGGGATGTGACCTAGCAGTTTGGGCTGGACTACCCCTTTGGGGGTGGGACCAAGCCTGATTTGCATATGGTTTTTCCCCTTTTGTAATGGCTTGGCAGGCGAAGAACGATGGTCTGGAGGGTTGCCCAGAGCAATGCCAGAGGTCAAGATTTATTCTAAACCTTCCAGCCATCAACTCTTTTGTTTTGCTATTGTCACCCCGAGTGGGAAGGGTATGCCCAGACGTGGGTCCCTTGCCTGCTGGGCCTAGAGACCCAAGCTACTCCTCACTGATGACGCCCAACAAGGCTGAAACATGTCTGGGGATGCTTGTGGTCTCGTGCAAAAGGGATGTGACCTAGCATTCGGGTTGGACTACCCCTTTGGGGGTGGAATCAAGCCTGATTTGCATATGGTTTTTCCCCTTTTGTAATGGCTTGGCAGGCGAAGAACGATGGTCTGGAGGGTTGCCCAGAGCAATGCCAGAGGTCAAGATTTATTCTAAACCTTCCAGCCATCAACTCTTTTGTTTTGCTATTGTCACCCCGAGTGGGAAGGGTATGCCCAGACGTGGGTCCCTTGCCTGCTGGGCCTAGAGACCCAAGCTACTCCTCACTGATGACGCCCAACAAGGCTGAAACATGTCTGGGGATGCTTGTGGTCTCGTGCAAAAGGGATGTGACCTAGCAGTTCCGGTTGGACTACCCCTTTGGGGGTGGGACCAAGCCTGATTTGCATATGGTTTTTCCCCTTTTGTAATGGCTTGGCAGGCGAAGAACGATGGTCTGGAGGGTTGCCCAGAGCAATGCCAGAGGTCAAGATTTATTCTAAACCTTCCAGCCATCAACTCTTTTGTTTTGCTATTGTCACCCTGAGTGGGAAGGGTATGCCCAGACGTGGGTCCCTTGCCTGCTGGGCCTAGAGACCCAAGCTACTCCTCACTGATGACGCCCAACAAGGCTGAAACATGTCTGGGGATGCTTGTGGTCTCGTGCAAAAGGGATGTGACCTAGCAGTTCGGGTTGGACTACCCCTTTGGGGGTGGAACCAAGCCTGATTTTCATATGGTTTTTCCCCTTTTGTAATGGCTTGGCAGGCGAAGAACGATGGTCTGGAGGGTTGCCCAGAGCAATGCCAGAGGTCAAGATTTATTCTAAACCTTCCAGCCATCAACTCTTTTGTTTTGCTATTGTCACCCCGAGTGGGAGGGTATGCCCAGACGTGGGTCCCTTGCCTGCTGGGCCTAGAGACCGAAGCTACTCCTCACTGATGACGCCCAACAAGGCTGAAACATGTCTGGGGTTGCTTGTGGTCTTGTGCAAAAGGGATGTGACCTAGCAGTTCGGGCTGGACTACCCCTTTGGGGGTGGGACCAAGCCTGATTTGCATATCGTTTTTCCCCCTTTGTAATGGCTTGGCAGGCGAAGAACGATGGTCTGGAGGGTTGCCCAGAGCAATGCCAGAGGTCAAGATTTATTCTAAACCTTCCAGCCATCAACTCTTTTGTTTTGCTATTGTCAACCCGAGTGGGAAGGGTATGCCCAGACGTGGGTCCCATGCCTGCTGGGCCTAGAGACCCAAGCTACTCCTCACTGATGACGCCCAACAAGGCTGAAACATGTCTGGGGATGCTTGTGGTCTCGTGCAAAAGGGATGTGACCTAGCACTTCGGGCTGGACTACCCGTTTGGGGGTGGGACCAAGCCTGATTTGCATATGGTTTTTCCCCTTTTGTAATGGCTTGGCAGGCGAAGAACGATGGTCTGGAGGGTTGCCCAGAGCAATGCCAGAGGTCAAGATTTATTCTAAACCTTCCAGCCATCAACTCTTTTGTTTTCCTATTGTCACCCCGAGTGGGAAGGGTATTCCCAGACGTGGGTCCCTTGCCTGCTGGGCCTAGAGACCCAAGCTACTCCTCACTGATGACGCCCAACAAGGCTGAAACATGTCTGGGGATGCTTGTGGTCTCGTGCAAAAGGGATGTGACCTAGCAGTTCGGGTTGGACTACCCTTTTGGGGGTGGAACCAAGCCTGATTTGCATATGGTTTTCCCCTTTTGTAATGGCTTGGCAGGCGAAGAACGATGGTCTGGAGGGTTGCCCAGAGCAATGCCAGAGGTCAAGATTTATTCTAAACCTTCCAGCCATCAACTCTTTTGTTTTGCTATTGTCACCCCGAGTGGGAAGGGTATGCCCAGACGTGGGTCCCTTGCCTGCTGGGCCTAGAGACCCAAGCTACTCCTCACTGATGACGCCCAACAAGGCTGAAACATGTCTGGGGATGCTTGTGGTCTCGTGCAAAAGGGATGTGACCTAGCACTTCGGGCTGGACTACCCCTTTGGGGGTGGGACCAAGCCTGATTTGCATATGGTTTTTCCCCTTTTGTAATGGCTTGGCAGGCGAAGAACGATGGGCTGGAGGGTTGCCCAGAGCAATGCCAGAGGTCAAGATTTATTCTAAACCTTCCAGCCATCAACTCTTTTGTTTTGCTATTGTCACCCCGAGTGGGAAGGGTGTGCCCAGACGTGGGTCCCTTGCCTGCTGGGCCTAGAGACCCAAGCTACTCCTCACTGATGAGGCCCAACAAGGCTGAAACATGTCTGGAGATGCTTGTGGTCTCGTGCAAAAGGGATGTGACCTAGCAGTTCCGGTTGGACTACCCCTTTGGGGGTGGGACCAAGCCTGATTTGCATATGGTTTTTCCCCTTTTGTGGTGGCTTGGCAGGCGAAGAACGATGGTCTGGAGGGTTGCCCAGAGCAATGCCAGAGGTCAAGATTTATTCTAAACCTTCCAGCCATCAACTCTTTTGTTTTGCTATTGTCACCCCGAGTGGGAAGGGTATGCCCAGACATGAGTCCCTTGCCTGCTGGGCCTAGAGATCCAAGCTACTCCTCACTGATGACGCACAACAAGGCTGAAACATCTCTGGGGATGCTTGTGGTCTCGTGCAAAAAGGATGTGACCTAGCAGTTCGGGCTGGACTACCCCTTTGGGGGTGGGACCAAGCCTGATTTGCATATGGGTTTTCCCCTTTTGTAATGGCTTGGCAGGCGAAGAACGATGGTCTGGAGGGTTGCCCAGAGCAATGCCAGAGGTCAAGATGTATTCTAAACCTTCCAGCCATCAACTCTTTTGTTTTGCTATTGTCACCCCAGTGTGAAGGGCATGCCCAGACGTGGGTCCCTTGCCTGCTGGGCCTAGAGACCCAAGCTACTCCTCACTGATGACGCCCAACAAGGCTGAAACATGTCTGGGGATGCTTGTGTTCTCATGCAAAAGGGATGTGATCTAGCAGTTCGGGCTGGACTACCCCTTTGGGAGTGGAACCAAGCCTGATTTGCATATGGTTTTTCCCCTTTTGTAATGGCTTGGCAGGCGAAGACCGATGGTCTGGAGGGTTGCTCAGGGCAATGCCAGAGGTCAAGATTTATTCTAAACCTTCCAGCCATCAACTCTTTTGTTTTGCTATTCTCACCAAGAGTGGGAAGGGTATGCCCAGACGTGGGCCCCTTGCCTGCTGGGCCTAGAGACCCAAGCTACTCCTCACTGATGACGCCCAACAAGGCTGAAACATGTCTGGGGATGCTTGTGGTCTCGTCCAAAAGGGATGTGACCTAGCAGTTCTGGCTGGACTACCCCTTTGGGGGTGGGACCAAGCCTGATTTGCATATGGTTTATCCCCTTTTGTAATGGCTTGGCAGGCGAAGAACGATGGTCTGGAGGGTTGCCCAGAGCAATGCCAGAGGTCAAGATTTATTCTAAACCTTCCAGCCATCAACTCTTTTGTTTTGCTATTGTCACCCCGAGTGGGAAGAGTATGCCCAGACGTGGGTCCCTTGCCTGCTGGGCCTAGAGACCCAAGCTACTCCTCACTGATGACGCCCAACAAGGCTGAAACATTTCTGGGGATGCTTGTGGTCTCGTGCAAAAGGGATGTGACATAGCAGTTCGGGCTGGACTACCCCTTTGGGGGTGGGACCAAGCCTGATTTGCATATGGATTTTCTCCTTTTGTAATGGCTTGGCAGGCGAAGAACGATGGTCTGGAGGGTTGCCCAGAGCAATGCCAGAGGTCAAGATTTATTCTAAACCTTCCAGCCATCAACTCTTTTGTTTTGCTATTGTCACCCCGAGTGGGAAGGGTATGCCCAGACGTGGGTCCCTTGCCTGCGGGGCCTAGAGACCCAAGCTACTCCTCACTGATGATGCCCAACAAGGCTGAAACATGTCTGGGGATGCTTGTGATCTCGTGCAAAAGGGATGTGACCTAGCAGTTCGGGCTGGACTACCCCTTTGGGGGTGGGACCAAGCCTGATTTGCATATGGTTTTTCCCCTTTTGTAATGGCTTGGTAGGCGAAGAACGATGGTCTGGAGGGTTGCCCAGAGCAATGCCAGAGGTCAAGATTTATTCTAAACCTTCCAGCCATCAACGCTTTTGTTTTGCTATTGTCACCCCGAGTGGGAAGGGTATGCCCAGACGTGGGTCCCTTGCCTGCTGGGCCTAGAGATCCAAGCTACTCCTCACTGATGACGCCCAACAAGGCTGAAACATGTCTGGGGATGCTTGTGGTCTCGTGCAAAAGGGATGTGACCTAGCAGTTCGGGCTGGACTACCCCTTTGGGGGTGGGACCAAGCCTGATTTGCATATGGGTTTTCCCCTTTTGTAATGGCTTGGCAGGCGAAGAACGATGGTCTGGAGGGTTGCCCAGAGCAATGCCAGAGGTCAAGATGTATTCTAAACCTTCCAGCCATCAACTCTTTTGTTTTGCTATTGTCACCCCAGTGTGAAGGGCATGCCCAGACGTGGGTCCCTTGCCTGCTGGGCCTAGAGACCCAAGCTACTCCTCACTGATGACGCCCAACAAGGCTGAAACATGTCTGGGGATGCTTGTGGTCTCGTCCAAAAGGGATGTGACCTAGCAGTTCTGGCTGGACTACCCCTTTGGGGGTGGGACCAAGCCTGATTTGCATATGGTTTTTCCCCTTTTGTAAGGGCTTGGCAGGCGAAGAACGATGGTCTGGAGGGTTGCCCAGAGCAATGCCAGAGGTCAAGATTTATTCTAAACCTTCCAGCCATCAACTCTATTGTTTTGCTATTGTCACCCCGAGTGTGAATGGTATGCCCAGACGTGCGTCCCTTGCCTGCTGGGCCTAGAGACCCAAGCTACTCCTCACTGATGATGCCCAACAAGGCTGAAACATGTCTGGGGATGCTTGTGGTCTCGTGCAAAAGGGATGTGACCTAGCAATTCGGGCTGAACTACCCCTTTGGGGGTGGGACCAAGCCTGATTTGCATATGGTTTTTCCCCTTTTGTAATGGCTTGGCAGGCGAAGAACGATGGTGTGGAGGGTTGCCCAGAGCAATGCCAGAGGTCAAGATTTATTCTAAACCTTCCAGCCATCAACTCTTTTGTTTTGCTATTGTCACCCCGAGTGCGAAGGGTATGCCCAGACGTGGGTCCCTTGCCTGCTGGGCCTAGAGACCCAAGCTACTCCTCACTGATGATGCCCAACAAGGCTGAAACATGTCTGGGGATGCTTGTGGTCTCGTGCAAAAGGGATGTGACCTAGCAGTTCGGGCTGGACTACCCCTTTGGGGGTGGGACCAAGCCTGATTTGCATATGGTTTTTCCCCTTTTGTAATGGCTTGGCAGGCGAAGAACGATGGTCTGGAGGGTTGCCCAGAGCAATGCCAGAGGTCAAGATTTATTCTAAACCTTCCAGCCATCAACTCTTTTGTTTTGCTATTGTCACCCCGAGTGGGAAGGGTATGCCCAGACATGGGTCCCTTGCCTGCTGGGCCTAGAGACCCAAGCTACTCCTCACTGATGACGCCCAACAAGGCTGAAACATGTCTGGGGATGCTTGTGGTCTCGTGCAAAAGGGGTGTGACCTAGCAGTTCGGGCTGGACTACCCCTTTGGGGGTGGGACCAAGCCTGATTTGCATATGGTTTTTCCCCTTTTGTAATGGCTTGGCAGGCGAAGAACGATGGTCTGGAGGGTTGCCCAGAGCAATGCCAGAGGTCGAGATGTATTCTAAACCTTCCAGCCATCAACTCTTTTGTGTTGCTATTGTCACCCTAGTGTGAAGGGCATGCCCAGACGTGGGTCCCTTGCCCGCTGGGCCTAGAGACCCAAGCTACTCCTCACTGATGACGCCCAACAAGGCTGAAACATGTCTGGGGATGCTTGTGGTCTTGTGCAAAAGGGATGTGACCTAGCAGTTCGGGCTGGACTACCCCTTTGGGAGTGGAACCAAGCCTGATTTGCATATGGTTTTTCCCCTTTTGTAATGGCTTGGCAGGCGAAGACCGATGGTCTGGAGGGTTGCTCAGAGCAATGCCAGAGGTCAAGATTTATTCTAAACCTTCCAGCCATCAACTCTTTTGTTTTGCTATTGTCGCCCGAGTGGGAAGGGTATGCCCAGACGTGGGCCCCTTGCCTGCTGGGCCTAGAGACCCAAGCTACTCCTCACTGATGACGCCCAACAAGGCTGAAACATGTCTGGGGATGCTTGTGGTCTCGTGCAAAAGGGATGTGACCTAGCAGTTCGGGCTGGACTACCCCTTTGGGGGTGGGACCAAGCCTGATTTGCATATGGTTTTTCCCCTTTTGTAATGGCTTGGCAGGCGAAGAACCATGGTCCGGAGGGTTGCCCAGAGCAATGCCAGAGGTCAAGATTTATTCTAAACCTTCCAGCCATCAACTCTTTTGTTTTGCTATTGTCACCCCGAGTGGGAAGGGTATGCCCAGACGTGGGTCCCTTGCCTGCTGGGCCTAGAGACCCAAGCTACTCCTCACTGTTGATGCCCAACAAGGCTGAAACATGTCTGGGGATGCTTGTGGTCTCGTGCAAAAGGGATGTGACCTAGCAGTTTGGGCTGGACTACCCCTTTGGGGGTGGGACCAAGCCTGATTTGCATATGGCTTTTCTCCTTTTGTAATGGTTTGGCAGGCGAAGAACGATGGTCTGGAGGGTTGCCCAGAGCAATGCCAGAGGTCAAGATTTATTCTAAACCTTCCAGCCATCAACTCTTTTGTTTTGCTATTGTCACCCCGAGTGGGAAGGGTATGCCCAGACGTGGGTCCCTTGCCTGCTGGGCCTAGAGACCCAAGCTACTCCTCACTGATGACGCCCAACAAGGCTGAAACATGTCTGGGGATGCTTGTGGTCTCGTGCAAAAGGGATGTGACCTAGCAGTTCGGGCTGGACTACCCCTTTGGGGGTGGGACCAAGCCTGATTTGCATATGGTTTTTCCCCTTTTGTAATGGCTTGGCAGGCGAAGAACGATGGTCTGGAGGGTTGCCCAGAGCAATGCCAGAGGTCAAGATTTATTCTAAACCTTCCAGCCATCAACTCTTTTGTTTTGCTATTGTCACCACGAGTGGGAAGGGTATGCCCAGACGTGGGTCCCTTGCCTGCTGGGCCTAGAGACCCAAGCTACTCCTCACTGATGACGCCCAACAAGGCTGAAACATGTCTGGGGATGCTTGTGGTCTCGTGCAAAAGGGATGTGACCTAGCAGTTCGGGCTGGACTACCCCTTTGGGGGTGGGACCAAGCCTGATTTGCATATCGTTTTTCCCCTTTTGTAATGGCTTGGCAGGCGAAGAACGATGGTCTGGAGGGTTGCCCAGAGCAATGCCAGAGGTCAAGATTTATTCTAAACCTTCCAGCCATCAACTCTATTGTTTTGCTATTGTCACCCCGAGTGGGAAGGGTATGCCCAGACGTGGGTCCCTTGGCTGCTGGGCCTAGAGACCCAAGCTACTCCTCACTGATGACGCCCAACAAGGCTGAAACATGTCTGGGGATGCTTGTGGTCTCGTGCAAAAGGGATGTGACCTAGCAGTTCGGGCTGGACTACCCCTTTGGGGGTGGGACCAAGCCTGATTTGCATATGGTTTTTCCCCTTTTGTAATGGCTTGGCAGGCGAAGAACGATGTTCTGGAGGGTTGCCCAGAGCAATGCCAGAGGTCAAGATTTATTCTAAACCTTCCAGCCATCAACTCTTTTGTTTTGCTATTGTCACCCCGAGTGGGAAGGGTATGCCCAGACGTGGGTCCCTTGCCTGCTGGGCCTAGAGACCCAAGCTACTCCTCAGTGATGATGCCCAACAAGGCTGAAACATGTCTGGGGTTGCTTGTGGTCTTGTGCAAAAGGGATGTGACCTAGCAGTTCGGGCTGGACTACCCCTTTGGAGGTGGGACCAAGCCTGATTTGCATATCATTTTTCCCCTTTTGTAATGGCTTGGCAGGCGAATAACGATGGTCTGGAGGGTTTGAACGATGGTCTGGAGGGTTGCCCAGAGCAATGCCAGAGTTCAAGATTTATTCTAAACCTTCCAGCCATCAACTCTTTTGTTTTGCTATTGTCACCCCGAGTGGGAAGGGTATGCCCAGACGTGGGTCCCTTGCCTGCTGGGCCTAGAGACCCAAGCTACTCCTCACTGATGACGCCCAACAAGGCTGAAACATGTCTGGGGATGCTTGTAGTCTCGTGCAAAAGGGATGTGACCTAGCAGTTCGGGCTGGACTACCCCTTTGGGGGTGGGACCAAGCCTGATTTGCATATGGTTTTTCCCCTTTTGTAATGGCTTGGTAGGCGAAGAACGATGGTCTGTAGGGTTGCCCAGAGCAATGCCAGATGTCAAGATTTATTCTAAACCTTCCAGCCATCAACTCTTTTGTTTTGCTATTGTCACCCCGAGTGGGAAGGGTATGCCCAGACGTGGGTCCCTTGCCTGCTGGGCCTAGAGACCCAAGCTACTCCTCACTGATGACACCCAACAAGGCTGAAACATGTCTCGGGATGCTTGTGGTCTCGTGCAAAAGGGATGTGACCTAGCAGTTCGGGTTGGACTACCCCTTTGGGGGTGAAACCAAGCCTGATTTGCATATGGTTTTTCCCCTTTTGTAATGGCTTGGCAGGCGAAGAACGATGGTCTGGAGGGTTGCCCAGAGCAATGCCAGAGGTCAAGATTTATTCTAAACCTTCCAGCCATCAACTCTTTTGTTTTGCTATTGTCACCCCGAGTGGGAAGGGTATGCCCAGACGTGGGTCCCTTGCCTGCTGGGCCTAGAGACCCAAGCTACTACTCACTGATGACGCCCAACAAGGCTGAAACATGTCTGGGGATGCTTGTGGTCTCGTGCAAAAGGGATGTGACCTAGCACTTCTGGCTGGACTACCCCTTTGGGGGTGGGACCAAGCCTGATTTGCATATGGTTTTTCCCCTTTTGTAATGGCTTGGCAGGCGAAGAATGATGGGCTGGAGGGTTGCCCAGAGCAATGCCAGAGGTCAAGATTTATTCTAAACCTTCCAGCCATCAACTCTTTTGTTTTGCTATTGTCATCCCGAGTGGGAAGGGTATGCCCAGACGTGGGTCCCTTGCCTGCTGGGCCTAGAGACCCAAGCTACTCCTCACTGATGACGCCCAACAAGGCTGAAACATGTCTGGAGATGCTTGTGGTATCGTGCAAAAGGGATGTGACCTAGCAGTTCCGGTTGGACTACCCCTTTGGGGGTGGGACCAAGCCTGATTTGCATATGGTTTTTCCCCTTTTGTAATGGCTTGGCAGGCGAAGAACGATGGTCTGCAGGGTTGCCCAGAGCAATGCCAGAGGTCAAGATTTATTCTAAACCTTCCAGCCATCAACTCTTTTGTTTTGCTATTGTCACCCCGAGTGGGAAGGGTATGCCCAGACGTGGGTCCCTTGCCTGCTGGGCCTAGAGACCCAAGCTACTCCTCACTGATGACGCCCAACAAGGCTGAAACATGTCTGGGGATGCTTGTGGTCTCGTGCAAAAGGGATGTGACCTAGCAGTTCGGGTTGGACAACCCCTTTGGGGGTGGAACCAAGCCTGATTTGCATATGGTTTTTCCCCTTTTGTAATGGCTTGGCAGGCGAAGAACGATGGTCTGGAGGGTTGCCCAGAGCAATGCCAGAGGTCAAGATTTATTCTAAACCTTCCAGCCATCAACTCTTTTGTTTTGCTATTGTCACCCTGAGTGGGAAGAGTATGCCCAGACGTGGGTCCCTTGCCTGCTGGGCCTAGAGACCCAAGCTACTCCTCACTGATGACGCCCAACAAGGCTGAAACATGTCTGGGGATGCTTGTGGTCTCGTGCAAAAGGGATGTGACCTAGCAGTTCGGGCTGGACTACCCCTTTGGGGGTGGGACCTAGCCTGATTTGCATATGGTTTTTCCCCTTTTGTAATGGCTTGGCAGGCGAAGAACGATAGTCTGGAGGGTTGCCCAGAGCAATGCCAGAGGTCAAGATTTATTCTAAACCTTCCAGCCATCAACTCTTTTGTTTTGCTATTGTCACCCCGAGTGGGAAGGGTATGCCCAGACGTGGGTCCCTTGCCTGCTGGGCCTAGAGACCCAAGCTACTCCTCACTGATGACGCCCAACAAGGCTGAAACATGTCTGGGGATTCTTGTGGTCTCGTGCAAAAGGGATGTGACCTAGCAGTTTGGGCTGGACTACCCCTTTGGGGGTGGGACCAAGCCTGATTTGCATATGGTTTTTCCCCTTTTGTAATGGCTTGGCAGGCGAAGAACGATGGTCTGGAGGGTTGCCCAGAGCAATGCCAGAGGTCAAGATTTATTCTAAACCTTCCAGCCATCAACTCTTTTGTTTTGCTATTGTCACCCCGAGTGGGAAGGGTATGCCCAGACGTGGGTCCCTTGCCTGCTGGGCCTAGAGACCCAAGCTACTCCTCACTGATGACGCCCAACAAGGCTGAAACATGTCTGGGGATGCTTGTGGTCTCGTGCAAAAGGGATGTGACCTAGCATTCGGGTTGGACTACCCCTTTGGGGGTGGAATCAAGCCTGATTTGCATATGGTTTTTCCCCTTTTGTAATGGCTTGGCAGGCGAAGAACGATGGTCTGGAGGGTTGCACAGAGCAATGCCAGAGGTCAAGATTTATTCTAAACCTTCCAGCCATCAACTCTTTTGTTTTGCTATTGTCACCCCGAGTGGGAAGGGTATGCCCAGACGTGGGTCCCTTGCCTGCTGGGCCTAGAGACCCAAGCTACTCCTCACTGATGACGCCCAACAAGGCTGAAACATGTCTGGGGATGCTTGTGGTCTCGTGCAAAAGGGATGTGACCTAGCAGTTCCGGTTGGACTACCCCTTTGGGGGTGGGACCAAGCCTGATTTGCATATGGTTTTTCCCCTTTTGTAATGGCTTGGCAGGCGAAGAACGATGGTCTGGAGGGTTGCCCAGAGCAATGCCAGAGGTCAAGATTTATTCTAAACCTTCCAGCCATCAACTCTTTTGTTTTGCTATTGTCACCCCGAGTGGGAAGGGTATGCCCAGACGTGGGTCCCTTGCCTGCTGGGCCTAGAGACCCAAGCTACTCCTCACTGATGATGCCCAACAAGGCTGAAACATGTCTGGGGATGCTTGTGGTCTCGTGCAAAAGGGATGTGACCTAGCAGTTCGGGTTGGACTACCCCTTTGGGGGTGGAACCAAGCCTGATTTTCATATGGTTTTTCCCCTTTTGTAATGGCTTGGCAGGCGAAGAACGATGGTCTGGAGGGTTGCCCAGAGCAATGCCAGAGGTCAAGATTTATTCTAAACCTTCCAGCCATCAACTCTTTTGTTTTGCTATTGTCACCCCGAGTGGGAGGGTATGCCCAGACGTGGGTCCCTTGCCTGCTGGGCCTAGAGACCGAAGCTACTCCTCACTGATGACGCCCAACAAGGCTGAAACATGTCTGGGGTTGCTTGTGGTCTTGTGCAAAAGGGATGTGGCCTAGCAGTTCGGGCTGGACTACCCCTTTGGGGGTGGGACCAAGCCTGATTTGCATATCGTTTTTCCCCTTTTGTAATGGCTTGGCAGGCGAAGAACGATGGTCTGGAGGGTTGCCCAGAGCAATGCCAGAGGTCAAGATTTATTCTAAACCTTCCAGCCATCAACTCTTTTGTTTTGCTATTGTCACCCCGAGTGGGAAGGGTATGCCCAGACGTGGGTCCCATGCCTGCTGGGCCTAGAGACCCAAGCTACTCCTCACTGATGACGCCCAACAAGGCTGAAACATGTCTGGGGATGCTTGTGGTCTCGTGCAAAAGGGATGTGACCTAGCACTTCGGGCTGGACTACCCGTTTGGGGGTGGGACCAAGCCTGATTTGCATATGGTTTTTCCCCTTTTGTAATGGCTTGGCAGGTGAAGAACGATGGTCTGGAGGGTTGCCCAGAGCAATGCCAGAGGTCAAGATTTATTCTAAACCTTCCAGCCATCAACTCTATTGTTTTGCTATTGTCACCCCGAGTGGGAAGGGTATGCCCAGACGTGGGTCCCTTGGCTGCTGGGCCTAGAGACCCAAGCTACTCCTCACTGATGACGCCCAACAAGGCTGAAACATGTCTGGGGATGCTTGTGGTCTCGTGCAAAAGGGATGTGACCTAGCAGTTCGGGCTGGACTACCCCTTTGGGGGTGGGACCAAGCCTGATTTGCATATGGTTTTTCCCCTTTTGTAATGGCTTGGCAGGCGAAGAACGATGTTCTGGAGGGTTGCCCAGAGCAATGCCAGAGGTCAAGATTTATTCTAAACCTTCCAGCCATCAACTCTTTTGTTTTGCTATTGTCACCCCGAGTGGGAAGGGTATGCCCAGACGTGGGTCCCTTGCCTGCTGGGCCTAGAGACCCAAGCTACTCCTCAGTGATGATGCCCAACAAGGCTGAAACATGTCTGGGGTTGCTTGTGGTCTTGTGCAAAAGGGATGTGACCTAGCAGTTCGGGCTGGACTACCCCTTTGGAGGTGGGACCAAGCCTGATTTGCATATCATTTTTCCCCTTTTGTAATGGCTTGGCAGGCGAATAACGATGGTCTGGAGGGTTTGAACGATGGTCTGGAGGGTTGCCCAGAGCAATGCCAGAGTTCAAGATTTATTCTAAACCTTCCAGCCATCAACTCTTTTGTTTTGCTATTGTCACCCCGAGTGGGAAGGGTATGCCCAGACGTGGGTCCCTTGCCTGCTGGGCCTAGAGACCCAAGCTACTCCTCACTGATGACGCCCAACAAGGCTGAAACATGTCTGGGGATGCTTGTAGTCTCGTGCAAAAGGGATGTGACCTAGCAGTTCGGGCTGGACTACCCCTTTGGGGGTGGGACCAAGCCTGATTTGCATATGGTTTTTCCCCTTTTGTAATGGCTTGGTAGGCGAAGAACGATGGTCTGTAGGGTTGCCCAGAGCAATGCCAGATGTCAAGATTTATTCTAAACCTTCCAGCCATCAACTCTTTTGTTTTGCTATTGTCACCCCGAGTGGGAAGGGTATGCCCAGACGTGGGTCCCTTGCCTGCTGGGCCTAGAGACCCAAGCTACTCCTCACTGATGACACCCAACAAGGCTGAAACATGTCTCGGGATGCTTGTGGTCTCGTGCAAAAGGGATGTGACCTAGCAGTTCGGGTTGGACTACCCCTTTGGGGGTGAAACCAAGCCTGATTTGCATATGGTTTTTCCCCTTTTGTAATGGCTTGGCAGGCGAAGAACGATGGTCTGGAGGGTTGCCCAGAGCAATGCCAGAGGTCAAGATTTATTCTAAACCTTCCAGCCATCAACTCTTTTGTTTTGCTATTGTCACCCCGAGTGGGAAGGGTATGCCCAGACGTGGGTCCCTTGCCTGCTGGGCCTAGAGACCCAAGCTACTACTCACTGATGACGCCCAACAAGGCTGAAACATGTCTGGGGATGCTTGTGGTCTCGTGCAAAAGGGATGTGACCTAGCACTTCTGGCTGGACTACCCCTTTGGGGGTGGGACCAAGCCTGATTTGCATATGGTTTTTCCCCTTTTGTAATGGCTTGGCAGGCGAAGAATGATGGGCTGGAGGGTTGCCCAGAGCAATGCCAGAGGTCAAGATTTATTCTAAACCTTCCAGCCATCAACTCTTTTGTTTTGCTATTGTCATCCCGAGTGGGAAGGGTATGCCCAGACGTGGGTCCCTTGCCTGCTGGGCCTAGAGACCCAAGCTACTCCTCACTGATGACGCCCAACAAGGCTGAAACATGTCTGGAGATGCTTGTGGTATCGTGCAAAAGGGATGTGACCTAGCAGTTCCGGTTGGACTACCCCTTTGGGGGTGGGACCAAGCCTGATTTGCATATGGTTTTTCCCCTTTTGTAATGGCTTGGCAGGCGAAGAACGATGGTCTGCAGGGTTGCCCAGAGCAATGCCAGAGGTCAAGATTTATTCTAAACCTTCCAGCCATCAACTCTTTTGTTTTGCTATTGTCACCCCGAGTGGGAAGGGTATGCCCAGACGTGGGTCCCTTGCCTGCTGGGCCTAGAGACCCAAGCTACTCCTCACTGATGACGCCCAACAAGGCTGAAACATGTCTGGGGATGCTTGTGGTCTCGTGCAAAAGGGATGTGACCTAGCAGTTCGGGTTGGACAACCCCTTTGGGGGTGGAACCAAGCCTGATTTGCATATGGTTTTTCCCCTTTTGTAATGGCTTGGCAGGCGAAGAACGATGGTCTGGAGGGTTGCCCAGAGCAATGCCAGAGGTCAAGATTTATTCTAAACCTTCCAGCCATCAACTCTTTTGTTTTGCTATTGTCACCCCGAGTGGGAAGGGTATGCCCAGACGTGGGTCCCTTGCCTGCTGGGCCTAGAGACCCAAGCTACTACTCACTGATGACGCCCAACAAGGCTGAAACATGTCTGGGGATGCTTGTGGTCTCGTGCAAAAGGGATGTGACCTAGCACTTCTGGCTGGACTACCCCTTTGGGGGTGGGACCAAGCCTGATTTGCATATGGTTTTTCCCCTTTTGTAATGGCTTGGCAGGCGAAGAATGATGGGCTGGAGGGTTGCCCAGAGCAATGCCAGAGGTCAAGATTTATTCTAAACCTTCCAGCCATCAACTCTTTTGTTTTGCTATTGTCATCCCGAGTGGGAAGGGTACGCCCAGACGTGGGTCCCTTGCCTGCTGGGCCTAGAGACCCAAGCTACTCCTCACTGATGACGCCCAACAAGGCTGAAACATGTCTGGAGATGCTTGTGGTATCGTGCAAAAGGGATGTGACCTAGCAGTTCCGGTTGGACTACCCCTTTGGGGGTGGGACCAAGCCTGATTTGCATATGGTTTTTCCCCTTTTGTAATGGCTTGGCAGGCGAAGAACGATGGTCTGCAGGGTTGCCCAGAGCAATGCCAGAGGTCAAGATTTATTCTAAACCTTCCAGCCATCAACTCTTTTGTTTTGCTATTGTCACCCCGAGTGGGAAGGGTATGCCCAGACGTGGGTCCCTTGCCTGCTGGGCCTAGAGACCCAAGCTACTCCTCACTGATGACGCCCAACAAGGCTGAAACATGTCTGGGGATGCTTGTGGTCTCGTGCAAAAGGGATGTGACCTAGCAGTTCGGGTTGGACAACCCCTTTGGGGGTGGAACCAAGCCTGATTTGCATATGGTTTTTCCCCTTTTGTAATGGCTTGGCAGGCGAAGAACGATGGTCTGGAGGGTTGCCCAGAGCAATGCCAGAGGTCAAGATTTATTCTAAACCTTCCAGCCATCAACTCTTTTGTTTTGCTATTGTCACCCTGAGTGGGAAGAGTATGCCCAGACGTGGGTCCCTTGCCTGCTGGGCCTAGAGACCCAAGCTACTCCTCACTGATGACGCCCAACAAGGCTGAAACATGTCTGGGGATGCTTGTGGTCTCGTGCAAAAGGGATGTGACCTAGCAGTTCGGGCTGGACTACCCCTTTGGGGGTGGGACCTAGCCTGATTTGCATATGGTTTTTCCCCTTTTGTAATGGCTTGGCAGGCGAAGAACGATAGTCTGGAGGGTTGCCCAGAGCAATGCCAGAGGTCAAGATTTATTCTAAACCTTCCAGCCATCAACTCTTTTGTTTTGCTATTGTCACCCCGAGTGGGAAGGGTATGCCCAGACGTGGGTCCCTTGCCTGCTGGGCCTAGAGACCCAAGCTACTCCTCACTGATGACGCCCAACAAGGCTGAAACATGTCTGGGGATTCTTGTGGTCTCGTGCAAAAGGGATGTGACCTAGCAGTTTGGGCTGGACTACCCCTTTGGGGGTGGGACCAAGCCTGATTTGCATATGGTTTTTCCCCTTTTGTAATGGCTTGGCAGGCGAAGAACGATGGTCTGGAGGGTTGCCCAGAGCAATGCCAGAGGTCAAGATTTATTCTAAACCTTCCAGCCATCAACTCTTTTGTTTTGCTATTGTCACCCCGAGTGGGAAGGGTATGCCCAGACGTGGGTCCCTTGCCTGCTGGGCCTAGAGACCCAAGCTACTCCTCACTGATGACGCCCAACAAGGCTGAAACATGTCTGGGGATGCTTGTGGTCTCGTGCAAAAGGGATGTGACCTAGCATTCGGGTTGGACTACCCCTTTGGGGGTGGAATCAAGCCTGATTTGCATATGGTTTTTCCCCTTTTGTAATGGCTTGGCAGGCGAAGAACGATGGTCTGGAGGGTTGCCCAGAGCAATGCCAGAGGTCAAGATTTATTCTAAACCTTCCAGCCATCAACTCTTTTGTTTTGCTATTGTCACCCCGAGTGGGAAGGGTATGCCCAGACGTGGGTCCCTTGCCTGCTGGGCCTAGAGACCCAAGCTACTCCTCACTGATGACGCCCAACAAGGCTGAAACATGTCTGGGGATGCTTGTGGTCTCGTGCAAAAGGGATGTGACCTAGCAGTTCCGGTTGGACTACCCCTTTGGGGGTGGGACCAAGCCTGATTTGCATATGGTTTTTCCCCTTTTGTAATGGCTTGGCAGGCGAAGAACGATGGTCTGGAGGGTTGCCCAGAGCAATGCCAGAGGTCAAGATTTATTCTAAACCTTCCAGCCATCAACTCTTTTGTTTTGCTATTGTCACCCCGAGTGGGAAGGGTATGCCCAGACGTGGGTCCCTTGCCTGCTGGGCCTAGAGACCCAAGCTACTCCTCACTGATGATGCCCAACAAGGCTGAAACATGTCTGGGGATGCTTGTGGTCTCGTGCAAAAGGGATGTGACCTAGCAGTTCGGGTTGGACTACCCCTTTGGGGGTGGAACCAAGCCTGATTTTCATATGGTTTTTCCCCTTTTGTAATGGCTTGGCAGGCGAAGAACGATGGTCTGGAGGGTTGCCCAGAGCAATGCCAGAGGTCAAGATTTATTCTAAACCTTCCAGCCATCAACTCTTTTGTTTTGCTATTGTCACCCCGAGTGGGAGGGTATGCCCAGACGTGGGTCCCTTGCCTGCTGGGCCTAGAGACCGAAGCTACTCCTCACTGATGACGCCCAACAAGGCTGAAACATGTCTAGGGTTGCTTGTGGTCTTGTGCAAAAGGGATGTGGCCTAGCAGTTCGGGCTGGACTACCCCTTTGGGGGTGGGACCAAGCCTGATTTGCATATCGTTTTTCCCCTTTTGTAATGGCTTGGCAGGCGAAGAACGATGGTCTGGAGGGTTGCCCAGAGCAATGCCAGAGGTCAAGATTTATTCTAAACCTTCCAGCCATCAACTCTTTTGTTTTGCTATTGTCACCCCGAGTGGGAAGGGTATGCCCAGACGTGGGTCCCATGCCTGCTGGGCCTAGAGACCCAAGCTACTCCTCACTGATGACGCCCAACAAGGCTGAAACATGTCTGGGGATGCTTGTGGTCTCGTGCAAAAGGGATGTGACCTAGCACTTCGGGCTGGACTACCCGTTTGGGGGTGGGACCAAGCCTGATTTGCATATGGTTTTTCCCCTTTTGTAATGGCTTGGCAGGTGAAGAACGATGGTCTGGAGGGTTGCCCAGAGCAATGCCAGAGGTCAAGATTTATTCTAAACCTTCCAGCCATCAACTCTTTTGTTTTGCTATTGTCACCCCGAGTGGGAAGGGTATTCCCAGACGTGGGTCCCTTGCCTGCTGGGCCTAGAGACCCAAGCTACTCCTCACTGATGACGCCCAACAAGGCTGAAACATGTCTGGGGATGCTTGTGGTCTCGTGCAAAAGGGATGTGACCTAGCAGTTCGGGTTGGACTACCCTTTTGGGGGTGGAACCAAGCCTGATTTGCATATGGTTTTCCCCTTTTGTAATGGCTTGGCAGGCGAAGAACGATGGTCTGGAGGGTTGCCCAGAGCAATGCCAGAGGTCAAGATTTATTCTAAACCTTCCAGCCATCAACTCTTTTGTTTTGCTATTGTCACCCCGAGTGGGAAGGGTATGCCCAGACGTGGGTCCCTTGCCTGCTGGGCCTAGAGACCCAAGCTACTCCTCACTGATGACGCCCAACAAGGCTGAAACATGTCTGGGGATGCTTGTGGTCTCGTGCAAAAGGGATGTGACCTAGCACTTCGGGCTGGACTACCCCTTTGGGGGTGGGACCAAGCCTGATTTGCATATGGTTTTTCCCCTTTTGTAATGGCTTGGCAGGCGAAGAACGATGGGCTGGAGGGTTGCCCAGAGCAATGCCAGAGGTCAAGATTTATTCTAAACCTTCCAGCCATCAACTCTTTTGTTTTGCTATTGTCACCCCGAGTGGGAAGGGTGTGCCCAGACGTGGGTCCCTTGCCTGCTGGGCCTAGAGACCCAAGCTACTCCTCACTGATGAGGCCCAACAAGGCTGAAACATGTCTGGAGATGCTTGTGGTCTCGTGCAAAAGGGATGTGACCTAGCAGTTCCGGTTGGACTACCCCTTTGGGGGTGGGACCAAGCCTGATTTGCATATGGTTTTTCCCCTTTTGTGATGGCTTGGCAGGCGAAGAACGATGGTCTGGAGGGTTGCCCAGAGCAATGCCAGAGGTCAAGATTTATTCTAAACCTTCCAGCCATCAACTCTTTTGTTTTGCTATTGTCACCCCGAGTGGGAAGGGTATGCCCAGACGTGAGTCCCTTGCCTGCTGGGCCTAGAGATCCAAGCTACTCCTCACTGATGACGCACAACAAGGCTGAAACATCTCTGGGGATGCTTGTGGTCTCGTGCAAAAAGGATGTGACCTAGCAGTTCGGGCTGGACTACCCCTTTGGGGGTGGGACCAAGCCTGATTTGCATATGGGTTTTCCC
Source organism: Ambystoma mexicanum (assembly GCF_040938575.1). Classification (NCBI taxonomy): domain Eukaryota; kingdom Metazoa; phylum Chordata; class Amphibia; order Caudata; family Ambystomatidae; genus Ambystoma; species Ambystoma mexicanum. The sequence continues at coordinate 994,806,016 of NC_090936.1, forward strand.
CTTTTGTAATGGCTTGGCAGGCGAAGAACGATGGTCTGGAGGGTTGCCCAGAGCAATGCCAGAGGTCAAGATGTATTCTAAACCTTCCAGCCATCAACTCTTTTGTTTTGCTATTGTCACCCCAGTGTGAAGGGCATGCCCAGACGTGGGTCCCTTGCCTGCTGGGCCTAGAGACCCAAGCTACTCCTCACTGATGACGCCCAACAAGGCTGAAACATGTCTGGGGATGCTTGTGTTCTCGTGCAAAAGGGATGTGATCTAGCAGTTCGGGCTGGACTACCCCTTTGGGAGTGGAACCAAGCCTGATTTGCATATGGTTTTTCCCCTTTTGTAATGGCTTGGCAGGCGAAGACCGATGGTCTGGAGGGTTGCTCAGGGCAATGCCAGAGGTCAAGATTTATTCTAAACCTTCCAGCCATCAACTCTTTTGTTTTGCTATTCTCACCAAGAGTGGGAAGGGTATGCCCAGACGTGGGCCCCTTGCCTGCTGGGCCTAGAGACCCAAGCTACTCCTCACTGATGACGCCCAACAAGGCTGAAACATGTCTGGGGATGCTTGTGGTCTCGTCCAAAAGGGATGTGACCTAGCAGTTCTGGCTGGACTACCCCTTTGGGGGTGGGACCAAGCCTGATTTGCATATGGTTTTTCCCCTTTTGTAATGGCTTGGCAGGCGAAGAACGATGGTCTGGAGGGTTGCCCAGAGCAATGCCAGAGGTCAAGATTTATTCTAAACCTTCCAGCCATCAACTCTTTTGTTTTGCTATTGTCACCCCGAGTGGGAAGAGTATGCCCAGACGTGGGTCCCTTGCCTGCTGGGCCTAGAGACCCAAGCTACTCCTCACTGATGACGCCCAACAAGGCTGAAACATTTCTGGGGATGCTTGTGGTCTCGTGCAAAAGGGATGTGACCTAGCAGTTCGGGCTGGACTACCCCTTTGGGGGTGGGACCAAGCCTGATTTGCATATGGATTTTCTCCTTTTGTAATGGTTTGGCAGGCGAAGAACGATGGTCTGGAGGGTTGCCCAGAGCAATGCCAAAGGTCAAGATTTATTCTAAACCTTCCAGCCATCAACTCTTTTGTTTTGCTATTGTCACCCTGAGTGGGAAGGGTATGCCCAGACGTGGGTCCCTTGCCTGCTGGGCCTAGAGACCCAAGCTACTCCTCACTGATGACGCCCAACAAGGCTAAAACATGTCTGGGGATGCTTGTGGTCTCGTGCAAAAGGGATGTGACCTAGCAGTTCGGGCTGGACTACCCCTTTGGAGGTGGGACCAAGCCTGATTTGCCTATGGTTTTTCCCCTTTTGTAATGGCTTGGCAGGCGAAGAACGATGGTCTGGAGGGTTGCCCAGAGCAATGCCAGAGGTCAAGATTTATTCTAAACCTTCCAGCCATCAACTCTTTTGTTTTGCTATTGTCACCCCGAGTGGGAAGGGTATGCCCAGACGTGGGTCCCTTGCCTGCTGGGCCTAGAGACCCAAGCTACTCCTCACTGATGATGCCCAACAAGGCTGAAACATGTCTGGGGATGCTTGTGATCTCGTGCAAAAGGGATGTGACCTAGCAGTTCGGGCTGGACTACCCCTTTGGGGGTGGGACCAAGCCTGATTTGCATATGGTTTTTCCCCTTTTGTAATGGCTTGGTAGGCGAAGAACGATGGTCTGGAGGGTTGCCCAGAGCAATGCCAGAGGTCAAGATTTATTCTAAACCTTCCAGCCATCAACGCTTTTGTTTTGCTATTGTCACCCCGAGTGGGAAGGGTATGCCCAGACGTGGGTCCCTTGCCTGCTGGGCCTAGAGATCCAAGCTACTCCTCACTGATGACGCCCAACAAGGCTGAAACATGTCTGGGGATGCTTGTGGTCTCGTGCAAAAAGGATGTGACCTAGCAGTTCGGGCTGGACTACCCCTTTGGGGGTGGGACCAAGCCTGATTTGCATATGGGTTTTCCCCTTTTGTAATGGCTTGGCAGGCGAAGAACGATGGTCTGGAGGGTTGCCCAGAGCAATGCCAGAGGTCAAGATGTATTCTAAACCTTCCAGCCATCAACTCTTTTGTTTTGCTATTGTCACCCCAGTGTGAAGGGCATGCCCAGACGTGGGTCCCTTGCCTGCTGGGCCTAGAGACCCAAGCTACTCCTCACTGATGACGCCCAACAAGGCTGAAACATGTCTGGGGATGCTTGTGGTCTCGTCCAAAAGGGATGTGACCTAGCAGTTCTGGCTGGACTACCCCTTTGGGGGTGGGACCAAGCCTGATTTGCATATGGTTTTTCCCCTTTTGTAATGGCTTGGCAGGCGAAGACCGATGGTCTGGAGGGTTGCTCAGGGCAATGCCAGAGGTCAAGATTTATTCTAAACCTTCCAGCCATCAACTCTTTTGTTTTGCTATTCTCACCAAGAGTGGGAAGGGTATGCCCAGACGTGGGCCCCTTGCCTGCTGGGCCTAGAGACCCAAGCTACTCCTCACTGATGACGCCCAACAAGGCTGAAACATGTCTGGGGATGCTTGTGGTCTCGTCCAAAAGGGATGTGACCTAGCAGTTCTGGCTGGACTACCCCTTTGGGGGTGGGACCAAGCCTGATTTGCATATGGTTTTTCCCCTTTTGTAATGGCTTGGCAGGCGAAGAACGATGGTCTGGAGGGTTGCCCAGAGCAATTCCAGAGGTCAAGATTTATTCTAAACCTTCCAGCCATCAACTCTTTTGTTTTGCTATTGTCACCCCGAGTGGGAAGAGTATGCCCAGACGTGGGTCCCTTGCCTGCTGGGCCTAGAGACCCAAGCTACTCCTCACTGATGACGCCCAAAAAGGCTGAAACATTTCTGGGGATGCTTGTGGTCTCGTGCAAAAGGGATGTGACCTAGCAGTTTGGGCTGGACTACCCCTTTGGGGGTGGGACCAAGCCTGATTTGCATATGGATTTTCTCCTTTTGTAATGGTTTGGCAGGCGAAGAACGATGGTCTGGAGGGTTGCCCAGAGCAATGCCAAAGGTCAAGATTTATTCTAAACCTTCCAGCCATCAACTCTTTTGTTTTGCTATTGTCACCCTGAGTGGGAAGGGTATGCCCAGACGTGGGTCCCTTGCCTGCTGGGCCTAGAGACCCAAGCTACTCCTCACTGATGACGCCCAACAAGGCTAAAACATGTCTGGGGATGCTTGTGGTCTCGTGCAAAAGGGATGTGACCTAGCAGTTCGGGCTGGACTACCCCTTTGGGGGTGGGACCAAGCCTGATTTGCCTATGGTTTTTCCCCTTTTGTAATGGCTTGGCAGGCGAAGAACGATGGTCTGGAGGGTTGCCCAGAGCAATGCCAGAGGTCAAGATTTATTCTAAACCTTCCAGCCATCAACTCTTTTGTTTTGCTATTGTCACCCCGAGTGGGAAGGGTATGCCCAGACGTGGGTCCCTTGCCTGCTGGGCCTAGAGACCCAAGCTACTCCTCACTGATGATGCCCAACAAGGCTGAAACATGTCTGGGGATGCTTGTGATCTCGTGCAAAAGGGATGTGACCTAGCAGTTCGGGCTGGACTACCCCTTTGGGGGTGGGACCAAGCCTGATTTGCATATGGTTTTTCCCCTTTTGTAATGGCTTGGTAGGCGAAGAACGATGGTCTGGAGGGTTGCCCAGAGCAATGCCAGAGGTCAAGATTTATTCTAAACCTTCCAGCCATCAACGCTTTTGTTTTGCTATTGTCACCCCGAGTGGGAAGGGTATGCCCAGACGTGGGTCCCTTGCCTGCTAGGCCTAGAGATCCAAGCTACTCCTCACTGATGACGCCCAACAAGGCTGAAACATGTCTGGGGATGCTTGTGGTCTCGTGCAAAAAGGATGTGACCTAGCAGTTCGGGCTGGACTACCCCTTTGGGGGTGGGACCAAGCCTGATTTGCATATGGGTTTTCCCCTTTTGTAATGGCTTGGCAGGCGAAGAACGATGGTCTGGAGGGTTGCCCAGAGCAATGCCAGAGGTCAAAATGTATTCTAAACCTTCCAGCCATCAACTCTTTTGTTTTGCTATTGTCACCCCAGTGTGAAGGGCATGCCCAGACGTGGGTCCCTTGCCTGCTGGGCCTAGAGACCCAAGCTACTCCTCACTGATGACGCCCAACAAGGCTGAAACATGTCTGGGGATGCTTGTGGTCTCGTCCAAAAGGGATGTGACCTAGCAGTTCTGGCTGGACTACCCCTTTGGGGGTGGGACCAAGCCTGATTTGCATATGGTTTTTCCCCTTTTGTAATGGCTTGGCAGGCGAAGACCGATGGTCTTGAGGGTTGCTCAGGGCAATGCCAGAGGTCAAGATTTATTCTAAACCTTCCAGCCATCAACTCTTTTGTTTTGCTATTGTCACCAAGAGTGGGAAGGGTATGCCCAGACGTGGGCCCCTTGCCTGCTGGGCCTAGAGACCCAAGCTACTCCTCACTGATGACGCCCAACAAGGCTGAAACATGTCTGGGGATGCTTGTGGTCTCGTGCAAAAGGGATGTGACCTAGCAGTTCGGGTTGGACTACCCTTTTGGGGGTGGAACCAAGCCTGATTTGCATATGGTTTTTCCCTTTTGTAATGGCTTGGCAGGCGAAGAACGATGGTCTGGAGGGTTGCCCAGAGCAATGCCAGAGGTCAAGATTTATTCTAAACCTTCCAGCCATCAACTCTTTTGTTTTGCTATTGTCACCCCGAGTGGGAAGGGTATGCCCAGACGTGAGTCCCTTGCCTGCTGGGCCTAGATATCCAAGCTACTCCTCACTGATGACGCACAACAAGGCTGAAACATCTCTGGGGATGCTTGTGGTCTCGTGCAAAAAGGATGTGACCTAGCAGTTCGGGCTGGACTACCCCTTTGGGGGTGGGACCAAGCCTGATTTGCATATGGGTTTTCCCCTTTTGTAATGGCTTGGCAGGCGAAGAACGATGGTCTGGAGGGTTGCCCAGAGCAATGCCAGAGGTCAAGATGTATTCTAAACCTTCCAGCCATCAACTCTTTTGTTTTGCTATTGTCACCCCAGTGTGAAGGGCATGCCCAGACGTGGGTCCCTTGCCTGCTGGGCCTAGAGACCCAAGCTACTCCTCACTGATGACGCCCAACAAGGCTGAAACATGTCTGGGGATGCTTGTGGTCTCGTGCAAAAGGGATGTGACCTAGCAGTTCGGGCTGGACTACCCCTTTGGGAGTGGAACCAAGCCTGATTTGCATATGGTTTTTCCCCTTTTGTAATGGCTTGGCAGGCGAAGACCGATGGTCTGGAGGGTTGCTCAGGGCAATGCCAGAGGTCAAGATTTATTCTAAACCTTCCAGCCATCAACTCTTTTGTTTTGCTATTCTCACCAAGAGTGGGAAGGGTATGCCCAGACGTGGGCCCCTTGCCTGCTGGGCCTAGAGACCCAAGCTACTCCTCACTGATGACGCCCAACAAGGCTGAAACATGTCTGGGGATGCTTGTGGTCTCGTCCAAAAGGGATGTGACCTAGCAGTTCTGGCTGGACTACCCCTTTGGGGGTGGGACCAAGCCTGATTTGCATATGGTTTTTCCCCTTTTGTAATGGCTTGGCAGGCGAAGAACGATGGTCTGGAGGGTTGCCCAGAGCAATGCCAGAGGTCAAGATTTATTCTAAACCTTCCAGCCATCAACTCTTTTGTTTTGCTATTGTCACCCCGAGTGGGAAGAGTATGCCCAGACGTGGGTCCCTTGCCTGCTGGGCCTAGAGACCCAAGCTACTCCTCACTGATGACGCCCAACAAGGCTGAAACATTTCTGGGGATGCTTGTGGTCTCGTGCAAAAGGGATGTGACCTAGCAGTTCGGGCTGGACTACCCCTTTGGGGGTGGGACCAAGCCTGATTTGCATATGGATTTTCTCCTTTTGTAATGGTTTGGCAGGCGAAGAACGATGGTCTGGAGGGTTGCCCAGAGCAATGCCAAAGGTCAAGATTTATTCTAAACCTTCCAGCCATCAACTCTTTTGTTTTGCTATTGTCACCCTGAGTGGGAAGGGTATGCCCAGACGTGGGTCCCTTGCCTGCTGGGCCTAGAGACCCAAGCTACTCCTCACTGATGACGCCCAACAAGGCTAAAACATGTCTGGGGATGCTTGTGGTCTCGTGCAAAAGGGATGTGACCTAGCAGTTCGGGCTGGACTACCCCTTTGGGGGTGGGACCAAGCCTGATTTGCCTATGGTTTTTCCCCTTTTGTAATGGCTTGGCAGGCGAAGAACGATGGTCTGGAGGGTTGCCCAGAGCAATGCCAGAGGTCAAGATTTATTCTAAACCTTCCAGCCATCAACTCTTTTGTTTTGCTATTGTCACCCCGAGTGGGAAGGGTATGCCCAGACGTGGGTCCCTTGCCTGCTGGGCCTAGAGACCCAAGCTACTCCTCACTGATGATGCCCAACAAGGCTGAAACATGTCTGGGGATGCTTGTGATCTCGTGCAAAAGGGATGTGACCTAGCAGTTCGGGCTGGACTACCCCTTTGGGGGTGGGACCAAGCCTGATTTGCATATGGTTTTTCCCCTTTTGTAATGGCTTGGTAGGCGAAGAACGATGGTCTGGAGGGTTGCCCAGAGCAATGCCAGAGGTCAAGATTTATTCTAAACCTTCCAGCCATCAACGCTTTTGTTTTGCTATTGTCACCCCGAGTGGGAAGGGTATGCCCAGACGTGGGTCCCTTGCCTGCTGGGCCTAGAGATCCAAGCTACTCCTCACTGATGACGCCCAACAAGGCTGAAACATGTCTGGGGATGCTTGTGGTCTCGTGCAAAAAGGATGTGACCTAGCAGTTTGGGCTGGACTACCCCTTTGGGGGTGGGACCAAGCCTGATTTGCATATGGGTTTTCCCCTTTTGTAATGGCTTGGCAGGCGAAGAACGATGGTCTGGAGGGTTGCCCAGAGCAATGCCAGAGGTCAAGATGTATTCTAAACCTTCCAGCCATCAACTCTTTTGTTTTGCTATTGTCACCCCAGTGTGAAGGGCATGCCCAGACGTGGGTCCCTTGCCTGCTGGGCCTAGAGACCCAAGCTACTCCTCACTGATGACGCCCAACAAGGCTGAAACATGTCTGGGGATGCTTGTGGTCTCGTCCAAAAGGGATGTGACCTAGCAGTTCTGGCTGGACTACCCCTTTGGGGGTGGGACCAAGCCTGATTTGCATATGGTTTTTCCCCTTTTGTAATGGCTTGGCAGGCGAAGACCGATGGTCTTGAGGGTTGCTCAGGGCAATGCCAGAGGTCAAGATTTATTCTAAACCTTCCAGCCATCAACTCTTTTGTTTTGCTATTGTCACCAAGAGTGGGAAGGGTATGCCCAGACGTGGGCCCCTTGCCTGCTGGGCCTAGAGACCCAAGCTACTCCTCACTGATGACGCCCAACAAGGCTGAAACATGTCTGGGGATGCTTGTGGTCTCGTCCAAAAGGGATGTGACCTAGCAGTTCTGGCTGGACTACCCCTTTGGGGGTGGGACCAAGCCTGATTTGCATATGGTTTTTCCCCTTTTGTAATGGCTTGGCAGGCGAAGAACGATGGTCTGGAGGGTTGCCCAGAGCAATGCCAGAGGTCAAGATTTATTCTAAACCTTCCAGCCATCAACTCTTTTGTTTTGCTATTGTCACCCCGAGTGGGAAGGGTATGCCCAGACGTGGGTCCCTTGCCTGCTGGGCCTAGAGACCCAAGCTACTCCTCACTGATGACGCCCAACAAGGCTGAAACATGTCTGGGGATGCTTGTGGTCTCGTGCAAAAGGGATGTGACCTAGCAGTTCGGACTGGACTACCCCTTTGGGGGTGGGACCAAGCCTGATTTGCATATGGTTTTTCCCCTTTTGTAATGGCTTGGTAGGCGAAGAACGATGGTCTGGAGGGTTGCCCAGAGCAATGCCAGAGGTCAAGATTTATTCTAAACCTTCCAGCCATCAACGCTTTTGTTTTGCTATTGTCACCCCGAGTGGGAAGGGTATGCCCAGACGTGGGTCCCTTGCCTGCTGGGCCTAGAGACCCAAGCTACTCCTCACTGATGACGCCCAACAAGGCTGAAACATGTCTGGGGATGCTTGTCGGTGCAAAAGGGATGTGACCTAGCAGTTCGAGCTGGACTACCCCTTTGGGGGTGGGACCAAGCCTGATTTGCATATGGTTTTTCCCCTTTTGTAATGGCTTGGCAGGCGAAGAACGATGGTCTGGAGGGTTGCCCAGAGCAATGCCAGAGGTCAAGATTTATTCTAAACCTTCCAGCCATCAACTCTATTGTTTTGCTATTGTCACCCCGAGTGTGAATGGTATGCCCAGACGTGCGTCCCTTGCCTGCTGGGCCTAGAGACCCAAGCTACTCCTCACTGATGACGCCCAACAAGGCTGAAACATGTCTGGGGATGCTTGTGGTCTCGTGCAAAAGGGATGTGACCTAGCAATTCGGGCTGAACTACCCCTTTGGGGGTGGGACCAAGCCTGATTTGCATATGGTTTTTCCCCTTTTGTAATGGCTTGGCAGGCGAAGAACGATGGTCTGGAGGGTTGCCCAGAGCAATGCCAGAGGTCAAGATTTATTCTAAACCTTCCAGCCATCAACTCTTTTGTTTTGCTATTGTCACCCCGAGTGGGAAGGGTATGCCCAGACGTGGGTCCCTTGCCTGCTGGGCCTAGAGACCCAAGCTACTCCTCACTGATGACGCCCAACAAGGCTGAAACATGTCTGGGGATGCTTGTGGTCTCGTGCAAAAGGGATGTGACCTAGCAGTTCGGGTTGGACTACCCCTTTGGGGGTGGAACCAAGCCTGATTTGCATATGTTTTTTCCCCTTTTGTAATGGCTTGGCAGGCGAAGAACGATGGTCTGGAGGGTTGCCCAGAGCAATGCCAGAGGTCAAGATTTATTCTAAACCTTCCAGCCATCAACTCTTTTGTTTTGCTATTGTCACCCCGAGTGGGAAGGGTATGGCCAGACGTGGGTCCCTTGCCTGCTGGGCCTAGAGACCCAAGCTACTCCTCACTGATGACGCCCAACAAGGCTGAAACATGTCTGGGGATGCTTGTGGTCTCGTGCAAAAGGGATGTGACCTAGCACTTCGGGCTGGACTACCCCTTTGGGGGTGGGACCAAGCCTGATTTGCATATGGTTTTTCCCCTTTTGTAATGGCTTGGCAGGCGAAGAACGATGGGCTGGAGGGTTGCCCAGAGCAATGCCAGAGGTCAAGATTTATTCTAAACCTTCCAGCCATCAACTCTTTTGTTTTGCTATTGTAACCCCGAGTGGGAAGGGTGTGCCCAGACGTGGGTCCCTTGCCTGCTGGGCCTAGAGACCCAAGCTACTCCTCACTGATGAGGCCCAACAAGGCTGAAACATGTCTGGAGATGCTTGTGGTCTCGTGCAAAAGGGATGTGACCTAGCAGTTCCGGTTGGACTACCCCTTTGGGGGTGGGACCAAGCCTGATTTGCATATGGTTTTTCCCCTTTTGTAATGGCTTGGCAGGCGAAGACCGATGGTCTTGAGGGTTGCTCAGGGCAATGCCAGAGGTCAAGATTTATTCTAAACCTTCCAGCCATCAACTCTTTTGTTTTGCTATTGTCACCAAGAGTGGGAAGGGTATGCCCAGACGTGGGCCCCTTGCCTGCTGGGCCTAGAGACCCAAGCTACTCCTCACTGATGACGCCCAACAAGGCTGAAACATGTCTGGGGATGCTTGTGGTCTCGTCCAAAAGGGATGTGACCTAGCAGTTCTGGCTGGACTACCCCTTTGGGGGTGGGACCAAGCCTGATTTGCATATGGTTTTTCCCCTTTTGTAATGGCTTGGCAGGCGAAGAACGATGGTCTGGAGGGTTGCCCAGAGCAATGCCAGAGGTCAAGATTTATTCTAAACCTTCCAGCCATCAACTCTTTTGTTTTGCTATTGTCACCCCGAGTGGGAAGGGTATGCCCAGACGTGGGTCCCTTGCCTGCTGGGCCTAGAGACCCAAGCTACTCCTCACTGATGACGCCCAACAAGGCTGAAACATGTCTGGGGATGCTTGTGGTCTCGTGCAAAAGGGATGTGACCTAGCAGTTCGGACTGGACTACCCCTTTGGGGGTGGGACCAAGCCTGATTTGCATATGGTTTTTCCCCTTTTGTAATGGCTTGGTAGGCGAAGAACGATGGTCTGGAGGGTTGCCCAGAGCAATGCCAGAGGTCAAGATTTATTCTAAACCTTCCAGCCATCAACGCTTTTGTTTTGCTATTGTCACCCCGAGTGGGAAGGGTATGCCCAGACGTGGGTCCCTTGCCTGCTGGGCCTAGAGACCCAAGCTACTCCTCACTGATGACGCCCAACAAGGCTGAAACATGTCTGGGGATGCTTGTCGGTGCAAAAGGGATGTGACCTAGCAGTTCGAGCTGGACTACCCCTTTGGGGGTGGGACCAAGCCTGATTTGCATATGGTTTTTCCCCTTTTGTAATGGCTTGGCAGGCGAAGAACGATGGTCTGGAGGGTTGCCCAGAGCAATGCCAGAGGTCAAGATTTATTCTAAACCTTCCAGCCATCAACTCTATTGTTTTGCTATTGTCACCCCGAGTGTGAATGGTATGCCCAGACGTGCGTCCCTTGCCTGCTGGGCCTAGAGACCCAAGCTACTCCTCACTGATGACGCCCAACAAGGCTGAAACATGTCTGGGGATGCTTGTGGTCTCGTGCAAAAGGGATGTGACCTAGCAATTCGGGCTGAACTACCCCTTTGGGGGTGGGACCAAGCCTGATTTGCATATGGTTTTTCCCCTTTTGTAATGGCTTGGCAGGCGAAGAACGATGGTCTGGAGGGTTGCCCAGAGCAATGCCAGAGGTCAAGATTTATTCTAAACCTTCCAGCCATCAACTCTTTTGTTTTGCTATTGTCACCCCGAGTGGGAAGGGTATGCCCAGACGTGGGTCCCTTGCCTGCTGGGCCTAGAGACCCAAGCTACTCCTCACTGATGACGCCCAACAAGGCTGAAACATGTCTGGGGATGCTTGTGGTCTCGTGCAAAAGGGATGTGACCTAGCAGTTCGGGTTGGACTACCCCTTTGGGGGTGGAACCAAGCCTGATTTGCATATGTTTTTTCCCCTTTTGTAATGGCTTGGCAGGCGAAGAACGATGGTCTGGAGGGTTGCCCAGAGCAATGCCAGAGGTCAAGATTTATTCTAAACCTTCCAGCCATCAACTCTTTTGTTTTGCTATTGTCACCCCGAGTGGGAAGGGTATGGCCAGACGTGGGTCCCTTGCCTGCTGGGCCTAGAGACCCAAGCTACTCCTCACTGATGACGCCCAACAAGGCTGAAACATGTCTGGGGATGCTTGTGGTCTCGTGCAAAAGGGATGTGACCTAGCACTTCGGGCTGGACTACCCCTTTGGGGGTGGGACCAAGCCTGATTTGCATATGGTTTTTCCCCTTTTGTAATGGCTTGGCAGGCGAAGAACGATGGGCTGGAGGGTTGCCCAGAGCAATGCCAGAGGTCAAGATTTATTCTAAACCTTCCAGCCATCAACTCTTTTGTTTTGCTATTGTAACCCCGAGTGGGAAGGGTGTGCCCAGACGTGGGTCCCTTGCCTGCTGGGCCTAGAGACCCAAGCTACTCCTCACTGATGAGGCCCAACAAGGCTGAAACATGTCTGGAGATGCTTGTGGTCTCGTGCAAAAGGGATGTGACCTAGCAGTTCCGGTTGGACTACCCCTTTGGGGGTGGGACCAAGCCTGATTTGCATATGGTTTTTCCCCTTTTGTAATGGCTTGGCAGGCGAAGAACGATGGTCTGGAGGGTTGCCCAGAGCAATGCCAGAGGTCAAGATTTATTCTAAACCTTCCAGCCATCAACTCTTTTGTTTTGCTATTGTCACCCCGAGTGGGAAGGGTATGCCCAGATGTGAGTCCCTTGCCTGCTGGGCCTAGAGATCCAAGCTACTCCTCACTGATGACGCCCAACAAGGCTGAAACATGTCTGGGGATGCTTGTGGTCTCGTGCAAAAAGGATGTGACCTAGCAGTTCGGGCTGGACTACCCCTTTGGGGGTGGGACCAAGCCTGATTTGCATATGGGTTTTCCCCTTTTGTAATGGCTTGGCAGGCGAAGAACGATGGTCTGGAGGGTTGCCCAGAGCAATGCCAGAGGTCAAGATGTATTCTAAACCTTCCAGCCATCAACTCTTTTGTTTTGCTATTGTCACCCCAGTGTGAAGGGCATGCCCAGACGTGGGTCCCTTGCCTGCTGGGCCTAGAGACCCAAGCTACTCCTCACTGATGACGCCCAACAAGGCTGAAACATGTCTGGGGATGCTTGTGGTCTCGTGCAAAAGGGATGTGACCTAGCAGTTCGGGCTGGACTACCCCTTTGGGAGTGGAACCAAGCCTGATTTGCATATGGTTTTTCCCCTTTTGTAATGGCTTGGCAGGCGAAGACCGATGGTCTGGAGGGTTGCTCAGGGCAATGCCAGAGGTCAAGATTTATTCTAAACCTTCCAGCCATCAACTCTTTTGTTTTGCTATTCTCACCAAGAGTGGGAAGGGTATGCCCAGACGTGGGCCCCTTGCCTGCTGGGCCTAGAGACCCAAGCTACTCCTCACTGATGACGCCCAACAAGGCTGAAACATGTCTGGGGATGCTTGTGGTCTCGTCCAAAAGGGATGTGACCTAGCAGTTCTGGCTGGACTACCCCTTTGGGGGTGGGACCAAGCCTGATTTGCATATGGTTTTTCCCCTTTTGTAATGGCTTGGCAGGCGAAAAACGATGGTCTGGAGGGTTGCCCAGAGCAATGCCAGAGGTCAAGATTTATTCTAAACCTTCCAGCCATCAACTCTTTTGTTTTGCTATTGTCACCCCGAGTGGGAAGAGTATGCCCAGACGTAGGTCCCTTGCCTGCTGGGCCTAGAGACCCAAGCTACTCCTCACTGATGACGCCCAACAAGGCTGAAACATTTCTGGGGATGCTTGTGGTCTCGTGCAAAAGGGATGTGACCTAGCAGTTCGGGCTGGACTACCCCTTTGGGGGTGGGACCAAGCCTGATTTGCATATGGATTTTCTCCTTTTGTAATGGTTTGGCAGGCGAAGAACGATGGTCTGGAGGGTTGCCCAGAGCAATGCCAGAGGTCAAGATTTATTCTAAACCTTCCAGCCATCAACTCTTTTGTTTTGCTATTGTCACCCCGAGTGGGAAGGGTATGCCCAGACGTGTGTCCCTTGCCTGCTGGGCCTAGAGACCCAAGCTACTCCTCACTGATGACGCCCAACAAGGCTGAAACATGTCTGGGGATGCTTGTGGTCTCGTGCAAAAGGGATGTGACCTAGCAGTTCGGGCTGGACTACCCCTTTGGGGGTGGGACCAAGCCTGATTTGCCTATGGTTTTTCCCCTTTTGTAATGGCTTGGCAGGCGAAGAACGATGGTCTGGAGGGTTGCCCAGAGCAATGCCAGAGGTCAAGATTTATTCTAAACCTTCCAGCCATCAACTCTTTTGTTTTGCTATTGTCACCCCGAGTGGGAAGGGTATGCCCAGACGTGAGTCCCTTGCCTGCTGGGCCTAGAGATCCAAGCTACTCCTCACTGATGACGCCCAACAAGGCTGAAACATGTCTGGGGATGCTTGTGGTCTCGTGCAAAAGGGATGTGACCTAGCAGTTCGGGTTGGACTACCCCTTTGGGGGTGGAACCAAGCCTGATTTGCATATGTTTTTTCCCCTTTTGTAATGGCTTGGCAGGCGAAGAACGATGGTCTGGAGGGTTGCCCAGAGCAATGCCAGAGGTCAAGATTTATTCTAAACCTTCCAGCCATCAACTCTTTTGTTTTGCTATTGTCACCCCGAGTGGGAAGGGTATGCCCAGACGTGGGTCCCTTGCCTGCTGGGCCTAGAGACCCAAGCTACTCCTCACTGATGACGCCCAACAAGGCTGAAACATGTCTGGGGATGCTTGTGGTCTCGTGCAAAAGGGATGTGACCTAGCACTTCGGGCTGGACTACCCCTTTGGGGGTGGGACCAAGCCTGATTTGCATATGGTTTTTCCCCTTTTGTAATGGCTTGGCAGGCGAAGAACGATGGGCTGGAGGGTTGCCCAGAGCAATGCCAGAGGTCAAGATTTATTCTAAACCTTCCAGCCATCAACTCTTTTGTTTTGCTATTGTAACCCCGAGTGGGAAGGGTGTGCCCAGACGTGGGTCCCTTGCCTGCTGGGCCTAGAGACCCAAGCTACTCCTCACTGATGAGGCCCAACAAGGCTGAAACATGTCTGGAGATGCTTGTGGTCTCGTGCAAAAGGGATGTGACCTAGCAGTTCCGGTTGGACTACCCCTTTGGGGGTGGGACCAAGCCTGATTTGCATATGGTTTTTCCCCTTTTGTAATGGCTTGGCAGGCGAAGAACGATGGTCTGGAGGGTTGCCCAGAGCAATGCCAGAGGTCAAGATTTATTCTAAACCTTCCAGCCATCAACTCTTTTGTTTTGCTATTGTCACCCCGAGTGGGAAGGGTATGCCCAGACGTGAGTCCCTTGCCTGCTGGGCCTAGAGATCCAAGCTACTCCTCACTGATGACGGCCAACAAGGCTGAAACATGTCTGGGGATGCTTGTGGTCTCGTGCAAAAAGGATGTGACCTAGCAGTTCGGGCTGGACTACCCCTTTGGGGGTGGGACCAAGCCTGATTTGCATATGGGTTTTCCCCTTTTGTAATGGCTTGGCAGGCGAAGAACGATGGTCTGGAGGGTTGCCCAGAGCAATGCCAGAGGTCAAGATGTATTCTAAACCTTCCAGCCATCAACTCTTTTGTTTTGCTATTGTCACCCCAGTGTGAAGGGCATGCCCAGACGTGGGTCCCTTGCCTGCTGGGCCTAGAGACCCAAGCTACTCCTCACTGATGACGCCCAACAAGGCTGAAACATGTCTGGGGATGCTTGTGGTCTCGTGCAAAAGGGATGTGACCTAGCAGTTCGGGCTGGACTACCCCTTTGGGAGTGGAACCAAGCCTGATTTGCATATGGTTTTTCCCCTTTTGTAATGGCTTGGCAGGCGAAGACCGATGGTCTGGAGGGTTGCTCAGGGCAATGCCAGAGGTCAAGATTTATTCTAAACCTTCCAGCCATCAACTCTTTTGTTTTGCTATTCTCACCAAGAGTGGGAAGGGTATGCCCAGACGTGGGCCCCTTGCCTGCTGGGCCTAGAGACCCAAGCTACTCCTCACTGATGACGCCCAACAAGGCTGAAACATGTGTGGGGATGCTTGTGGTCTCGTCCAAAAGGGATGTGACCTAGCAGTTCTGGCTGGACTACCCCTTTGGGGGTGGGACCAAGCCTGATTTGCATATGGTTTTTCCCCTTTTGTAATGGCTTGGCAGGCGAAGAACGATGGTCTGGAGGGTTGCCCAGAGCAATGCCAGAGGTCAAGATTTATTCTAAACCTTCCAGCCATCAACTCTTTTGTTTTGCTATTGTCACCCCGAGTGGGAAGAGTATGCCCAGACGTGGGTCCCTTGCCTGCTGGGCCTAGAGACCCAAGCTACTCCTCACTGATGACGCCCAACAAGGCTGAAACATTTCTGGGGATGCTTGTGGTCTCGTGCAAAAGGGATGTGACCTAGCAGTTCGGGCTGGACTACCCCTTTGGGGGTGGGACCAAGCCTGATTTGCATATGGATTTTCTCCTTTTGTAATGGTTTGGCAGGCGAAGAACGATGGTCTGGAGGGTTGCCCAGAGCAATGCCAGAGGTCAAGATTTATTCTAAACCTTCCAGCCATCAACTCTTTTGTTTTGCTATTGTCACCTCGAGTGGGAAGGGTATGCCCAGACGTGGGTCCCTTGCCTGCTGGGCCTAGAGACCCAAGCTACTCCTCACTGATGACGCCCAACAAGGCTGAAACATGTCTGGGGATGCTTGTGGTCTCGTGCAAAAGGGATGTGACCTAGCAGTTCGGGCTGGACTACCCCTTTGGGGGTGGGACCAAGCCTGATTTGCCTATGGTTTTTCCCCTTTTGTAATGGCTTGGCAGGCGAAGAACGATGGTCTGGAGGGTTGCCCAGAGCAATGCCAGAGGTCAAGATTTATTCTAAACCTTCCAGCCATCAACTCTTTTGTTTTGCTATTGTCACCCGAGTGGGAAGGGTATGCCCAGACGTGAGTCCCTTGCCTGCTGGGCCTAGAGATCCAAGCTACTCCTCACTGATGACGCCCAACAAGGCTGAAACATGTCTGGGGATGCTTGTGGTCTCGTGCAAAAAGGATGTGACCTAGCAGTTCGGGCTGGACTACCCCTTTGGGGGTGGGACCAAGCCTGATTTGCATATGGGTTTTCCCCTTTTGTAATGGCTTGGCAGGCGAAGAACGATGGTCTGGAGGGTTGCCCAGAGCAATGCCAGAGGTCAAGATGTATTCTAAACCTTCCAGCCATCAACTCTTTTGTTTTGCTATTGTCACCCCAGTGTGAAGGGCATGCCCAGACGTGGGTCCCTTGCCTGCTGGGCCTAGAGACCCAAGCTACTCCTCACTGATGACGCCCAACAAGGCTGAAACATGTCTGGGGATGCTTGTGGTCTCGTGCAAAAGGGATGTGACCTAGCAGTTCGGGCTGGACTACCCCTTTGGGAGTGGAACCAAGCCTGATTTGCATATGGTTTTTCCCCTTTTGTAATGGCTTGGCAGACGAAGACCGATGGTCTGGAGGGTTGCTCAGGGCAATGCCAGAGGTCAAGATTTATTCTAAACCTTCCAGCCATCAACTCTTTTGTTTTGCTATTCTCACCAAGAGTGGGAAGGGTATGCCCAGACGTGGGCCCCTTGCCTGCTGGGCCTAGAGACCCAAGCTACTCCTCACTGATGACGCCCAACAAGGCTGAAACATGTCTGGGGATGCTTGTGGTCTCGTCCAAAAGGGATGTGACCTAGCAGTTCTGGCTGGACTACCCCTTTGGGGGTGGGACCAAGCCTGATTTGCATATGGTTTTTCCCCTTTTGTAATGGCTTGGCAGGCGAAGAACGATGGTCTGGAGGGTTGCCCAGAGCAATGCCAGAGGTCAAGATTTATTCTAAACCTTCCAGCCATCAACTCTTTTGTTTTGCTATTGTCACCCCGAGTGGGAAGAGTATGCCCAGACGTGGGTCCCTTGCCTGCTGGGCCTAGAGACCCAAGCTACTCCTCACTGATGACGCCCAACAAGGCTGAAACATTTCTGGGGATGCTTGTGGTCTCGTGCAAAAGGGATGTGACCTAGCAGTTCGGGCTGGACTACCCCTTTGGGGGTGGGACCAAGCCTGATTTGCATATGGATTTTCTCCTTTTGTAATGGTTTGGCAGGCGAAGAACGATGGTCTGGAGGGTTGCCCAGAGCAATGCCAGAGGTCAAGATTTATTCTAAACCTTCCAGCCATCAACTCTTTTGTTTTGCTATTGTCACCCCGAGTGGGAAGGGTATGCCCAGACGTGGGTCCCTTGCCTGCTGGGCCTAGAGACCCAAGCTACTCCTCACTGATGACGCCCAACAAGGCTGAAACATGTCTGCGGATGCTTGTGGTCTCGTGCAAAAGGGATGTGACCTAGCAGTTCTGGCTGGACTACCCCTTTGGGGGTGGGACCAAGCCTGATTTGCATATGGTTTTTCCCCTTTTGTAATGGCTTGGCAGGCGAAGAACGATGGTCTGGAGGGTTGCCCAGAGCAATGCCAGAGGTCAAGATTTATTCTAAACCTTCCAGCCATCAACTCTTTTGTTTTGCTATTGTCACCCCGAGTGGGAAGAGTATGCCCAGACGTGGGTCCCTTGCCTGCTGGGCCTAGAGACCCAAGCTACTCCTCACTGATGACGCCCAACAAGGCTGAAACATTTCTGGGGATGCTTGTGGTCTCGTGCAAAAGGGATGTGACCTAGCAGTTCGGGCTGGACTACCCCTTTGGGGGTGGGACCAAGCCTGATTTGCCTATGGTTTTTCCCCTTTTGTAATGGCTTGGCAGGCGAAGAACGATGGTCTGGAGGGTTGCCCAAAGCAATGCCAGAGGTCAAGATTTATTCTAAACCTTCCAGCCATCAACTCTTTTGTTTTGCTATTGTCACCCCGAGTGGGAAGGGTATGCCCAGACGTGGGTCCCTTGCCTGCTGGGCCTAGAGACCCAAGCTACTCCTCACTGATGATGCCCAACAAGGCTGAAACATGTCTGGGGATGCTTGTGATCTCGTGCAAAAGGGATGTGACCTAGCAGTTCGGGCTGGACTACCCCTTTGGGGGTGGGACCAAGCCTGATTTGCATATGGTTTTTCCCCTTTTGTAATGGCTTGGTAGGCGAAGAACGATGGTCTGGAGGGTTGCCCAGAGCAATGCCAGAGGTCAAGATTTATTCTAAACCTTCCAGCCATCAACGCTTTTGTTTTGCTATTGTCACCCCGAGTGGGAAGGTTATGCCCAGACGTGGGTCCGTTGCCTGCTGGGCCTAGAGATCCAAGCTACTCCTCACTGATGACGCCCAACAAGGCTGAAACATGTCTGGGGATGCTTGTGGTCTCGTCCAAAAGGGATGTGACCTAGCAGTTCTGGCTGGACTACCCCTTTGGGGGTGGGGCCAAGCCTGATTTGCATATGGTTTTTCCCCTTTTGTAATGGCTTGGCAGGCGAAAAACGATGGTCTGGAGGGTTGCCCAGAGCAATGCCAGAGGTCAAGATTTATTCTAAACCTTCCAGCCATCAACTCTTTTGTTTTGCTATTGTCACCCCGAGTGGGAAGAGTATGCCCAGACGTGGGTCCCTTGCCTGCTGGGCCTAGAGACCCAAGCTACTCCTCACTGATGACGCCCAACAAGGCTGAAACATTTCTGGGGATGCTTGTGGTCTCGTGCAAAAGGGATGTGACCTAGCAGTTCGGGCTGGACTACCCCTTTGGGGGTGGGACCAAGCCTGATTTGCATATGGATTTTCTCCTTTTGTAATGGTTTGGCAGGCGAAGAACGATGGTCTGGAGGGTTGCCCAGAGCAATGCCAGAGGTCAAGATTTATTCTAAACCTTCCAGCCATCAACTCTTTTGTTTTGCTATTGTCACCCCGAGTGGGAAGGGTATGCCCAGACGTGGGTCCCTTGCCTGCTGGGCCTAGAGACCCAAGCTACTCCTCACTGATGACGCCCAACAAGGCTGAAACATGTCTGGGGATGCTTGTGGTCTCGTGCAAAAGGGATGTGACCTAGCAGTTCGGGCTGGACTACCCCTTTGGGGGTGGGACCAAGCCTAATTTGCCTATGGTTTTTCCCCTTTTGTAATGGCTTGGCAGGCGAAGAACGATGGTCTGGAGGGTTGCCCAGAGCAATGCCAGAGGTCAAGATTTATTCTAAACCTTCCAGCCATCAACTCTTTTGTTTTGCTATTGTCACCCCGAGTGGGAAGGGTATGCCCAGACGTGAGTCCCTTGCCTGCTGGGCCTAGAGATCCAAGCTACTCCTCACTGATGACGCCCAACAAGGCTGAAACATGTCTGGGGATGCTTGTGGTCTCGTGCAAAAGGGATGTGACCTAGCAGTTCGGGTTGGACTACCCCTTTGGGGGTGGAACCAAGCCTGATTTGCATATGTTTTTTCCCCTTTTGTAATGGCTTGGCAGGCGAAGAACGATGGTCTGGAGGGTTGCCCAGAGCAATGCCAGAGGTCAAGATTTATTCTAAACCTTCCAGCCATCAACTCTTTTGTTTTGCTATTGTCACCCCGAGTGGGAAGGGTATGCCCAGACGTGGGTCCCTTGCCTGCTGGGCCTAGAGACCCAAGCTACTCCTCACTGATGACGCCCAACAAGGCTGAAACATGTCTGGGGATGCTTGTGGTCTCGTGCAAAAGGGATGTGACCTAGCACTTCGGGCTGGACTACCCCTTTGGGGGTGGGACCAAGCCTGATTTGCATATGGTTTTTCCCCTTTTGTAATGGCTTGGCAGGCGAAGAACGATGGGCTGGAGGGTTGCCCAGAGCAATGCCAGAGGTCAAGATTTATTCTAAACCTTCCAGCCATCAACTCTTTTGTTTTGCTATTGTAACCCCGAGTGGGAAGGGTGTGCCCAGACGTGGGTCCCTTGCCTGCTGGGCCTAGAGACCCAAGCTACTCCTCACTGATGAGGCCCAACAAGGCTGAAACATGTCTGGAGATGCTTGTGGTCTCGTGCAAAAGGGATGTGACCTAGCAGTTCCGGTTGGACTACCCCTTTGGGGGTGGGACCAAGCCTGATTTGCATATGGTTTTTCCCCTTTTGTAATGGCTTGGCAGGCGAAGAACGATGGTCTGGAGGGTTGCCCAGAGCAATGCCAGAGGTCAAGATTTATTCTAAACCTTCCAGCCATCAACTCTTTTGTTTTGCTATTGTCACCCCGAGTGGGAAGGGTATGCCCAGACGTGAGTCCCTTGCCTGCTGGGCCTAGAGATCCAAGCTACTCCTCACTGATGACGCCCAACAAGGCTGAAACATGTCTGGGGATGCTTGTGGTCTCGTGCAAAAAGGATGTGACCTAGCAGTTCGGGCTGGACTACCCCTTTGGGGGTGGGACCAAGCCTGATTTGCATATGGGTTTTCCCCTTTTGTAATGGCTTGGCAGGCGAAGAACGATGGTCTGGAGGGTTGCCCAGAGCAATGCCAGAGGTCAAGATGTATTCTAAACCTTCCAGCCATCAACTCTTTTGTTTTGCTATTGTCACCCCAGTGTGAAGGGCATGCCCAGACGTGGGTCCCTTGCCTGCTGGGCCTAGAGACCCAAGCTACTCCTCACTGATGACGCCCAACAAGGCTGAAACATGTCTGGGGATGCTTGTGGTCTCGTGCAAAAGGGATGTGACCTAGCAGTTCGGGCTGGACTACCCCTTTGGGAGTGGAACCAAGCCTGATTTGCATATGGTTTTTCCCCTTTTGTAATGGCTTGGCAGGCGAAGACCGATGGTCTGGAGGGTTGCTCAGGGCAATGCCAGAGGTCAAGATTTATTCTAAACCTTCCAGCCATCAACTCTTTTTTTTTGCTATTCTCACCAAGAGTGGGAAGGGTATGCCCAGACGTGGGCCCCTTGCCTGCTGGGCCTAGAGACCCAAGCTACTCCTCACTGATGACGCCCAACAAGGCTGAAACATGTGTGGGGATGCTTGTGGTCTCGTCCAAAAGGGATGTGACCTAGCAGTTCTGGCTGGACTACCCCTTTGGGGGTGGGACCAAGCCTGATTTGCATATGGTTTTTCCCCTTTTGTAATGGCTTGGCAGGCGAAGAACGATGGTCTGGAGGGTTGCCCAGAGCAATGCCAGAGGTCAAGATTTATTCTAAACCTTCCAGCCATCAACTCTTTTGTTTTGCTATTGTCACCCCGAGTGGGAAGAGTATGCCCAGACGTGGGTCCCTTGCCTGCTGGGCCTAGAGACCCAAGCTACTCCTCACTGATGACGCCCAACAAGGCTGAAACATTTCTGGGGATGCTTGTGGTCTCGTGCAAAAGGGATGTGACCTAGCAGTTCGGGCTGGACTACCCCTTTGGGGGTGGGACCAAGCCTGATTTGCATATGGATTTTCTCCTTTTGTAATGGTTTGGCAGGCGAAGAACGATGGTCTGGAGGGTTGCCCAGAGCAATGCCAGAGGTCAAGATTTATTCTAAATCTTCCAGCCATCAACTCTTTTGTTTTGCTATTGTCACCCCGAGTGGGAAGGGTATGCCCAGACGTGGGTCCCTTGCCTGCTGGGCCTAGAGACCCAAGCTACTCCTCACTGATGACGCCCAACAAGGCTGAAACATGTCTGGGGATGCTTGTGGTCTCGTGCAAAAGGGATGTGACCTAGCAGTTCGGGCTGGACTACCCCTTTGGGGGTGGGACCAAGCCTGATTTGCCTATGGTTTTTCCCCTTTTGTAATGGCTTGGCAGGCGAAGAACGATGGTCTGGAGGGTTGCCCAGAGCAATGCCAGAGGTCAAGATTTATTCTAAACCTTCCAGCCATCAACTCTTTTGTTTTGCTATTGTCACCCCGAGTGGGAAGGGTATGCCCAGACGTGAGTCCCTTGCCTGCTGGGCCTAGAGATCCAAGCTACTCCTCACTGATGAAGCCCAACAAGGCTGAAACATGTCTGGGGATGCTTGTGGTCTCGTGCAAAAAGGATGTGACCTAGCAGTTCGGGCTGGACTACCCCTTTGGGGGTGGGACCAAGCCTGATTTGCATATGGGTTTTCCCCTTTTGTAATGGCTTGGCAGGCGAAGAACGATGGTCTGGAGGGTTGCCCAGAGCAATGCCAGAGGTCAAGATGTATTCTAAACCTTCCAGCCATCAACTCTTTTGTTTTGCTATTGTCACCCCAGTGTGAAGGGCATGCCCAGACGTGGGTCCCTTGCCTGCTGGGCCTAGAGACCCAAGCTACTCCTCACTGATGACGCCCAACAAGGCTGAAACATGTCTGGGGATGCTTGTGGTCTCGTGCAAAAGGGATGTGACCTAGCAGTTCGGGCTGGACTACCCCTTTGGGAGTGGAACCAAGCCTGATTTGCATATGGTTTTTCCCCTTTTGTAATGGCTTGGCAGACGAAGACCGATGGTCTGGAGGGTTGCTCAGGGCAATGCCAGAGGTCAAGATTTATTCTAAACCTTCCAGCCATCAACTCTTTTGTTTTGCTATTCTCACCAAGAGTGGGAAGGGTATGCCCAGACGTGGGCCCCTTGCCTGCTGGGCCTAGAGACCCAAGCTACTCCTCACTGATGACGCCCAACAAGGCTGAAACATGTCTGGGGATGCTTGTGGTCTCGTCCAAAAGGGATGTGACCTAGCAGTTCTGGCTGGACTACCCCTTTGGGGGTGGGACCAAGCCTGATTTGCATATGGTTTTTCCCCTTTTGTAATGGCTTGGCAGGCGAAGAACGATGGTCTGGAGGGTTGCCCAGAGCAATGCCAGAGGTCAAGATTTATTCTAAACCTTCCAGCCATCAACTCTTTTGTTTTGCTATTGTCACCCCGAGTGGGAAGAGTATGCCCAGACGTGGGTCCCTTGCCTGCTGGGCCTAGAGACCCAAGCTACTCCTCACTGATGACGCCCAACAAGGCTGAAACATTTCTGGGGATGCTTGTGGTCTCGTGCAAAAGGGATGTGACCTAGCAGTTCGGGCTGGACTACCCCTTTGGGGGTGGGACCAAGCCTGATTTGCATATGGATTTTCTCCTTTTGTAATGGTTTGGCAGGCGAAGAACGATGGTCTGGAGGGTTGCCCAGAGCAATGCCAGAGGTCAAGATTTATTCTAAACCTTCCAGCCATCAACTCTTTTGTTTTGCTATTGTCACCCCGAGTGGGAAGGGTATGCCCAGACGTGGGTCCCTTGCCTGCTGGGCCTAGAGACCCAAGCTACTCCTCACTGATGACGCCCAACAAGGCTGAAACATGTCTGGGGATGCTTGTGGTCTCGTGCAAAAGGGATGTGACCTAGCAGTTCGGGCTGGACTACCCCTTTGGGGGTGGGACCAAGCCTGATTTGCCTATGGTTTTTCCCCTTTTGTAATGGCTTGGCAGGCGAAGAACGATGGTCTGGAGGGTTGCCCAAAGCAATGCCAGAGGTCAAGATTTATTCTAAACCTTCCAGCCATCAACTCTTTTGTTTTGCTATTGTCACCCCGAGTGGGAAGGGTATGCCCAGACGTGGGTCCCTTGCCTGCTGGGCCTAGAGACCCAAGCTACTCCTCACTGATGATGCCGAACAAGGCTGAAACATGTCTGGGGATGCTTGTGATCTCGTGCAAAAGGGATGTGACCTAGCAGTTCGGGCTGGACTACCCCTTTGGGGGTGGGACCAAGCCTGATTTGCATATGGTTTTTCCCCTTTTGTAATGGCTTGGTAGGCGAAGAACGATGGTCTGGAGGGTTGCCCAGAGCAATGCCAGAGGTCAAGATTTATTCTAAACCTTCCAGCCATCAACGCTTTTGTTTTGCTATTGTCACCCCGAGTGGGAAGGGTATGCCCAGACGTGGGTCCGTTGCCTGCTGGGCCTAGAGATCCAAGCTACTCCTCACTGATGACGCCCAACAAGGCTGAAACATGTCTGGGGATGCTTGTGGTCTCGTGCAAAAAGGATGTGACCTAGCAGTTCGGGCTGGACTACCCCTTTGGGAGTGGAACCAAGCCTGATTTGCATATGGTTTTCCCCCTTGTGTAATGGCTTGGCAGGCGAAGACCGATGGTCTGGAGGGTTGCTCAGGGCAATGCCAGAGGTCAAGATTTATTCTAAACCTTCCAGCCATCAACTCTTTTGTTTTGCTATTGTCACCAAGAGTGGGAAGGGTATGCCCAGACGTGGGCCCCTTGCCTGCTGGGCCTAGAGACCCAAGCTACTCCTCACTGATGACGCCCAACAAGGCTGAAACATGTCTGGGGATGCTTGTGGTCTCGTCCAAAAGGGATGTGACCTAGCAGTTCTGGCTGGACTACCCCTTTGGGGGTGGGACCAAGCCTGATTTGCATATGGTTTTTCCCCTTTTGTAATGGCTTGGCAGGCGAAGAACGATGGTCTGGAGGGTTGCCCAGAGCAATGCCAGAGGTCAAGATTTATTCTAAACCTTCCAGCCATCAACTCTTTTGTTTTGCTATTGTCACCCCGAGTGGGAAGGGTATGCCCAGACGTGGGTCCCTTGCCTGCTGGGCCTAGAGACCCAAGCTACTCCTCACTGATGACGCCCAACAAGGCTGAAACATGTCTGGGGATGCTTGTGGTCTCGTGCAAAAGGGATGTGACCTAGCAGTTCGGGCTGGACTACCCCTTTGGGAGTGGGACCAAGCCTGATTTGCATCTGGATTTTCTCCTTTTGTAATGGTTTGGCAGGCGAAGAACGATGGTCTGGAGGGTTGCCCAGAGCAATGCCAGAGGTCAAGATTTATTCTAAACCTTCCAGCCATCAACTCTTTTGTTTTGCTATTGTCACCCCGAGTGGGAAGGGTATGCCCAGACGTGGGTCCCTTGCCTGCTGGGCCTAGAGACCCAAGCTACTCCTCACTGATGACGCCCAACAAGGCTGAAACATGTCTGGGGATGCTTGTGATCTCGTGCAAAAGGGATGTGACCTAGCAGTTCGGGCTGGACTACCCCTTTGGGGGTGGGACCAAGCCTGATTTGCATATGGTTTTTCCCCTTTTGTAATGGCTTGGTAGGCGAAGAACGATGGTCTGGAGGGTTGCCCAGAGCAATGCCAGAGGTCAAGATTTATTCTAAACCTTCCAGCCATCAACGCTTTTGTTTTGCTATTGTCACCCCGAGTGGGAAGGGTATGCCCAGACGTGGGTCCCTTGCCTGCTGGGCCTAGAGACCCAAGCTACTCCTCACTGATGACGCCCAACAAGGCTGAAACATGTCTGGGGATGCTTGTGGGTGCAAAAGGGATGTGACCTAGCAGTTCGAGCTGGACTACCCCTTTGGGGGTGGGACCAAGCCTGATTTGCATATGGTTTTTCCCCTTTTGTAATGGCTTGGCAGGCGAAGAACGATGGTCTGGAGGGTTGCCCAGAGCAATACCAGAGGTCAAGATTTATTCTAAACCTTCCAGCCATCAACTCTATTGTTTTGCTATTGTCACCCCGAGTGTGAATGGTATGCCCAGACGTGCGTCCCTTGCCTGCTGGGCCTAGAGACCCAAGCTACTCCTCACTGATGACGCCCAACAAGGCTGAAACATGTCTGGGGATGCTTGTGGTCTCGTGCAAAAGGGATGTGACCTAGCAATTCGGGCTGAACTACCCCTTTGGGGGTGGGACCAAGCCTGATTTGCATATGGTTTTTCCCCTTTTGTAATGGCTTGGCAAGTGAAGAACGATGGTCTGGAGGGTTGCCCAGAGCAATGCCAGAGGTCAAGATTTATTCTAAACCTTCCAGCCATCAACTCTTTTGTTTTGCTATTGTCACCCCGAGTGGGAAGGGTATGCCCAGACGTGGGTCCCTTGCCTGCTGGGCCTAGAGACCCAAGCTACTCCTCACTGATGACGCCCAACAAGGCTGAAACATGTCTGGGGATGCTTGTGGTCTCGTGCAAAAGGGATGTGACCTAGCAGTTCGGACTGGACTACCCCTTTGGGGGTGGGACCAAGCCTGATTTGCATATGGTTTTTCCCCTTTTGTAATGGCTTGGCAGGTGAAGAACGATGGTCTGGAGGGTTGCCCAGAGCAATGCCAGAGGTCAAGATTTATTCTAAACCTTCCAGCCATCAACGCTTTTGTTTTGCTATTGTCACCCCGAGTGGGAAGGTTATGCCCAGACGTGGGTCCGTTGCCTGCTGGGCCTAGAGATCCAAGCTACTCCTCACTGATGACGCCCAACAAGGCTGAAACATGTCTGGGGATGCTTGTGGTCTCGTCCAAAAGGGATGTGACCTAGCAGTTCTGGCTGGACTACCCCTTTGGGGGTGGGGCCAAGCCTGATTTGCATATGGTTTTTCCCCTTTTGTAATGGCTTGGCAGGCGAAAAACGATGGTCTGGAGGGTTGCCCAGAGCAATGCCAGAGGTCAAGATTTATTCTAAACCTTCCAGCCATCAACTCTTTTGTTTTGCTATTGTCACCCCGAGTGGGAAGAGTATGCCCAGACGTGGGTCCCTTGCTTGCTGGGCCTAGAGACCCAAGCTACTCCTCACTGATGACGCCCAACAAGGCTGAAACATTTCTGGGGATGCTTGTGGTCTCGTGCAAAAGGGATGTGACCTAGCAGTTCGGGCTGGACTACCCCTTTGGGGGTGGGACCAAGCCTGATTTGCATATGGATTTTCTCCTTTTGTAATGGTTTGGCAGGCGAAGAACGATGGTCTGGAGGGTTGCCCAGAGCAATGCCAGAGGTCAAGATTTATTCTAAACCTTCCAGCCATCAACTCTTTTGTTTTGCTATTGTCACCCCGAGTGGGAAGGGTATGCCCAGACGTGGGTCCCTTGCCTGCTGGGCCTAGAGACCCAAGCTACTCCTCACTGATGACGCCCAACAAGGCTGAAACATGTCTGGGGATGCTTGTGGTCTCGTGCAAAAGGGATGTGACCTAGCAGTTCGGGTTGGACTACCCCTTTGGGGGTGGAACCAAGCCTGATTTGCATATGTTTTTTCCCCTTTTGTAATGGCTTGGCAGGCGAAGAACGATGGTCTGGAGGGTTGCCCAGAGCAATGCCAGAGGTCAAGATTTATTCTAAACCTTCCAGCCATCAACTCTTTTGTTTTGCTATTGTCACCCCGAGTGGGAAGGGTATGCCCAGACGTGGGTCCCTTGCCTGCTGGGCCTAGAGACCCAAGCTACTCCTCACTGATGACGCCCAACAAGGCTGAAACATGTCTGGGGATGCTTGTGGTCTCGTGCAAAAGGGATGTGACCTAGCACTTCGGGCTGGACTACCCCTTTGGGGGTGGGACCAAGCCTGATTTGCATATGGTTTTTCCCCTTTTGTAATGGCTTGGCAGGCGAAGAACGATGGGCTGGAGGGTTGCCCAGAGCAATGCCAGAGGTCAAGATTTATTCTAAACCTTCCAGCCATCAACTCTTTTGTTTTGCTATTGTAACCCCGAGTGGGAAGGGTGTGCCCAGACGTGGGTCCCTTGCCTGCTGGGCCTAGAGACCCAAGCTACTCCTCACTGATGAGGCCCAACAAGGCTGAAACATGTCTGGAGATGCTTGTGGTCTCGTGCAAAAGGGATGTGACCTAGCAGTTCCGGTTGGACTACCCCTTTGGGGGTGGGACCAAGCCTGATTTGCATATGGTTTTTCCCCTTTTGTAATGGCTTGGCAGGCGAAGAACGATGGTCTGGAGGGTTGCCCAGAGCAATGCCAGAGGTCAAGATTTATTCTAAACCTTCCAGCCATCAACTCTTTTGTTTTGCTATTGTCACCCCGAGTGGGAAGGGTATGCCCAGACGTGAGTCCCTTGCCTGCTGGGCCTAGAGATCCAAGCTACTCCTCACTGATGACGCCCAACAAGGCTGAAACATGTCTGGGGATGCTTGTGGTCTCGTGCAAAAAGGATGTGACCTAGCAGTTCGGGCTGGACTACCCCTTTGGGGGTGGGACCAAGCCTGATTTGCATATGGGTTTTCCCCTTTTGTAATGGCTTGGCAGGCGAAGAACGATGGTCTGGAGGGTTGCCCAGAGCAATGCCAGAGGTCAAGATGTATTCTAAACCTTCCAGCCATCAACTCTTTTGTTTTGCTATTGTCACCCCAGTGTGAAGGGCATGCCCAGACGTGGGTCCCTTGCCTGCTGGGCCTAGAGACCCAAGCTACTCCTCACTGATGACGCCCAACAAGGCTGAAACATGTCTGGGGATGCTTGTGGTCTCGTGCAAAAGGGATGTGACCTAGCAGTTCGGGCTGGACTACCCCTTTGGGAGTGGAACCAAGCCTGATTTGCATATGGTTTTTCCCCTTTTGTAATGGCTTGGCAGGCGAAGACCGATGGTCTGGAGGGTTGCTCAGGGCAATGCCAGAGGTCAAGATTTATTCTAAACCTTCCAGCCATCAACTCTTTTTTTTTGCTATTCTCACCAAGAGTGGGAAGGGTATGCCCAGACGTGGGCCCCTTGCCTGCTGGGCCTAGAGACCCAAGCTACTCCTCACTGATGACGCCCAACAAGGCTGAAACATGTGTGGGGATGCTTGTGGTCTCGTCCAAAAGGGATGTGACCTAGCAGTTCTGGCTGGACTACCCCTTTGGGGGTGGGACCAAGCCTGATTTGCATATGGTTTTTCCCCTTTTGTAATGGCTTGGCAGGCGAAGAACGATGGTCTGGAGGGTTGCCCAGAGCAATGCCAGAGGTCAAGATTTATTCTAAACCTTCCAGCCATCAACTCTTTTGTTTTGCTATTGTCACCCCGAGTGGGAAGAGTATGCCCAGACGTGGGTCCCTTGCCTGCTGGGCCTAGAGACCCAAGCTACTCCTCACTGATGACGCCCAACAAGGCTGAAACATTTCTGGGGATGCTTGTGGTCTCGTGCAAAAGGGATGTGACCTAGCAGTTCGGGCTGGACTACCCCTTTGGGGGTGGGACCAAGCCTGATTTGCATATGGATTTTCTCCTTTTGTAATGGTTTGGCAGGCGAAGAACGATGGTCTGGAGGGTTGCCCAGAGCAATGCCAGAGGTCAAGATTTATTCTAAATCTTCCAGCCATCAACTCTTTTGTTTTGCTATTGTCACCCCGAGTGGGAAGGGTATGCCCAGACGTGGGTCCCTTGCCTGCTGGGCCTAGAGACCCAAGCTACTCCTCACTGATGACGCCCAACAAGGCTGAAACATGTCTGGGGATGCTTGTGGTCTCGTGCAAAAGGGATGTGACCTAGCAGTTCGGGCTGGACTACCCCTTTGGGGGTGGGACCAAGCCTGATTTGCCTATGGTTTTTCCCCTTTTGTAATGGCTTGGCAGGCGAAGAACGATGGTCTGGAGGGTTGCCCAGAGCAATGCCAGAGGTCAAGATTTATTCTAAACCTTCCAGCCATCAACTCTTTTGTTTTGCTATTGTCACCCCGAGTGGGAAGGGTATGCCCAGACGTGAGTCCCTTGCCTGCTGGGCCTAGAGATCCAAGCTACTCCTCACTGATGACGCCCAACAAGGCTGAAACATGTCTGGGGATGCTTGTGGTCTCGTGCAAAAAGGATGTGACCTAGCAGTTCGGGCTGGACTACCCCTTTGGGGGTGGGACCAAGCCTGATTTGCATATGGGTTTTCCCCTTTTGTAATGGCTTGGCAGGCGAAGAACGATGGTCTGGAGGGTTGCCCAGAGCAATGCCAGAGGTCAAGATGTATTCTAAACCTTCCAGCCATCAACTCTTTTGTTTTGCTATTGTCACCCCAGTGTGAAGGGCATGCCCAGACGTGGGTCCCTTGCCTGCTGGGCCTAGAGACCCAAGCTACTCCTCACTGATGACGCCCAACAAGGCTGAAACATGTCTGGGGATGCTTGTGGTCTCGTGCAAAAGGGATGTGACCTAGCAGTTCGGGCTGGACTACCCCTTTGGGAGTGGAACCAAGCCTGATTTGCATATGGTTTTTCCCCTTTTGTAATGGCTTGGCAGACGAAGACCGATGGTCTGGAGGGTTGCTCAGGGCAATGCCAGAGGTCAAGATTTATTCTAAACCTTCCAGCCATCAACTCTTTTGTTTTGCTATTCTCACCAAGAGTGGGAAGGGTATGCCCAGACGTGGGCCCCTTGCCTGCTGGGCCTAGAGACCCAAGCTACTCCTCACTGATGACGCCCAACAAGGCTGAAACATGTCTGGGGATGCTTGTGGTCTCGTGCAAAAGGGATGTGACCTAGCAGTTCGGGCTGGACTACCCCTTTGGGGGTGGGACCAAGCCTGATTTGCCTATGGTTTTTCCCCTTTTGTAATGGCTTGGCAGGCGAAGAACGATGGTCTGGAGGATTGCCCAAAGCAATGCCAGAGGTCAAGATTTATTCTAAACCTTCCAGCCATCAACTCTTTTGTTTTGCTATTGTCACCCCGAGTGGGAAGGGTATGCCCAGACGTGGGTCCCTTGCCTGCTGGGCCTAGAGACCCAAGCTACTCCTCACTGATGATGCCCAACAAGGCTGAAACATGTCTGGGGATGCTTGTGATCTCGTGCAAAAGGGATGTGACCTAGCAGTTCGGGCTGGACTACCCCTTTGGGGGTGGGACCAAGCCTGATTTGCATATGGTTTTTCCCCTTTTGTAATGGCTTGGTAGGCGAAGAACGATGGTCTGGAGGGTTGCCCAGAGCAATGCCAGAGGTCAAGATTTATTCTAAACCTTCCAGCCATCAACGCTTTTGTTTTGCTATTGTCACCCCGAGTGGGAAGGGTATGCCCAGACGTGGGTCCGTTGCCTGCTGGGCCTAGAGATCCAAGCTACTCCTCACTGATGACGCCCAACAAGGCTGAAACATGTCTGGGGATGCTTGTGGTCTCGTGCAAAAAGGATGTGACCTAGCAGTTCGGGCTGGACTACCCCTTTGGGAGTGGAACCAAGCCTGATTTGCATATGGTTTTTCCCCTTGTGTAATGGCTTGGCAGGCGAAGACCGATGGTCTGGAGGGTTGCTCAGGGCAATGCCAGAGGTCAAGATTTATTCTAAACCTTCCAGCCATCAACTCTTTTGTTTTGCTATTGTCACCAAGAGTGGGAAGGGTATGCCCAGACGTGGGCCCCTTGCCTGCTGGGCCTAGAGACCCAAGCTACTCCTCACTGATGACGCCCAACAAGGCTGAAACATGTCTGGGGATGCTTGTGGTCTCGTCCAAAAGGGATGTGACCTAGCAGTTCTGGCTGGACTACCCCTTTGGGGGTGGGACCAAGCCTGATTTGCATATGGTTTTTCCCCTTTTGTAATGGCTTGGCAGGCGAAGAACGATGGTCTGGAGGGTTGCCCAGAGCAATGCCAGAGGTCAAGATTTATTCTAAACCTTCCAGCCATCAACTCTTTTGTTTTGCTATTGTCACCCCGAGTGGGAAGGGTATGCCCAGACGTGGGTCCCTTGCCTGCTGGGCCTAGAGACCCAAGCTACTCCTCACTGATGACGCCCAACAAGGCTGAAACATGTCTGGGGATGCTTGTGGTCTCGTGCAAAAGGGATGTGACCTAGCAGTTCGGGCTGGACTACCCCTTTGGGAGTGGGACCAAGCCTGATTTGCATATGGATTTTCTCCTTTTGTAATGGTTTGGCAGGCGAAGAACGATGGTCTGGAGGGTTGCCCAGAGCAATGCCAGAGGTCAAGATTTATTCTAAACCTTCCAGCCATCAACTCTTTTGTTTTGCTATTGTCACCCCGAGTGGGAAGGGTATGCCCAGACGTGGGTCCCTTGCCTGCTGGGCCTAGAGACCCAAGCTACTCCTCACTGATGACGCCCAACAAGGCTGAAACATGTCTGGGGATGCTTGTGATCTCGTGCAAAAGGGATGTGACCTAGCAGTTCGGGCTGGACTACCCCTTTGGGGGTGGGACCAAGCCTGATTTGCATATGGTTTTTCCCCTTTTGTAATGGCTTGGTAGGCGAAGAACGATGGTCTGGAGGGTTGCCCAGAGCAATGCCAGAGGTCAAGATTTATTCTAAACCTTCCAGCCATCAACGCTTTTGTTTTGCTATTGTCACCCCGAGTGGGAAGGGTATGCCCAGACGTGGGTCCCTTGCCTGCTGGGCCTAGAGACCCAAGCTACTCCTCACTGATGACGCCCAACAAGGCTGAAACATGTCTGGGGATGCTTGTGGTCTCGTGCAAAAGGGATGTGACCTAGCAATTCGGGCTGAACTACCCCTTTGGGGGTGGGACCAAGCCTGATTTGCATATGGTTTTTCCCCTTTTGTAATGGCTTGGCAAGTGAAGAACGATGGTCTGGAGGGTTGCCCAGAGCAATGCCAGAGGTCAAGATTTATTCTAAACCTTCCAGCCATCAACTCTTTTGTTTTGCTATTGTCACCCCGAGTGGGAAGGGTATGCCCAGACGTGGGTCCCTTGCCTGCTGGGCCTAGAGACCCAAGCTACTCCTCACTGATGACGCCCAACAAGGCTGAAACATGTCTGGGGATGCTTGTGGTCTCGTGCAAAAGGGATGTGACCTAGCAGTTCGGACTGGACTACCCCTTTGGGGGTGGGACCAAGCCTGATTTGCATATGGTTTTTCCCCTTTTGTAATGGCTTGGCAGGCGAAGAACGATGGTCTGGAGGGTTGCCCAGAGCAATGCCAGAGGTCAAGATTTATTCTAAACCTTCCAGCCATCAACTCTTTTGTTTTGCTATTGTCACCCCGAGTGGGAAGGGTATGCCCAGACGTGGGTCCCTTGCCTGCTGGGCCTAGAGACCCAAGCTACTCCTCACTGATGACGCCCAACAAGGCTGAAACATGTCTGGGGATGCTTGTGGTCTCGTGCAAAAGGGATGTGACCTAGCACTTCGGGCTGGACTACCCCTTTGGGGGTGGCACCAAGCCTGATTTGCATATGGTTTTTCCCCTTTTGTAATGGCTTGGCAGGCGAAGAACGATGGTCTGGAGGGTTGCCCAGAGCAATGCCAGAGGTCAAGATTTATTCTAAACCTTCCAGCCATCAGCTCTTTTGTTTTGCTATTGTCACCCCGAGTGGGAAGGGTATGCCCAGACGTGGGTCCCTTGCCTGCTGGGCCTAGAGACCCAAGCTACTCCTCACTGATGACGCCCAACAAGGCTGAAACATGTCTGGGGATGCTTGTGGTCTCGTGCAAAAGGGATGTGACCTAGCACTTCGGGCTGGACTACCCCTTTGGGGGTGGCACCAAGCCTGATTTGCATATGGTTTTTCCCCTTTTGTAATGGCTTGGCAGGCGAAGAACGATGGGCTGGAGGGTTGCCCAGAGCAATGCCAGAGGTCAAGATTTATTCTAAACCTTCCAGCCATCAACTCTTTTGTTTTGCTATTGTAACCCCGAGTGGGAAGGGTGTGCCCAGACGTGGGTCCCTTGCCTGCTGGGCCTAGAGACCCAAGCTACTCCTCACTGATGAGGCCCAACAAGGCTGAAACATGTCTGGAGATGCTTGTGGTCTCGTGCAAAAGGGATGTGACCTAGCAGTTCCGGTTGGACTACCCCTTTGGGGGTGGGACCAAGCCTGATTTGCATATGGTTTTTCCCCTTTTGTAATGGCTTGGCAGGCGAAGAACGATGGTCTGGAGGGTTGCCCAGAGCAATGCCAGAGGTCAAGATTTATTCTAAACCTTCCAGCCATCAACTCTTTTGTTTTGCTATTGTCACCCCGAGTGGGAAGGGTATGCCCAGACATGAGTCCCTTGCCTGCTGGGCCTAGAGATCCAAGCTACTCCTCACTGATGACGCCCAACAAGGCTGAAACATGTCTGGGGATGCTTGTGGTCTCGTGCAAAAAGGATGTGACCTAGCAGTTCGGGCTGGACTACCCCTTTGGGGGTGGGACCAAGCCTGATTTGCATATGGGTTTTCCCCTTTTGTAATGGCTTGGCAGGCGAAGAACGATGGTCTGGAGGGTTGCCCAGAGCAATGCCAGAGGTCAAGATGTATTCTAAACCTTCCAGCCATCAACTCTTTTGTTTTGCTATTGTCACCCCAGTGTGAAGGGCATGCCCAGACGTGGGTCCCTTGCCTGCTGGGCCTAGAGACCCAAGCTACTCCTCACTGATGACGCCCAACAAGGCTGAAACATGTCTGGGGATGCTTGTGGTCTCGTGCAAAAGGGATGTGACCTAGCAGTTCGGGCTGGACTACCCCTTTGGGAGTGGAACCAAGCCTGATTTGCATATGGTTTTTCCCCTTTTGTAATGGCTTGGCAGGCGAAGACCGATGGTCTGGAGGGTTGCTCAGGGCAATGCCAGAGGTCAAGATTTATTCTAAACCTTCCAGCCATCAACTCTTTTGTTTTGCTATTCTCACCAAGAGTGGGAAGGGTATGCCCAGACGTGGGCCCCTTGCCTGCTGGGCCTAGAGACCCAAGCTACTCCTCACTGATGACGCCCAACAAGGCTGAAACATGTCTGGGGATGCTTGTGGTCTCGTCCAAAAGGGATGTGACCTAGCAGTTCTGGCTGGACTACCCCTTTGGGGGTGGGACCAAGCCTGATTTGCATATGGTTTTTCCCCTTTTGTAATGGCTTGGCAGGCGAAGAACGATGGTCTGGAGGGTTGCCCAGAGCAATGCCAGAGGTCAAGATTTATTCTAAACCTTCCAGCCATCAACTCTTTTGTTTTGCTATTGTCACCCCGAGTGGGAAGAGTATGCCCAGACGTGGGTCCCTTGCCTGCTGGGCCTAGAGACCCAAGCTACTCCTCACTGATGACGCCCAACAAGGCTGAAACATTTCTGGGGATGCTTGTGGTCTCGTGCAAAAGGGATGTGACCTAGCAGTTCGGGCTGGACTACCCCTTTGGGGGTGGGACCAAGCCTGATTTGCATATGGATTTTCTCCTTTTGTAATGGTTTGGCAGGCGAAGAACGATGGTCTGGAGGGTTGCCCAGAGCAATGCCAGAGGTCAAGATTTATTCTAAACCTTCCAGCCATCAACTCTTTTGTTTTGCTATTGTCACCCCGAGTGGGAAGGGTATGCCCAGACGTGGGTCCCTTGCCTGCTGGGCCTAGAGACCCAAGCTACTCCTCACTGATGACGCCCAACAAGGCTGAAACATGTCTGGGGATGCTTGTGGTCTCGTGCAAAAGGGATGTGACCTAGCAGTTCGGGCTGGACTACCCCTTTGGGGGTGGGACCAAGCCTGATTTGCCTATGGTTTTTCCCCTTTTGTAATGGCTTGGCAGGCGAAGAACGATGGTCTGGAGGGTTGCCCAGAGCAATGCCAGAGGTCAAGATTTATTCTAAACCTTCCAGCCATCAACTCTTTTGTTTTGCTATTGTCACCCCGAGTGGGAAGGGTATGCCCAGACGTGAGTCCCTTGCCTGCTGGGCCTAGAGATCCAAGCTACTCCTCACTGATGACGCCCAACAAGGCTGAAACATGTCTGGGGATGCTTGTGGTCTCGTGCAAAAAGGATGTGACCTAGCAGTTCGGGCTGGACTACCCCTTTGGGGGTGGGACCAAGCCTGATTTGCATATGGGTTTTCCCCTTTTGTAATGGCTTGGCAGGCGAAGAACGATGGTCTGGAGGGTTGCCCAGAGCAATGCCAGAGGTCAAGATGTATTCTAAACCTTCCAGCCATCAACTCTTTTGTTTTGCTATTGTCACCCCAGTGTGAAGGGCATGCCCAGACGTGGGTCCCTTGCCTGCTGGGCCTAGAGACCCAAGCTACTCCTCACTGATGACGCCCAACAAGGCTGAAACATGTCTGGGGATGCTTGTGGTCTCGTGCAAAAGGGATGTGACCTAGCAGTTCGGGCTGGACTACCCCTTTGGGAGTGGAACCAAGCCTGATTTGCATATGGTTTTTCCCCTTTTGTAATGGCTTGGCAGACGAAGACTGATGGTCTGGAGGGTTGCTCAGGGCAATGCCAGAGGTCAAGATTTATTCTAAACCTTCCAGCCATCAACTCTTTTGTTTTGCTATTCTCACCAAGAGTGGGAAGGGTATGCCCAGACGTGGGCCCCTTGCCTGCTGGGCCTAGAGACCCAAGCTACTCCTCACTGATGACGCCCAACAAGGCTGAAACATGTCTGGGGATGCTTGTGGTCTCGTCCAAAAGGGATGTGACCTAGCAGTTCTGGCTGGACTACCCCTTTGGGGGTGGGACCAAGCCTGATTTGCATATGGTTTTTCCCCTTTTGTAATGGCTTGGCAGGCGAAGAACGATGGTCTGGAGGGTTGCCCAGAGCAATGCCAGAGGTCAAGATTTATTCTAAACCTTCCAGCCATCAACTCTTTTGTTTTGCTATTGTCACCCCGAGTGGGAAGAGTATGCCCAGACGTGGGTCCCTTGCCTGCTGGGCCTAGAGACCCAAGCTACTCCTCACTGATGACGCCCAACAAGGCTGAAACATTTCTGGGGATGCTTGTGGTCTCGTGCAAAAGGGATGTGACCTAGCAGTTCGGGCTGGACTACCCCTTTGGGGGTGGGACCAAGCCTGATTTGCATATGGATTTTCTCCTTTTGTAATGGTTTGGCAGGCGAAGAACGATGGTCTGGAGGGTTGCCCAGAGCAATGCCAGAGGTCAAGATTTATTCTAAACCTTCCAGCCATCAACTCTTTTGTTTTGCTATTGTCACCCCGAGTGGGAAGGGTATGCCCAGACGTGGGTCCCTTGCCTGCTGGGCCTAGAGACCCAAGCTACTCCTCACTGATGACGCCCAACAAGGCTGAAACATGTCTGGGGATGCTTGTGGTCTCGTGCAAAAGGGATGTGACCTAGCAGTTCGGGCTGGACTACCCCTTTGGGGGTGGGACCAAGCCTGATTTGCCTATGGTTTTTCCCCTTTTGTAATGGCTTGGCAGGCGAAGAACGATGGTCTGGAGGGTTGCCCAAAGCAATGCCAGAGGTCAAGATTTATTCTAAACCTTCCAGCCATCAACTCTTTTGTTTTGCTATTGTCACCCCGAGTGGGAAGGGTATGCCCAGACGTGGGTCCCTTGCCTGCTGGGCCTAGAGACCCAAGCTACTCCTCACTGATGATGCCCAACAAGGCTGAAACATGTCTGGGGATGCTTGTGATCTCGTGCAAAAGGGATGTGACCTAGCAGTTCGGGCTGGACTACCCCTTTGGGGGTGGGACCAAGCCTGATTTGCATATGGTTTTTCCCCTTTTGTAATGGCTTGGTAGGCGAAGAACGATGGTCTGGAGGGTTGCCCAGAGCAATGCCAGAGGTCAAGATTTATTCTAAACCTTCCAGCCATCAACGCTTTTGTTTTGCTATTGTCACCCCGAGTGGGAAGGGTATGCCCAGACGTGGGTCAGTTGCCTGCTGGGCCTAGAGATCCAAGCTACTCCTCACTGATGACGCCCAACAAGGCTGAAACATGTCTGGGGATGCTTGTGGTCTCGTGCAAAAAGGATGTGACCTAGCAGTTCGGGCTGGACTACCCCTTTGGGAGTGGAACCAAGCCTGATTTGCATATGGTTTTTCCCCTTTTGTAATGGCTTGGCAGGCGAAGACCGATGGTCTGGAGGGTTGCTCAGGGCAATGCCAGAGGTCAAGATTTATTCTAAACCTTCCAGCCATCAACTCTTTTGTTTTGCTATTGTCACCAAGAG
This sequence comes from Ambystoma mexicanum, assembly GCF_040938575.1. Classification (NCBI taxonomy): domain Eukaryota; kingdom Metazoa; phylum Chordata; class Amphibia; order Caudata; family Ambystomatidae; genus Ambystoma; species Ambystoma mexicanum. The sequence goes on from NC_090936.1 coordinate 994,843,604, forward strand.
TGGGAAGGGTATGCCCAGACGTGGGCCCCTTGCCTGCTGGGCCTAGAGACCCAAGCTACTCCTCACTGATGACGCCCAACAAGGCTGAAACATGTCTGGGGATGCTTGTGGTCGCGTCCAAAAGGGATGTGACCTAGCAGTTCTGGCTGGACTACCCCTTTGGGGGTGGGACCAAGCCTGATTTGCATATGGTTTTTCCCCTTTTGTAATGGCTTGGCAGGCGAAGAACGATGGTCTCGAGGGTTGCCCAGAGCAATGCCAGAGGTCAAGATTTATTCTAAACCTTCCAGCCATCAACTCTTTTGTTTTGCTATTGTCACCCCGAGTGGGAAGGGTATGCCCAGACGTGGGTCCCTTGCCTGCTGGGCCTAGAGACCCAAGCTACTCCTCACTGATGACGCCCAACAAGGCTGAAACATGTCTGGGGATGCTTGTGATCTCGTGCAAAAGGGATGTGACCTAGCAGTTCGGGCTGGACTACCCCTTTGGGGGTGGGACCAAGCCTGATTTGCATATGGTTTTTCCCCTTTTGTAATGGCTTGGTAGGCGAAGAACGATGGTCTGGAGGGTTGCCCAGAGCAATGCCAGAGGTCAAGATTTATTCTAAACCTTCCAGCCATCAACGCTTTTGTTTTGCTATTGTCACCCCGAGTGGGAAGGGTATGCCCAGACGTGGGTCCCTTGCCTGCTGGGCCTAGAGACCCAAGCTACTCCTCACTGATGACGCCCAACAAGGCTGAAACATGTCTGGGGATGCTTGTGGGTGCAAAAGGGATGTGACCTAGCAGTTCGAGCTGGACTACCCCTTTGGGGGTGGGACCAAGCCTGATTTGCATATGGTTTTTCCCCTTTTGTAATGGCTTGGCAGGCGAAGAACGATGGTCTGGAGGGTTGCCCAGAGCAATGCCAGAGGTCAAGATTTATTCTAAACCTTCCAGCCATCAACTCTATTGTTTTGCTATTGTCACCCCGAGTGTGAATGGTATGCCCAGACGTGCGTCCCTTGCCTGCTGGGCCTAGAGACCCAAGCTACTCCTCACTGATGACGCCCAACAAGGCTGAAACATGTCTGGGGATGCTTGTGGTCTCGTGCAAAAGGGATGTGACCTAGCAATTCGGGCTGAACTACCCCTTTGGGGGTGGGACCAAGCCTGATTTGCATATGGTTTTTCCCCTTTTGTAATGGCTTGGCAAGCGAAGAACGATGGTCTGGAGGGTTGCCCAGAGCAATGCCAGAGGTCAAGATTTATTCTAAACCTTCCAGCCATCAACTCTTTTGTTTTGCTATTGTCACCCCGAGTGGGAAGGGTATGCCCAGACGTGGGTCCCTTGCCTGCTGGGCCTAGAGACCCAAGCTACTCCTCACTGATGACGCCCAACAAGGCTGAAACATGTCTGGGGATGCTTGTGGTCTCGTGCAAAAGGGATGTGACCTAGCAGTTCAGGCTGGACTACCCCTTTGGGGGTGGGACCAAGCCTGATTTGCATATGGTTTTTCCCTTTTTGTAATGGCTTGGCAGGCGAAGAACGATGGTCTGGAGGGTTGCCCAGAGCAATGCCAGAGGTCAAGATTTATTCTAAACCTTCCAGCCATCAACTCTTTTGTTTTGCTATTGTCACCCCGAGTGGGAAGGGTATGCCCAGACGTGGGTCCCTTGCCTGCTGGGCCTAGAGACCCAAGCTACTCCTCACTGATGACGCCCAACAAGGCTGAAACATGTCTGGGGATGCTTGTGGTCTCGTGCAAAAGGGATGTGACCTAGCAGTTCGGGCTGGACTACCCCTTTGGGGGTGGGACCAAGCCTGATTTGCATATCGTTTTTCCCCTTTTGTAATGGCTTGGCAGGCGAAGAACGATGGTCTGGAGGGTTGCCCAGAGCAATGCCAGAGGTCAAGATTTATTCTAAACCTTCCAGCCATCAACTCTTTTGTTTTGCTATTGTCACCCCGAGTGGGAAGGGTATGCCCAGACGTGGGTCCCTTGCCTGCTGGGCCTAGAGACCCAAGCTACTCCTCACTGATGACGCCCAACAAGGCTGAAACATGTCTGGGGATGCTTGTGGTCTCGTGCAAAAGGGATGTGACCTAGCAGTTCGGGTTGGACTACCCCTTTGGGGGTGGAACCAAGCCTGATTTGCATATGGTTTTTCCCCTTTTGTAATGGCTTGGCAGGCGAAGAACGATGGTCTGGAGGGTTGCCCAGAGCAATGCCAGAGGTCAAGATTTATTCTAAACCTTCCAGCCATCAACTCTTTTGTTTTGCTATTGTCACCCTGAGTGGGAAGAGTATGCCCAGACGTGGGTCCCTTGCCTGCTGGGCCTAGAGACCCAAGCTACTCCTCACTGATGACGCCCAACAAGGCTGAAACATGTCTGGGGATGCTTGTGGTCTCGTGCAAAAGGGATGTGACCTAGCAGTTCGGGCTGGACTACCCCTTTGGGGGTGGGACCAAGCCTGATTTGCATATCATTTTTCCCCTTTTGTAATGGCTTGGCAGGCGAAGAACGATGGTCTGGAGGGTTGCCCAGAGCAATGCCAGAGGTCAAGATTTATTCTAAACCTTCCAGCCATCAACTCTATTGTTTTGCTATTGTCACCCCGAGTGGGAAGGGTATGCCCAGACGTGGGTCCCTTGGCTGATGGGCCTAGAGACCCAAGCTACTCCTCACTGATGACGCCCAACAAGGCTGAAACATGTCTGGGGATGCTTGTGGTCTCGTGCAAAAGGGATGTGACCTAGCAGTTCCGGCTGGACTACCCCTTTGGGGGTGGGACCAAGCCTGATTTGCATATGGTTTTTCCCCTTTTGTAATGGCTTGGCAGGCGAAGCACGATGGTCTGGAGGGTTGCCCAGAGCAATGCCAGAGGTCAAGATTTATTCTAAACCTTCCAGCCATCAACTCTTTTGTTTTGCTATTGTCACCCCGAGTGGGAGGGTATGCCCAGACGTGGGTCCCTTGCCTGCTGGGCCTAGAGACCGAAGCTACTCCTCACTGATGACGCCGAACAAGGCTGAAACATGTCTGGGGTTGCTTGTGGTCTTGTGCAAAAGGGATGTGACCTAGCAGTTCGGGCTGGACTACCCCTTTGGGGGTGGGACCAAGCCTGATTTGCATATCGTTTTTCCCCTTTTGTAATGGCTTGGCAGGCGAAGAACGATGGTCTGGAGGGTTGTCCAGAGCAATGCCAGAGGTCAAGATTTTTTCTAAACCTTCCAGCCATCAACTCTTTTGTTTTGCTATTGTCACCCCGAGTGGGAAGGGTATGCCCAGACGTGGGTCCCTTGCCTGCTGGGCCTAGAGACCCAAGCTACTCCTCACTGATGACGCCCAACAAGGCTGAAACATGTCTGGGGATGCTTGTGGTCTCGTGCAAAAGGGATGTGACCTAGCACTTCGGGCTGGACTACCCCTTTGGGGGTGGGACCAAGCCTGATTTGCATATGGTTTTTCCCCTTTAGTAATGGCTTGGCAGGCGAAGAACGATGGTCTGGAGGGTTGCCCAGAGCAATGCCAGAGGTCAAGATTTATTCTAAACCTTCCAGCCATCAACTCTTTTGTTTTGCTATTGTCACCCCGAGTGGGAAGGGTATGCCCAGACGTGGGTCCCTTGCCTGCTGGGCCTAGAGACCCAAGCTACTCCTCACTGATGACGCCCAACAAGGCTGAAACATGTCTGGGGATGCTTGTGACCTCGTGCAAAAGGGATGTGACCTAGCAGTTAGGGTTGGACTACCCCTTTGGGGGTGGAACCAAGCCTGATTTGCATATGGTTTTTCCCCTTTTGTAATGGCTTGGCAGGCGAAGAACGATGGTCTGGAGGGTTGCCCAGAGCAATGCCAGAGGTCAAGATTTATTCTAAACCTTCCAGCCATCAACTCTTTTGTTTTGCTATTGTCACCCCGAGTGGGAAGGGTATGCCCAGACGTGGGTCCCTTGCCTGCTGGGCCTAGAGACCCAAGCTACTCCTCACTGATGACGCCCAACAAGGCTGAAACATGTCTGGGGATGCTTGTGGTCTCGTGCAAAAGGGATGTGACCTAGCACTTCGGGCTAGACTACCCCTTTGGGGGTGGGACCAAGCCTGATTTGCATATGGTTTTTCCCCTTTTGTAATGGCTTGGCAGGCGAAGAACGATGGGCTGGAGGGTTGCCCAGAGCAATGCCAGAGGTCAAGATTTATTCTAAACCTTCCAGCCATCAACTCTTTTGTTTTGCTATTGTCACCCCGAGTGGGAAGGGTGTGCCCAGACGTGGATCCCTTGCCTGCTGGGCCTAGAGACCCAAGCTACTCCTCACTGATGACGCCCAACAAGGCTGAAACATGTCTGGAGATGCTTGTGGTCTCGTGCAAAAGGGATGTGACCTAGCAGTTCCGGTTGGACTACCCCTTTCGGGGTGGGACCAAGCCTGATTTGCATATGGTTTTTCCCCTTTTGTAATGGCTTGGCAGGCGAAGAACGATGGTCTGGAGGGTTGCCCAGAGCAATGCCAGAGGTCAAGATTTATTCTAAACCTTCCAGCCATCAACTCTTTTGTTTTGCTATTGTCACCCCGAGTGGGAAGGGTATGCCCAGATGTGGGCCCCTTGCCTGCTGGGCCTAGAGACCCAAGCTACTCCTCACTGATGACGCCCAACAAGGCTGAAACATGTCTGGGGATGCTTGTGGTCTCGTCCAAAAGGGATGTGACCTAGCAGTTCTGGCTGGACTACCCCTTTGGGGGTGGGACCAAGCCTGATTTGCATATGGTTTTTCCCCTTTTGTAATGGCTTGGCAGGCGAAGAACGATGGTCTGGAGGGTTGCCCAGAGCAATGCCAGAGGTCAAGATTTATTCTAAACCTTCCAGCCATCAACTCTTTTGTTTTGCTATTGTCACCCCGAGTGGGAAGAGTATGCCCAGACGTGGGTCCCTTGCCTGCTGGGCCTAGAGACCCAAGCTACTCCTCACTGATGACGCCCAACAAGGCTGAAACATTTCTGGGGATGCTTGTGGTCTCGTGCAAAAGGGATGTGACCTAGCAGTTCGGGCTGGACTACCCCTTTGGGGGTGGGACCAAGCCTGATTTGCATATGGATTTTCTCCTTTTGTAATGGTTTGGCAGGCGAAGAACGATGGTCTGGAGGGTTGCCCAGAGCAATGCCAGAGGTCAAGATTTATTCTAAACCTTCCAGCCATCAACTCTTTTGTTTTGCTATTGTCACCCCGAGTGGGAAGGGTATGCCCAGACGTGGGTCCCTTGCCTGCTGGGCCTAGAGACCCAAGCTACTCCTCACTGATGACGCCCAACAAGGCTGAAACATGTCTGGGGATGCTTGTGGTCTCGTGCAAAAGGGATGTGACCTAGCAGTTCGGGCTGGACTACCCCTTTGGGGGTGGGACCAAGCCTGATTTGCCTATGGTTTTTCCCCTTTTGTAATGGCTTGGCAGGCGAAGAACGATGGTCTGGAGGGTTGCCCAAAGCAATGCCAGAGGTCAAGATTTATTCTAAACCTTCCAGCCATCAACTCTTTTGTTTTGCTATTGTCACCCCGAGTGGGAAGGGTATGCCCAGACGTGGGTCCCTTGCCTGCTGGGCCTAGAGACCCAAGCTACTCCTCACTGATGATGCCCAACAAGGCTGAAACATGTCTGGGGATGCTTGTGATCTCGTGCAAAAGGGATGTGACCTAGCAGTTCGGGCTGGACTACCCCTTTGGGGGTGGGACCAAGCCTGATTTGCATATGGTTTTTCCCCTTTTGTAATGGCTTGGTAGGCGAAGAACGATGGTCTGGAGGGTTGCCCAGAGCAATGCCAGAGGTCAAGATTTATTCTAAACCTTCCAGCCATCAACGCTTTTGTTTTGCTATTGTCACCCCGAGTGGGAAGGGTATGCCCAGACGTGGGTCAGTTGCCTGCTGGGCCTAGAGATCCAAGCTACTCCTCACTGATGACGCCCAACAAGGCTGAAACATGTCTGGGGATGCTTGTGGTCTCGTGCAAAAAGGATGTGACCTAGCAGTTCGGGCTGGACTACCCCTTTGGGAGTGGAACCAAGCCTGATTTGCATATGGTTTTTCCCCTTTTGTAATGGCTTGGCAGGCGAAGAACGATGGTCTCGAGGGTTGCCCAGAGCAATGCCAGAGGTCAAGATTTATTCTAAACCTTCCAGCCATCAACTCTTTTGTTTTGCTATTGTCACCCCGAGTGGGAAGGGTATGCCCAGACGTGGGTCCCTTGCCTGCTGGGCCTAGAGACCCAAGCTACTCCTCACTGATGACGCCCAACAAGGCTGAAACATGTCTGGGGATGCTTGTGATCTCGTGCAAAAGGGATGTGACCTAGCAGTTCGGGCTGGACTACCCCTTTGGGGGTGGGACCAAGCCTGATTTGCATATGGTTTTTCCCCTTTTGTAATGGCTTGGTAGGCGAAGAACGATGGTCTGGAGGGTTGCCCAGAGCAATGCCAGAGGTCAAGATTTATTCTAAACCTTCCAGCCATCAACGCTTTTGTTTTGCTATTGTCACCCCGAGTGGGAAGGGTATGCCCAGACGTGGGTCCCTTGCCTGCTGGGCCTAGAGACCCAAGCTACTCCTCACTGATGACGCCCAACAAGGCTGAAACATGTCTGGGGATGCTTGTGGGTGCAAAAGGGATGTGACCTAGCAGTTCGAGCTGGACTACCCCTTTGGGGGTGGGACCAAGCCTGATTTGCATATGGTTTTTCCCCTTTTGTAATGGCTTGGCAGGCGAAGAACGATGGTCTGGAGGGTTGCCCAGAGCAATGCCAGAGGTCAAGATTTATTCTAAACCTTCCAGCCATCAACTCTATTGTTTTGCTATTGTCACCCCGAGTGTGAATGGTATGCCCAGACGTGCGTCCCTTGCCTGCTGGGCCTAGAGACCCAAGCTACTCCTCACTGATGACGCCCAACAAGGCTGAAACATGTCTGGGGATGCTTGTGGTCTCGTGCAAAAGGGATGTGACCTAGCAATTCGGGCTGAACTACCCCTTTGGGGGTGGGACCAAGCCTGATTTGCATATGGTTTTTCCCCTTTTGTAATGGCTTGGCAAGCGAAGAACGATGGTCTGGAGGGTTGCCCAGAGCAATGCCAGAGGTCAAGATTTATTCTAAACCTTCCAGCCATCAACTCTTTTGTTTTGCTATTGTCACCCCGAGTGGGAAGGGTATGCCCAGACGTGGGTCCCTTGCCTGCTGGGCCTAGAGACCCAAGCTACTCCTCACTGATGACGCCCAACAAGGCTGAAACATGTCTGGGGATGCTTGTGGTCTCGTGCAAAAGGGATGTGACCTAGCAGTTCAGGCTGGACTACCCCTTTGGGGGTGGGACCAAGTCTGATTTGCATATGGTTTTTCCCTTTTTGTAATGGCTTGGCAGGCGAAGAACGATGGTCTGGAGGGTTGCCCAGAGCAATGCCAGAGGTCAAGATTTATTCTAAACCTTCCAGCCATCAACTCTTTTGTTTTGCTATTGTCACCCCGAGTGGGAAGGGTATGCCCAGACGTGGGTCCCTTGCCTGCTGGGCCTAGAGACCCAAGCTACTCCTCACTGATGACGCCCAACAAGGCTGAAACATGTCTGGGGATGCTTGTGGTCTCGTGCAAAAGGGATGTGACCTAGCAGTTCGGGCTGGACTACCCCTTTGGGGGTGGGACCAAGCCTGATTTGCATATCGTTTTTCCCCTTTTGTAATGGCTTGGCAGGCGAAGAACGATGGTCTGGAGGGTTGCCCAGAGCAATGCCAGAGGTCAAGATTTATTCTAAACCTTCCAGCCATCAACTCTTTTGTTTTGCTATTGTCACCCCGAGTGGGAAGGGTATGCCCAGACGTGGGTCCCTTGCCTGCTGGGCCTAGAGACCCAAGCTACTCCTCACTGATGACGCCCAACAAGGCTGAAACATGTCTGGGGATGCTTGTGGTCTCGTGCAAAAGGGATGTGACCTAGCAGTTCGGGTTGGACTACCCCTTTGGGGGTGGAACCAAGCCTGATTTGCATATGGTTTTTCCCCTTTTGTAATGGCTTGGCAGGCGAAGAACGATGGTCTGGAGGGTTGCCCAGAGCAATGCCAGAGGTCAAGATTTATTCTAAACCTTCCAGCCATCAACTCTTTTGTTTTGCTATTGTCACCCTGAGTGGGAAGAGTATGCCCAGACGTGGGTCCCTTGCCTGCTGGGCCTAGAGACCCAAGCTACTCCTCACTGATGACGCCCAACAAGGCTGAAACATGTCTGGGGATGCTTGTGGTCTCGTGCAAAAGGGATGTGACCTAGCAGTTCGGGCTGGACTACCCCTTTGGGGGTGGGACCAAGCCTGATTTGCATATCATTTTTCCCCTTTTGTAATGGCTTGGCAGGCGAAGAACGATGGTCTGGAGGGTTGCCCAGAGCAATGCCAGAGGTCAAGATTTATTCTAAACCTTCCAGCCATCAACTCTATTGTTTTGCTATTGTCACCCCGAGTGGGAAGGGTATGCCCAGACGTGGGTCCCTTGGCTGATGGGCCTAGAGACCCAAGCTACTCCTCACTGATGACGCCCAACAAGGCTGAAACATGTCTGGGGATGCTTGTGGTCTCGTGCAAAAGGGATGTGACCTAGCAGTTCCGGCTGGACTACCCCTTTGGGGGTGGGACCAAGCCTGATTTGCATATGGTTTTTCCCCTTTTGTAATGGCTTGGCAGGCGAAGCACGATGGTCTGGAGGGTTGCCCAGAGCAATGCCAGAGGTCAAGATTTATTCTAAACCTTCCAGCCATCAACTCTTTTGTTTTGCTATTGTCACCCCGAGTGGGAGGGTATGCCCAGACGTGGGTCCCTTGCCTGCTGGGCCTAGAGACCGAAGCTACTCCTCACTGATGACGCCCAACAAGGCTGAAACATGTCTGGGGTTGCTTGTGGTCTTGTGCAAAAGGGATGTGACCTAGCAGTTCGGGCTGGACTACCCCTTTGGGGGTGGGACCAAGCCTGATTTGCATATCGTTTTTCCCCTTTTGTAATGGCTTGGCAGGCGAAGAACGATGGTCTGGAGGGTTGTCCAGAGCAATGCCAGAGGTCAAGATTTATTCTAAACCTTCCAGCCATCAACTCTTTTGTTTTGCTATTGTCACCCCGAGTAGGAAGGGTATGCCCAGACGTGGGTCCCTTGCCTGCTGGGCCTAGAGACCCAAGCTACTCCTCACTGATGACGCCCAACAAGGCTGAAACATGTCTGGGGATGCTTGTGGTCTCGTGCAAAAGGGATGTGACCTAGCACTTCGGGCTGGACTACCCCTTTGGGGGTGGGACCAAGCCTGATTTGCATATGGTTTTTCCCCTTTAGTAATGGCTTGGCAGGCGAAGAACGATGGTCTGGAGGGTTGCCCAGAGCAATGCCAGAGGTCAAGATTTATTCTAAACCTTCCAGCCATCAACTCTTTTGTTTTGCTATTGTCACCCCGAGTGGGAAGGGTATGCCCAGACGTGGGTCCCTTGCCTGCTGGGCCTAGAGACCCAAGCTACTCCTCACTGATGACGCCCAACAAGGCTGAAACATGTCTGGGGATGCTTGTGACCTCGTGCAAAAGGGATGTGACCTAGCAGTTCGGGTTGGACTACCCCTTTGGGGGTGGAACCAAGCCTGATTTGCATATGGTTTTTCCCCTTTTGTAATGGCTTGGCAGGCGAAGAACGATGGTCTGGAGGGTTGCCCAGAGCAATGCCAGAGGTCAAGATTTATTCTAAACCTTCCAGCCATCAACTCTTTTGTTTTGCTATTGTCACCCCGAGTGGGAAGGGTATGCCCAGACGTGGGTCCCTTGCCTGCTGGGCCTAGAGACCCAAGCTACTCCTCACTGATGACGCCCAACAAGGCTGAAACATGTCTGGGGATGCTTGTGGTCTCGTGCAAAAGGGATGTGACCTAGCACTTCGGGCTAGACTACCCCTTTGGGGGTGGGACCAAGTCTGATTTGCATATGGTTTTTCCCCTTTTGTAATGGCTTGGCAGGCGAAGAACGATGGGCTGGAGGGTTGCCCAGAGCAATGCCAGAGGTCAAGATTTATTCTAAACCTTCCAGCCATCAACTCTTTTGTTTTGCTATTGTCACCCCGAGTGGGAAGGGTGTGCCCAGACGTGGATCCCTTGCCTGCTGGGCCTAGAGACCCAAGCTACTCCTCACTGATGACGCCCAACAAGGCTGAAACATGTCTGGAGATGCTTGTGGTCTCGTGCAAAAGGGATGTGACCTAGCAGTTCCGGTTGGACTACCCCTTTCGGGGTGGGACCAAGCCTGATTTGCATATGGTTTTTCCCCTTTTGTAATGGCTTGGCAGGCGAAGAACGATGGTCTGGAGGGTTGCCCAGAGCAATGCCAGAGGTCAAGATTTATTCTAAACCTTCCAGCCATCAACTCTTTTGTTTTGCTATTGTCACCCCGAGTGGGAAGGGTATGCCCAGATGTGAGTCCCTTGCCTGCTGGGCCTAGAGATCCAAGCTACTCCTCACTGATGACGCCCAACAAGGCTGAAACATGTCTGGGGAAGCTTTTGGTCTCGTGCAAAAAGGATGTGACCTAGCAGTTCGGGCTGGACTACCCCTTTGGGGGTGGGACCAAGCCTGATTTGCATATGGGTTTTCCCCTTTTGTAATGGCTTGGCAGGCGAAGAACGATGGTCTGGAGGGTTGCCCAGAGCAATGCCAGAGGTCAAGATGTATTCTAAACCTTCCAGCCATCAACTCTTTTGTTTTGCTATTGTCACCTCAGTGTGAAGGGCATGCCCAGACGTGGGTCCCTTGCCTGCTGGGCCTAGAGACCCAAGCTACTCCTCACTGATGACGCCCAATAAGGCTGAAACATGTCTGGGGATGCTTGTGGTCTCGTGCAAAAGGGATGTGACCTAGCAGTTCGGGCTGGACTACCCCTTTGGGAGTGGAACCAAGCCTGATTTGCATATGGTTTTTCCCCTTTTGTAATGGCTTGGCAGGCGAAGACCGATGGTCTGGAGGGTTGCTCAGGGCAATGCCAGAGGTCAAGATTTATTCTAAACCTTCCAGCCATCAACTCTTTTGTTTTGCTATTGTCACCAAGAGTGGGAAGGGTATGCCCAGACGTGGGCCCCTTGCCTGCTGGGCCTAGAGACCCAAGCTACTCCTCACTGATGACGCCCAACAAGGCTGAAACATGTCTGGGGATGCTTGTGGTCTCGTCCAAAAGGGATGTGACCTAGCAGTTCTGGCTGGACTACCCCTTTGGGGGTGGGACCAAGCCTGATTTGCATATGGTTTTTCCCCTTTTGTAATGGCTTGGCAGGCGAAGAACGATGGTCTGGAGGGTTGCCCAGAGCAATGCCAGAGGTCAAGATTTATTCTAAACCTTCCAGCCATCAACTCTTTTGTTTTGCTATTGTCACCCCGAGTGGGAAGGGTATGCCCAGACGTTGGTCCCTTGCCTGCTGGGCCTAGAGACCCAAGCTACTCCTCACTGATGACGCCCAACAAGGCTGAAACATGTCTGGGGATGCTTGTGGTCTCGTGCAAAAGGGATGTGACCTAGCAGTTCGGGCTGGACTACCCCTTTGGGGGTGGGACCAAGCCTGATTTGCCTATGGTTTTTCCCCTTTTGTAATGGCTTGGCAGGCGAAGAACGATGGTCTGGAGGGTTGCCCAGAGCAATGCCAGAGGTCAAGATTTATTCTAAACCTTCCAGCCATCAACTCTTTTGTTTTGCTATTGTCACCTCGAGTGGGAAGGGTATGCCCAGACGTGGGTCCCTTGCCTGCTGGGCCTAGAGACCCAAGCTACTCCTCACTGATGACGCCCAACAAGGCTGAAACATGTCTGGGGATGCTTGTGATCTCGTGCAAAAGGGATGTGACCTAGCAGTTCGGGCTGGACTACCCCTTTGGGGGTGGGACCAAGCCTGATTTGCATATGGTTTTTCCCCTTTTGTAATGGCTTGGTAGGCGAAGAACGATGGTCTGGAGGGTTGCCCAGAGCAATGCCAGAGGTCAAGATTTATTCTAAACCTTCCAGCCATCAACGCTTTTGTTTTGCTATTGTCACCCCGAGTGGGAAGGGTATGCCCAGACGTTCGCCCCTTGCCTGCTGGGCCTAGAGACCCAAGCTACTCCTCACTGATGACGCCCAACAAGGCTGAAACATGTCTGGGGATGCTTGTGACCTCGTGCAAAAGGGATGTGACCTAGCAGTTCGGGTTGGACTACCCCTTTGGGGGTGGAACCAAGCCTGATTTGCATATGGTTTTTCCCCTTTTGTAATGGCTTGGCAGGCGAAGAACGATGGTCTGGAGGGTTGCCCAGAGCAATGCCAGAGGTCAAGATTTATTCTAAACCTTCCAGCCATCAACTCTTTTGTTTTGCTATTGTCACCCCGAGTGGGAAGGGTATGCCCAGACGTGGGTCCCTTGCCTGCTGGGCCTAGAGACCCAAGCTACTCCTCACTGATGACGCCCAACAAGGCTGAAACATGTCTGGGGATGCTTGTGGTCTCGTGCAAAAGGGATGTGACCTAGCACTTCGGGCTAGACTACCCCTTTGGGGGTGGGACCAAGCCTGATTTGCATATGGTTTTTCCCCTTTTGTAATGGCTTGGCAGGCGAAGAACGATGGGCTGGAGGGTTGCCCAGAGCAATGCCAGAGGTCAAGATTTATTCTAAACCTTCCAGCCATCAACTCTTTTGTTTTGCTATTGTCACCCCGAGTGGGAAGGGTGTGCCCAGACGTGGATCCCTTGCCTGCTGGGCCTAGAGACCCAAGCTACTCCTCACTGATGACGCCCAACAAGGCTGAAACATGTCTGGAGATGCTTGTGGTCTCGTGCAAAAGGGATGTGACCTAGCAGTTCCGGTTGGACTACCCCTTTCGGGGTGGGACCAAGCCTGATTTGCATATGGTTTTTCCCCTTTTGTAATGGCTTGGCAGGCGAAGAACGATGGTCTGGAGGGTTGCCCAGAGCAATGCCAGAGGTCAAGATTTATTCTAAACCTTCCAGCCATCAACTCTTTTGTTTTGCTATTGTCACCCCGAGTGGGAAGGGTATGCCCAGATGTGAGTCCCTTGCCTGCTGGGCCTAGAGATCCAAGCTACTCCTCACTGATGACGCCCAACAAGGCTGAAACATGTCTGGGGAAGCTTTTGGTCTCGTGCAAAAAGGATGTGACCTAGCAGTTCGGGCTGGACTACCCCTTTGGGGGTGGGACCAAGCCTGATTTGCATATGGGTTTTCCCCTTTTGTAATGGCTTGGCAGGCGAAGAACGATGGTCTGGAGGGTTGCCCAGAGCAATGCCAGAGGTCAAGATGTATTCTAAACCTTCCAGCCATCAACTCTTTTGTTTTGCTATTGTCACCTCAGTGTGAAGGGCATGCCCAGACGTGGGTCCCTTGCCTGCTGGGCCTAGAGACCCAAGCTACTCCTCACTGATGACGCCCAATAAGGCTGAAACATGTCTGGGGATGCTTGTGGTCTCGTGCAAAAGGGATGTGACCTAGCAGTTCGGGCTGGACTACCCCTTTGGGAGTGGAACCAAGCCTGATTTGCATATGGTTTTTCCCCTTTTGTAATGGCTTGGCAGGCGAAGACCGATGGTCTGGAGGGTTGCTCAGGGCAATGCCAGAGGTCAAGATTTATTCTAAACCTTCCAGCCATCAACTCTTTTGTTTTGCTATTGTCACCAAGAGTGGGAAGGGTATGCCCAGACGTGGGCCCCTTGCCTGCTGGGCCTAGAGACCCAAGCTACTCCTCACTGATGACGCCCAACAAGGCTGAAACATGTCTGGGGATGCTTGTGGTCTCGTCCAAAAGGGATGTGACCTAGCAGTTCTGGCTGGACTACCCCTTTGGGGGTGGGACCAAGCCTGATTTGCATATGGTTTTTCCCCTTTTGTAATGGCTTGGCAGGCGAAGAACGATGGTCTGGAGGGTTGCCCAGAGCAATGCCAGAGGTCAAGATTTATTCTAAACCTTCCAGCCATCAACTCTTTTGTTTTGCTATTGTCACCCCGAGTGGGAAGGGTATGCCCAGACGTGGGTCCCTTGCCTGCTGGGCCTAGAGACCCAAGCTACTCCTCACTGATGACGCCCAACAAGGCTGAAACATGTCTGGGGATGCTTGTGGTCTTGTGCAAAAGGGATGTGACCTAGCAGTTCGGGCTGGACTACCCCTTTGGGGGTGGGACCAAGCCTGATTTGCATATGGATTTTCTCCTTTTGTAATGGTTTGGCAGGCGAAGAACGATGGTCTGGAGGGTTGCCCAGAGCAATGCCAGAGGTCAAGATTTATTCTAAACCTTCCAGCCATCAACTCTTTTGTTTTGCTATTGTCACCCCGAGTGGGAAGGGTATGCCCAGACGTTGGTCCCTTGCCTGCTGGGCCTAGAGACCCAAGCTACTCCTCACTGATGACGCCCAACAAGGCTGAAACATGTCTGGGGATGCTTGTGGTCTCGTGCAAAAGGGATGTGACCTAGCAGTTCGGGCTGGACTACCCCTTTGGGGGTGGGACCAAGCCTGATTTGCCTATGGTTTTTCCCCTTTTGTAATGGCTTGGCAGGCGAAGAACGATGGTCTGGAGGGTTGCCCAGAGCAATGCCAGAGGTCAAGATTTATTCTAAACCTTCCAGCCATCAACTCTTTTGTTTTGCTATTGTCACCCCGAGTGGGAAGGGTATGCCCAGACGTGGGTCCCTTGCCTGCTGGGCCTAGAGACCCAAGCTACTCCTCACTGATGACGCCCAACAAGGCTGAAACATGTCTGGGGATGCTTGTGATCTCGTGCAAAAGGGATGTGACCTAGCAGTTCGGGCTGGACTACCCCTTTGGGGGTGGGACCAAGCCTGATTTGCATATGGTTTTTCCCCTTTTGTAATGGCTTGGTAGGCGAAGAACGATGGTCTGGAGGGTTGCCCAGAGCAATGCCAGAGGTCAAGATTTATTCTAAACCTTCCAGCCATCAACGCTTTTGTTTTGCTATTGTCACCCCGAGTGGGAAGGGTATGCCCAGACGTTCGCCCCTTGCCTGCTGGGCCTAGAGACCCAAGCTACTCCTCACTGATGACGCCCAACAAGGCTGAAACATGTCTGGGGATGCTTGTGGTCTCGTGCAAAAGGGATGTGACCTAGCAGTTCGGGCTGGACTACCCCTTTGGGGGTGGGACCAAGCCTGATTTGCATACGGTTTTTCACCTTTTGTAATGGCTTGGCAGGCGAAGAACGATGGTCTGGAGGGTTGCCCAGAGCAATGCCAGAGGTCAAGATTTATTCTAAACATTCCAGCCATCAACTCTTTTGTTTTGCTATTGTCACCCCGAGTGGGAAGGGTATGCCCAGACGTGGGTACCTTGCCTGCTGGGCCTAGAGACCCAAGCTACTCCTCATTGATGACGCCCAACAAGGCTGAAACATGGCTGAGGATGCTTGTAGTCTCGTGCAAAAGGGATGTGACCTAGCAGTTCGGGCTGGACTACCCCTTTGGGGGTGGGACCAAGCCTGATTTGCATATGGTTTTTCCCCTTTTGTAATGGCTTGGCAGGCGAAGAACGATGGTCTGGAGGGTTGCCCAGAGCAATGCCAGAGGTCAAGATTTATTCTAAACCTTCCAGCCATCAACTCTTTTGTTTTGCTATTGGCACCCCGAGTGGGAAGGGTATGCCCAGACGTGGGTCCCTTGCCTGCTGGGCCTAGAGACCCAAGCTACTCCTCACTGATGACGCCCAACAAGGCTGAAACATGTCTGGGGATGCTTGTGGGTGCAAAAGGGATGTGACCTAGCAGTTCGAGCTGGACTACCCCTTTGGGGGTGGGACCAAGCCTGATTTGCATGTGGTTTTTCCCCTTTTGTAATGGCTTGGCAGGCGAAGAACGATGGTCTGGAGGGTTGCCCAGAGCAATGCCAGAGGTCAAGATTTATTCTAAACCTTCCAGCCATCAACTCTATTGTTTTGCTATTGTCACCCCGAGTGTGAATGGTATGCCCAGACGTGCGTCCCTTGCCTGCTGGGCCTAGAGACCCAAGCTACTCCTCACTGATGACGCCCAACAAGGCTGAAACATGTCTGGGGATGCTTGTGGTCTCGTGCAAAAGGGGTGTGACCTAGCAGTTCGGGCTGGACTACCCCTTTGGGGGTGGGACCAAGCCTGATTTGCACATGGTTTTTCCCCTTTTGTAATGGCTTGGCAGGCGAAGAACGATGGTCTGGAGGGTTGCCCAGAGCAATGCCAGAGGTCAAGATTTATTCTAAACCTTCCAGCCATCAACTCTTTTGTTTTGCTATTGTCACCCCGAGTGGGAAGGGTATGCCCAGACGTGGGTCCCTTGCCTGCTGGGCCTAGAGACCCAAGCTACTCCTCATTGATGACGCCCAACAAGGCTGAAACATGGCTGAGGATGCTTGTGGTCTCGTGCAAAAGGGATGTGACCTAGCAGTTCGGGCTGGACTACCCCTTTGGGGGTGGGACCAAGCCTGATTTGCATATGGTTTTTCCCCTTTTGTAATGGCTTGGCAGGCGAAGAACGATGGTCTGGAGGGTTGCCCAGAGCAATGCCAGAGGTCAAGATTTATTCTAAACCTTCCAGCCATCAACTCTTTTGTTTTGCTATTGTCACCCCGAGTGGGAAGGGTATGCCCAGACGTGGGTCCCTTGCCTGCTGGGCCTAGAGACCCAAGCTACTCCTCACTGATGACGCCCAACAAGGCTGAAACATGTCTGGGGATGCTTGTGGGTGCAAAAGGGATGTGACCTAGCAGTTCGAGCTGGACTACCCCTTTGGGGGTGGGACCAAGCCTGATTTGCATATGGTTTTTCCCCTTTTGTAATGGCTTGGCAGGCGAAGAACGATGGTCTGGAGGGTTGCCCAGAGCAATGCCAGAGGTCAAGATTTATTCTAAACCTTTCAGCCATCAACTCTATTGTTTTGCTATTGTCACCCCGAGTGTGAAGGGTATGCCCAGACGTGTTTCCCTTGCCTGCTGGGCCTAGAGACCCAAGCTACTCCTCACTGATGACGCCCAACAAGGCTGAAACATGTCTGGGGATGCTTGTGGTCTCGTGCAAAAGGGATGTGACCTAGCAATTAGGGCTGAACTACCCCTTTGGGGGTGGGACCAAGCCTGATTTGCATATGGTTTTTCCCCTTTTGTAATGGCTTGGCAGGCGAAGAACGATGGTGTGGAGGGTTGCCCAGAGCAATGCCAGAGGTCAAGATTTATTCTAAACCTTCCAGCCATCAACTCTTTTGTTTTGCTATTGTCACCCCGAGTGCGAAGGGTATGCCCAGACGTGGGTCCCTTGCCTGCTGGGCCTAGAGACCCAAGCGACTCCTCACTGATGATGCCCAACAAGGCTGAAACATGTCTGGGGATGCTTGTGGTCTCGTGCAAAAGGGATGTGACCTAGCAGCTCGGGCTGGACTACCCCTTTGGGGGTGGGACCAAGCCTGATTTGCATATGGTTTTTCCCCTTTTGTAATGGCTTGGCAGGCGAAGAACGATGGTCTGGAGGGTTGCCCAGAGCAATGCCAGAGGTCAAGATTTATTCTAAACCTTCCAGCCATCAACTCTTTTGTTTTGCTATTGTCACCCCGAGTGGGAAGGGTATGCCCAGACGTGGGTCCCTTGCCTGCTGGGCCTAGAGACCCAAGCTACTCCTCACTGATGACGCCCAACAAGGCTGAAACATGTCTGGGGATGCTTGTGGTCTCGTGCAAAAGGGGTGTGACCTAGCAGTTCGGGCTGGACTACCGCTTTGGGGGTGGGACCAAGCCTGATTTGCATATGGTTTTTTCCCCTTTTGTAATGGCTTGGCAGGCGAAGAACGATGGTCTGGAGGGTTGCCCAGAGCAATGCCAGAGGTCAAGATTTATTGTAAACCTTCCAGCCATCAACTCTTTTGTTTTGCTATTGTCACTCCGAGTGGGAAGGGTATGCCCAGACGTGGGTCCCTTGCCTGCTGGGCCTAGAGACCCAAGCTACTCCTCACTGATGACGCCCAACAAGGCTGAAACATGTCTGGGGATGCTTGTGGTCTCGTGCAAAAGGGATGTGACGTAGCAGTTCGGGCTGGACTACCCCTTTGGGGGTGGGACCAAGCCTGATTTGCATATGGTTTTTCCCCTTTTGTAATGGCTTGGCAGGCGAAGAACGATGGTCTGGAGGGTTGCCCACAGCAATGCCAGAGGTCAAGATTTATTCTAAACCTTCCAGCCATCAACTCTTTTGTTTTGCTATTGTCACCCCAAGTGGGAAGGGTATGCCCAGACGTGTGTCCCATGCCTGCTGGGCCTAGAGACCCAAGCTACTTCTCACTGATGACGCCCAACAAGGCTGAAACATGTCTGGGGATGCTTGTGGTCTCGTGCAAAAGGGATGTGACCTAGCAGTTCAGGCTGGACTACCCCTTTGGGGGTGGGAGCAAGCCTGATTTGCATATGGTTTTTCCCCTTTTGTAATGGCTTGGCAGGCGAAGAACGATGGTCTGGAGGGTTGCCCAGAGCAATGCCAGAGGTCAAGATTTATTCTAAATCTTCCAGCCATCAACTCTTTTGTTTTGCTATTGTCACCCCGAGTGGGAAGGGTATGCCCAGACGTGGGTCCCTTGCCTGCTGGGCCTAGAGACCCAAGCTACTCCTCACTGATGACACCCAACAAGGCTGAAACATGTCTGGGGATGCTTGTGGTCTCGTGCAAAAGAGATGTGACCTAGCAGTTCAGGCTGGACTACCCCTTTGGGGGTGGGAGCAAGCCTGATTTGCATATAGTTTTCCCCCTTTTGTAATGGCTTGGCAGGCGAAGAACGATGGTCTGGAGGGTTGCCCAGAGCAATGCCAGAGGTCAAGATTTATTCTAAACCTTCCAGCCATCAACTCTATTGTTTTGCTATTGTCACCCCGAGTGGGAAGGTGTCATGCCTGCGCCATGGGCGCATCCATTTACGCTCAATTTGGACTATATGTTTATCATTTATTTACAACAGACTCTTGGATCCATCTATATTTACTTTGGGAACTTTATTTCCCATTTGCGAGACTTTGCTGCTTAATTATTATTTCCAACAAACTACGCATACCATAATGCACCTGGCTACAATCATCGATTCCTGGCTGTACCTATTGGTTATCAAAGGAACTACACCCCCCAGAAGCCCTAGAGACTTGCGCTGCTTCCACCAGCCCAGGAACAGAAAGGGAAGTGGCCGATTGCCTGCAGGTGTGCTTCGCCAGGTGCAACCAATTAGCCTGCCCCTGAGCTGGGCTAGGCAGTATAAAGGCTGCTGCCTGCAGTGGCTCAGCCTCTTGCATCTGAGAGTCCTTCCTCCACCTTTTGCATCTTCCTACGGATCTTGTATGCTGCTTACCTTCACTCCTGCTTGGACCCTGCCTTGTTGCTTGCTCCACCCTGCTGCCTCCAGCCATAGCCTTCCAGGCTCCCTGCCTCACAGCCCTGCTCCTCTGGGCTCTCCACACTGCAGCTGATCACGCTCTGCTGCCTTCCAGTCTCCGCCCTTGCACTGCCGGGCTCTCCACACTGCAGGGGATCACGCTCTGCTGCCTTCCAGTCTCCGCCCTTGCCCTGCCGGGCTCTCCACATTGCAGCCGATCACGTTCTGCTGCCTTCCAGCCTCCGCCCTTGCCCTGCGGACCCTCTACATTGCAGCTGATCACGCTCTGCTGCTTTCCAGCCTCAGCCCTTGTCCTCTGGGCTCCCTGCCCTGCAGCCTGCCTCACTCCGTCTGCCTTCAGCCCTTGTCTTCTGGGCTCCCTGCTCTGCAGCCTGCCTCACTCCGGCTGCCTTCAGCCCTTGTCTTCTGGGCTCCCTGCTCTGCAGCCTGCCTCACCCCGGCTGCCTACAGCCCTTGTCTTCTGGGCTCCCTGCTCTGCAGCCTACCTCACTCTGGCTACCTACAGCCCTTGTCCTCTGGGCCTTCCTACTTTGCAGCTTATCACGCTCCGCTGCCTACTACCTACCTTTTCCGCTGGGTTCTCGGCCTAGCAGCCCTCTACAGTCCTCTGCTACCTTCTACGTTCAGCGGCCCTGTCCCTCAGGGTTCACTCCTTACTGCCCAGCCCTTACGGGATCCTTGCCGTGCAGTCTGCTTTACTCTGCTGCCCTAAGCCCTTTTCCTCTGGGCTTTCTACCTTACAGTCCTACTCCTGTGGGCTTACTCATTGCTTCCCTGCTCCTCTGAGCTCTCAACCTTGTTCCTTACTGTCCTCTGCTATCCTATCCTGTTACACGACTTTCCCTTCATTTCCTTCTGCTAGTTTGCTATCACCTCCTTTCCTGCATTTGTCTGTAGTATCTTCTCTTGTACTGTTTGTAGACCCTTTTGTACAGAGCTTGTCTGTTGGTTCCCATCAGTCAACCTCTGCCCCTTCCCTTGTCTCGTTTCTACATTACAGACATCCATAGCTGCTGTTCCAAGTCATGAGCAAACAGCGTGGGCCTCTGTTATAGCAAACTGTGCAGAAGGCTAGAGTATTTCCAAGGTTCGTGGAATACTCTTTTCCTATATCTGCATACACCCAAAGAGGGTATTCATTCTGTATCTTTTCCCTTGCTACTCTTGCCTACTCTTCGTTCTCTTTCCTTTCCGCTGTGTGTGTTCTTGTCTGTCCACTTTATTTGGCACCACAACCCAAACCCTTTCTGGGTGTCCTGTGCCACTCTTAATAGAGTGACATCCTTGACAGAATGCAAGAGCAAAAAATGTCTTGTTCCATAGGCCGGAAAGGCACACACAGACCAAAGATGCTTTCCTTTCGAGTTAAGAAACCTTTGCATAAACCAATGGTTTCCCTAAAGACAGCAAACAAGACCCTTAGTCTAAAGGACAGTCTCGCCTTATTAAACAAAGATTTACAAGCACGGTACTATACTCACTGGCTAGCTGACCCTTCTTCCATGTACAATTATTATGACATTTGCGACTATGATCCGCAGTCCTTATCTGTTGCAGAGCTACAGCAAGATAATGAATTCTTACAGATCTTGTTAGACCAAACAGTGAAAAACTCTCCTGCGTCTTCTAACAAGCCTTCTAACACCGCAACAGCTAAGGATATATCACTCATTGTGGGAGACTCTAAACCAGAATACGCTGTTGCCAGAGTGATATGCGCAAGATCAGCTTGGCAAGCCCCCCAGAATGCTGGAAAACCTTATTTGACAGGACAAGGCAGTCATTATCCTGAGGTTTGTGCATCTGGTCCTGGGTACAAAAGACCTATACTAACCATCGGTTGTCTAAATGCTTCCACAGTATCTACTAACCACAATAACCCTAAGGTCAGTCTTCCCATTGCTGCAACCGAATTTTCTACCACACCGGCTTCTGAAGCTTTAGATCAAACAAATGATACTTACCTGCTACAAGAACAACTACTACGCCTTAAAAGAAAGACCAAAGACCTCTATGATGACTTTGTTTATTTGCATTATCAGAATCTTATGAAGGGACACATGTTACCAGACCATTTGACACTATGTCCAACACCTGACATCTTATCTTTAGAGATGGACATGATAAGGCCTGGAATTGCCACGCAGAAAAGGATACAGACTTATACCAAGCAGATGGAAGACCTAAATGTAGCATATGTATCCCTTCTAAAGACTGACACAGCTCTTTCATCTTCCAGCCACAGTAACTCAGGTTGTTGTACTGACAGAAAAGAATTAACTCCTCCGGTGGTTCAAATCACTCACACAGCCATAACACCACAAAACAAGGGTGGTCTTCTAATTGGAGATCCCTCTGAGTCAAAGGATGGTTCCGCCCTCACCCTTGCCTATTGTCCAGTACTCACACTTACAACCTCTTCTGAAATGACAACAGCAGCTGAAAAGACTGGCGCAGTTCACACCGAGCATGCTGAGTTGGCAAGCGGGGCTTGCCAAAGTGTGGCTGTGCTATCAGACAACACTCTTGAGCAATCAACATCTTCAGTTTCTTCGATACCCCCTGAATCGCCAGTGGTTGTGGTACCCGATCTACCAGTAGTTGCAACACCTGAACTGTCTGTAGCTGCTACAGCACCCAAACTTCTAACTGCTATTCATGATCTTCCTGCTGCTATGGCTCCTAAACTCCCTGCCACATTTGAGACACCTGAAGTCCCTGCTGCGAATCTTGAGGTTGCTATAGCTACTGTGATTCCTGAAGCTACCGCTATTTCTGATGCTCCCGATGCCCAGATTTCTACTTCCTTCGCAGCTGTGCTCGCTGCAGCAGAATCCTCTGCTACACAACCTGATCCCGCAGCACCTTCTCTTCCTGATCCCTCATCCGCCATGCTAACTGTTGCAAAGTCAGCGAAGGGTTTCCCTGTTAAGACTACTGCTCCAGTTGTTCCTGCTGGTGTATCTATAGCACTAAGACTGCCAGACTCTACTCTACCAGTCTCAGGTGCGTTCCAGCCTGCTGGTTCTCTCATGACACCCACACACCCAGTAGCTACAGCCTTGATACTCTCTACAGCCATTCAAGATCTCACTGCTGCTGTAACCTCTGAACTGTCTACTAATCATGGGAAAACCGCCGCCGTGACTCCTGAACTCTCTGCGGCTAACCCTAACGTTGTCATTGCTGCTCCGGATGTCTTGGAAAGCCTTCCTAAAGCTACCAACTCTGCTGTACCTATGGCTCCACTTTCCAGCACCATATTGTTGCCCGTCAAAGCAAAATCTATCATGGAGCCTGCAGCAGTTTTTCGCAGTTCCTCTTTTCATGCACACACAGTTGGGGTCTGTGTTCCAAAGACTTTGTCTATTCTGATTGCTACATCAAAGGTTCTGAACATTGGTACTATCTCCGTCATTCAAGACTCTCACCTTGCAACCCGTTTCTGGTGCTTCATGATGTGCCTTTTTGGATTAAGACTCTTGTACGGTGTGACAGACATTCTTCCTGTAGGTCGGTCTTCAGGGAGCCTGGAGAGGGGCCTGGAGAGGGGCATACTGTCATGCCTGCGCCATGGGCGCATCCATTTATGCTCAATTTGGACTATATGTTTATCATTTATTTACAACAGACTCTTGGATCCATCTATATTTACTTTGGGAACTTTATTTCCCATTTGCGAGACTTTGCTGCTTAATTATTATTTCCAACAAACTACGCATACCATAATGCACCTGGCTACAAGCATCGATTCCTGGCTGTTCCTATTGGTTATCAAAGGAACTACACCCCCCAGAAGCCCTAGAGACTTGCGCTGCTTCCACCAGCCCAGGAACAGAAAGGGAGGTGGCCGATTGCCTGCAGGTGTGCTTCGCCAGGTGCAACCAATTAGCCTGCCCCTGAGCTGGGCTAGGCAGTATAAAGGCTGCTGCCTGCAGTGGCTCAGCCTCTTGCATCTGAGAGTCCTTCCTCCACCTCTTGCATCTTCCTACGGATCTTGTATGCTGCTTACCTTCACTCCTGCTTGGACCAGGCCTTGTTGCTTGCTCCACCCTGCTGCCTCCAGCCATAGCCTTCCAGGTTCCCTGCCTCACAGCCCTGCTCCTCTGGGCTCTCCACACTGCAGCTGATCACGCTCTGCTGCCTTCCAGTCTCCGCCCTTGCCCTGCCGGGCTCTCCACACTGCAGCTGATCACGCTCTGCTGCCTTCCAGTCTCCGCCCTTGCCCTGCCGGGCTCTCCACATTGCAGCCGATCACGTTCTGCTGCCTTCCAGCCTCTGCCCTTGCCCTGCGGACCCTCTACATTGCAGCTGATCACGCTCTGCTGCTTTCCAGCCTCAGCCCTTGACCTCTGGGCTCCCTGCCCTGCAGCCTGCCTCACTCCGGCTGCCTTCAGCCCTTGTCTTCTGGGCTCCCTGCTCTGCAGCCTGCCTCACTCCGGCTGCCTTCAGCCCTTGTCTTCTGGGCTCCCTGCTCTGCAGCCTACCTCACTCCGGCTGCCTTCAGCCCTTGTCTTCTGGGCCCTCTGCTCTGCAGCCTACCTCAATCTGGCTACCTACAGCCCTTGTCCTCTGGGCCTTCCTACTTTCAGGTTATCACGCTCCGCTGCCTACTACCTACCTTTTCCGCTGGGTTCTCGGCCTAGCAGCCCTCTACAGTCCTCTGCTACCTTCTATGTTCAGCGGCCCTGTCCCTCAGGGTTCACTCCTTACTGCCCGGCCCTTACGGGATCCTTGCCGTGCAGTCTGCTTTACTCTGCTGCCCTAAGCCCTTTTCCTCTGGGCTTTCTACCTTACAGTCCTACTCCTGTGGGCTTACTCATTGCTTCCCTGCTCCTCTGAGCTCTCAACCTTGTTCCTTACTGTCCTCTGCTATCCTATCCTGTTACACGACTTTCCCTTCATTTCCTTCTGCTAGTTTGCTATCACCTCCTTTCCTGGATTTGTCTGTAGTATCTTCTCTTGTACTGTTTGTAGACCCTTTTGTACAGAGCTTGTCTGTTGGTTCCCATCAGTCAACCTCTGCCCCTTCCCTTGTCTCGTTTCTACATTACAGTCATCCATAGCTGCTGTTCCAAGTCATGAGCAAACAGCGTGGGCCTCTGTTATAGCAAACTGTGAAGAAGGCTAGAGTATTTCCAAGGTTCGTGGAACACTCTTTTCCTATATCTGCATACACCCTAAGAGGGTATTCATTCTGTATCTTTTCCCTTGCTACTCTTGCCTACTCTTCGTTCTCTTTCCTTTCCGCTGTGTGTGTTCTTGTCTGTCCACTTTATTTGGCACCACAACCCAAACCCTTTCTGGGTGTCCTGTGCTACTCTTAATAGAGTGCCATCCTTGACAGAAGGGTATGCCCAGATGTGGGTCCCTTGCCTGCTGGGCCTAGAGACCCAAGCTACTCCTCACTGATGATGCCCAACAAGGCTGAAACATGTCTGGGGATGCTGGTGGTCTTGTGCAAAAGGGATGTGACCTAGCAGTTTGGGCTGGACTACCCCTTTGGGGGTGGGACCAAGCCTGATTTGCATATGGTTTTCCCCTTTTGTAATGGCTTGGCAGGCGAAGAACGATGGTCTGGAGGGTTGCCCAGAGCAATGCCAGAGGTCAAGATTTATTCTAAACCTTCCAGCCATCAACTCTTTTGTTTTGCTATTGTCACCCCGAGTGGGAAGGGTATGGTCAGACGTGGGTCCCTTGCCTGCTGGGCCTAGAGACCCAAGCTACTCCTCACTGATGACGCCCAACAAGGCTGAAAGATGTCTGGGGATGCTTGTGGTCTCGTGCAAAAGGGATGTGACCTAGCAGTTCGGGCTGGACTACCCCTTTGGGGGTGGGACCAAGCCTGATTTGCATATGGTTTTTCCCCTTTTGTAATGGCTTGGCAGGCGAAGAACGATGGTCTGGAGGGTTGCCCAGAGCAATGCCAGAGGTCAAGATTTATTCTAAACCTTCCAGCCATCAACTCTTTTGTTTTGCTATTGTCACCCCGAGTGGGAAGGGTATGCCCAGACGTGGGTCCCTTGCCTGCTGGGCCTAGAGACCCAAGCTACTCCTCACTGATGACGCCCAACAAGGCTGAAACATGTCTGGGGATGCTTGTGGTCTCGTGCAAAAGGGATGTGACCTAGCAGTTCGGGCTGGACTACCCCTTTGGGGGTGGGACCAAGCCTGATTTGCATATGGTTTTTCCCCTTTTGTAATGGCTTGGCAGGCGAAGAACGATGGTCTGGAGGGATGCCCAGAGCAATGCCAGAGGTCAAGATTTATTCTAAACCTTCCAGCCATCAACTCTATTGTTTTGCTATTGTCACCCCGAGTGGGAAGGGTATGCCCAGACGTGGGTCCCTTGGCTGCTGGGCCTAGAGACCCAAGCTACTCCTCACTGATGACGCCCAACAAGGCTGAAACATGTCTGGGGATGCTTGTGGTCTCGTGCAAAAGGGATGTGACCTAGCAGTTCGGGCTGGACTACCCCTTTGGGGGTGGGACCAAGCCTGATTTGCATATGGTTTTTTCCCTTTTGTAATGGCTTGGCAGGCGAAGAATGATGGTCTGGAGGGTTGCCCAGAGCAATGCCAGAGGTCAAGATTTATTCTAAACCTTCCAGCCATCAACTCTTTTGTTTTGCTATTGTCACCCCGAGTGGGAAGGGTATGCCCAGACGTGGGTCCCTTGCCTGCTGGGCCTAGAGACCCAAGCTACTCCTCACTGATGACGCCCAACAAGGCTGAAACATGTCTGGGGTTGCTTGTGGTCTTGTGCAAAAGGGATGTGACCTAGCAGTTCGGGCTGGACTACCCCTTTGGGGGTGGGACCAAGCCTGATTTGCATATCGTTTTTCCCCTTTTGTAATGGCTTGGCAGGCGAAGAACGATGGTCTAGAGGGTTGCCCAGAGCAATGCCAGAGGTCAAGATTTATTCTAAACCTTCCAGCCATCAACTCTTTTGTTTTGCTATTGTCACCCCGAGTGGGAAGGGTATGCCCAGACGTGGGTCCCTTGCCTGCTGGGCCGAGAGACCCAAGCTACTCCTCACTGATGACGCCCAACAAGGCTGAAACATGTCTGGGGATGCTTGTGGTCTCGTGCAAAAGGGATGTGACCTAGCAGTTCGGGCTGGACTACCCCTTTGGGGGTGGGACCAAGCCTGATTTGCATATGGTTTTTCCCCTTTTGTAATGGCTTGGCAGGCGAAGAACGATGGTCTGGAGGGTTGCCCAGAGCAATGCCAGAGGTCAAGATTTATTCTAAACCTTCCAGCCATCAACTCTTTTGTTTTGCTATTGTCACCCCGAGTGGGAAGGGTATGCCCAGACGTGGGTCCCTTGCCTGCTGGGCCTAGAGACCCAAGCTACTCCTCACTGATGACGCCCAACAAGGCTGAAACATGTCTGGGGATGCTTGTGGTCTCGTGCAAAAGGGATGTGACCTAGCACTTTGGGCTGGACTACCCCTTTGGGGGTGGGACCAAGCCTGATTTGCATATCGTTTTTCCCCTTTTGTAATGGCTTGGCAGGCGATGAACGATGGTCTGGAGGGTTCCCCAGACAATGCCAGAGGTCAAGATTTATTCTAAACCTTCCAGCCATCAACTCTTTTGTTTTGCTATTGTCACCCCGAGTGGGAAGGGTATGCCCAGACGTGGGTCCTTTGCCTGCTGGGCCTAGAGACCCAAGCTACTCCTCACTGATGACGCCCAACAAGGCTGAAACATGTCGGAGATTCTTGTGGTCTCGTGCAAAAGGGATGTGACCTAGCAGTTCCGGTTGGACTACCCCTTTGGGGGTGGGACCAAGCCTGATTTTCATATGGTTTTTCCCCTTTTGTAATGGCTTGGCAGGCGAAGAACGATGGTCTGGAGGGTTGCCCAGAGCAATGCCAGAGGTCAAGATGTATTCTAAACCTTCCAGCCATCAACTCTTTTGTGTTGCTATTGTCACCCGAGTGTGAATGGCATGCCCAGACGTGGGTCCCTTGCCTGCTGGGCCTAGAGACCCAAGCTACTCCTCACTGATGACGCCCAACAAGGCTGAAACATGTCTGGGGATGCTTGTGGTCTCGTGCAAAAGGGATGTGACCTAGCAGTTCGGGCTGGACTACCCCTTTGGGGGTGGGACCAAGCCTGATTTGCCTATGGTTTTTCCCCTTTTGTAATGGCTTGGCAGGCGAAGAACGATGGTCTGGAGGGTTGCCCAGAGCAATGCCAGAGGTCAAGATTTATTCTAAACCTTCCAGCCATCAACTCTTTTGTTTTGCTATTGTCACCCCGAGTGGGAAGGGTATGCCCAGACGTGGGTCCCTTGCCTGCTGGACCTAGAGACCCAAGCTACTCCTCACTGATGACGCCCAACAAGGCTGAAACATGTCTGGGGATGCTTGTGGTCTCGTGCAAAAGGGATGTGACCTAGCAGTTCGGGTTGGACTACCCCTTTGGGGGTGGAACCAAGCCTGATTTGCATATGGTTTTTCCCCTTTTGTAATGGCTTGGCAGGCGAAGAACGATGGTCTGGCGGGTTGCCCAGAGCAATGCCAGAGGTCAAGATTTATTCTAAACCTTCCAGCCATCAACTCTTTTGTTTTGCTATTGTCACCCCGAGTGGGAAGGGTATGCCCAGACGTGGGTCCCTTGCCTGCTGGGCCTAGAGACCCAAGCTACTCCTCACTGATGACGCCCAACAAGGCTGAAACATGTCTGGGGATGCTTGTGGTCTCGTGCAAAAGGGATGTGACCTAGCACTTCGGGCAGGACTACCCCTTTGGGGGTGGGACCAAGCCTGATTTGCATATGGTTTTTCCCCTTTTGTAATGGCTTGGCAGGCGAAGAACGATGGGCTGGAGGGTTGCCCAGAGCAATGCCAGAGGTCAAGATTTATTCTAAACCTTCCAGCCATCAACTCTTTTGTTTTGCTATTGTCACCCCGAGTGGGAAGGGTGTGCCCAGACGTGGATCCCTTGCCTGCTGGGCCTAGAGACCCAAGCTACTCCTCACTGATGACGCCCAACAAGGCTGAAACATGTCTGGAGATGCTTGTGGTCTCGTGCAAAAGGGATGTGACCTAGCAGTTCCGGTTGGACTACCCCTTTGGGGGTGGGACCAAGCCTGATTTGCATATGGTATTTCCCCTTTTGTAATGGCTTGGCAGGCGAAGAACGATGGTGAGGAGGGTTGCCCAGAGCAATGCCAGAGGTCAAGATTTATTCTAAACCTTCCAGCCATCAACTCTTTTGTTTTGCTATTGTCACCCGGAGTGGGAAGGGTATGCCCAGACGTGAGTCCCTTGCCTGCTGGGCCTAGAGATCCAAGCTACTCCTCACTGATGACGCCCAACAAGGCTGAAACATGTCTGGGGATGCTTGTGGTCTCGTGCAAAAAGGATGTGACCTAGCAGTTCGGGCTGGACTACCCCTTTGGGGGTGGGACCAAGCCTGATTTGCATATGGGTTTTCCCCTTTTGTAATGGCTTGGCAGGCGAAGAACGATGGTCTGGAGGGTTGCCCAGAGCAATGCCAGAGGTCAAGATGTATTCTAAACCTTCCAGCCATCAACTCTTTTGTTTTGCTATTGTCACCCCAGTGTGAAGGGCATGCCCAGACGTGGGTCCCTTGCCTGCTGGGCCTAGAGACCCAAGCTACTCCTCACTGATGACGCCCAACAAGGCTGAAACATGTCTGGGGATGCTTGTGGTCTCGTGCAAAAGGGATGTGACCTAGCAGTTCGGGCTGGACTACCCCTTTGGGAGTGGAACCAAGCCTGATTTGCATATGGTTTTTCCCCTTTTGTAATGGCTTGGCAGGCGAAGACCGATGGTCTGGAGGGTTGCTCAGGGCAATGCCAGAGGTCAAGATTTATTCTAAACCTTCCAGCCATCAACTCTTTTGTTTTGCTATTGACACCAAGAGTGGGAAGGGTATGCCCAGACGTGGGCCCCTTGCCTGCTGGGCCTAGAGACCCAAGCTACTCCTCACTGATGACGCCCAACAAGGCTGAAACATGTCTGGGGATGCTTGTGGTCTCGTCCAAAAGGGATGTGACCTAGCAGTTCTGGCTGGACTACCCCTTTGGGGGTGGGACCAAGCCTGATTTGCATATGGTTTTTCCCCTTTTGTAATGGCTTGGCAGGCGAAGAACGATGGTCTGGAGGGTTGCCCAGAGCAATGCCAGAGGTCAAGATTTATTCTAAACCTTCCAGCCATCAACTCTTTTGTTTTGCTATTGTCACCCCGAGTGGGAAGGGTATGCCCAGATGTGGGTCCCTTGCCTGCTGGGCCTAGAGACCCAAGCTACTCCTCACTGATGACGCCCAACAAGGCTGAAACATGTCTGGGGATGCTTGTGGTCTCGTGCAAAAGGGATGTGACCTAGCAGTTCGGGCTGGACTACCCCTTTGGGGGTGGGACCAAGCCTGATTTGCATATGGATTTTCTCCTTTTGTAATGGTTTGGCAGGCGAAGAACGATGGTCTGGAGGGTTGCCCAGAGCAATGCCAGAGGTCAAGATTTTTTTCTAAACCTTCCAGCCATCAACTCTTTTGTTTTGCTATTGTCACCCCGAGTGGGAAGGGTATGCCCAGACGTGGGTCCCTTGCCTGCTGGGCCTAGAGACCCAAGCTACTCCTCACTGATGACGCCCAACAAGGCTGAAACATGTCTGGGGATGCTTGTGATCTCGTGCAAAAGGGATGTGACCTAGCAGTTCGGGCTGGACTACCCCTTTGGGGGTGGGACCAAGCCTGATTTGCATATGGTTTTTCCCCTTTTGTAATGGCTTGGTAGGCGAAGAACGATGGTCTGGAGGGTTGCCCAGAGCAATGCCAGAGGTCAAGATTTATTCTAAACCTTCCAGCCATCAACGCTTTTGTTTTGCTATTGTCACCCTGAGTGGGAAGGGTATGCCCAGACGTGGGTCCCTTGCCTGCTGGACCTAGAGACCCAAGCTACTCCTCACTGATGACGCCCAACAAGGCTGAAACATGTCTGGGGATGCTTGTGGTCTCGTGCAAAAGGGATGTGACCTAGCAGTTCGGGCTGGACTACCCCTTTGGGGGTGGGACCAAGCCTGATTTGCATATGGTTTTTCACCTTTTGTAATGGCTTGGCAGGCGAAGAACGATGGTCTGGAGGGTTGCCCAGAGCAATGCCAGAGGTCAAGATTTATTCTAAACCTTCCAGCCATCAACTCTTTTGTTTTGCTATTGTCACCCCGAGTGGGAAGGGCATGCCCAGACGTGGGTCCCTTGCCTGCTGGGCCTAGAGACCCAAGCTACTCCTCATTGATGATGCCCAACAAGGCTGAAACTTGGCTGAGGATGCTTGTGGTCTCGTGCAAAAGGGATGTGACCTAGCAGTTCGGGCTGGACTACCCCTTTGGGGGTGGGACCAAGCCTGATTTGCATATGGTTTTTCCCCTTTTGTAATGGCTTGGCAGGCGAAGAACGATGGTCTGGAGGGTTACCCAGAACAATGCCAGAGGTCAATATTTATTCTAAACCTTCCAGCCATCAACTCTTTTGTTTTGCTATTGTCACCCCGAGTGGGAAAGGTATGCCCAGACGTGGGTCCCTTGCCTGCTGGGCCTAGAGACCCAAGCTACTCCTCACTGATGACGCCCAACAAGGCTGAAACATGTCTGGGGATACTTGTGGGTGCAAAAGGGATGTGACCTAGCAGTTCGAGCTGGACTACCCCTTTGGGGGTGGGACCAAGCCTGATTTGCATATGGTTTTTCCCCTTTTGTAATGGCTTGGCAGGCGAAGAACGATGGTCTGGAGGGTTGCCCAGAGCAATGCCAGAGGTCAAGATTTATTCTAAACCTTCCAGCCATCAACTCTATTGTTTTGCTATTGTCACCCCGAGTGTGAATGGTATGCCCAGACGTGCGTCCCTTGCCTGCTGGGCCTAGAGACCCAAGCTACTCCTCACTGATGACGCCCAACAAGGCTGAAACATGTCTGGGGATGCTTGTGGTCTCGTGCAAAAGGGATGTGACCTAGCAATTCGGGCTGAACTACCCCTTTGGGGGTGGGACCAAGCCTGATTTGCATATGGTTTTTCCCCTTTTGTAATGGCTTGGCAGGCGAAGAACGATGGTGTGGAGGGTTGCCCAGAGCAATGCCAGAGGTCAAGATTTATTCTAAACCTTCCAGCCATCAACTCTTTTGTTTCGCTATTGTCACCCAGAGTGCGAAGGGTATGCCCAGACGTGGGTCCCTTGCCTGCTGGGCCTAGAGACCCAAGCTACTCCTCACTGATGATGCCCAACAAGGCTGAAACATGTCTGGGGATGCTTGTGGTCTTGTGCAAAAGGGATGTGACCTAGCAGTTCGGGCTGGACTACCCCTTTGGGGGTGGGACCAAGCCTGATTTGCATATCATTTTTCCCCTTTTGTAATGGCTTGGCAGGCGAAGAACGATGGTCTGGAGGGTTGCCCAGATCAATGCCAGAGGTCAAGATTTATTCTAAACCTTCCAGCCATCAACTCTTTTGTTTTGCTATTGTCACCCCGAGTGGGAAGGGTATGCCCAGACATGGGTCCCTTGCCTGCTGGACCTAGAGACCCAAGCTACTCCTCACTGATGACTCCCAACAAGGCTGAAACATGTCTGGGGATGCTTGTGGTCTCGTGCAAAAGGGGTGTGACCTAGCAGTTCGGGCTGGACTACCCCTTTGGGGGTGGGACCAAACCTGATTTGCATATGGTTTTTCCCCTTTTGTAATGGCTTGGCAGGCGAAGAACGATGGTCTGGAGGGTTGCCCAGAGCAATGCCAGAGGTCAAGATTTATTCTAAACCTTCCAGCCATCAACTCTTTTGTTTTGCTATTGTCACCCCGAGTGGGAAGGGTATGCCCAGACGTGGGTCCCTTGCCTGCTGGGCCTAGAGACCCAAGCTACTCCTCATTGATGACGCCCAACAAGGCTGAAACATGGCTGAGGATGCTTGTGGTCTCGTGCAAAAGGGATGTGACCTAGCAGTTCGGGCTGGACTACCCCTTTGGGGGTGGGACCAAGCCTGATTTGCATATGGTTTTTCCCCTTTTGTAATGGCTTGGCAGGCGAAGAACGATGGTCTGGAGGGTTGCCCAGAGCAATGCCAGAGGTCAAGATTTATTCTAAACCTTCCAGCCATCAACTCTTTTGTTTTGCTACTGTCACCCCGAGTGGGAAGGGTATGGCCAGACGTGGGTCCCTTGCCTGCTGGGCCTAGAGACCCAAGCTACTCCTCACTGATGACGCCCAACAAGGCTGAAACATGTCTGGGGATGCTTGTGGGTGCAAAAGGGATGTGACCTAGCAGTTCGAGCTGGACTACCCCTTTGGGGGTGGGACCAAGCCTGATTTGCATATGGTTTTTCCCCTTTTGTAATGGCTTGGCAGGCGAAGAACGATGGTCTGGAGGGTTGCCCAGAGCAATGCCAGAGGTCAAGATTTATTCTAAACCTTTCAGCCATCAACTCTATTGTTTTGCTATTGTCACCCCGAGTGTGAAGGGTATGCCCAGACGTGTTTCCCTTGCCTGCTGGGCCTAGAGACCCAAGCTACTCCTCACTGATGACGCCCAACAAGGCTGAAACATGTCTGGGGATGCTTGTGGTCTCGTGCAAAAGGGATGTGACCTAGCAATTCAGGCTGAACTACCCCTTTGGGGGTGGGACCAAGCCTGATTTGCATATGGTTTTTCCCCTTTTGTAATGGCTTGGCAGGTAAAGAACGATGGTGTGGAGGGTTGCCCAGAGCAATGCCAGAGGTCAAGATTTATTCTAAACCTTCCAGCCATCAACTCTTTTGTTTTGCTATTGTCACCCCGAGTGCGAAGGGTATGCCCAGACGTGGGTCCCTTGCCTGCTGGGCCTAGAGACCCAAGCTACTCCTCACTGATGACGCCCAACAAGGCTGAAACATGTCTGGCGATGCTTGTGGTCTCGTGCAAAAGGGATGTGACCTAGCAGTTCAGGCTGGACTACCCCTTTGGGGGTGGAACCAAGCCTGATCTGCATATGGTTTTTCCCCTTTTGTAATGGCTTGGCAGGCGAAGAACGATGGTCTGGAGGGTTGCCCAGAGCAATGCCAGAGGTCAAGATTTATTCTAAACCTTCCAACCATCAACTCTTTTGTTTTGCTATTGTCACCCCGAGTGGGAAGGGTATGCCTAGACGTGGGTCCCTTGCCTGCTGGGCCTAGAGACCCAAGCTACTCCTCACTGATGATGCCCAACAAGGCTGAAACATGTCTGGGGATGCTTGTGGTCTCGTGCAAAAGGGATGTGACCTAGCAGTTTGGGCTGGACTACCCCTTTGGGGGTGGGACCAAGCCTGATTTGCACATGGTTTTTCCCCTTTTGTAATGGCTTGGCTGGCGAAGAACGATGGTCTGGAGGGTTGCCCAGAGCAATGCCAGAGGTCAAGATTTATTCTAAACCTTCCAGCCATCAACTCTTTTGTTTTGCTATTGTCACCCCGAGTGGGAAGAGTATGCCGAGACGTGGGTCCCTTGCCTGCTGGGCCTATAGACCCAAGCTACTCCTCACTGATGACGCCCAACAAGGCTGAAACATGTCTGGGGGTGCTTGTGGTCTCGTGCAAAAGGGATGTGACCTAGCAGTTTGGGCTGGACTACCCCTTTGGGGGTGGGACCAAGCCTGATTTGCATATGGTTTTTCCTCTTTTGTAATGGCTTGGCAGGCGAAGAACGATGGTCTGGAGGGTTGCCCAGAGCAATGCCAGAGGTCAAGATTTATTCTAAACCTTCGAGCCATCAACTCTTTTGTTTTGCTATTGTCACTCCGAGTGGGAAGGGTATGCCCAGACGTGGGTCCCTTGCCTGCTGGGCCTAGAGACCCAAGCTACTCCTCCCTGATGACGCCCAACAAGGCTGAAACATGTCTGGGGATGCTTGTGGTCTCGTGCAAAAGTGATGTGACCTAGCAGTTTGGGCTGGACTACCCCTTTGGGGGTGGGACCAAGCCTGATTTGCATATGGGTTTTCCCCTTTTGTAATGGCTTGGCAGGCGAAGAACGATGGTCTGGAGGGTTGCCCAGAGCAATGCCAGAGGTCAAGATTTATTCTAAACCTTCCAGCCGTCAACTCTTTTGTTTTGCTATTGTCACCCCGAGTGGGAAGGGTATGCCCAGACGTGGGTCCCTTGCCTGCTGGGCCTAGAGACCCAAGCTACTCCTCACTGATGACGCCCAACAAGGCTGAAACATGTCTGGGGATGCTTGTGGTTTCGTGCAAAAGGGATGTGACCTAGCAGTTTGGGCTGGACTACCCCTTTGGGGGTGGGACCAAGCCTGATTTGCATATGGTTGTTCCCCTTTTGTAATGGCTTGGCAGGCGAAGAACGATGGTCTGGAGGGTTGCCCAGAGCAATGCCAGAGGTCAAGATTTATTCTAAACCTTCCAGCCATCAACTCTTTTGTTTTGCTATTGTCACCCCGAGTGGGAAGGGTATGCCCAGACGTGGGTCCCATGCCTGCTGGGCCTAGAGACCCAAGCTACTTCTCACTGATGACGCCCAACAAGGCTGAAACATGTCTGGGGATGCTTGTGGTCTCGTGCAAAAGGGATGTGACCTAGCAGTTCGGGCTGGACTACCCCTTTGGGGGTGGGAGCAAGCCTGATTTGCATATGGTTTTTCCCCTTTTGTAATGGCTTGGCAGGCGAAGAACGATGGTCTGGAGGGTTGCCCAGAGCAATGCCAGAGGTCAAGATTTATTCTAAACCTTCCAGCCATCAACTCTTTTGTTTTGCTATTGTCACCCCGAGTGGGAAGGGTATGCCCAGACGTGGGTCCCTTGCCTGCTGGGCCTAGAGACCCAAGCTACTCCTCACTGATGACACCCAACAAGGCTGAAACATGTCTGGGGATGCTTGTGGTCTCGTGCAAAAGGGATGTGACCTAGCAGTTCGGGCTGGACTACCCCTTTGGGGGTGGGAGCAAGCCTGATTTGCATATAGTTTTTCCCCTTTTGTAATGGCTTGGCAGGCGAAGAACGATGGTCTAGAGGGTTGCCCAGAGCAATGCCAGAGGTCAAGATTTATTCTAAACCTTCCAGCCATCAACTCTATTGTTTTGCTATTGTCACCCCGAGTGGGAAGGTGTCATGCCTGCGCCATGGGCGCATCCATTTACGCTCAATTTGGACTATATGTTTATCATTTATTTACAACAGACTCTTGGATCCATCTATATTTACTTTGGGAACTTTATTTCCCATTTGCGAGACTTTGCTGCTTAATTATTATTTCCAACAAACTACGCATACCATAATGCACCTGGCTACAAGCATCGATTCCTGGCTGTACCTATTGGTTATAAAAGGAACTACACCCCCCAGAAGCCCTAGAGACTTGCGCTGCTTCCACCAGCCCAGGAACAGAAAGGGAGGTGGCCGATTGCCTGCAGGTGTGCTTCGCCAGGTGCAACCAATTAGCCTGCCCCTGAGCTGGGCTAGGCAGTATAAAGGCTGCTTGCTGCCTGCAGTGGCTCAGCCTCTTGCATCTGAGAGTCCTTCCTCCACCTTTTGCATCTTCCTACGGATCTTGTATGCTGCTTACCTTCACTCCTGCTTGGACCCTGCCTTGTTGCTTGCTCCACCCTGCTGCCTCCAGCCATAGCCTTCCAGGCTCCCTGCCTCACAGCCCTGCTCCTCTGGGCTCTCCACACTGCAGCTGATCACGCTCTGCTGCCTTCCAGTCTCCGCCCTTGCCCTGCCGGGCTCTCCACACTGCAGCGGATCACGCTCTGCTGCCTTCCAGTCTCCGCCCTTGCCCTGCCCGGCTCTCCACATTGCAGCCGATCACGTTCTGCTGCCTTCCAGCCTCCGCCCTTGCCCTGCGGACCCTCTACATTGCAGCTGATCACGCTCTGCTGCTTTCCAGCCTCAACCCTTGACCTCTGGGCTCCCTGCCCTGCAGCCTGCCTCACTCCGTCTGCCTTCAGCCCTTGTCTTCTGGGCTCCCTGCTCTGCAGCCTGCCTCACTCCGGCTGCCTTCAGCCCTTGTCTTCTGGGCTCCCTGCTCTGCAGCCTGCCTCACCCCGGCTGCCTTCAGCCCTTGTCTTCTGGGCTCCCTGCTCTGCAGCCTACCTCACTCTGGCTACCTACAGCCCTTGTCCTCTGGGCCTTCCTACTTTGCAGCTTATCACGCTCCGCTGCCTACTACCTACCTTTTCCGCTGGGTTCTCGGCCTAGCAGCCCTCTACAGTCCTCTGCTACCTTCTACGTTCAGCGGCCCTGTCCCTCAGGGTTCACTCCTTACTGCCCAGCCCTTACGGGATCCTTGCCATGCAGTCTGCTTTACTCTGCTGCCCTAAGCCCTTTTCCTCTGGGCTTTCTACCTTACAGTCCTACTCCTGTGGGCTTACTCATTGCTTCCCTGCTCCTCTGAGCTCTCAATCTTGTTCCTTACTGTCCTCTGCTATCCTATCCTGTTACACGACTTTCCCTTCATTTCCTTCTGCTAGTTTGCTATCACCTCCTTTCCTGCATTTGTCTGTAGTATCTTCTCTTGTACTGTTTGTAGACCCTTTTGTACAGAGCTTGTCTATTGGTTCCCATCAGTCAACCTCTGCCCCTTCCCTTGTCTCGTTTCTACATTACAGACATCCATAGCTGCTGTTCCAAGTCATGAGCAAACAGCGTGGGCCTCTGTTATAGCAAACTGTGCAGAAGGCTAGAGTATTTCCAAGGTTCGTGGAATACTCTTTTCCTATATCTGCATACACCCAAAGAGGGTATTCATTCTGTATCTTTTCCCTTGCTACTCTTGCCTACTCTTCGTTCTCTTTCCTTTCCGCTGTGTGTGTTCTTGTCTGTCCACTTTATTTGGCACCACAACCCAAACCCTTTCTGGGTGTCCTGTGCCACTCTTAATAGAGTGACATCCTTGACAGAATGCAAGAGCAAAAAATGTCTTGTTCCATAGGCCGGAAAGGCACACACAGACCAAAGATGCTTTCCTTTCGAGTTAAGAAACCTTTGCATAAACCTATGGTTTCCCTAAAGACAGCAAACAAGACCCTTAGTATAAAGGACAGTCTCGCCTTATTAAACAAAGATTTACAAGCACGGTACTATACTCACTGGCTAGCTGACCCTTCTTCCATGTACAATTATTATGACATTTGCGACTATGATCCGCAGTCCTTATCTGTTGCAGAGCTACAGCAAGATAATGAATTCTTACAGATCTTGTTAGACCAAACAGTGAAAAACTCTCCTGCGTCTTCTAACAAGCCTTCTAACACCGCAACAGCTAAGGATATATCACTCATTGTGGGAGACTCTAAACCAGAATACGCTGTTGCCAGAGTGATATGCGCAAGATCAGCTTGGCAAGCCCCCCAGAATGCTGGAAAACCTTATTTGACAGGACAAGGCAGTCATTATCCTGAGGTTTGTGCATCTGGTCCTGGGTACAAAAGACCTATACTAACCATCGGTTGTCTAAATGCTTCCACAGTATCTACTAACCACAATAACCCTAAGGTCAGTCTTCCCATTGCTGCAACCGAATTTTCTACCACACCGGCTTCTGAAGCTTTAGATCAAACAAATGATACTTACCTGCTACAAGAACAACTACTACGCCTTAAAAGAAAGACCAAAGACCTCTATGATGACTTTGTTTATTTGCATTATCAGAATCTTATGAAGGGACACAAGTTACCAGACCATCTGACACTATGTCCAACACCTGACATCTTATCTTTAGAGATGGACATGATAAGGCCTGGAATTGCCACGCAGAAAAGGATACAGACTTATACCAAGCAGATGGAAGACCTAAATGTAGCATATGTATCCCTTCTAAAGACTGACACAGCTCTTTCATCTTCCAGCCACAGTAACTCAGGTTGTTGTACTGACAGAAAAGAATTAACTCCTCCGGTGGTTCAAATCACTCACACAGCCATAACACCACAAAACAAGGGTGGTCTTCTAATTGGAGATCCCTCTGAGTCAAAGGATGGTTCCGCCCTCACCCTTGCCTATTGTCCAGTACTCACACTTACAACCTCTTCTGAAATGACAACAGCAGCTGAAAAGACTGGCGCAGTTCACACCGAGCATGCTGAGTTGGCAAGCGGGGCTTGCCAAAATGTGGCTGTGCTATCAGACAACACTCTTGAGCAATCAACATCTTCAGTTTCTTCGATACCCCCTGAATCGCCAGTGGTTGTGGTACCCGATCTACCAGTAGTTGCAACACCTGAACTGTCTGTAGCTGCTACAGCACCCAAACTTCTAACTGCTATTCATGATCTTCCTGCTGCTATGGCTCCTAAACTCCCTGCCACATTTGAGACACCTGAAGTCCCTGCTGCGAATCTTGAGGTTGCTATAGCTACTGTGATTCCTGAAGCTACCGCTATTTCTGATGCTCCCGATGCCCAGATTTCTACTTCCTTCGCAGCTGTGCTCGCTGCAGCAGAATCCTCTGCTACACAACCTGATCCCGCAGCACCTTCTCTTCCTGATCCCTCATCCGCCATGCTAACTGTTGCAAAGTCAGCGAAGGGTTTCCCTGTTAAGACTACTGCTCCAGTTGTTCCTGCTGGTGTATCTATAGCACTAAGACTGCCAGACTCTACTCTACCAGTCTCAGGTGCGTTCCAGCCTGCTGGTTCTCTCATGACACCCACACACCCAGTAGCTACAGCCTTGATACTCTCTACAGCCATTCAAGATCTCACTGCTGCTGTAACCTCTGAACTGTCTACTAATCATGGGAAAACCGCCGCCGTGACTCCTGAACTCTCTGCGGCTAACCCTAACGTTGTCATTGCTGCTCCGGATGTCTTGGAAAGCCTTCCTAAAGCTACCAACTCTGCTGTACCTATGGCTCCACTTTCCAGCACCATATTGTTGCCCGTCAAAGCAAAATCTATCATGGAGCCTGCAGCAGTTTTTCGCAGTTCCTCTTTTCATGCACACACAGTTGGGGTCTGTGTTCCAAAGACTTTGTCTATTCTGATTGCTACATCAAAGGTTCTGAACATTGGTACTATCTCCGTCATTCAAGACTCTCACCTTGCAACCCGTTTCTGGTGCTTCATGATGTGCCTTTTTGGATTAAGACTCTTGTACGGTGTGACAGACATTCTTCCTGTAGGTCGGTCTTCAGGGAGCCTGGAGAGGGGCCTGGAGAGGGGCATACTGTCATGCCTGCGCCATGGGCGCATCCATTTATGCTCAATTTGGACTATATGTTTATCATTTATTTACAACAGACTCTTGGATCCATCTATATTTACTTTGGGAACTTTATTTCCCATTTGCGAGACTTTGCTGCTTAATTATTATTTCCAACAAACTACGCATACCATAATGCACCTGGCTACAAGCATCGATTCCTGGCTGTTCCTATTGGTTATCAAAGGAACTACACCCCCCAGAAGCCCTAGAGACTTGCGCTGCTTCCACCAGCCCAGGAACAGAAAGGGAGGTGGCCGATTGCCTGCAGGTGTGCTTCGCCAGGTGCAACCAATTAGCCTGCCCCTGAGCTGGGCTAGGCAGTATAAAGGCTGCTGCCTGCAGTGGCTCAGCCTCTTGCATCTGAGAGTCCTTCCTCCACCTCTTGCATCTTCCTACGGATCTTGTATGCTGCTTACCTTCACTCCTGCTTGGACCAGGCCTTGTTGCTTGCTCCACCCTGCTGCCTCCAGCCATAGCCTTCCAGGTTCCCTGCCTCACAGCCCTGCTCCTCTGGGCTCTCCACACTGCAGCTGATCACGCTCTGCTGCCTTCCAGTCTCCGCCCTTGCCCTGCCGGGCTCTCCACACTGCAGCTGATCACGCTCTGCTGCCTTCCAGTCTCCGCCCTTGCCCTGCCGGGCTCTCCACATTGCAGCCGATCACGTTCTGCTGCCTTCCAGCCTCTGCCCTTGCCCTGCGGACCCTCTACATTGCAGCTGATCACGCTCTGCTGCTTTCCAGCCTCAGCCCTTGACCTCTGGGCTCCCTGCCCTGCAGCCTGCCTCACTCCGGCTGCCTTCAGCCCTTGTCTTCTGGGCTCCCTGCTCTGCAGCCTGCCTCACTCCGGCTGCCTTCAGCCCTTGTCTTCTGGGCTCCCTGCTCTGCAGCCTACCTCACTCCGGCTGCCTTCAGCCCTTGTCTTCTGGGCCCTCTGCTCTGCAGCCTACCTCAATCTGGCTACCTACAGCCCTTGTCCTCTGGGCCTTCCTACTTTCAGGTTATCACGCTCCGCTGCCTACTACCTACCTTTTCCGCTGGGTTCTCGGCCTAGCAGCCCTCTACAGTCCTCTGCTACCTTCTATGTTCAGCGGCCCTGTCCCTCAGGGTTCACTCCTTACTGCCCGGCCCTTACGGGATCCTTGCCGTGCAGTCTGCTTTACTCTGCTGCCCTAAGCCCTTTTCCTCTGGGCTTTCTACCTTACAGTCCTACTCCTGTGGGCTTACTCATTGCTTCCCTGCTCCTCTGAGCTCTCAACCTTGTTCCTTACTGTCCTCTGCTATCCTATCCTGTTACACGACTTTCCCTTCATTTCCTTCTGCTAGTTTGCTATCACCTCCTTTCCTGGATTTGTCTGTAGTATCTTCTCTTGTACTGTTTGTAGACCCTTTTGTACAGAGCTTGTCTGTTGGTTCCCATCAGTCAACCTCTGCCCCTTCCCTTGTCTCGTTTCTACATTACAGTCATCCATAGCTGCTGTTCCAAGTCATGAGCAAACAGCGTGGGCCTCTGTTATAGCAAACTGTGAAGAAGGCTAGAGTATTTCCAAGGTTCGTGGAACACTCTTTTCCTATATCTGCATACACCCTAAGAGGGTATTCATTCTGTATCTTTTCCCTTGCTACTCTTGCCTACTCTTCGTTCTCTTTCCTTTCCGCTGTGTGTGTTCTTGTCTGTCCACTTTATTTGGCACCACAACCCAAACCCTTTCTGGGTGTCCTGTGCTACTCTTAATAGAGTGCCATCCTTGACAGAAGGGTATGCCCAGATGTGGGTCCCTTGCCTGCTGGGCCTAGAGACCCAAGCTACTCCTCACTGATGATGCCCAACAAGGCTGAAACATGTCTGGGGATGCTGGTGGTCTTGTGCAAAAGGGATGTGACCTAGCAGTTTGGGCTGGACTACCCCTTTGGGGGTGGGACCAAGCCTGATTTGCATATGGTTTTCCCCTTTTGTAATGGCTTGGCAGGCGAAGAACGATGGTCTGGAGGGTTGCCCAGAGCAATGCCAGAGGTCAAGATTTATTCTAAACCTTCCAGCCATCAACTCTTTTGTTTTGCTATTGTCACCCCGAGTGGGAAGGGTATGGTCAGACGTGGGTCCCTTGCCTGCTGGGCCTAGAGACCCAAGCTACTCCTCACTGATGACGCCCAACAAGGCTGAAAGATGTCTGGGGATGCTTGTGGTCTCGTGCAAAAGGGATGTGACCTAGCAGTTCGGGCTGGACTACCCCTTTGGGGGTGGGACCAAGCCTGATTTGCATATGGTTTTTCCCCTTTTGTAATGGCTTGGCAGGCGAAGAACGATGGTCTGGAGGGTTGCCCAGAGCAATGCCAGAGGTCAAGATTTATTCTAAACCTTCCAGCCATCAACTCTTTTGTTTTGCTATTGTCACCCCGAGTGGGAAGGGTATGCCCAGACGTGGGTCCCTTGCCTGCTGGGCCTAGAGACCCAAGCTACTCCTCACTGATGACGCCCAACAAGGCTGAAACATGTCTGGGGATGCTTGTGGTCTCGTGCAAAAGGGATGTGACCTAGCAGTTCGGGCTGGACTACCCCTTTGGGGGTGGGACCAAGCCTGATTTGCATATGGTTTTTCCCCTTTTGTAATGGCTTGGCAGGCGAAGAACGATGGTCTGGAGGGATGCCCAGAGCAATGCCAGAGGTCAAGATTTATTCTAAACCTTCCAGCCATCAACTCTATTGTTTTGCTATTGTCACCCCGAGTGGGAAGGGTATGCCCAGACGTGGGTCCCTTGGCTGCTGGGCCTAGAGACCCAAGCTACTCCTCACTGATGACGCCCAACAAGGCTGAAACATGTCTGGGGATGCTTGTGGTCTCGTGCAAAAGGGATGTGACCTAGCAGTTCGGGCTGGACTACCCCTTTGGGGGTGGGACCAAGCCTGATTTGCATATGGTTTTTTCCCTTTTGTAATGGCTTGGCAGGCGAAGAATGATGGTCTGGAGGGTTGCCCAGAGCAATGCCAGAGGTCAAGATTTATTCTAAACCTTCCAGCCATCAACTCTTTTGTTTTGCTATTGTCACCCCGAGTGGGAAGGGTATGCCCAGACGTGGGTCCCTTGCCTGCTGGGCCTAGAGACCCAAGCTACTCCTCACTGATGACGCCCAACAAGGCTGAAACATGTCTGGGGTTGCTTGTGGTCTTGTGCAAAAGGGATGTGACCTAGCAGTTCGGGCTGGACTACCCCTTTGGGGGTGGGACCAAGCCTGATTTGCATATCGTTTTTCCCCTTTTGTAATGGCTTGGCAGGCGAAGAACGATGGTCTAGAGGGTTGCCCAGAGCAATGCCAGAGGTCAAGATTTATTCTAAACCTTCCAGCCATCAACTCTTTTGTTTTGCTATTGTCACCCCGAGTGGGAAGGGTATGCCCAGACGTGGGTCCCTTGCCTGCTGGGCCGAGAGACCCAAGCTACTCCTCACTGATGACGCCCAACAAGGCTGAAACATGTCTGGGGATGCTTGTGGTCTCGTGCAAAAGGGATGTGACCTAGCAGTTCGGGCTGGACTACCCCTTTGGGGGTGGGACCAAGCCTGATTTGCATATGGTTTTTCCCCTTTTGTAATGGCTTGGCAGGCGAAGAACGATGGTCTGGAGGGTTGCCCAGAGCAATGCCAGAGGTCAAGATTTATTCTAAACCTTCCAGCCATCAACTCTTTTGTTTTGCTATTGTCACCCCGAGTGGGAAGGGTATGCCCAGACGTGGGTCCCTTGCCTGCTGGGCCTAGAGACCCAAGCTACTCCTCACTGATGACGCCCAACAAGGCTGAAACATGTCTGGGGATGCTTGTGGTCTCGTGCAAAAGGGATGTGACCTAGCACTTTGGGCTGGACTACCCCTTTGGGGGTGGGACCAAGCCTGATTTGCATATCGTTTTTCCCCTTTTGTAATGGCTTGGCAGGCGATGAACGATGGTCTGGAGGGTTCCCCAGACAATGCCAGAGGTCAAGATTTATTCTAAACCTTCCAGCCATCAACTCTTTTGTTTTGCTATTGTCACCCCGAGTGGGAAGGGTATGCCCAGACGTGGGTCCTTTGCCTGCTGGGCCTAGAGACCCAAGCTACTCCTCACTGATGACGCCCAACAAGGCTGAAACATGTCGGAGATTCTTGTGGTCTCGTGCAAAAGGGATGTGACCTAGCAGTTCCGGTTGGACTACCCCTTTGGGGGTGGGACCAAGCCTGATTTTCATATGGTTTTTCCCCTTTTGTAATGGCTTGGCAGGCGAAGAACGATGGTCTGGAGGGTTGCCCAGAGCAATGCCAGAGGTCAAGATGTATTCTAAACCTTCCAGCCATCAACTCTTTTGTGTTGCTATTGTCACCCGAGTGTGAATGGCATGCCCAGACGTGGGTCCCTTGCCTGCTGGGCCTAGAGACCCAAGCTACTCCTCACTGATGACGCCCAACAAGGCTGAAACATGTCTGGGGATGCTTGTGGTCTCGTGCAAAAGGGATGTGACCTAGCAGTTCGGGCTGGACTACCCCTTTGGGAGTGGAACCAAGCCTTATTTGCATATGGTTTTTCCCCTTTTGTAATGGCTTGGCAGGCGAAGACCGATGGTCTGGAGGGTTGCTCAGAGCAATGCCAGAGGTCAAGATTTATTCTAAACCTTCCAGCCATCAACTCTTTTGTTTTGCTATTGTCACCCCGAGTGGGAAGGGTATGCCCAGACTTGGGCCCCTTGCCTGCTGGGCCTAGAGACCCAAGCTACTCCTCACTGATGACACCCAACAAGGCTGAAACATGTTTGGGGATGCTTGTGGTCTCGTGCAAAAGGGATGTGACCTAGCAGTTCGGGCTGGACTACCCCTTTGGGGGTG
Source organism: Ambystoma mexicanum (assembly GCF_040938575.1). Taxonomy (NCBI): domain Eukaryota; kingdom Metazoa; phylum Chordata; class Amphibia; order Caudata; family Ambystomatidae; genus Ambystoma; species Ambystoma mexicanum. Next base: position 994,888,041 of record NC_090936.1, read on the forward strand.
GGACCAAGCCTGATTTGCATATGGTTTTTCCCCTTTTGTAATGGCTTGGCAGGCGAAGAACGATGGTCCGGAGGGTTGCCCAGAGCAATGCCAGAGGTCAAGATTTATTCTAAACCTTCCAGCCATCAACTCTTTTGTTTTGCTATTGTCACCCCGAGTGGGAAGGGTATGCCCAGACGTGGGTCCCTTGCCTGCTGGGCCTAGAGACCCAAGCTACTCCTCACTGATGACGCCCAACAAGGCTGAAACATGTCTGGGGATGCTTGTGGTCTCGTGCAAAAGGGATGTGACCTAGCACTTCGGGTTGGACTACCCCTTTGGGGGTGGGACCAAGCCTGATTTGCATATGGTTTTTCCCCTTTTGTAATGGCTTGGCAAGCGAAGAACGATGGGCTGGAGGGTTGCCCAGAGCAATGCCAGAGGTCAAGATTTATTCTAAACCTTCCAGCCATCAACTCTTTTGTTTTGCTATTGTCACCCCGAGTGGGAAGGGTATGCCCAGACGTGGATCCCTTGCCTGCTGGGCCTAGAGACCCAAGCTACTCCTCACTGATGGCGCCCAACAAGGCTGAAACATGTCTGGGGATGCTTGTGGTCTCGTGCAAAAGGGATGTGACCTAGCAGTTCGGGCTGGACCACCCCTTTGGGGGTGGGACCAAGCCTGATTTGCATATTGTTTTTCCCCTTTTGTAATGGCTTGGCAGGCGATGAACGATGGTCTGGAGGGTTCCCCAGACAATGCCAGAGGTCAAGATTTATTCTAAACCTTCCAGCCATCAACTCTTTTGTTTTGCTATTGTCACCCCGAGTGGGAAGGGTATGCCCAGACGTGGGTCCCTTGCCTGCTGGGCCTAGAGACCCAAGCTACTCCTCACTGATGACGCCCAACAAGGCTGAAACATGTCTGGGGATGCTAGTGGTCTCGTGCAAAAAGGATGTGACCTAGCAGTTAGGGCTGGACTACCCCTTTGGGGGTGGGACCAAGCCTGATTTGCATATGGGTTTTCCCCTTTTGTAATGGCTTAGCAGGCGAAGAACGATGGTCTTGAGGGTTGCCCAGAGCAATGCCAGAGGTCAAGATTTATTCTAAACCTTCCAGCCATCAACTCTTTTGTTTTGCTATTGTCACCCCGAGTGGGAAGGGTATGTCCAGACGTGGGTCCCTTGCCTGCTGGGCCTAGAGACCCAAGCTACTCCTCACTGATGACGCCCAACAAGGCTGAAACCTGTCTGGGGATGCTTGTGGTCTCGTGCCAAAGGGATGTGACCTAGCACTTTGGGCTGGACTACCCCTTTGGGGGTGGGACCAAGCCTGATTTGCATATGGTTTTTCTCCTTTTGTAATGGCTTGGCAAGCGAAGAACGATGGGCTGGAGGGTTGCCCAGAGCAATGCCAGAGGTCAAGATTTATTCTAAACCTTCCAGCTATCAACTCTTTTGTTTTGCTATTGTCACCCCGAGTGGGAAGGGTATGCCCAGACGTGGATCCCTTGCCTGCTGGGCCTAGAGACCCAAGCTACTCCTCACTGATGACGCCCAACAAGGCTGAAACATGTCTGGGGATGCTTGTGGTCTCTTGCAAAAGGGATGTGACCTAGCAGTTCGGGCTGGACCACCCCTTTGGGGGTGGGACCAAGCCTGATTTGCATATCGTTTTTCCCCTTTTGTAATGGCTTGGCAGGCGATGAACGATGGTCTGGAGGGTTCCCCAGACAATGCCAGAGGTCAAGATTTATTCTAAACCTTCCAGCCATCAACTCTTTTGTTTTGCTATTGTCACCCCGAGTGGGAAGGGTATGCCCAGACGTGGGTCCCTTGCCTGCTGGGCCTAGAGACCCAAGCTACTCCTCACTGATGACGCCCAACAAGGCTGAAACATGTCGGAGATGCTTGTGGTCTCGTGCAAAAGGGATGTGACCTAGCAGTTCCGGTTGGACTACCCCTTTGGGGGTGGGACCAAGCCTGATTTGCATATGGTTTTTCCCCTTTTGTAATGGCTTGGCAGGCGAAGAACGATGGTCTGGAGGGTTGCCCAGAGCAATGCCAGAGGTCAAGATTTATTCTAAACCTTCCAGCCATCAACTCTTTTGTTTTGCTATTGTCACCCCGAGTGGGAAGGATATGCCCAGACGTGGGTCCCTTGCCTGCTGGGCCTAGAGACCCAAGCTGCTCCTCACTGATGACGCCCAACAAGGCTGAAACATGTCTGGGGATGCTTGTGGTCTCGTGCAAAAAGGATGTGACCTAGCAGTTCGGGCTGGACTACCCCTTTGGGGGTGGGACCAAGCCTGATTTGCATATGGGTTTTCCCCTTTTGTAATGGCTTGGCAGGCGAAGAACGATGGTCTGGAGGGTTGCCCAGAGCAATGCCAGAGGTCAAGATGTATTCTAAACCTTCCAGCCATCAACTCTTTTGTGTTGCTATTGTCACCCGAGTGTGAATGGCATGCCCAGACGTGGGTCCCTTGCCTGCTGGGCCTAGAGACCCAAGCTACTCCTCACTGATGACGCCCAACAAGGCTGAAACATGTCTGGGGATGCTTGTGGTCTCGTGCAAAAGGGATGTGACCTAGCAGTTCGGGCTGGACTACCCCTTTGGGAGTGGAACCAAGCCTTATTTGCATATGGTTTTTCCCCTTTTGTAATGGCTTAGCAGGCGAAGAACGATGGTCTTGAGGGTTGCCCAGAGCAATGCCAGAGGTCAAGATTTATTCTAAACCTTCCAGCCATCAACTCTTTTGTTTTGCTATTGTCACCCCGAGTGGGAAGGGTATGTCCAGACGTGGGTCCCTTGCCTGCTGGGCCTAGAGACCCAAGCTACTCCTCACTGATGACGCCCAACAAGGCTGAAACCTGTCTGGGGATGCTTGTGGTCTCGTGCCAAAGGGATGTGACCTAGCACTTTGGGCTGGACTACCCCTTTGGGGGTGGGACCAAGCCTGATTTGCATATGGTTTTTCTCCTTTTGTAATGGCTTGGCAAGCGAAGAACGATGGGCTGGAGGGTTGCCCAGAGCAATGCCAGAGGTCAAGATTTATTCTAAACCTTCCAGCTATCAACTCTTTTGTTTTGCTATTGTCACCCCGAGTGGGAAGGGTATGCCCAGACGTGGATCCCTTGCCTGCTGGGCCTAGAGACCCAAGCTACTCCTCACTGATGACGCCCAACAAGGCTGAAACATGTCTGGGGATGCTTGTGGTCTCTTGCAAAAGGGATGTGACCTAGCAGTTCGGGCTGGACCACCCCTTTGGGGGTGGGACCAAGCCTGATTTGCATATCGTTTTTCCCCTTTTGTAATGGCTTGGCAGGCGATGAACGATGGTCTGGAGGGTTCCCCAGACAATGCCAGAGGTCAAGATTTATTCTAAACCTTCCAGCCATCAACTCTTTTGTTTTGCTATTGTCACCCCGAGTGGGAAGGGTATGCCCAGACGTGGGTCCCTTGCCTGCTGGGCCTAGAGACCCAAGCTACTCCTCACTGATGACGCCCAACAAGGCTGAAACATGTCGGAGATGCTTGTGGTCTCGTGCAAAAGGGATGTGACCTAGCAGTTCCGGTTGGACTACCCCTTTGGGGGTGGGACCAAGCCTGATTTGCATATGGTTTTTCCCCTTTTGTAATGGCTTGGCAGGCGAAGAACGATGGTCTGGAGGGTTGCCCAGAGCAATGCCAGAGGTCAAGATTTATTCTAAACCTTCCAGCCATCAACTCTTTTGTTTTGCTATTGTCACCCCGAGTGGGAAGGATATGCCCAGACGTGGGTCCCTTGCCTGCTGGGCCTAGAGACCCAAGCTGCTCCTCACTGATGACGCCCAACAAGGCTGAAACATGTCTGGGGATGCTTGTGGTCTCGTGCAAAAAGGATGTGACCTAGCAGTTCGGGCTGGACTACCCCTTTGGGGGTGGGACCAAGCCTGATTTGCATATGGGTTTTCCCCTTTTGTAATGGCTTGGCAGGCGAAGAACGATGGTCTGGAGGGTTGCCCAGAGCAATGCCAGAGGTCAAGATGTATTCTAAACCTTCCAGCCATCAACTCTTTTGTGTTGCTATTGTCACCCGAGTGTGAATGGCATGCCCAGACGTGGGTCCCTTGCCTGCTGGGCCTAGAGACCCAAGCTACTCCTCACTGATGACGCCCAACAAGGCTGAAACATGTCTGGGGATGCTTGTGGTCTCTTGCAAAAGGGATGTGACCTAGCAGTTCGGGCTGGACCACCCCTTTGGGGGTGGGACCAAGCCTGATTTGCATATCGTTTTTCCCCTTTTGTAATGGCTTGGCAGGCGATGAACGATGGTCTGGAGGGTTCCCCAGACAATGCCAGAGGTCAAGATTTATTCTAAACCTTCCAGCCATCAACTCTTTTGTTTTGCTATTGTCACCCCGAGTGGGAAGGGTATGCCCAGACGTGGGTCCCTTGCCTGCTGGGCCTAGAGACCCAAGCTACTCCTCACTGATGACGCCCAACAAGGCTGAAACATGTCGGAGATGCTTGTGGTCTCGTGCAAAAGGGATGTGACCTAGCAGTTCCGGTTGGACTACCCCTTTGGGGGTGGGACCAAGCCTGATTTGCATATGGTTTTTCCCCTTTTGTAATGGCTTGGCAGGCGAAGAACGATGGTCTGGAGGGTTGCCCAGAGCAATGCCAGAGGTCAAGATTTATTCTAAACCTTCCAGCCATCAACTCTTTTGTTTTGCTATTGTCACCCCGAGTGGGAAGGATATGCCCAGACGTGGGTCCCTTGCCTGCTGGGCCTAGAGACCCAAGCTGCTCCTCACTGATGACGCCCAACAAGGCTGAAACATGTCTGGGGATGCTTGTGGTCTCGTGCAAAAAGGATGTGACCTAGCAGTTCGGGCTGGACTACCCCTTTGGGGGTGGGACCAAGCCTGATTTGCATATGGGTTTTCCCCTTTTGTAATGGCTTGGCAGGCGAAGAACGATGGTCTGGAGGGTTGCCCAGAGCAATGCCAGAGGTCAAGATGTATTCTAAACCTTCCAGCCATCAACTCTTTTGTGTTGCTATTGTCACCCGAGTGTGAATGGCATGCCCAGACGTGGGTCCCTTGCCTGCTGGGCCTAGAGACCCAAGCTACTCCTCACTGATGACGCCCAACAAGGCTGAAACATGTCTGGGGATGCTTGTGGTCTCGTGCAAAAGGGATGTGACCTAGCAGTTCGGGCTGGACTACCCCTTTGGGAGTGGAACCAAGCCTTATTTGCATATGGTTTTTCCCCTTTTGTAATGGCTTGGCAGGCGAAGACCGATGGTCTGGAGGGTTGCTCATAGCAATGCCAGAGGTCAAGATTTATTCTAAACCTTCCAGCCATCAACTCTTTTGTTTTGCTATTGTCACCCCGAGTGGGAAGGGTATGCCCAGACTTGGGCCCCTTGCCTGCTGGGCCTAGAGACCCAAGCTACTCCTCACTGATGACGCCCAACAAGGCTGAAACATGTTTGGGGATGCTTGTGGTCTCGTGCAAAAGGGATGTGACCTAGCAGTTCGGGCTGGACTACCCCTTTGGGGGTGGGACCAAGCCTGATTTGCATATGGTTTTTCCCCTTTTGTAATGGCTTGGCAGGCGAAGAACGATGGTCCAGAGGGCTGCCCAGAGCAATGCCAGAGGTCAAGATTTATTCTAAACCTTCCAGCCATCAACTCTTTTGTTTTGCTATTGTCACCCCGAGTGGGAAGGGTATGCCCAGACGTGGGTCCCTTGCCTGCTGGGCCTAGAGACCCAAGCTACTCCTCACTGATGACGCCCAACAAGGCTGAAACATGTCTGGGGATGCTTGTGGTCTCGTGCAAAAGGGATGTGACCTAGCACTTCGGGCTGAACTACCCCTTTGGGGGTGGGACCAAGCCTGATTTGCATATGGTTTTTCCCCTTTTGTAATGGCTTGGCAAGCGAAGAACGATGGGCTGGAGGGTTGCCCAGGGCAATGCCAGAGGTCAAGATTTATTCTAAACCTTCCATCCATCAACTCTTTTGTTTTGCTATTGTCACCCCGAGTGGGAAGGGTATGCCCAGACGTGGATCCCTTGCCTGCTGGGCCTAGAGACCCAAGCTACTCCTCACTGATGACGCCCAACAAGGCTGAAACATGTCTGGGGATGCTTGTGGTCTCGTGCAAAATGGATGTGACCTAGCAGTTCGGGCTGGACCACCCCTTTGGGGGTGGGACCAAGCCTGATTTGCATATTGTTTTTCCCCTTTTGTAATGGCTTGGCAGGCGATGAACGATGGTCTGGAGGGTTCCCCAGACAATGCCAGAGGTCAAGATTTATTCTAAACCTTCCAGCCATCAACTGTTTTGTTTTGCTATTGTCACCCCGAGTGGGAAGGGTATGCCCAGACATGGGTCCCTTGCCTGCTGGGCCTACAGACCCAAGCTACTCCTCACTGATGACGCCCAACAAGGCTGAAACATGTCTGGGGATGCTAGTGGTCTCGTGCAAAAAGGATGTGACCTAGCAGTTCGGGCTGGACTACCCCTTTGGGGGTGGGACCAAGCCTGATTTGCATATGGGTTTTCCCCTTTTGTAATGGCTTGGCAGGCGAAGAACGATGGTCTGGAGGGTTGCCCAGAGCAATGCCAGCGGTCAAGATGTATTCTAAACCTTCCAGCCATCAACTCTTTTGTGTTGCTATCGTCACCCGAGTGTGAAGGGCATGCCCAGACGTGGGTCCCTTGCCTGCTGGGCCTAGAGACCCAAGCTACTCCTCACTGATGACACCCAACAAGGCTGAAACATGTCTGGGGATGCTTGTGGTCTCGTGCAAAAGGGATGTGACCTAGCAGTTCGGGCTGGACTACCCCTTTGGGAGTGGAACCAAGCCTGATTTGCATATGGTTTTTCCCCTTTTGTAATGGCTTGGCAGGCGAAGACCGATGGTCTGGAGGGTTGCTCAGAGCAATGCCAGAGGTCAAGATTTATTCTAAACCTTCCAGCCATCAACTCTTTTGTTTTGCTATTGTCGCCCCGAGTGGGAAGGGTATGCCCAGACGTGGGCCCCTTGCCTGCTGGGCCTAGAGACCCAAGCTACTCCTCACTGATGACGCCCAACAAGGCTGAAACATGTCTGGGGATGCTTGTGGTCTCGTGCAAAAGGTATGTGACCTAGCAGTTTGGGCTGGACTACCCCTTTGGGGGTGGGATCAAGCCTGATTTGCATATGGTTTTTCCCCTTTTGTAATGGCTTAGCAGGCGAAGAACGATGGTCTGGAGGGTTGCCCAGAGCAATGCCAGAGGTCAAGATTTATTCTAAACCTTCCAGCCATCAACTCTTTTGTTTTGCTATTGTCACCCCGAGTGGGAAGGGTATGCCCAGACGTGGGTCCCTTGCCTGCTGGGCCTAGAGACCCAAGCTGCTCCTCACTGATGACGCCCAACAAGGCTGAAACATGTCTGGGGATGCTTGTGGTCTCGTGCAAAAAGGATGTGACCTAGCAGTTCGGGCTGGACTACCCCTTTGGGGGTGGGACCAAGCCTGATTTGCATATGGGTTTTCCCCTTTTGTAATGGCTTGGCAGGCGAAGAACGATGGTCTGGAGGGTTGCCCAGAGCAATGCCAGAGGTCAAGATGTATTCTAAACCTTCCAGCCATCAACTCTTTTGTGTTGCTATTGTCACCCGAGTGTGAATGGCATGCCCAGACGTGGGTCCCTTGCCTGCTGGGCCTAGAGACCCAAGCTACTCCTCACTGATGACGCCCAACAAGGCTGAAACATGTCTGGGGATGCTTGTGGTCTCGTGCAAAAGGGATGTGACCTAGCAGTTCGGGCTGGACTACCCCTCTGGGAGTGGAACCAAGCCTTATTTGCATATGGTTTTTCCCCTTTTGTAATGGCTTGGCAGGCGAAGACCGATGGTCTGGAGGGTTGCTCATAGCAATGCCAGAGGTCAAGATTTATTCTAAACCTTCCAGCCATCAACTCTTTTGTTTTGCTATTGTCACCCCGAGTGGGAAGGGTATGCCCAGACTTGGGCCCCTTGCCTGCTGGGCCTAGAGACCCAAGCTACTCCTCACTGATGACGCCCAACAAGGCTGAAACATGTTTGGGGATGCTTGTGGTCTCGTGCAAAAGGGATGTGACCTAGCAGTTCGGGCTGGACTACCCCTTTGGGGGTGGGACCAAGCCTGATTTGCATATGGTTTTTCCCCTTTTGTAATGGCTTGGCAGGCGAAGAACGATGGTCCAGAGGGCTGCCCAGAGCAATGCCAGAGGTCAAGATTTATTCTAAACCTTCCAGCCATCAACTCTTTTGTTTTGCTATTGTCACCCCGAGTGGGAAGGGTATGCCCAGACGTGGGTCCCTTGCCTGCTGGGCCTAGAGACCCAAGCTACTCCTCACTGATGACGCCTAACAAGGCTGAAACATGTCTGGGGATGCTTGTGGTCTCGTGCAAAAGGGATGTGACCTAGCACTTCGGGCTGAACTACCCCTTTGGGGGTGGGACCAAGCCTGATTTGCATATGGTTTTTCCCCTTTTGTAATGGCTTGGCAAGCGAAGAACGATGGGCTGGAGGGTTGCCCAGAGCAATGCCAGAGGTCAAGATTTATTGTAAACCTTCCATCCATCAACTCTTTTGTTTTGCTATTGTCACCCCGAGTGGGAAGGGTATGCCCAGACGTGGATCCCTTGCCTGCTGGGCCTAGAGACCCAAGCTACTCCTCACTGATGACGCCCAACAAGGCTGAAACATGTCTGGGGATGCTTGTGGTCTCGTGCAAAATGGATGTGACCTAGCAGTTCGGGCTGGACCACCCCTTTGGGGGTGGGACCAAGCCTGATTTGCATATTGTTTTTCCCCTTTTGTAATGGCTTGGCAGGCGATGAACGATGGTCTGGAGGGTTCCCCAGACAATGCCAGAGGTCAAGATTTATTCTAAACCTTCCAGCCATCAACTGTTTTGTTTTGCTATTGTCACCCCGAGTGGGAAGGGTATGCCCAGACGTGGGTCCCTTGGCTGCTGGGCCTACAGACCCAAGCTACTCCTCACTGATGATGCCCAACAAGGCTGAAACATGTCTGGGGATGCTAGTGGTCTCGTGCAAAAAGGATGTGACCTAGCAGTTCGGGCTGGACTACCCCTTTGGGGGTGGGACCAAGCCTGATTTGCATATGGGTTTTCCCCTTTTGTAATGGCTTGGCAGGCGAAGAACGATGGTCTGGAGGGTTGCCCAGAGCAATGCCAGCGGTCAAGATGTATTCTAAACCTTCCAGCCATCAACTCTTTTGTGTTGCTATCGTCACCCGAGTGTGAAGGGCATGCCCAGACGTGGGTCCCTTGCCTGCTGGGCCTAGAGACCCAAGCTACTCCTCACTGATGACACCCAACAAGGCTGAAACATGTCTGGGGATGCTTGTGGTCTCGTGCAAAAGGGATGTGACCTAGCAGTTCGGGCTGGACTACCCCTTTGGGAGTGGAACCAAGCCTGATTTGCATATGGTTTTTCCCCTTTTGTAATGGCTTGGCAGGCGAAGACCGATGGTCTGGAGGGTTGCTCAGAGCAATGCCAGAGGTCAAGATTTATTCTAAACCTTCCAGCCATCAACTCTTTTGTTTTGCTATTGTCGCCCCGAGTGGGAAGGGTATGCCCAGACGTGGGCCCCTTGCCTGCTGGGCCTAGAGACCCAAGCTACTCCTCACTGATGACGCCCAACAAGGCTGAAACATGTCTGGGGATGCTTGTGGTCTCGTGCAAAAGGTATGTGACCTAGCAGTTTGGGCTGGACTACCCCTTTGGGGGTGGGATCAAGCCTGATTTGCATATGGTTTTTCCCCTTTTGTAATGGCTTAGCAGGCGAAGAACGATGGTCTGGAGGGTTGCCCAGAGCAATGCCAGAGGTCAAGATTTATTCTAAACCTTCCAGCCATCAACTCTTTTGTTTTGCTATTGTCACCCCGAGTGGGAAGGGTATGCCCAGACGTGGGTCCCTTGCCTGCTGGGCCTAGAGACCCAAGCTACTCCTCACTGATGACGCCCAACAAGGCTGAAACATGTCTGGGGATGCTTGTGGTCTCGTGCAAAAGGGATGTGACCTAGCAGTTTGGGCTGGACTACCCCTTTGGGGGTGGGACCAAGCCTGATTTGCATATGGCTTTTCTCCTTTTGTAATGGTTTGGCAGGCGAAGAACGATGGTCTGGAGGGTTGCCCAGAGCAATGCCAGAGGTCAAGATTTATTCTAAACCTTCCAGCCATCAACTCTTTTGTTTTGCTATTGTCACCCCGAGTGGGAAGGGTATGCCCAGACGTGGGTCCCTTGGCTGCTGGGCCTAGAGACCCAAGCTACTCCTCACTGATGACGCCCAACAAGGCTGAAACATGTCTGGGGATGCTTGTGGTCTCGTGCAAAAGGGATGTGACCTAGCAGTTCGGGCTGGACTACCCCTTTGGGGGTGGGACCAAGCCTGATTTGCATATGGTTTTTCCCCTTTTGTAATGGCTTGGCAGGCGAAGAACGATGGTCTGGAGGGTTGCCCAGAGCAATGCCAGAGGTCAAGATTTATTCTAAACCTTCCAGCCATCAACTCTTTTGTTTTGCTATTGTCACCCCGAGTGGGAAGGGTATGCACAGACGTGGGTCCCTTGCCTGCTGGGCCTAGAGACCCAAGCTACTCCTCACTGATGACGCCCAACAAGGCTGAAACATGGCTGAGGATGCTTGTGGTCTCGTGCAAAAGGGATGTGACCTAGCAGTTTGGGCTTGACTACCCCTTTGGGGGTGGGACCAAGCCTGATTTGCATATGGTTTTTCCCCTTTTGTAATGGCTTGGTAGGCAAAGAACGATGGTCTGTAGGGTTGCCCAGAGCAATGCCAGAGGTCAAGATTTATTCTAAACCTTCCAGCCATCAACTCTTTTGTTTTGCTATTGTCACCCCAAGTGGGAAGGGTATGCCCAGACGTGGGTCCCTTGCCTGCTGGGCCTAGAGACCCAAGCTACTCCTCACTGATGACGCCCAACAAGGCTGAAACATGTCTGGAGATGCTTGTGGTATCGTGCAAAAGGGATGTGACCTAGCAGTTCCGGTTGGACTACCCCTTTGGGGGTGGGACCAAGCCTGATTTGCATATGGTTTTTCCCCTTTTGTAATGGCTTGGCAGGCGAAGAACGATGGTCTGGAGGGTTGCCCAGAGCCATGCCAGAGGTCAAGATTTATTCTAAACCTTCCAGCCATCAACTGTTTTGTTTTGCTATTGTCACCCCGAGTGGGAAGGGTATGCCCAGACGTGGGTCCCTTGCCTGCTGGGCCTAGAGACCCAAGCTACTCCTCACTGATGACGCCCAACAAGGCTGAAACATGTCTGGGGATGCTAGTGGTCTCGTGCAAAAAGGATGTGACCTAGCAGTTCGGGCTGGACTACCCCTTTGGGGCTGGGACCAAGCCTGATTTGCATATGGGTTTTCCCCTTTTGTAATGGCTTGGCAGGCGAAGAACGATGGTCTGGAGGGTTGCCCAGAGCAATGCCAGCGGTCAAGATGTATTCTAAACCTTCCAGCCATCAACTCTTTTGTGTTGCTATCGTCACCCGAGTGTGAAGGGCATGCCCAGACGTGGGTCCCTTGCCTGCTGGGCCTAGAGACCCAAGCTACTCCTCACTGATGACACCCAACAAGGCTGAAACATGTCTGGGGATGCTTGTGGTCTCGTGCAAAAGGGATGTGACCTAGCAGTTCGGGCTGGACTACCCCTTTGGGAGTGGAACCAAGCCTGATTTGCATATGGTTTTTCCCCTTTTGTAATGGCTTGGCAGGCGAAGACCGATGGTCTGGAGGGTTGCTCAGAGCAATGCCAGAGGTCAAGATTTATTCTAAACCTTCCAGCCATCAACTCTTTTGTTTTGCTATTGTCGCCCCGAGTGGGAAGGGTATGCCCAGACGTGGGCCCCTTGCCTGCTGGGCCTAGAGACCCAAGCTACTCCTCACTGATGACGCCCAACAAGGCTGAAACATGTCTGGGGATGCTTGTGGTCTCGTGCAAAAGGTATGTGACCTAGCAGTTTGGGCTGGACTACCCCTTTGGGGGTGGGATCAAGCCTGATTTGCATATGGTTTTTCCCCTTTTGTAATGGCTTAGCAGGCGAAGAACGATGGTCTGGAGGGTTGCCCAGAGCAATGCCAGAGGTCAAGATTTATTCTAAACCTTCCAGCCATCAACTCTTTTGTTTTGCTATTGTCACCCCGAGTGGGAAGGGTATGCCCAGACGTGGGTCCCTTGCCTGCTGGGCCTAGAGACCCAAGCTACTCCTCACTGATGACGCCCAACAAGGCTGAAACATGTCTGGGGATGCTTGTGGTCTCGTGCAAAAGGGATGTGACCTAGCAGTTTGGGCTGGACTACCCCTTTGGGGGTGGGACCAAGCCTGATTTGCATATGGCTTTTCTCCTTTTGTAATGGTTTGGCAGGCGAAGAACGATGATCTGGAGGGTTGCCCAGAGCAATGCCAGAGGTCAAGATTTATTCTAAACCTTCCAGCCATCAACTCTTTTGTTTTGCTATTGTCACCCCGAGTGGGAAGGGTATGCCCAGACGTGGATACCTTGGCTGCTGGGCCTAGAGACCCAAGCTACTCCTCACTGATGACGCCCAACAAGGCTGAAACATGTCTGGGGATGCTTGTGGTCTCGTGCAAAAGGGATGTGACCTAGCAGTTCGGGCTGGACTACCCCTTTGGGGGTGGGACCAAGCCTGATTTGCATATGGTTTTTCCCCTTTTGTAATGGCTTGGCAGGCGAAGAACGATGGTCTGGAGGGTTGCCCAGAGCAATGCCAGAGGTCAAGATTTATTCTAAACCTTCCAGCCATCAACTCTTTTGTTTTGCTATTGTCACCCCGAGTGGGAAGGGTATGCCCAGACGTGGGTCCCTTGCCTGCTGGGCCTAGAGACCCAAGCTACTCCTCACTGATGACGCCCAACAAGGCTGAAACATGGCTGGGGATGCTTGTGGTCTCGTGCAAAAGGGATGTGACCTAGCAGTTCGGGCTGGACTACCCCTTTGGGGGTGGGACCAAGCCTGATTTGCATATGGTTTTTCCCCTTTTGTAATGGCTTGGTAGGCAAAGAACGATGGTCTGTAGGGTTGCCCAGAGCAATGCCAGAGGTCAAGATTTATTCTAAACCTTCCAGCCATCAACTCTTTTGTTTTGCTATTGTCACCCCGAGTGGGAAGGGTATGCCCAGACGTGGGTCCCTTGCCTGCTGGGCCTAGAGACCCAAGCTACTCCTCACTGATGACGCCCAACAAGGCTGAAACATGTCTGGAGATGCTTGTGGTATCGTGCAAAAGGGATGTGACCTAGCAGTTCCGGTTGGGCTACCCCTTTGGGGGTGGGACCAAGCCTGATTTGCATATGGTTTTTCCCCTTTTGTAATGGCTTGGCAGGCGAAGAACGATGGTCTGGAGGGTTGCCCAGAGCAATGCCAGAGGTCAAGATTTATTCTAAACCTTCCAGCCATCAACTCTTTTGTTTTGCTATTGTCACCCCGAGTGGGAAGGGTATACCCAGACGTGGGTCCCTTGCCTGCTGGGCCTAGAGACCCAAGCTACTCCTCACTGATGACGCCCAACAAGGCTGAAACATGTCTGGGGATGCTTGTGGTCTCGTGCAAAAGGGATGTGACCTAGCAGTTCCGGTTGGACTACCCCTTTGGGGGTGGGACCAAGCCTGATTTTCATATGGTTTTTCCCCTTTTGTAATGGGTTGGCAGGCGAAGAACGATGGTCTGGAGGGTTCCCCAGAGCAATGCCAGAGGTCAGGATTTATTCTAAACCTTCCAGCCATCAACTCTTTTGTTTTGCTATTGTCACCCCGAGTGGGAAGGGTATGCCCAGACGTGGGTCCCTTGCCTGCTGGGCCTAGAGACCCAAGCTACTCCTCACTGATGACGCCCAACAAGGCTGAAACATGTCTGTGGATGCTTGTGGTCTCGTGCAAAAAGGATGTGACCTAGCAGTTCGGGCTGGACTACCCCTTTGGGGGTGGGACCAAGCCTGATTTGCATATGGGTTTTCCCCTTTTGTAATGGCTTGGCAGGCGAAGAACGATGGTCTGGAGGGTTGCCCAGAGCAATGCCAGAGGTCAAGATGTATTCTAAACCTTCCAGCCATCAACTCTTTTGTGTTGCTATTGTCACCCGAGTGTGAATGGCATGCCCAGACGTGGGTCCCTTGCCTGCTGGGCCTAGAGACCCAAGCTACTCCTCACTGATGACGCCCAACAAGGCTGAAACATGTCTGGGGATGCTTGTGGTCTCGTGCAAAAGGGATGTGACCTAGCAGTTCGGGCTGGACTACCCCTTTGGGAGTGGAACCAAGCCTTATTTGCATATGGTTTTTCCCCTTTTGTAATGGCTTGGCAGGCGAAGACCGATGGTCTGGAGGGTTGCTCAGAGCAATGCCAGAGGTCAAGATTTATTCTAAACCTTCCAGCCATCAACTCTTTTGTTTTGCTATTGTCACCCCGAGTGGGAAGGGTATGCCCAGACTTGGGCCCCTTGCCTGCTGGGCCTAGAGACCCAAGCTACTCCTCACTGATGACGCCCAACAAGGCTGAAACATGTTTGGGGATGCTTGTGGTCTCGTGCAAAAGGGATGTGACCTAGCAGTTCGGGCTGGACTACCCCTTTGGGGGTGGGACCAAGCCTGATTTGCATATGGTTTTTCCCCTTTTGTAATGGCTTGGCAGGCGAAGAACGATGGTCCGGAGGGTTGCCCAGAGCAATGCCAGAGGTCAAGATTTATTCTAAACCTTCCAGCCATCAACTCTTTTGTTTTGCTATTGTCACCCCGAGTGGGAAGGGTATGCCCAGACGTGGATCCCTTGCCTGCTGGGCCTAGAGACCCAAGCTACTCCTCACTGATGACGCCCAACAAGGCTGAAACATGTCTGGGGATGCTTGTGGTCTCGTGCAAAAGGGATGTGACCTAGCAGTTCGGGCTGGACCACCCCTTTGGGGGTGGGACCAAGCCTGATTTGCATATTGTTTTTCCCCTTTTGTAATGGCTTGGCAGGCGATGAACGATGGTCTGGAGGGTTCCCCAGACAATGCCAGAGGTCAAGATTTATTCTAAACCTTCCAGCCATCAACTCTTTTGTTTTGCTATTGTCACCCCGAGTGGGAAGGGTATGCCCAGACGTGGGTCCCTTGCCTGCTGGGCCTAGAGACCCAAGCTACTCCTCACTGATGACGCCCAACAAGGCTGAAACATGTCTGGGGATGCTAGTGGTCTCGTGCAAAAAGGATGTGACCTAGCAGTTAGGGCTGGACTACCCCTTTGGGGGTGGGACCAAGCCTGATTTGCATATGGGTTTTCCCCTTTTGTAATGGCTTAGCAGGCGAAGAACGATGGTCTGGAGGGTTGCCCAGAGCAATGCCAGAGGTCAAGATTTATTCTAAACCTTCCAGCCATCAACTCTTTTGTTTTGCTATTGTCACCCCGAGTGGGAAGGGTATGTCCAGACGTGGGTCCCTTGCCTGCTGGGCCTAGAGACCCAAGCTACTCCTCACTGATGACGCCCAACAAGGCTGAAACCTGTCTGGGGATGCTTGTGGTCTCGTGCCAAAGGGATGTGACCTAGCACTTTGGGCTGGACTACCCCTTTGGGGGTGGGACCAAGCCTGATTTGCATATGGTTTTTCTCCTTTTGTAATGGCTTGGCAAGCGAAGAACGATGGGCTGGAGGGTTGCCCAGAGCAATGCCAGAGGTCAAGATTTATTCTAAACCTTCCAGCTATCAAATCTTTTGTTTTGCTATTGTCACCCCGAGTGGGAAGGGTATGCCCAGACGTGGATCCCTTGCCTGCTGGGCCTAGAGACCCAAGCTACTCCTCACTGATGACGCCCAACAAGGCTGAAACATGTCTGGGGATGCTTGTGGTCTCTTGCAAAAGGGATGTGACCTAGCAGTTCGGGCTGGACCACCCCTTTGGGGGTGGGACCAAGCCTGATTTGCATATCGTTTTTCCCCTTTTGTAATGGCTTGGCAGGCGATGAACGATGGTCTGGAGGGTTCCCCAGACAATGCCAGAGGTCAAGATTTATTCTAAACCTTCCAGCCATCAACTCTTTTGTTTTGCTATTGTCACCCCGAGTGGGAAGGGTATGCCCAGACGTGGGTCCCTTGCCTGCTGGGCCTAGAGACCCAAGCTACTCCTCACTGATGACGCCCAACAAGGCTGAAACATGTCGGAGATGCTTGTGGTCTCGTGCAAAAGGGATGTGACCTAGCAGTTCCGGTTGGACTACCCCTTTGGGGGTGGGACCAAGCCTGATTTGCATATGGTTTTTCTCCTTTTGTAATGGCTTGGCAGGCGAAGAACGATGGTCTGGAGGGTTGCCCAGAGCAATGCCAGAGGTCAGGATTTATTCTAAACCTTCCAGCCATCAACTCTTTTGTTTTGCTATTGTCACCCCGAGTGGGAAGGGTATGCCCAGACGTGGGTCCCTTGCCTGCTGGGCCTAGAGACCCAAGCTGCTCCTCACTGATGACGCCCAACAAGGCTGAAACATGTCTGGGGATGCTTGTGGTCTCGTGCAAAAAGGATGTGACCTAGCAGTTCGGGCTGGACTACCCCTTTGGGGGTGGGACCAAGCCTGATTTGCATATGGGTTTTCCCCTTTTGTAATGGCTTGGCAGGCGAAGAACGATGGTCTGGAGGGTTGCCCAGAGCAATGCCAGAGGTCAAGATGTATTCTAAACCTTCCAGCCATCAACTCTTTTGTGTTGCTATTGTCACCCGAGTGTGAATGGCATGCCCAGACGTGGGTCCCTTGCCTGCTGGGCCTAGAGACCCAAGCTACTCCTCACTGATGACGCCCAACAAGGCTGAAACATGTCTGGGGATGCTTGTGGTCTCGTGCAAAAGGGATGTGACCTAGCAGTTCGGGCTGGACTACCCCTTTGGGAGTGGAACCAAGCCTTATTTGCATATGGTTTTTCCCCTTTTGTAATGGCTTGGCAGGCGAAGACCGATGGTCTGGAGGGTTGCTCATAGCAATGCCAGAGGTCAAGATTTATTCTAAACCTTCCAGCCATCAACTCTTTTGTTTTGCTATTGTCACCCCGAGTGGGAAGGGTATGCCCAGACTTGGGCCCCTTGCCTGCTGGGCCTAGAGACCCAAGCTACTCCTCACTGATGACGCCCAACAAGGCTGAAACATGTTTGGGGATGCTTGTGGTCTCGTGCAAAAGGGATGTGACCTAGCAGTTCGGGCTGGACTACCCCTTTGGGGGTGGGACCAAGCCTGATTTGCATATGGTTTTTCCCCTTTTGTAATGGCTTGGCAGGCGAAGAACGATGGTCCAGAGGGTTGCCCAGAGCAATGCCAGAGGTCAAGATTTATTCTAAACCTTCCAGCCATCAACTCTTTTGTTTTGCTATTGTCACCCCGAGTGGGAAGGGTATGCCCAGACGTGGGTCCCTTGCCTGCTGGGCCTAGAGACCCAAGCTACTCCTCACTGATGACGCCCAACAAGGCTGAAACATGTCTGGGGATGCTTGTGGTCTCGTGCAAAAGGGATGTGACCTAGCACTTCGGGCTGAACTACCCCTTTGGGGGTGGGACCAAGCCTGATTTGCATATGGTTTTTCCCCTTTTGTAATGGCTTGGCAAGCGAAGAACGATGGGCTGGAGGGTTGCCCAGAGCAATGCCAGAGGTCAAGATTTATTCTAAACCTTCCAGCCATCAACTCTTTTGTTTTGCTATTGTCACCCCGAGTGGGAAGGGTATGCCCAGACGTGGATCCCTTGCCTGCTGGGCCTAGAGACCCAAGCTACTCCTCACTGATGACGCCCAACAAGGCTGAAACATGTCTGGGGATGCTTGTGGTCTCGTGCAAAATGGATGTGACCTAGCAGTTCGGGCTGGACCACCCCTTTGGGGGTGGGACCAAGCCTGATTTGCATATTGTTTTTCCCCTTTTGTAATGGCTTGGCAGGCGATGAACGATGGTCTGGAGGGTTCCCCAGACAATGCCAGAGGTCAAGATTTATTCTAAACCTTCCAGCCATCAACTGTTTTGTTTTGCTATTGTCACCCCGAGTGGGAAGGGTATGCCCAGACGTGGGTCCCTTGCCTGCTGGGCCTAGAGACCCAAGCTACTCCTCACTGATGATGCCCAACAAGGCTGAAACATGTCTGGGGATGCTAGTGGTCTCGTGCAAAAAGGATGTGACCTAGCAGTTCGGGCTGGACTACCCCTTTGGGGGTGGGACCAAGCCTGATTTGCATATGGGTTTTCCCCTTTTGTAATGGCTTGGCAGGCGAAGAACGATGGTCTGGAGGGTTGCCCAGAGCAATGCCAGCGGTCAAGATGTATTCTAAACCTTCCAGCCATCAACTCTTTTGTGTTGCTATCGTCACCCGAGTGTGAAGGGCATGCCCAGACGTGGGTCCCTTGCCTGCTGGGCCTAGAGACCCAAGCTACTCCTCACTGATGACACCCAACAAGGCTGAAACATGTCTGGGGATGCTTGTGGTCTCGTGCAAAAGGGATGTGACCTAGCAGTTCGGGCTGGACTACCCCTTTGGGAGTGGAACCAAGCCTGATTTGCATATGGTTTTTCCCCTTTTGTAATGGCTTGGCAGGCGAAGACCGATGGTCTGGAGGGTTGCTCAGAGCAATGCCAGAGGTCAAGATTTATTCTAAACCTTCCAGCCATCAACTCTTTTGTTTTGCTATTGTCGCCCCGAGTGGGAAGGGTATGCCCAGACGTGGGCCCCTTGCCTGCTGGGCCTAGAGACCCAAGCTACTCCTCACTGATGACGCCCAACAAGGCTGAAACATGTCTGGGGATGCTTGTGGTCTCGTGCAAAAGGTATGTGACCTAGCAGTTTGGGCTGGACTACCCCTTTGGGGGTGGGATCAAGCCTGATTTGCATATGGTTTTACCCCTTTTGTAATGGCTTAGCAGGCGAAGAACGATGGTCTGGAGGGTTGCCCAGAGCAATGCCAGAGGTCAAGATTTATTCTAAACCTTCCAGCCATCAACTCTTTTGTTTTGCTATTGTCACCCCGAGTGGGAAGGGTATGCCCAGACGTGGGTCCCTTGCCTGCTGGGCCTAGAGACCCAAGCTACTCCTCACTGATGACGCCCAACAAGGCTGAAACATTTCTGGGGATGCTTGTGGTCTCGTGCAAAAGGGATGTGACCTAGCAGTTTGGGCTGGACTACCCCTTTGGGGGTGGGACCAAGCCTGATTTGCATATGGCTTTTCTCCTTTTGTAATGGTTTGGCAGGCGAAGAACGATGGTCTGGAGGGTTGCCCAGAGCAATGCCAGAGGTCAAGATTTATTCTAAACCTTCCAGCCATCAACTCTTTTGTTTTGCTATTGTCACCCCGAGTGGGAAGGGTATGCCCAGACGTGGGTCCCTTGGCTGCTGGGCCTAGAGACCCAAGCTACTCCTCACTGATGACGCCCAACAAGGCTGAAACATGTCTGGGGATGCTTGTGGTCTCGTGCAAAAGGGATGTGACCTAGCAGTTCGGGCTGGACTACCCCTTTGGGGGTGGGACCAAGCCTGATTTGCATATGGTTTTTCCCCTTTTGTAATGGCTTGGCAGGCGAAGAACGATGGTCTGGAGGGTTGCCCAGAGCAATGCCAGAGGTCAAGATTTATTCTAAACCTTCC
The DNA here is from genome assembly GCF_040938575.1 of Ambystoma mexicanum. Classification (NCBI taxonomy): domain Eukaryota; kingdom Metazoa; phylum Chordata; class Amphibia; order Caudata; family Ambystomatidae; genus Ambystoma; species Ambystoma mexicanum. The sequence continues at coordinate 994,907,698 of NC_090936.1, forward strand.
AGCCATCAACTCTTTTGTTTTGCTATTGTCACCCCGAGTGGGAAGGGTATGCCCAGACGTGGGTCCCTTGCCTGCTGGGCCTAGAGACCCAAGCTACTCCTCACTGATGACGCCCAACAAGGCTGAAACATGTCTGGGGATGCTTGTGGTCTCGTGCAAAAGGGATGTGACCTAGCAGTTCGGGCTGGACTACCCCTTTGGGGGTGGGACCAAGCCTGATTTGCATATGGTTTTTCCCCTTTTGTAATGGCTTGGCAGGCGAAGAACGATGGTCTGGAGGGTTGCCCAGAGCAATGCCAGAGGTCAAGATTTATTCTAAACCTTCCAGCCATCAACTCTTTTGTTTTGCTATTGTCACCCCGAGTGGGAAGGGTATGCCCAGACGTGGGTCCCTTGCCTGCTGGGCCTAGAGACCCAAGCTACTCCTCACTGATGACGCCCAACAAGGCTGAAACATGTCTGGAGATGCTTGTGGTATCGTGCAAAAGGGATGTGACCTAGCAGTTCCGGTTGGACTACCCCTTTGGGGGTGGGACCAAGCCTGATTTGCATATGGTTTTTCCCCTTTTGTAATGGCTTGGCAGGCGAAGAACGATGGTCTGGAGGGTTGCCCAGAGCAATGCCAGAGGTCAAGATTTATTCTAAACCTTCCAGCCATCAACTCTTTTGTTTTGCTATTGTCACCCCGAGTGGGAAGGGTATACCCAGACGTGGGTCCCTTGCCTGCTGAGCCTAGAGACCCAAGCTACTCCTCACTGATGACGCCCAACAAGGCTGAAACATGTCTGGGGATGCTTGTGGTCTCGTGCAAAAGGGATGTGACCTAGCAGTTCGGGTTGGACAACCCCTTTGGGGGTGGAACCAAGCCTGATTTGCAAATGGTTTTTCCCCTTTTGTAATGGCTTGGCAGGCGAAGAACGATGGTCTGGAGGGTTGCCCAGAGCAATGCCAGAGGTCAAGATTTATTCTAAACCTTCCAGCCATCAACTCTTTTGTTTTGCTATTGTCACCCTGAGTGGGAAGAGTATGCCCAGACGTGGGTCCCTTGCCTGCTGGGCCTAGAGACCCAAGCTACTCCTCACTGATGACGCCCAACAAGGCTGAAACATGTCTGGGGATGCTTGTGGTCTCGTGCAAAAGGGATGTGACCTAGCAGTTCGGGCTTGACTACCCCTTTGGGGGTGGGACCAAGCCTGATTTGCATATGGTTTTTCCCCTTTTGTAATGGCTTGGCAGGCGAAGAACGATGGTCTGGAGGGTTGCCCAGTACAATGCCAGAGGTCAAGATTTATTCTAAACCTTCCAGCCATCAACTCTTTTGTTTTGCTATTGTCACCCCGAGTGGGAAGGGTATGCCCAGACGTGGGTCCCTTGCCTGCTGGGCCTAGAGACCCAAGCTACTCCTCACTGATGACGCCCAACAAGGCTGAAACATGTCTGGGGATGCTTGTGGTCTCGTGCAAAAGGGATGTGACCTAGCAGTTTGGGCTGGACTACCCCTTTGGGGGTGGGACCAAGCCTGATTTGCATATGGTTTTTCCCCTTTTGTAATGGCTTGGCAGGCGAAGAACGATGGTCTGGAGGGTTGCCCAGAGCAATGCCAGAGGTCAAGATTTATTCTAAACCTTCCAGCCATCAACTCTTTTGTTTTGCTATTGTCACCCCGAGTGGGAAGGGTATGCCCAGACGTGGGTCCCTTGCCTGCTGGGCCTAGAGACCCAAGCTACTCCTCACTGATGACGCCCAACAAGGCTGAAACATGTCTGGGGATGTTTGTGGTCTCGTGCAAAAGGGATGTGACCTAGCATTCGGGTTGGACTACCCCTTTGGGGGTGGAACCAAGCCTGATTTGCATATGGTTTTTCCCCTTTTGTAATGGCTTGGCAGGCGAAGAACGATGGACTGGAGGGTTGCCCAGAGCAATGCCAGAGGTCAAGATTTATTCTAAACCTTCCAGCCATCAACTCTTTTGTTTTGCTATTTTCACCCCGAGTGGGAAGGGTATGCCCAGACGTGGGTCCCTTGCCTGCTGGGCCTAGAGACCCAAGCTACTCCTCACTGTTGACGCCCAACAAGGCTGAAACATGTCTGGAGATGCTTGTGGTCTCGTGCAAAAGGGATGTGACCTAGCAGTTCCGGTTGGACTACCCCTTTGGGGGTGGGACCAAGCCTGATTTGCATATGGTTTTTCCCCTTTTGTAATGGCTTGGCAGGCGAAGAACGATGGTCTGGAGGGTTGCCCAGAGCAATGCCAGAGGTCAAGATTTATTCTAAACGTTCCAGCCATCAACTCTTTTGTTTTGCTATTGTCACCCCGAGTTGGAAGGGTATGCCCAGACGTGGGTCCCTTGCCTGCTGGGCCTAGAGACCCAAGCTACTCCTCACTGATGACGCCCAACAAGGCTGAAACATGTCTGGGGATGCTTGTGGTCTCGTGCAAAAGGGTTGTGACCTAGCAGTTCGGGTTGGACTACCCCTTTGGGGGTGGAACCAAGCCTGATTTGCATATGGTTTTTCCCCTTTTGTAATGGCTTGGCAGGCGAAGAACGATGGTCTGGAGGGTTGCCCAGAGCAATGCCAGAGGTCAAGATTTATTCTAAACCTTCCAGCCATCAACTCTTTTGTTTTGCTATTGTCACCCTGAGTGGGAAGAGTATGCCCAGACGTGGGTCCCTTGCCTGGTGGGCCTAGAGACCCAAGCTACTCCTCACTGATGACGCCCAACAAGGCTGAAACATGTCTGGGGATGCTTGTGGTCTCGTGCAAAAGGGATGTGACCTAGCAGTTCGGGCTGGACTACCCCTTTGGGGGTGGAACCAAGCCTGATTTGCATATGGTTTTTCCCCTTTTGTAATGGCTTGGCAGGCGAAGAACGATGGTCTGGAGGGTTGCCCAGAGCAATGCCAGAGGTCAAGATTTATTCTAAACCTTCCAGCCATCAACTCTTTTGTTTTGCTATTGTCACCCCGAGTGGGAAGGGTATGCCCAGACGTGGGTCCCTTGCCTGCTGGGCCTAGAGACCCAAGCTACTCCTCACTGATGACGCCCAACAAGGCTGAAACATGTCTGGGGATGCTTGTGGTCTCGTGCAAAAGGGATGTGACCTAGCAGTTCGGGCTGGACTACCCCTTTGGGGGTGGGACCAAGCCTGATTTGCATATCATTTTTCCCCTTTTGTAATGGCTTGGCAGGCGAAGAACGATGGTCTGGAGGGTTGCCCAGAGCAATGCCAGAGGTCAAGATTTATTCTAAACCTTCCAGCCATCAACTCTATTGTTTTGCTATTGTCACCCCGAGTGGGAAGGGTATGCCCAGACGTGGGTCCCTTGGCTGATGGGCCTAGAGACCCAAGCTACTCCTCACTGATGACGCCCAACAAGGCTGAAACATGTCTGGGGATGCTTGTGGTCTCGTGCAAAAGGGATGTGACCTAGCAGTTCCGGCTGGACTACCCCTTTGGGGGTGGGACCAAGCCTGATTTGCATATCGTTTTTCCCCTTTTGTAATGGCTTGGCAGGCGAAGAACGATGGTCTGGAGGGTTGCCCAGAGCAATGCCAGAGGTCAAGATTTATTCTAAACCTTCCAGCCATCAACTCTTTTGTTTTGCTATTGTCACCCCGAGTGGGAGGGTATGCCCAGACGTGGGTCCCTTGCCTGCTGGGCCTAGAGACCGAAGCTACTCCTCACTGATGACGCCCAACAAGGCTGAAACATGTCTGGGGTTGCTTGTGGTCTTGTGCAAAAGGGATGTGACCTAGCAGTTCGGGCTGGACTACCCCTTTGGGGGTGGGACCAAGCCTGATTTGCATATGGTTTTTCCCCTTTTGTAATGGCTTGGCAGGCGAAGAACGATGGTCTGGAGGGTTGCCCAGAGCAATGCCAGAGGTCAAGATTTATTCTAAACCTTCCAGCCATCAACTCTTTTGTTTTGCTATTGTCACCCCGAGTGGGAAGGGTATGCCCAGACGTGGGTCCCTTGCCTGCTGGGCCTAGAGACCCAAGCTACTCCTCATTGATGATGCCCAACAAGGCTGAAACATGGCTGAGGATGCTTGTGGTCTCGTGCAAAAGGGATGTGACCTAGCAGTTCGGGCTGGACTACCCCTTTGGGGGTGGGACCAAGCCTGATTTGCATACGGTTTTTCCCCTTTTGTAATGGCTTGGCAGGCGAAGAACGATGGTCTGGAGGGTTGCCCAGAGCAATGCCAGAGGTCAAGATTTATTCTAAACCTTCCAGCCATCAACTCCTTTGTTTTGCTATTGTCACCCCGAGTGGGAAGGGTATGCCCAGACGTGGGTCCCTTGCCTGCTGGGCCTAGAGACCCAAGCTACTCCTCACTGATGATGCCCAACAAGGCTGAAACATGTCTGGGGATGCTTGTGGGTGCAAAAGGGATGTGACCTAGCAGTTCGAGCTGGACTACCCCTTTGGGGGTGGGACCAAGCCTGATTTGCATATGGTTTTTCCCCTTTTGTAATGGCTTGGCAGGCGAAGAACGATGGTCTGGAGGGTTGCCCAGAGCAATGCCGGAGGTCAAGATTTATTCTAAACCTTCCAGCCATCAACTCTTTTGTTTTGCTATTGTCACCCCGAGTGGGAAGGGTATGCCCAGACGTGGGTCCCTTGCCTGCTGGGCCTAGAGACCCAAGCTACTCCTCACTGATGATGCCCAACAAGGCTGAAACATGTCTGGGGATGCTTGTGATCTCGTGCAAAAGGGATGTGACCTAGCAGTTCGGGCTGGACTACCCCTTTGGGGGTGGGACCAAGCCTGATTTGCATATGGTTTTTCCCCTTTTGTAATGACTTGGTAGGCGAAGAACGATGGTCTGGAGGGTTGCCCAGAGCAATGCCAGAGGTCAAGATTTATTCTAAACCTTCCAGCCATCAACGCTTTTGTTTTGCTATTGTCACCCCGAGTGGGAAGGGTATGCCCAGACGTGGGTCCCTTGCCTGCTGGGCCTAGAGACCCAGCCTACTCCTCACTGATGACGCCCAACAAGGCTGAAACATGTCTGGGGATTCTTGTGGTCTCGTGCAAAAGGGATGTGACCTAGCAGTTTGGACTGGACTACCCCTTTGGGGGTGGGACCAAGCCTGATTTGCATATGGTTTTTCCCCTTTTGTAATGGCTTGGCGGACGAAGAACGATGGTCTGGAGGGTTGCCCAGAGCAATGCCAGAGGTCAAGATTTATTCTAAACCTTCCAGCCGTCAACTCTTTTGTTTTGCTATTGTCACCCCGAGTGGGAAGGGTATGCCCAGACGTGGGTCCCTTGCCTGCTGGGCCTAGAGACCCAAGCTGCTCCTCACTGATGACGCCCAACAAGGCTGAAACATGTCTGGGGATGCTTGTGGTCTCGTGCAAAAGGGATGTGGCCTAGCAGTTCGGGCTGGACTACCCCTTTGGGGGTGAGACCAAGCCTGATTTGCATATGGTTTTTCCCCTTTTGTAATGGCTTGGCAGGTGAAGAACGATGGTCTGGAGGGTTGCCCAGAGCAATGGCAGAGGTCAAGATTTATTCTAAACCTTCCAGCCATCAACTCTTTTGTTTTGCTATTGTCACCCCGAGTGGGAAGGGTATGCCCAGACGTGGGTCCCTTGCCTGCTGGGCCTAGAGACCCAAGCTACTCCTCACTGATGACGCCCAACAAGGCTGAAACATGTCTGGGGGTGCTTGTGGTCTCGTGCAAAAGGGATGTGACCTAGCAGTTTGGGCTGGACTACCCCTTTGGGGGTGGGACCAAGCCTGATTTGCATATGGTTTTTCCTCTTTTGTAATGGCTTGGCAGGCGAAGAACGATGGTCTGGAGGGTTGCCCAGAGCAATGCCAGAGGTCAAGATTTATTCTAAACCTTCCAGCCATCAACTCTATTGTTTTGCTATTGTCACCCCGAGTGGGAAGGTGTCATGCCTGCGCCATGGGCGCATCCATTTACGCTCAATTTGGACTATATGTTTATCATTTATTTACAACAGACTCTTGGATCCATCTATATTTACTTTGGGAACTTTATTTCCCATTTGCGAGACTTTGCTGCTTAATTATTATTTCCAACAAACTATGCATACCATAATGCACCTGGCTACAAGCATCGATTCCTGGCTGTTCCTATTGGTTATCAAAGGAACTACACCCCCCAGAAGCCCTAGAGACTTGCGCTGCTTCCACCAGCCCAGGAACAGAAAGGGAGGTGGCCGATTGCCTGCAGGTGTGCTTCGCCAGGTGCAACCAATTAGCGTGCCCCTGAGCTGGGCTAGGCAGTATAAAGGCTGCTGCCTGCAGTGGCTCAGCCTCTTGCATCTGAGAGCCCTTCCTCCACCTTTTGCATCTTCCTACGGATCTTGTATGCTGCTTACCTTCACTCCTGCTTGGACCCTGCCTTGTTGCTTGCTCCACCCTGCTGCCTCCAGCCATAGCCTTCCAGGCTCCCTGCCTCACAGCCCTGCTCCTCTGGGCTCTCCACACTGCAGCTGATCACGCTCTGCTGCCTTCCAGTCTCCGCCCTTGCCCTGCCGGGCTCTCCACACTGCAGCGGATCACGCTCTGCTGCCTTCCAGTCTCCGCCCTTGCCCTGCCGGGCTCTCCACATTGCAGCCGATCACGTTCTGCTGCCTTCCAGCCTCCGCCCTTGCCCTGCGGACCCTCTACATTGCAGCTGATCACGCTCTGCTGCTTTCCAGCCTCAGCCCTTGTCCTCTGGGCTCCCTGCCCTGCAGCCTGCCTCACTCCGTCTGCCTTCAGCCCTTGTCTTCTGGGCTCCCTGCTCTGCAGCCTGCCTCACTCCGGCTGCCTTCAGCCCTTGTCTTCTGGGCTCCCTGCTCTGCAGCCTGCCTCACTCCGGCTGCCTTCAGCCCTTGTCTTCTGGGCTCCCTGCTCTGCAGCCTACCTCACTCTGGCTACCTACAGCCCTTGTCCTCTGGGCCTTCTTACTTTGCAGTTTATCACGCTCCGCTTCCTACTACCTACCTTTTCCGCTGGGTTCTCGGCCTAGCAGCCCTCTACAGTCCTCTGCTACCTTCTACATTCAGCGGCCCTGTCCCTCAGGGTTCACTCCTTACTGCCCGGCCCTTACGGGATCCTTGCCGTGCAGTCTGCTTTACTCTGCTGCCCTAAGCCCTTTTCCTCTGGGCTTTCTACCTTACAGTCCTACTCCTGTGGGCTTACTCATTGCTTCCCTGCTCCTCTGAGCTCTCAACCTTGTTCCTTACTGTCCTCTGCTATCCTATCCTGTTACACGACTTTCCCTTCATTTCCTTCTGCTAGTTTGCTATCACCTCCTTTCCTGGATTTGTCTGTAGTATCTTGTACTGTTTGTAGACCCTTTTGTACAGAGCTTGTCTGTTGGTTCCCATCAGTCAACCTCTGCCCCTTCCCTTGTCTCGTTTCTACATTACAGACATCCATAGCTGCTGTTCCAAGTCATGAGCAAACAGCGTGGGCCTCTGTTATAGCAAACTGTGCAGAAGGCTAGAGTATTTCCAAGGTTTGTGGAATACTCTTTTCCTATATCTGCATACACCCCAAGAGGGTATTCATTCTGTATCTTTTCCCTTGCTACTCTTGCCTACTCTTCGTTCTCTTTCCTTTCCGCTGTGTGTGTTCTTGTCTGTCCACTTTATTTGGCACCACAACCCAAACCCTTTCTGGGTGTCCTGTGCCACTCTTAATAGAGTGACATCCTTGACAGAATGCAAGAGCAAAAAATATCTTGTTCCATAGGCCGGAAAGGCACACACAGACCAAAGATGCTTTCCTTTCGAGTTAAGAAACCTTTGCATAAACCTATGGTTTCCCTAAAGACAGCAAACAAGAACCTTAGTCTAAAGGACAGTCTCGCCTTATTAAACAAAGATTTACAAGCACGGTACTATACTCACTGGCTAGCTGACCCTTCTTCCATGTACAATTATTATGACATTTGCGACTATGATCCGCAGTCCTTATCTGTTGCAGAGCTACAGCAAGATAATGAATTCTTACAGATCTTGTTAGACCAAACAGTGAAAAACTCTCCTGCGTCTTCTGACAAGCCTTCTAACACCGCAACAGCTAAGGATATATCACTCATTGTGGGAGACTCTAAACCAGAATACGCTGTTGCCAGAGTGATATGCGCAAGATCAGCTTGGCAAGCCCCCCAGAATGCTGGAAAACCTTATTTGACAGGACAAGGCAGTCATTATCCTGAGGTTTGTGCATCTGGTCCTGGGTACAAAAGACCTATACTAACCATCGGTTGTCTAAATGCTTCCACAGTATCTACTAACCACAATAACCCTAAGGTCAGTCTTCCCATTGCTGCAACCGAATTTTCTACCACACCGGCTTCTGAAGCTTTAGATCAAACAAATGATACTTACCTGCTACAAGAACAACTCCTACGCCTTAAAAGAAAGACCAAAGACCTCTATAATGACTTTATTTGCATTATCAGAATCTTATGAAGGGACACAAGTTACCAGACCATCTGACACTATGTCCAACACCTGACATCTTATCTTTAGAGATGGACATGATAAGGCCTGGAATTGCCACGCAGAAAAGGATACAGACTTATACCAAGCAGATGGAAGACCTAAATGTAGCATATGTATCCCTTCTAAAGACTGACACAGCTCTTTCATCTTCCAGCCACAGTAACTCAGGTTGTTGTACTGACAGAAAAGAATTAACTCCTCCGGTGGTTCAAATCACTCACACAGCCATAACACCACAAAACAAGGGTGGTCTTCTAATTGGAGATCCCTCTGAGTCAAAGGATGGTTCCGCCCTCACCCTTGCCTATTGTCCAGTACTCACACTTACAACCTCTTCTGAAATGACAACAGCAACTGAAAAGACTGGCGCAGTTCACACCGAGCATGCTGAGTTGGCAAGCGGGGCTTGCCAAAATGTGGCTGTGCTATCAGACAACACTCTTGAGCAATCAACATCTTCAGTTTCTTTGATACCCCCTGAATCGCCAGTGGTTGTGGTCCCCGATCTACCAGTAGTTGCAACACCTGAACTGTCTGTAGCTGCTACAGCACCCACACTTCTAACTGCTATTCATGATCTTCCTGCTGCTATGGCTCCTAAACTCCCTGCCACATTTGAGACACCTGAAGTCCCTGCTGCGAATCTTGAGGTTGCTATAGCTACTGTGATTCCTGAAGCTACCGCTATTTCTGATGCTCCCGATGCCCAGATTTCTACTGCCTTCGCAGCTGTGCTCGCTGCAGCAGAATCCTCTGCTACACAACCTGATCCCGCAGCACCTCCTCTTCCTGATCCCTCATCCGCCATGCTAACTGTTGCAAAGTCAGCGAAGGGTTTCCCTGTTAAGACTACTGCTCCAGTTGTTCCTGCTGGTGTATCTATAGCACTAAGACTGCCAGACTCTACTCTACCAGTCTCAGGTGCGTTCCAGCCTGCTGGTTCTCTCATGACACCCACACACCCAGTAGCTACAGCCTTGATACTCTCTATAGCCATTCAAGATCTCACTGCTGCTGTAACCTCTGAACTGTCTACTAATCATGGGAAAACCGCCGCTGTGACTCCTGAACTCTCTGCGGCTAACCCTAACATTGTCATTGCTGCTCCGGATGTCTTGGAATCTACCAACTCTGCTGTACCTATGGCTCCACTTTCCAGCACCATATTGTTGCCCGTCAAAGCAAAATCTATCATGGAGCCTGCAGCAGTTTTTCGCAGTTCCTCTTTTCATGCACACACAGTTGGGGTCTGTGTTCCAAAGACTTTGTCTATTCTGATTGCTACATCAAAGGTTCTGAACATTGGTACTATCTCCGTCATTCAAGACTCTCACCTTGCAACCCGTTTCTGGTGCTTCATGATGTGCCTTTTTGGATTAAGAGTCTTGTACGCTGTGACAGACATTCTACCTGTAGGTCGGTCTTCAGGGAGCCTGGAGAGGGGCCTGGAGAGGGGCATACTGTCATGCCTGCGCCATGGGCGCATCCATTTACGCTCAATTTGGACTATATGTTTATAATTTATTTACAACAGACTCTTGGATCCATCTATATTTACTTTGGGAACTTTATTTCCCATTTGCGAGACTTTGCTGCTTAATTATTATTTCCAACAAACTACGCATACCATAATGCACCTGGCTACAAGCATCGATTCCTGGCTGTTCCTATTGGTTATCAAAGGAACTACACCCCCAGAAGCCCTAGAGACTTGCGCTGCTTCCACCAGCCCAGGAACAGAAAGGGAGGTAGCCGATTGCCTGCAGGTGTGCTTCGCCAGGTGCAACCAATTAGCCTGCCCCTGAGCTGGGCTAGGCAGTATAAAGGCTGCTGTCTGCAGTGGCTCAGCCTCTTGCATCTGAGAGTCCTTCCTCCACCTTTTGCATCTTCCTACGGATCTTGTATGCTGCTTACCTTCACTCCTGCTTGGACCCTGCCTTGTTGCTTGCTCCACCCTGCTGCCTCCAGCCATAGCCTTCCAGGCTCCCTGCCTCACAGCCCTGCTCCTCTGGGCTCTCCACACTGCAGCTGATCACGCTCTGCTGCCTTCCAGTCTCCGCCCTTGCCCTGCCGGGCTCTCCACATTGCAGCCGATCACGTTCTGCTGCCTTCCAGCCTCCGCCCTTGCCCTGCGGACCCTCTACATTGCAGCTGATCACGCTCTGCTGCTTTCCAGCCTCAGCCCTTGACCTCTGGGCTCCCTGCCCTGCAGCCTGCCTCACTCCGGCTGCCTTCAGCCCTTGTCTTCTGGGCTCCCTGCTCTGCAGCCTGCCTCACTCCGGCTGCCTTCAGCCCTTGTCTTCTGGGCTCCCTGCTCTGCAGCCTGCCTCACTCTGGCTGCCTTCAGCCCTTGTCTTCTGGGCCCCCTGCTCTGAAGCCTACCTCAATCTGGCTACCTACAGCCCTTGTCCTCTGGGCCTTCCTACTTTGCAGCTTATCACGCTCCGCTGCCTACTACCTACCTTTTCCGCTGGGTTCTCGGCCTAGCAGCCCTCTACAGTCCTCTGCTACCTTCTATGTTCAGCGGCCCTGTCCCTCAGGGTTCACTCCTTACTGCCCGGCCCTTACGGGATCCTTGCCGTGCAGTCTGCTTTACTCTGCTGCCCTAAGCCCTTTTCCTCTGGGCTTTCTACCTTACAGTCCTACTCCTGTGGGCTTACTCATTGCTTCCCTGCTCCTCTGAGCTCTCAACCTTGTTCCTTACTGTCCTCTGCTATCCTATCCTGTTACACGACTTTCCCTTCAGTTCCTTCTGCTAGTTTGCTATCACCTCATTTCCTGGATTTGTCTGTAGTATCTTCTCTTGTACTGTTTGTAGACCCTTTTGTACAGAGCTTGTCTGTTGGTTCCCATCAGTCAACCTCTGCCCCTTCCCTTGTCTCGTTTCTACATTACAGACATCCATAGCTGCTGTTCCAAGTCATGAGCAAACAGCGTGGGCCTCTGTTATAGCAAACTGTGCAGAAGGCTAGAGTATTTCCAAGGTTCGTGGAATACTCTTTTCCTATATCTGCATACACCCCAAGAGGGTATTCATTCTGTATCTTTTCCCTTGCTACTCTTGCCTACTCTTCGTTCTCTTTCCTTTCCGCTGTGTGTGTTCTTGTCTGTCCACTTTATTTGGCACCACAACCCAAACCCTTTCTGGGTGTCCTGTGCCACTCTTAATAGAGTGCCATCCTTGACAGAAGGGTATGCCCAGATGTGGGTCCCTTGCCTGCTGGGCCTAGAGACCCAAGCTACTCCTCACTGATGATGCCCAACAAGGCTGAAACATGTCTGGGGATGCCTGGGGTCTCGTGCAAAAGGGATGTGACCTAGCAGTTTGGGCTGGACTACCCCTTTGGGGGTGGGACCAAGCCTGATTTGCATATGGTTTTTCCCCTTTTGTAATGGTTTGGCAGGCGAAGAACGATGGTCTGGAGGGTTGCCCAGAGCAATGCCAGAGGTCAAGATTTATTCTAAACCTTCCAGCCATCAACTCTTTTGTTTTGCTATTGTCACCCCGAGTGGGAAGGGTATGGTCAGACGTGGGTCCCTTGCCTGTTGGGCCTAGAGACCCAAGCTACTCCTCACTGATGACGCCCAACAAGGCTGAAAGATGTCTGGGGATGCTTGTGGTCTCGTGCAAAAGGGATGTGACCTAGCAGTTCGGGCTGGACTACCCCTTTGGGGGTGGGACCAAGCCTGATTTGCATATGGTTTTTCCCCTTTTGTAATGGCTTGGCAGGCAAAGAAAGATGGTCTGGAGGGTTGCCCAGAGCAATGCCAGAGGTCAAGATTTATTCTAAACCTTCCAGCCATCAACTCTTTTGTTTTGCTATTGTCACCCCGAGTGGGAAGGGTATGCCCAGACGTGGGTCCCTTGCCTGCTGGGCCTAGAGACCCAAGCTACTCCTCACTGACGATGCCCAACAAGGCTGAAACATGTCTGGGGATGCTTGTGGTCTCGTGCAAAAGGGATGTGACCTAGCAGTTCGGGCTGGACTACCCCTTTGGGGGTGGGACCAAGCCTGATTTGCATATGGTTTTTCCCCTTTTGTAATGGCTTGGCAGGCGAAGAACGATGGTCTGTAGGGTTGCCCAGAGCAATGCCAGAGGTAAAGATTTATTCTAAACCTTCCAGCCATCAACTCTTTTGTTTTGCTATTGTCACCCCGAGTGGGAAGGGTATGCCCAGACGTGGGTCCCTTGCCTGCTGGGCCTAGAGACCCAAGCTACTCCTCACTGATGACGCCCAACAAGGCTGAAACATGTCTGGGGATGCTTGTGGTCTCGTGCAAAAGGGATGTGACCTAGCAGTTCGGGCTGGACTACCCCTTTGGGGGTGGGACCAAGCCTGATTTGCATATGGTTTTTCCCCTTTTGTAATGGCTTGGCAGGCGAAGAACGATGGGCTGGAGGGTTGCCCAGAGCAATGCCAGAGGTCAAGATTTATTCTAAACCTTCCAGACGTCAACTCTTTTGTTTTGCTATTGTCACCCTGAGTGGGAAGGCTATGCCCAGACGTGGGTCCCTTGCCTGCTGGGTCTAGAGACCCAGCCTACTCCTCACTGATGACGCCCAACAAGGCTGAAACATGTCTGGGGATGCTTGTGGTCTTGTGCCAAAGGGATGTGACCTAGCAGTTTGGACTGGACTACCCCTTTGGGGGTGGGACCAAGCCTGATTTGCATATCGTTTTTCCCCTTTTGTAATGGCTTGGCAGACGAAGAACGATGGTCTGGAGGGTTGCCCAGAGCAATGCCAGAGGTCAAGATTTATTCTAAACCTTCCAGCCGTCAACTCTTTTGTTTTGCTATTGTCACCCCGAGTGGGAAGGGTATGCCCAGACGTGGGTCCCTTGCCTGCTGGGCCTAGAGACCCAAGCTGCTCCTCACTGATGACGCCCAACAAGGCTGAAACATGTCTGGGGATGCTTGTGGTCTGGTGCAAAAGGGATGTGACCTAGCAGTTCGGGCTGGACTACCCCTTTGGGGGTGGGACCAAGCCTGATTTGCATATGGTTTTTCCCCTTTTGTAATGGCTTGGCAGGCGAAGAACGATGGTCTGGAGGGTTGCCCAGAGCAATGGCAGAGGTCAAGATTTATTCTAAACCTTCCAGCCATCAACTCTTTTGTTTTGCTATTGTCACCCCGAGTGGGAAGGGTATGCCCAGACGTGGGTCCCTTGCCTGCTGGGCCTAGAGACCCAAGCTACTCCTCACTGATGACGCCCAACAAGGCTGAAACATGTCTGGGGGTGCTTGTGGTCTCGTGCAAAAGGGATGTGACCTAGCAGTTTGGGCTGGACTACCCCTTTGGGGGTGGGACCAAGCCTGATTTGCATATGGTTTTTCCTCTTTTGTAATGGCTTGGCAGGCGAAGAACGATGGTCTGGAGGGTTGCCCAGAGCAATGCCAGAGGTCAAGATTTATTCTAAACCTTCGAGCCATCAACTCTTTTGTTTTGCTATTGTCACTCCGAGTGGGAAGGGTATGCCCAGACGTGGGTCCCTTGCCTGCTGGGCCTAGAGACCCAAGCTACTCCTCCCTGATGACGCCCAACAAGGCTGAAACATGTCTGGGGATGCTTGTGGTCTCGTGCAAAAGTGATGTGACCTAGCAGTTTGGGCTGGACTACCCCTTTGGGGGTGGGACCAAGCCTGATTTGCATATAGTTTTTCCCCTTTTGTAATGGCTTGGCAGGCGAAGAACGATGGTCTGGAGGGTTGCCCAGAGCAATGCCAGAGGTCAAGATTTATTCTAAACCTTCCAGCCATCAACTCTATTGTTTTGCTATTGTCACCCCGAGTGGGAAGGTGTCATGCCTGCGCCATGGGCGCATCCATTTACGCTCAATTTGGACTATATGTTTATCATTTATTTACAACAGACTCTTGGATCCATCTATATTTACTTTGGGAACTTTATTTCCCATTTGCGAGACTTTGCTGCTTAATTATTATTTCCAACAAACTACGCATACCATAATGCACCTGGCTACAAGCATCGATTCCTGGCTGTTCCTATTGGTTATCAAAGGAACTACACCCCCCAGAAGCCCTAGAGACTTGCGCTGCTTCCACCAGCCCAGGAACAGAAAGGGAGGTGGCCGATTGCCTGCAGGTGTGCTTCGCCAGGTGCAACCAATTAGCCTGCCCCTGAGCTGGGCTAGGCAGTATAAAGGCTGCTGCCTGCAGTGGCTCAGCCTCTTGCATCTGAGAGTCCTTCCTCCACCTTTTGCATCTTCCTACGGATCTTGTATGCTGCTTACCTTCACTCCTGCTTGGACCCTGCCTTGTTGCTTGCTCCACCCTGCTGCCTCCAGCCATAGCCTTCCAGGCTCCCTGCCTCACAGCCCTGCTCCTCTGGGCTCTCCACACTGCAGCTGATCACGCTCTGCTGCCTTCCAGTCTCCGCCCTTGCCCTGCCGGGCTCTCCACACTGCAGCGGATCACGCTCTGCTGCCTTCCAGTCTCCGCCCTTGCCCTGCCGGGCTCTCCACATTGCAGCCGATCACGTTCTGCTGCCTTCCAGCCTCCGCCCTTGCCCTGCGGACCCTCTACATTGCAGCTGATCACGCTCTGCTGCTTTCCAGCCTCAGCCCTTGTCCTCTGGGCTCCCTGCCCTGCAGCCTGCCTCACTCCGTCTGCCTTCAGCCCTTGTCTTCTGGGCTCCCTGCTCTGCAGCCTGCCTCACTCCGGCTGCCTTCAGCCCTTGTCTTCTGGGCTCCCTGCTCTGCAGCCTGCCTCACTCCGGCTGCCTTCAGCCCTTGTCTTCTGGGCTCCCTGCTCTGCAGCCTACCTCACTCTGGCTACCTACAGCCCTTGTCCTCTGGGCCTTCCTACTTTGCAGTTTATCACGCTCCGCTTCCTACTACCTACCTTTTCCGCTGGGTTCTCGGCCTAGCAGCCCTCTACAGTCCTCTGCTACCTTCTACATTCAGCGGCCCTGTCCCTCAGGGTTCACTCCTTACTGCCTGGCCCTTACGGGATCCTTGCCGTGCAGTCTGCTTTACTCTGCTGCCCTAAGCCCTTTTCCTCTGGGCTTTCTACCTTACAGTCCTACTCCTGTGGGCTTACTCATTGCTTCCCTGCTCCTCTGAGCTCTCAACCTTGTTCCTTACTGTCCTCTGCTATCCTATCCTGTTACACGACTTTCCCTTCATTTCCTTCTGCTAGTTTGCTATCACCTCCTTTCCTGGATTTGTCTGTAGTATCTTCTCTTGTACTGTTTGTAGACCCTTTTGTACAGAGCTTGTCTGTTGGTTCCCATCAGTCAACCTCTGCCCCTTCCCTTGTCTCGTTTCTACATTACAGACATCCATAGCTGCTGTTCCAAGTCATGAGCAAACAGCGTGGGCCTCTGTTATAGCAAACTGTGCAGAAGGCTAGAGTATTTCCAAGGTTCGTGGAATACTCTTTTCCTATATCTGCATACACCCCAAGAGGGTATTCATTCTGTATCTTTTCCCTTGCTACTCTTGCCTACTCTTCGTTCTCTTTCCTTTCCGCTGTGTGTGTTCTTGTCTGTCCACTTTATTTGGCACCACAACCCAAACCCTTTCTGGGTGTCCTGTGCCACTCTTAATAGAGTGACATCCTTGACAGAATGCAAGAGCAAAAAATATCTTGTTCCATAGGCCGGAAAGGCACACACAGACCAAAGATGCTTTCCTTTCGAGTTAAGAAACCTTTGCATAAACCTATGGTTTCCCTAAAGACAGCAAACAAGAACCTTAGTCTAAAGGACAGTCTCGCCTTATTAAACAAAGATTTACAAGCACGGTACTATACTCACTGGCTAGCTGACCCTTCTTCCATGTACAATTATTATGACATTTGCGACTATGATCCGCAGTCCTTATCTGTTGCAGAGCTACAGCAAGATAATGAATTCTTACAGATCTTGTTAGACCAAACGGTGAAAAACTCTCCTGCGTCTTCTGACAAGCCTTCTAACACCGCAACAGCTAAGGATATATCACTCATTGTGGGAGACTCTAAACCAGAATACGCTGTTGCCAGAGTGATATGCGCAAGATCAGCTTGGCAAGCCCCCCAGAATGCTGGAAAACCTTATTTGACAGGACAAGGCAGTCATTATCCTGAGGTTTGTGCATCTGGTCCTGGGTACAAAAGACCTATACTAACCATCGGTTGTCTAAATGCTTCCACAGTATCTACTAACCACAATAACCCTAAGGTCAGTCTTCCCATTGCTGCAACCGAATTTTCTACCACACCGGCTTCTGAAGCTTTAGATCAAACAAATGATACTTACCTGCTACAAGAACAACTCCTACGCCTTAAAAGAAAGACCAAAGACCTCTATGATGACTTTGTTTGCATTATCAGAATCTTATGAAGGGACACAAGTTACCAGACCATCTGACACTATGTCCAACACCTGACATCTTATCTTTAGAGATGGACATGATAAGGCCTGGAATTGCCACGCAGAAAAGGATACAGACTTATACCAAGCAGATGGAAGACCTAAATGTAGCATATGTATCCCTTCTAAAGACTGACACAGCTCTTTCATCTTCCAGCCACAGTAACTCAGGTTGTTGTACTGACAGAAAAGAATTAACTCCTCCGGTGGTTCAAATCACTCACACAGCCATAACACCACAAAACAAGGGTGGTCTTCTAATTGGAGATCCCTCTGAGTCAAAGGATGGTTCCGCCCTCACCCTTGCCTATTGTCCAGTACTCACACTTACAACCTCTTCTGAAATGACAACAGCAACTGAAAAGACTGGCGCAGTTCACACCGAGCATGCTGAGTTGGCAAGCGGGGCTTGCCAAAATGTGGCTGTGCTATCAGACAACACTCTTGAGCAATCAACATCTTCAGTTTCTTTGATACCCCCTGAATCGCCAGTGGTTGTGGTACCCGATCTACCAGTAGTTGCAACACCTGAACTGTCTGTAGCTGCTACAGCACCCACACTTCTAACTGCTATTCATGATCTTCCTGCTGCTATGGCTCCTAAACTCCCTGCCACATTTGAGACACCTGAAGTCCCTGCTGCGAATCTTGAGGTTGCTATAGCTACTGTGATTCCTGAAGCTACCGCTATTTCTGATGCTCCCGATGCCCACATTTCTACTTCCTTCGCAGCTGTGCTCGCTGCAGCAGAATCCTCTGCTACACAACCTGATCCCGCAGCACCTCCTCTTCCTGATCCCTCATCCGCCATGCTAACTGTTGCAAAGTCAGCGAAGGGTTTCCCTGTTAAGACTACTGCTCCAGTTGTTCCTGCTGGTGTATCTATAGCACTAAGACTGCCAGACTCTACTCTACCAGTCTCAGGTGCGTTCCAGCCTGCTGGTTCTCTCATGACACCCACACACCCAGTAGCTACAGCCTTGATACTCTCTATAGCCATTCAAGATCTCACTGCTGCTGTAACCTCTGAACTGTCTACTAATCATGGGAAAACCGCCGCTGTGACTCCTGAACTCTCTGCGGCTAACCCTAACGTTGTCATTGCTGCTCCGGATGTCTTGGAATCTACCAACTCTGCTGTACCTATGGCTCCACTTTCCAGCACCATATTGTTGCCCGTCAAAGCAAAATCTATCATGGAGCCTGCAGCAGTTTTTCGCAGTTCCTCTTTTCATGCACACACAGTTGGGGTCTGTGTTCCAAAGACTTTGTCTATTCTGATTGCTACATCAAAGGTTCTGAACATTGGTACTATCTCCGTCATTCAAGACTCTCACCTTGCAACCCGTTTCTGGTGCTTCATGATGTGCCTTTTTGGATTAAGAGTCTTGTACGCTGTGACAGACATTCTACCTGTAGGTCGGTCTTCAGGGAGCCTGGAGAGGGGCCTGGAGAGGGGCATACTGTCATGCCTGCGCCATGGGCGCATCCATTTACGCTCAATTTGGACTATATGTTTATAATTTATTTACAACAGACTCTTGGATCCATCTATATTTACTTTGGGAACTTTATTTCCCATTTGCGAGACTTTGCTGCTTAATTATTATTTCCAACAAACTACGCATACCATAATGCACCTGGCTACAAGCATCGATTCCTGGCTGTTCCTATTGGTTATCAAAGGAACTACACCCCCAGAAGCCCTAGAGACTTGCGCTGCTTCCACCAGCCCAGGAACAGAAAGGGAGGTAGCCGATTGCCTGCAGGTGTGCTTCGCCAGGTGCAACCAATTAGCCTGCCCCTGAGCTGGGCTAGGCAGTATAAAGGCTGCTGCCTGCAGTGGCTCAGCCTCTTGCATCTGAGAGTCCTTCCTCCACCTTTTGCATCTTCCTACGGATCTTGTATGCTGCTTACCTTCACTCCTGCTTGGACCCTGCCTTGTTGCTTGCTCCACCCTGCTGCCTCCAGCCATAGCCTTCCAGGCTCCCTGCCTCACAGCCCTGCTCCTCTGGGCTCTCCACACTGCAGCTGATCACGCTCTGCTGCCTTCCAGTCTCCGCCCTTGCCCTGCCGGGCTCTCCACATTGCAGCCGATCACGTTCTGCTGCCTTCCAGCCTCCGCCCTTGCCCTGCGGACCCTCTACATTGCAGCTGATCACGCTCTGCTGCTTTCCAGCCTCAGCCCTTGACCTCTGGGCTCCCTGCCCTGCAGCCTGCCTCACTCCGGCTGCCTTCAGCCCTTGTCTTCTGGGCTCCCTGCTCTGCAGCCTGCCTCACTCCGGCTGCCTTCAGCCCTTGTCTTCTGGGCTCCCTGCTCTGCAGCCTGCCTCACTCTGGCTGCCTTCAGCCCTTGTCTTCTGGGCCCCCTGCTCTGAAGCCTACCTCAATCTGGCTACCTACAGCCCTTGTCCTCTGGGCCTTCCTACTTTGCAGCTTATCACGCTCCGCTGCCTACTACCTACCTTTTCCGCTGGGTTCTCGGCCTAGCAGCCCTCTACAGTCCTCTGCTACCTTCTATGTTCAGCGGCCCTGTCCCTCAGGGTTCACTCCTTACTGCCCGGCCCTTATGGGATCCTTGCCGTGCAGTCTGCTTTACTCTGCTGCCCTAAGCCCTTTTCCTCTGGGCTTTCTACCTTACAGTCCTACTCCTGTGGGCTTACTCATTGCTTCCCTGCTCCTCTGAGCTCTCAACCTTGTTCCTTACTGTCCTCTGCTATCCTATCCTGTTACACGACTTTCCCTTCAGTTCCTTCTGCTAGTTTGCTATCACCTCATTTCCTGGATTTGTCTGTAGTATCTTCTCTTGTACTGTTTGTAGACCCTTTTGTACAGAGCTTGTCTGTTGGTTCCCATCAGTCAACCTCTGCCCCTTCCCTTGTCTCGTTTCTACATTACAGACATCCATAGCTGCTGTTCCAAGTCATGAGCAAACAGCGTGGGCCTCTGTTATAGCAAACTGTGCAGAAGGCTAGAGTATTTCCAAGGTTCGTGGAATACTCTTTTCCTATATCTGCATACACCCCAAGAGGGTATTCATTCTGTATCTTTTCCCTTGCTACTCTTGCCTACTCTTCGTTCTCTTTCCTTTCCGCTGTGTGTGTTCTTGTCTGTCCACTTTATTTGGCACCACAACCCAAACCCTTTCTGGGTGTCCTGTGCCACTCTTAATAGAGTGCCATCCTTGACAGAAGGGTATGCCCAGATGTGGGTCCCTTGCCTGCTGGGCCTAGAGACCCAAGCTACTCCTCACTGATGATGCCCAACAAGGCTGAAACATGTCTGGGGATGCCTGGGGTCTCGTGCAAAAGGGATGTGACCTAGCAGTTTGGGCTGGACTACCCCTTTGGGGGTGGGACCAAGCCTGATTTGCATATGGTTTTTCCCCTTTTGTAATGGTTTGGCAGGCGAAGAACGATGGTCTGGAGGGTTGCCCAGAGCAATGCCAGAGGTCAAGATTTATTCTAAACCTTCCAGCCATCAACTCTTTTGTTTTGCTATTGTCACCCCGAGTGGGAAGGGTATGGTCAGACGTGGGTCCCTTGCCTGTTGGGCCTAGAGACCCAAGCTACTCCTCACTGATGACGCCCAACAAGGCTGAAAGATGTCTGGGGATGCTTGTGGTCTCGTGCAAAAGGGATGTGACCTAGCAGTTCGGGCTGGACTACCCCTTTGGGGGTGGGACCAAGCCTGATTTGCATATGGTTTTTCCCCTTTTGTAATGGCTTGGCAGGCGAAGAAAGATGGTCTGGAGGGTTGCCCAGAGCAATGCCAGAGGTCAAGATTTATTCTAAACCTTCCAGCCATCAACTCTTTTGTTTTGCTATTGTCACCCCGAGTGGGAAGGGTATGCCCAGACGTGGGTCCCTTGCCTGCTGGGCCTAGAGACCCAAGCTACTCCTCACTGACGATGCCCAACAAGGCTGAAACATGTCTGGGGATGCTTGTGGTCTCGTGCAAAAGGGATGTGACCTAGCAGTTCGGGCTGGACTACCCCTTTGGGGGTGGGACCAAGCCTGATTTGCATATGGTTTTTCCCCTTTTGTAATGGCTTGGCAGGCGAAGAACGATGGTCTGTAGGGTTGCCCAGAGCAATGCCAGAGGTAAAGATTTATTCTAAACCTTCCAGCCATCAACTCTTTTGTTTTGCTATTGTCACCCCGAGTGGGAAGGGTATGCCCAGACGTGGGTCCCTTGCCTGCTGGGCCTAGAGACCCAAGCTACTCCTCACTGATGACGCCCAACAAGGCTGAAACATGTCTGGGGATGCTTGTGGTCTCGTGCAAAAGGGATGTGACCTAGCAGTTCGGGCTGGACTACCCCTTTGGGGGTGGGACCAAGCCTGATTTGCATATGGTTTTTCCCCTTTTGTAATGGCTTGGCAGGCGAAGAACGATGGGCTGGAGGGTTGCCCAGAGCAATGCCAGAGGTCAAGATTTATTCTAAACCTTCCAGACGTCAACTCTTTTGTTTTGCTATTGTCACCCTGAGTGGGAAGGCTATGCCCAGACGTGGGTCCCTTGCCTGCTGGGTCTAGAGACCCAGCCTACTCCTCACTGATGACGCCCAACAAGGCTGAAACATGTCTGGGGATGCTTGTGGTCTTGTGCCAAAGGGATGTGACCTAGCAGTTTGGACTGGACTACCCCTTTGGGGGTGGGACCAAGCCTGATTTGCATATCGTTTTTCCCCTTTTGTAATGGCTTGGCAGACGAAGAACGATGGTCTGGAGGGTTGCCCAGAGCAATGCCAGAGGTCAAGATTTATTCTAAACCTTCCAGCCGTCAACTCTTTTGTTTTGCTATTGTCACCCCGAGTGGGAAGGGTATGCCCAGACGTGGGTCCCTTGCCTGCTGGGCCTAGAGACCCAAGCTGCTCCTCACTGATGACGCCCAACAAGGCTGAAACATGTCTGGGGATGCTTGTGGTCTGGTGCAAAAGGGATGTGACCTAGCAGTTCGGGCTGGACTACCCCTTTGGGGGTGGGACCAAGCCTGATTTGCATATGGTTTTTCCCCTTTTGTAATGGCTTGGCAGGCGAAGAACGATGGTCTGGAGGGTTGCCCAGAGCAATGGCAGAGGTCAAGATTTATTCTAAACCTTCCAGCCATCAACTCTTTTGTTTTGCTATTGTCACCCCGAGTGGGAAGGGTATGCCCAGACGTGGGTCCCTTGCCTGCTGGGCCTAGAGACCCAAGCTACTCCTCACTGATGACGCCCAACAAGGCTGAAACATGTCTGGGGGTGCTTGTGGTCTCGTGCAAAAGGGATGTGACCTAGCAGTTTGGGCTGGACTACCCCTTTGGGGGTGGGACCAAGCCTGATTTGCATATGGTTTTTCCTCTTTTGTAATGGCTTGGCAGGCGAAGAACGATGGTCTGGAGGGTTGCCCAGAGCAATGCCAGAGGTCAAGATTTATTCTAAACCTTCGAGCCATCAACTCTTTTGTTTTGCTATTGTCACTCCGAGTGGGAAGGGTATGCCCAGACGTGGGTCCCTTGCCTGCTGGGCCTAGAGACCCAAGCTACTCCTCCCTGATGACGCCCAACAAGGCTGAAACATGTCTGGGGATGCTTGTGGTCTCGTGCAAAAGTGATGTGACCTAGCAGTTTGGGCTGGACTACCCCTTTGGGGGTGGGACCAAGCCTGATTTGCATATAGTTTTTCCCCTTTTGTAATGGCTTGGCAGGCGAAGAACGATGGTCTGGAGGGTTGCCCAGAGCAATGCCAGAGGTCAAGATTTATTCTAAACCTTCCAGCCATCAACTCTATTGTTTTGCTATTGTCACCCCGAGTGGGAAGGTGTCATGCCTGCGCCATGGGCGCATCCATTTACGCTCAATTTGGACTATATGTTTATCATTTATTTACAACAGACTCTTGGATCCATCTATATTTACTTTGGGAACTTTATTTCCCATTTGCGAGACTTTGCTGCTTAATTATTATTTCCAACAAACTATGCATACCATAATGCACCTGGCTACAAGCATCGATTCCTGGCTGTTCCTATTGGTTATCAAAGGAACTACACCCCCCAGAAGCCCTAGAGACTTGCGCTGCTTCCACCAGCCCAGGAACAGAAAGGGAGGTGGCCGATTGCCTGCAGGTGTGCTTCGCCAGGTGCAACCAATTAGCCTGCCCCTGAGCTGGGCTAGGCAGTATAAAGGCTGCTGCCTGCAGTGGCTCAGCCTCTTGCATCTGAGAGTCCTTCCTCCACCTTTTGCATCTTCCTACGGATCTTGTATGCTGCTTACCTTCACTCCTGCTTGGACCCTGCCTTGTTGCTTGCTCCACCCTGCTGCCTCCAGCCATAGCCTTCCAGGCTCCCTGCCTCACAGCCCTGCTCCTCTGGGCTCTCCACACTGCAGCTGATCACGCTCTGCTGCCTTCCAGTCTCCGCCCTTGCCCTGCCGGGCTCTCCACACTGCAGCGGATCACGCTCTGCTGCCTTCCAGTCTCCGCCCTTGCCCTGCCGGGCTCTCCACATTGCAGCCGATCACGTTCTGCTGCCTTCCAGCCTCCGCCCTTGCCCTGCGGACCCTCTACATTGCAGCTGATCACGCTCTGCTGCTTTCCAGCCTCAGCCCTTGTCCTCTGGGCTCCCTGCCCTGCAGCCTGCCTCACTCCGTCTGCCTTCAGCCCTTGTCTTCTGGGCTCCCTGCTCTGCAGCCTGCCTCACTCCGGCTGCCTTCAGCCCTTGTCTTCTGGGCTCCCTGCTCTGCAGCCTGCCTCACTCCGGCTGCCTTCAGCCCTTGTCTTCTGGGCTCCCTGCTCTGCAGCCTACCTCACTCTGGCTACCTACAGCCCTTGTCCTCTGGGCCTTCCTACTTTGCAGTTTATCACGCTCCGCTTCCTACTACCTACCTTTTCCGCTGGGTTCTCGGCCTAGCAGCCCTCTACAGTCCTCTGCTACCTTCTACATTCAGCGGCCCTGTCCCTCAGGGTTCACTCCTTACTGCCCGGCCCTTACGGGATCCTTGCCGTGCAGTCTGCTTTACTCTGCTGCCCTAAGCCCTTTTCCTCTGGGCTTTCTACCTTACAGTCCTACTCCTGTGGGCTTACTCATTGCTTCCCTGCTCCTCTGAGCTCTCAACCTTGTTCCTTACTGTCCTCTGCTATCCTATCCTGTTACACGACTTTCCCTTCATTTCCTTCTGCTAGTTTGCTATCACCTCCTTTCCTGGATTTGTCTGTAGTATCTTCTCTTGTACTGTTTGTAGACCCTTTTGTACAGAGCTTGTCTGTTGGTTCCCATCAGTCAACCTCTGCCCCTTCCCTTGTCTCGTTTCTACATTACAGACATCCATAGCTGCTGTTCCAAGTCATGAGCAAACAGCGTGGGCCTCTGTTATAGCAAACTGTGCAGAAGGCTAGAGTATTTCCAAGGTTCGTGGAATACTCTTTTCCTATATCTGCATACACCCCAAGAGGGTTTTCATTCTGTATCTTTTCCCTTGCTACTCTTGCCTACTCTTCGTTCTCTTTCCTTTCCGCTGTGTGTGTTCTTGTCTGTCCACTTTATTTGGCACCACAACCCAAACCCTTTCTGGGTGTCCTGTGCCACTCTTAATAGAGTGACATCCTTGACAGAATGCAAGAGCAAAAAATATCTTGTTCCATAGGCCGGAAAGGCACACACAGACCAAAGATGCTTTCCTTTCGAGTTAAGAAACCTTTGCATAAACCTATGGTTTCCCTAAAGACAGCAAACAAGAACCTTAGTCTAAAGGACAGTCTCGCCTTATTAAACAAAGATTTACAAGCACGGTACTATACTCACTGGCTAGCTGACCCTTCTTCCATGTACAATTATTATGACATTTGCGACTATGATCCGCAGTCCTTATCTGTTGCAGAGCTACAGCAAGATAATGAATTCTTACAGATCTTGTTAGACCAAACGGTGAAAAACTCTCCTGCGTCTTCTGACAAGCCTTCTAACACCGCAACAGCTAAGGATATATCACTCATTGTGGGAGACTCTAAACCAGAATACGCTGTTGCCAGAGTGATATGCGCAAGATCAGCTTGGCAAGCCCCCCAGAATGCTGGAAAACCTTATTTGACAGGACAAGGCAGTCATTATCCTGAGGTTTGTGCATCTGGTCCTGGGTACAAAAGACCTATACTAACCATCGGTTGTCTAAATGCTTCCACAGTATCTACTAACCACAATAACCCTAAGGTCAGTCTTCCCATTGCTGCAACCGAATTTTCTACCACACCGGCTTCTGAAGCTTTAGATCAAACAAATGATACTTACCTGCTACAAGAACAACTCCTACGCCTTAAAAGAAAGACCAAAGACCTCTATGATGACTTTGTTTATTTGCATTATCAGAATCTTATGAAGGGACACAAGTTACCAGACCATCTGACACTATGTCCAACACCTGACATCTTATCTTTAGAGATGGACATGATAAGGCCTGGAATTGCCACGCAGAAAAGGATACAGACTTATACCAAGCAGATGGAAGACCTAAATGTAGCATATGTATCCCTTCTAAAGACTGACACAGCTCTTTCATCTTCCAGCCACAGTAACTCAGGTTGTTGTACTGACAGAAAAGAATTAACTCCTCCGGTGGTTCAAATCACTCACACAGCCATAACACCACAAAACAAGGGTGGTCTTCTAATTGGAGATCCCTCTGAGTCAAAGGATGGTTCCGCCCTCACCCTTGCCTATTGTCCAGTACTCACACTTACAACCTCTTCTGAAATGACAACAGCAGCTGAAAAGACTGGCGCAGTTCACACCGAGCATGCTGAGTTGGCAAGCGGGGCTTGCCAAAGTGTGGCTGTGCTATCAGACAACACTCTTGAGCAATCAACATCTTCAGTTTCTTCGATACCCCCTGAATCGCCAGTGGTTGTGGTACCCGATCTACCAGTAGTTGCAACACCTGAACTGTCTATAGCTGCTACAGCACCCAAACTTCTAACTGCTATTCATGATCTTCCTGCTGCTATGGCTCCTAAACTCCCTGCCACATTTGAGACACCTGAAGTCCCAGCTGCGAATCTTGAGGTTGCTATAGCTACTGTGATTCCTGAAGCTACCGCTATTTCTGATGCTCCCGATGCCCAGATTTCTACTTCCTTCGCAGCTGTGTTCGCTGCAGCAGAATCCTCTGCTACACAACCTGATCCCGCAGCACCTCCTCTTCCTGATCCCTCATCCGCCATGCTAACTGTTGCAAAGTCAGTGAAGGGTTTCCCTGTTAAGACTACTGCTCCAGTTGTTCCTGCTGGTGTATCTATAGCACTAAGACTGCCAGACTCTACTCTACCAGTCTCAGGTGCGTTCCAGCCTGCTGGTTCTCTCATGACACCCACACACCCAGTAGCTACAGCCTTGATACTCTCTATAGCCATTCAAGATCTCACTGCTGCTGTAACCTCTGAACTGTCTACTAATCATGGGAAAACCGCCGCTGTGACTCCTGAACTCTCTGCGGCTAACCCTAACGTTGTCATTGCTGCTCCGGATGTCTTGGAATCTACCAACTCTGCTGTACCTATGGCTCCACTTTCCAGCACCATATTGTTGCCCGTCAAAGCAAAATCTATCATGGAGCCTGCAGCAGTTTTTCGCAGTTCCTCTTTTCATGCACACACAGTTGGGGTCTGTGTTCCAAAGACTTTGTCTATTCTGATTGCTACATCAAAGGTTCTGAACATTGGTACTATCTCCGTCATTCAAGACTCTCACCTTGCAACCCGTTTCTGGTGCTTCATGATGTGCCTTTTTGGATTAAGAGTCTTGTACGCTGTGACAGACATTCTACCTGTAGGTCGGTCTTCAGGGAGCCTGGAGAGGGGCCTGGAGAGGGGCATACTGTCATGCCTGCGCCATGGGCGCATCCATTTACGCTCAATTTGGACTATATGTTTATAATTTATTTACAACAGACTCTTGGATCCATCTATATTTACTTTGGGAACTTTATTTCCCATTTGCGAGACTTTGCTGCTTAATTATTATTTCCAACAAACTACGCATACCATAATGCACCTGGCTACAAGCATCGATTCCTGGCTGTTCCTATTGGTTATCAAAGGAACTACACCCCCAGAAGCCCTAGAGACTTGCGCTGCTTCCACCAGCCCAGGAACAGAAAGGGAGGTAGCCGATTGCCTGCAGGTGTGCTTCGCCAGGTGCAACCAATTAGCCTGCCCCTGAGCTGGGCTAGGCAGTATAAAGGCTGCTGCCTGCAGTGGCTCAGCCTCTTGCATCTGAGAGTCCTTCCTCCACCTTTTGCATCTTCCTACGGATCTTGTATGCTGCTTACCTTCACTCCTGCTTGGACCCTGCCTTGTTGCTTGCTCCACCCTGCTGCCTCCAGCCATAGCCTTCCAGGCTCCCTGCCTCACAGCCCTGCTCCTCTGGGCTCTCCACACTGCAGCTGATCACGCTCTGCTGCCTTCCAGTCTCCGCCCTTGCCCTGCCGGGCTCTCCACATTGCTGCCGATCACGTTCTGCTGCCTTCCAGCCTCCGCCCTTGCCCTGCGGACCCTCTACATTGCAGCTGATCACGCTCTGCTGCTTTCCAGCCTCAGCCCTTGACCTCTGGGCTCCCTGCCCTGCAGCCTGCCTCACTCCGGCTGCCTTCAGCCCTTGTCTTCTGGGCTCCCTGCTCTGCAGCCTGCCTCACTCCGGCTGCCTTCAGCCCTTGTCTTCTGGGCTCCCTGCTCTGCAGCCTGCCTCACTCTGGCTGCCTTCAGCCCTTGTCTTCTGGGCCCCCTGCTCTGAAGCCTACCTCAATCTGGCTACCTACAGCCCTTGTCCTCTGGGCCTTCCTACTTTGCAGCTTATCACGCTCCGCTGCCTACTACCTACCTTTTCCGCTGGGTTCTCGGCCTAGCAGCCCTCTACAGTCCTCTGCTACCTTCTATGTTCAGCGGCCCTGTCCCTCAGGGTTCACTCCTTACTGCCCGGCCCTTATGGGATCCTTGCCGTGCAGTCTGCTTTACTCTGCTGCCCTAAGCCCTTTTCCTCTGGGCTTTCTACCTTACAGTCCTACTCCTGTGGGCTTACTCATTGCTTCCCTGCTCCTCTGAGCTCTCAACCTTGTTCCTTACTGTCCTCTGCTATCCTATCCTGTTACACGACTTTCCCTTCAGTTCCTTCTGCTAGTTTGCTATCACCTCATTTCCTGGATTTGTCTGTAGTATCTTCTCTTGTACTGTTTGTAGACCCTTTTGTACAGAGCTTGTCTGTTGGTTCCCATCAGTCAACCTCTGCCCCTTCCCTTGTCTCGTTTCTACATTACAGACATCCATAGCTGCTGTTCCAAGTCATGAGCAAACAGCGTGGGCCTCTGTTATAGCAAACTGTGCAGAAGGCTAGAGTATTTCCAAGGTTCGTGGAATACTCTTTTCCTATATCTGCATACACCCCAAGAGGGTATTCATTCTGTATCTTTTCCCTTGCTACTCTTGCCTACTCTTCGTTCTCTTTCCTTTCCGCTGTGTGTGTTCTTGTCTGTCCACTTTATTTGGCACCACAACCCAAACCCTTTCTGGGTGTCCTGTGCCACTCTTAATAGAGTGCCATCCTTGACAGAAGGGTATGCCCAGATGTGGGTCCCTTGCCTGCTGGGCCTAGAGACCCAAGCTACTCCTCACTGATGATGCCCAACAAGGCTGAAACATGTCTGGGGATGCCTGGGGTCTCGTGCAAAAGGGATGTGACCTAGCAGTTTGGGCTGGACTACCCCTTTGGGGGTGGGACCAAGCCTGATTTGCATATGGTTTTTCCCCTTTTGTAATGGTTTGGCAGGCGAAGAACGATGGTCTGGAGGGTTGCCCAGAGCAATGCCAGAGGTCAAGATTTATTCTAAACCTTCCAGCCATCAACTCTTTTGTTTTGCTATTGTCACCCCGAGTGGGAAGGGTATGGTCAGACGTGGGTCCCTTGCCTGTTGGGCCTAGAGACCCAAGCTACTCCTCACTGATGACGCCCAACAAGGCTGAAAGATGTCTGGGGATGCTTGTGGTCTCGTGCAAAAGGGATGTGACCTAGCAGTTCGGGCTGGACTACCCCTTTGGGGGTGGGACCAAGCCTGATTTGCATATGGTTTTTCCCCTTTTGTAATGGCTTGGCAGGCGAAGAAAGATGGTCTGGAGGGTTGCCCAGAGCAATGCCAGAGGTCAAGATTTATTCTAAACCTTCCAGCCATCAACTCTTTTGTTTTGCTATTGTCACCCCGAGTGGGAAGGGTATGCCCAGACGTGGGTCCCTTGCCTGCTGGGCCTAGAGACCCAAGCTACTCCTCACTGACGATGCCCAACAAGGCTGAAACATGTCTGGGGATGCTTGTGGTCTCGTGCAAAAGGGATGTGACCTAGCAGTTCGGGCTGGACTACCCCTTTGGGGGTGGGACCAAGCCTGATTTGCATATGGTTTTCCCCTTTTGTAATGGCTTGGCAGGCGAAGAACGATGGTCTGTAGGGTTGCCCAGAGCAATGCCAGAGGTAAAGATTTATTCTAAACCTTCCAGCCATCAACTCTTTTGTTTTGCTATTGTCACCCCGAGTGGGAAGGGTATGCCCAGACGTGGGTCCCTTGCCTGCTGGGCCTAGAGACCCAAGCTACTCCTCACTGATGACGCACAACAAGGCTGAAACATGTCTGGGGATGCTTGTGGTCTCGTGCAAAAGGGATGTGACCTAGCAGTTCGGGCTGGACTACCCCTTTGGGGGTGGGACCAAGCCTGATTTGCATATGGTTTTTCCCCTTTTGTAATGGCTTGGCAGGCGAAGAACGATGGGCTGGAGGGTTGCCCAGAGCAATGCCAGAGGTCAAGATTTATTCTAAACCTTCCAGACGTCAACTCTTTTGTTTTGCTATTGTCACCCTGAGTGGGAAGGCTATGCCCAGACGTGGGTCCCTTGCCTGCTGGGTCTAGAGACCCAGCCTACTCCTCACTGATGACGCCCAACAAGGCTGAAACATGTCTGGGGATGCTTGTGGTCTTGTGCCAAAGGGATGTGACCTAGCAGTTTGGACTGGACTACCCCTTTGGGGGTGGGACCAAGCCTGATTTGCATATCGTTTTTCCCCTTTTGTAATGGCTTGGCAGACGAAGAACGATGGTCTGGAGGGTTGCCCAGAGCAATGCCAGAGGTCAAGATTTATTCTAAACCTTCCAGCCGTCAACTCTTTTGTTTTGCTATTGTCACCCCGAGTGGGAAGGGTATGCCCAGACGTGGGTCCCTTGCCTGCTGGGCCTAGAGACCCAAGCTGCTCCTCACTGATGACGCCCAACAAGGCTGAAACATGTCTGGGGATGCTTGTGGTCTGGTGCAAAAGGGATGTGACCTAGCAGTTCGGGCTGGACTACCCCTTTGGGGGTGGGACCAAGCCTGATTTGCATATGGTTTTTCCCCTTTTGTAATGGCTTGGCAGGCGAAGAACGATGGTCTGGAGGGTTGCCCAGAGCAATGGCAGAGGTCAAGATTTATTCTAAACCTTCCAGCCATCAACTCTTTTGTTTTGCTATTGTCACCCCGAGTGGGAAGGGTATGCCCAGACGTGGGTCCCTTGCCTGCTGGGCCTAGAGACCCAAGCTACTCCTCACTGATGACGCCCAACAAGGCTGAAACATGTCTGGGGGTGCTTGTGGTCTCGTGCAAAAGGGATGTGACCTAGCAGTTTGGGCTGGACTACCCCTTTGGGGGTGGGACCAAGCCTGATTTGCATATGGTTTTTCCTCTTTTGTAATGGCTTGGCAGGCGAAGAACGATGGTCTGGAGGGTTGCCCAGAGCAATGCCAGAGGTCAAGATTTATTCTAAACCTTCGAGCCATCAACTCTTTTGTTTTGCTATTGTCACTCCGAGTGGGAAGGGTATGCCCAGACGTGGGTCCCTTGCCTGCTGGGCCTAGAGACCCA
Organism: Ambystoma mexicanum; assembly: GCF_040938575.1. Classification (NCBI taxonomy): domain Eukaryota; kingdom Metazoa; phylum Chordata; class Amphibia; order Caudata; family Ambystomatidae; genus Ambystoma; species Ambystoma mexicanum. Next base: position 994,938,463 of record NC_090936.1, read on the forward strand.
AGCTACTCCTCCCTGATGACGCCCAACAAGGCTGAAACATGTCTGGGGATGCTTGTGGTCTCGTGCAAAAGTGATGTGACCTAGCAGTTTGGGCTGGACTACCCCTTTGGGGGTGGGACCAAGCCTGATTTGCATATAGTTTTTCCCCTTTTGTAATGGCTTGGCAGGCGAAGAACGATGGTCTGGAGGGTTGCCCAGAGCAATGCCAGAGGTCAAGATTTATTCTAAACCTTCCAGCCATCAACTCTATTGTTTTGCTATTGTCACCCCGAGTGGGAAGGTGTCATGCCTGCGCCATGGGCGCATCCATTTACGCTCAATTTGGACTATATGTTTATCATTTATTTACAACAGACTCTTGGATCCATCTATATTTACTTTGGGAACTTTATTTCCCATTTGCGAGACTTTGCTGCTTAATTATTATTTCCAACAAACTACGCATACCATAATGCACCTGGCTACAAGCATCAATTCCTGGCTGTTCCTATTGGTTATCAAAGGAACTACACCCCCCAGAAGCCCTAGAGACTTGCGCTGCTTCCACCAGCCCAGGAACAGAAAGGGAGGTGGCCGATTGCCTGCAGGTGTGCTTCGCCAGGTGCAACCAATTAGCCTGCCCCTGAGCTGGGCTAGGCAGTATAAAGGCTGCTGCCTGCAGTGGCTCAGCCTCTTGCATCTGAGAGTCCTTCCTCCACCTTTTGCATCTTCCTACGGATCTTGTATGCTGCTTACCTTCACTCCTGCTTGGACCCTGCCTTGTTGCTTGCTCCACCCTGCTGCCTCCAGCCATAGCCTTCCAGGCTCCCTGCCTCACAGCCCTGCTCCTCTGGGCTCTCCACACTGCAGCTGATCACGCTCTGCTGCCTTCCAGTCTCCGCCCTTGCCCTGCCGGGCTCTCCACACTGCAGCGGATCACGCTCTGCTGCCTTCCAGTCTCCGCCCTTGCCCTGCCGGGCTCTCCACATTGCAGCCGATCACGTTCTGCTGCCTTCCAGCCTCCGCCCTTGCCCTGCGGACCCTCTACATTGCAGCTGATCACGCTCTGCTGCTTTCCAGCCTCAGCCCTTGTCCTCTGGGCTCCCTGCCCTGCAGCCTGCCTCACTCCGTCTGCCTTCAGCCCTTGTCTTCTGGGCTCCCTGCTCTGCAGCCTGCCTCACTCCGGCTGCCTTCAGCCCTTGTCTTCTGGGCTCCCTGCTCTGCAGCCTGCCTCACTCCGGCTGCCTTCAGCCCTTGTCTTCTGGGCTCCCTGCTCTGCAGCCTACCTCACTCTGGCTACCTACAGCCCTTGTCCTCTGGGCCTTCCTATTTTGCAGCTTATCACGCTCCGCTGCCTACTACCTACCTTTTCCGCTGGGTTCTCGGCCTAGCAGCCCTCTACAGTCCTCTGCTACCTACTACGTTCAGCGGCCCTGTCCCTCAGGGTTCACTCCTTACTGCCCGGCCCTTACGGGATCCTTGCCGTGCAGTCTGCTTTACTCTGCTGCCCTAAGCCCTTTTCCTCTGGGCTTTCTACCTTACAGTCCTACTCCTGTGGGCTTACTCATTGCTTCCCTGCTCCTCTGAGCTCTCAACCTTGTTCCTTTCTGTCCTCTGCTATCCTATCCTGTTACACGACTTTCCCTTCATTTCCTTCTGCTAGTTTGCTATCACCTCCTTTCCTGGATTTGTCTGTAGTATCCTCTCTTGTACTGTTTGTAGACCCTTTTGTACAGAGCTTGTCTGTTGGTTCCCATCAGTCAACCTCTGCCCCTTCCCTTGTCTCGTTTCTACATTACAGACATCCATAGCTGCTGTTCCAAGTCATGAGCAAACAGCGTGGGCCTCTGTTATAGCAAACTGTGCAGAAGGCTAGAGTATTTCCAAGGTTCGTGGAATACTCTTTTCCTATATCTGCATACACCCCAAGAGGGTATTCATTCTGTATCTTTTCCCTTGCTACTCTTGCCTACTCTTCGTTCTCTTTCCTTTCCGCTGTGTGTGTTCTTGTCTGTCCACTTTATTTGGCACCACAACCCAAACCCTTTCTGGGTGTCCTGTGCCACTCTTAATAGAGTGCCATCCTTGACAGAATGCAAGAGCAAAATATTTCTTGTTCCATAGCCCGGAAAGCCACACACAGACCAAAGATGCTTTCCTTTCGAGTTAAGAAACCTTTGCATAAACCTATGGTTTCCCTAAAGACAGCAAACAAGAACCTTAGTCTAAAGGACAGTCTCGCCTTATTAAACAAAGATTTACAAGCACGGTACTATACTCACTGGCTAGCTGACCCTTCTTCCATGTACAATTATTATGACATTTGCGACTATGATCCGCAGTCCTTATCTGTTGCAGAGCTACAGCAAGATAATGAATTCTTACAGATCTTGTTAGACCAAACAGTGAAAAACTCTCCTGCGTCTTCTAACAAGCCTTCTAACACCGCAACAGCTAAGGATATATCACTCATTGTGGGAGACTCTAAACCAGAATACGCTGTTGCCAGAGTGATATGCGCAAGATCAGCTTGGCAAGCCCCCCAGAATGCTGGAAAACCTTATTTGACAGGACAAGGCAGTCATTATCCTGAGGTTTGTGCATCTGGTCCTGGGTACAAAAGACCTATACTAACCATCGGTTGTCTAAATGCTTCCACAGTATCTACTAACCACAATAACCCTAAGGTCAGTCTTCCCATTGCTGCAACCGAATTTTCTACCACACCGGCTTCTGAAGCTTTAGATCAAACAAATGATACTTACCTGCTACACGAACAACTCCTACGCCTTAAAAGAAAGACCAAAGACCTCTATGATGACTTTGTTTATTTGCATTATCAGAATCTTATGAAGGGACACAAGTTACCAGACCATCTGACACTATGTCCAACACCTGACATCTTATCTTTAGAGATGGACATGATAAGGCCTGGAATTGCCACGCAGAAAAGGATACAGACTTATACCAAGCAGATGGAAGACCTAAATGTAGCATATGTATCCCTTCTAAAGACTGACACAGCTCTTTCATCTTCCAGCCACAGTAACTCAGGTTGTTGTACTGACAGAAAAGAATTAACTCCTCCGGTGGTTCAAATCACTCACACAGCCATAACACCACAAAACAAGGGTGGTCTTCTAATTGGAGATCCCTCTGAGTCAAAGGATGGTTCCGCCCTCACCCTTGCCTATTGTCCAGTACTCACACTTACAACCTCTTCTGAAATGACAACAGCAACTGAAAAGACTGGCGCAGTTCACACCGAGCATGCTGAGTTGGCAAGCGGGGCTTGCCAAAATGTGGCTGTGCTATCAGACAACACTCTTGAGCAATCAACATCTTCAGTTTCTTTGATACCCCCTGAATCGCCAGTGGTTGTGGTACCCGATCTACCAGTAGTTGCAACACCTGAACTGTCTGTAGCTGCTACAGCACCCACACTTCTAACTGCTATTCATGATCTTCCTGCTGCTATGGCTCCTAAACTCCCTGCCACATTTGAGACACCTGAAGTCCCTGCTGCGAATCTTGAGGTTGCTATAGCTACTGTGATTCCTGAAGCTACCGCTATTTCTGATGCTCCCGATGCCCAGATTTCTACTTCCTTCGCAGCTGTGCTCGCTGCAGCAGAATCCTCTGCTACACAACCTGATCCCGCAGCACCTCCTCTTCCTGATCCCTCATCCGCCATGCTAACTGTTGCAAAGTCAGCGAAGGGTTTCCCTGTTAAGACTACTGCTCCAGTTGTTCCTGCTGGTGTATCTATAGCACTAAGACTGCCAGACTCTACTCTACCAGTCTCAGGTGCGTTCCAGCCTGCTGGTTCTCTCATGACACCCACACACCCAGTAGCTACAGCCTTGATACTCTCTATAGCCATTCAAGATCTCACTGCTGCTGTAACCTCTGAACTGTCTACTAATCATGGGAAAACCGCCGCTGTGACTCCTGAACTCTCTGCGGCTAACCCTAACGTTGTCATTGCTGCTCCGGATGTCTTGGAATCTACCAACTCTGCTGTACCTATGGCTCCACTTTCCAGCACCATATTGTTGCCCGTCAAAGCAAAATCTATCATGGAGCCTGCAGCAGTTTTTCGCAGTTCCTCTTTTCATGCACACACAGTTGGGGTCTGTGTTCCAAAGACTTTGTCTATTCTGATTGCTACATCAAAGGTTCTGAACATTGGTACTATCTCCGTCATTCAAGACTCTCACCTTGCAACCCGTTTCTGGTGCTTCATGATGTGCCTTTTTGGATTAAGAGTCTTGTACGCTGTGACAGACATTCTACCTGTAGGTCGGTCTTCAGAGAGCCTGGAGAGGGGCCTGGAGAGGGGCATACTGTCATGCCTGCGCCATGGGCGCATCCATTTACGCTCAATTTGGACTATATGTTTATAATTTATTTACAACAGACTCTTGGATCCATCTATATTTACTTTGGGAACTTTATTTCCCATTTGCGAGACTTTGCTGCTTAATTATTATTTCCAACAAACTACGCATACCATAATGCACCTGGCTACAAGCATCGATTCCTGGCTGTTCCTATTGGTTATCAAAGGAACTACACCCCCAGAAGCCCTAGAGACTTGCGCTGCTTCCACCAGCCCAGGAACAGAAAGGGAGGTAGCCGATTGCCTGCAGGTGTGCTTCGCCAGGTGCAACCAATTAGCCTGCCCCTGAGCTGGGCTAGGCAGTATAAAGGCTGCTGCCTGCAGTGGCTCAGCCTCTTGCATCTGAGAGTCCTTCCTCCACCTTTTGCATCTTCCTACGGATCTTGTATGCTGCTTACCTTCACTCCTGCTTGGACCCTGCCTTGTTGCTTGCTCCACCCTGCTGCCTCCAGCCATAGCCTTCCAGGCTCCCTGCCTCACAGCCCTGCTCCTCTGGGCTCTCCACACTGCAGCTGATCACGCTCTGCTGCCTTCCAGTCTCCGCCCTTGCCCTGCCGGGCTCTCCACATTGCAGCCGATCACGTTCTGCTGCCTTCCAGCCTCCGCCCTTGCCCTGCGGACCCTCTACATTGCAGCTGATCACGCTCTGCTGCTTTCCAGCCTCAGCCCTTGACCTCTGGGCTCCCTGCCCTGCAGCCTGCCTCACTCCGGCTGCCTTCAGCCCTTGTCTTCTGGGCTCCCTGCTCTGCAGCCTGCCTCACTCCGGCTGCCTTCAGCCCTTGTCTTCTGGGCTCCCTGCTCTGCAGCCTGCCTCACTCTGGCTGCCTTCAGCCCTTGTCTTCTGGGCCCCCTGCTCTGAAGCCTACCTCAATCTGGCTACCTACAGCCCTTGTCCTCTGGGCCTTCCTACTTTGCAGCTTATCACGCTCCGCTGCCTACTACCTACCTTTTCCGCTGGGTTCTCGGCCTAGCAGCCCTCTACAGTCCTCTGCTACCTTCTATGTTCAGCGGCCCTGTCCCTCAGGGTTCACTCCTTACTGCCCGGCCCTTACGGGATCCTTGCCGTGCAGTCTGCTTTACTCTGCTGCCCTAAGCCCTTTTCCTCTGGGCTTTCTACCTTACAGTCCTACTCCTGTGGGCTTACTCATCGCTTCCCTGCTCCTCTGAGCTCTCAACCTTGTTCCTTACTGTCCTCTGCTATCCTATCCTGTTACACGACTTTCCCTTCAGTTCCTTCTGCTAGTTTGCTATCACCTCATTTCCTGGATTTGTCTGTAGTATCTTCTCTTGTACTGTTTGTAGACCCTTTTGTACAGAGCTTGTCTGTTGGTTCCCATCAGTCAACCTCTGCCCCTTCCCTTGTCTCGTTTCTACATTACAGACATCCATAGCTGCTGTTCCAAGTCATGAGCAAACAGCGTGGGCCTCTGTTATAGCAAACTGTGCAGAAGGCTAGAGTATTTCCAAGGTTCGTGGAATACTCTTTTCCTATATCTGCATACACCCCAAGAGGGTATTCATTCTGTATCTTTTCCCTTGCTACTCTTGCCTACTCTTCGTTCTCTTTCCTTTCCGCTGTGTGTGTTCTTGTCTGTCCACTTTATTTGGCACCACAACCCAAACCCTTTCTGGGTGTCCTGTGCCACTCTTAATAGAGTGCCATCCTTGACAGAAGGGTATGCCCAGATGTGGGTCCCTTGCCTGCTGGGCCTAGAGACCCAAGCTACTCCTCACTGATGATGCCCAACAAGGCTGAAACATGTCTGGGGATGCCTGGGGTCTCGTGCAAAAGGGATGTGACCTAGCAGTTTGGGCTGGACTACCCCTTTGGGGGTGGGACCAAGCCTGATTTGCATATGGTTTTTCCCCTTTTGTAATGGTTTGGCAGGCGAAGATCGATGGTCTGGAGGGTTGCCCAGAGCAATGCCAGAGGTCAGATTTATTCTAAACCTTCCAGCCATCAACTCTTTTGTTTTGCTATTGTCACCCCGAGTGGGAAGGGTATGGTCAGACGTGGGTCCCTTGCCTGTTGGGCCTAGAGACCCAAGCTACTCCTCACTGATGACGCCCAACAAGGCTGAAAGATGTCTGGGGATGCTTGTGGTCTCGTGCAAAAGGGATGTGACCTAGCAGTTCGGGCTGGACTACCCCTTTGGGGGTGGGACCAAGCCTGATTTGCATATGGTTTTTCCCCTTTTGTAATGGCTTGGCAGGCGAAGAACGATGGTCTGTAGGGTTGCCCAGAGCAATGCCAGAGGTAAAGATTTATTCTAAACCTTCCAGCCATCAACTCTTTTGTTTTGCTATTGTCACCCCGAGTGGGAAGGGTATGCCCAGACGTGGGTCCCTTGCCTGCTGGGCCTAGAGACCCAAGCTACTCCTCACTGATGACGCCCAACAAGGCTGAAACATGTCTGGGGATGCTTGTGGTCTCGTGCAAAAGGGATGTGACCTAGCAGTTCGGGCTGGACTACCCCTTTGGGGGTGGGACCAAGCCTGATTTGCATATGGTTTTTCCCCTTTTGTAATGGCTTGGCAGGCAAAGAACGATGGGCTGGAGGGTTGCCCAGAGCAATGCCAGAGGTCAAGATTTATTCTAAACCTTCCAGACGTCAACTCTTTTGTTTTGCTATTGTCACCCTGAGTGGGAAGGCTATGCCCAGACGTGGGTCCCTTGCCTGCTGGGCCTAGAGACCCAAGCTGCTCCTCACTGATGACGCCCAACAAGGCTGAAACATGTCTGGGGATGCTTGTGGTCTGGTGCAAAAGGGATGTGACCTAGCAGTTCGGGCTGGACTACCCCTTTGGGGGTGGGACCAAGCCTGATTTGCATATGGTTTTTCCCCTTTTGTAATGGCTTGGCAGGCGAAGAACGATGGTCTGGAGGGTTGCCCAGAGCAATGGCAGATGTCAAGATTTATTCTAAACCTTCCAGCCATCAACTCTTTTGTTTTGCTATTGTCACCCCGAGTGGGAAGGGTATGCACAGACGTGGGTCCCTTGCCTGCTGGGCCTAGAGACCCAAGCTACACCTCACTGATGACACCCAACAAGGCTGAAACATGTCTGGGGATGCTTGTGGTCTCGTGCAAAAGGGATGTGACCTAGCAGTTCGGGCTGGACTACCCCTTTGGGGGTGGGAGCAAGCCTGATTTGCATATAGTTTTTCCCCTTTTGCAATGGCTTGGCAGGCGAAGAACGATGGTCTGGAGGGTTGCCCAGAGCAATGCCAGAGGTCAAGATTTATTCTAAACCTTCCAGCGATCAACTCTATTGTTTTGCTATTGTCACTCCGAGTGGGAAGGTGTCATGCCTGCGCCATGGGCGCATCCATTTACGCTCAATTTGGACTATATGTTTATCATTTATTTACAACAGACTCTTGGATCCATCTATATTTACTTTGGGAACTTTATTTCCCATTTGCGAGACTTTGCTGCTTAATTATTATTTCCAACAAACTACGCATACCATAATGCACCTGGCTACAAGCATCGATTCCTGGCTGTTCCTATTGGTTATCAAAGGAACTACACGCCCCAGAAGCCCTAGAGACTTGCGCTGCTTCCACCAGCCCAGGAACAGAAAGGGAGGTGGCCGATTGCCTGCAGGTGTGCTTCACCAGGTGCAACCAATTAGCCTGCCCCTGAGCTGGGCTAGGCAGTATAAAGGCTGCTGCCTGCAGTGGCTCAGCCTCTTGCATCTGAGAGTCCTTCCTCCACCTTTTGCATCTTCCTACGGATCTTGTATGCTGCTTACCTTCACTCCTGCTTGGACCCTGCCTTGTTGCTTGCTCCACCCTGCTGCCTCCAGCCATAGCCTTCCAGCCTCCCTGCCTCACAGCCCTGCTCCTCTGGGCTCTCCACACTGCAGCTGATCACGCTCTGCTGCCTTCCAGTCTCCGCCCTTGCCCTGCCGGGCTCTCCACACTGCAGCGGATCACGCTCTGCTGCCTTCCAGTCTCCGCCCTTGCCCTGCCGGGCTCTCCACATTGCAGCAGATCACGTTCTGCTGCCTTCCAGCCTCCGCCCTTGCCCTGCGGACCCTCTACATTGCAGCTGATCACGCTCTGCTGCTTTCCAGCCTCAGCCCTTGTCCTCTGGGCTCCCTGCCCTGCAGCCTGCCTCACTCCGTCTGCCTTCAGCCCTTGTCTTCTGGGCTCCCTGCTCTGCAGCCTGCCTCACTCCGGCTGCCTTCAGCCCTTGTCTTCTGGGCTCCCTGCTCTGCAGCCGGCCTCACTCCGGCTGCCTTCAGCCCTTGTCTTCTGGGCTCCCTGCTCTGCAGCCTACCTCACTCTGGCTACCTACAGCCCTTGTCCTCTGGGCCTTCCTATTTTGCAGCTTATCACGCTCCGCTGCCTACTACCTACCTTTTCCGCTGGGTTCTCGGCCTAGCAGCCCTCTACAGTCCTCTGCTACCTACTACGTTCAGCGGCCCTGTCCCTCAGGGTTCACTCCTTACTGCCCGGCCCTTACGGGATCCTTGCCGTGCAGTCTGCTTTACTCTGCTGCCCTAAGCCCTTTTCCTCTGGGCTTTCTACCTTACAGTCCTACTCCTGTGGGCTTACTCATTGCTTCCCTGCTCCTCTGAGCTCTCAACCTTGTTCCTTTCTGTCCTCTGCTATCCTATCCTGTTACACGACTTTCCCTTCATTTCCTTCTGCTAGTTTGCTATCACCTCCTTTCCTGGATTTGTCTGTAGTATCCTCTCTTGTACTGTTTGTAGACCCTTTTGTACAGAGCTTGTCTGTTGGTTCCCATCAGTCAACCTCTGCCCCTTCCCTTGTCTCGTTTCTACATTACAGACATCCATAGCTGCTGTTCCAAGTCATGAGCAAACAGCGTGGGCCTCTGTTATAGCAAACTGTGCAGAAGGCTAGAGTATTTCCAAGGTTCGTGGAATACTCTTTTCCTATATCTGCATACACCCCAAGAGGGTATTCATTCTGTATCTTTTCCCTTGCTACTCTTGCCTACTCTTCGTTCTCTTTCCTTTCCGCTGTGTGTGTTCTTGTCTGTCCACTTTATTTGGCACCACAACCCAAACCCTTTCTGGGTGTCCTGTGCCACTCTTAATAGAGTGCCATCCTTGACAGAATGCAAGAGCAAAATATTTCTTGTTCCATAGCCCGGAAAGCCACACACAGACCAAAGATGCTTTCCTTTCGAGTTAAGAAACCTTTGCATAAACCTATGGTTTCCCTAAAGACAGCAAACAAGAACCTTAGTCTAAAGGACAGTCTCGCCTTATTAAACAAAGATTTACAAGCACGGTACTATACTCACTGGCTAGCTGACCCTTCTTCCATGTACAATTATTATGACATTTGCGACTATGATCCGCAGTCCTTATCTGTTGCAGAGCTACAGCAAGATAATGAATTCTTACAGATCTTGTTAGACCAAACAGTGAAAAACTCTCCTGCGTCTTCTAACAAGCCTTCTAACACCGCAACAGCTAAGGATATATCACTCATTGTGGGAGACTCTAAACCAGAATACGCTGTTGCCAGAGTGATATGCGCAAGATCAGCTTGGCAAGCCCCCCAGAATGCTGGAAAACCTTATTTGACAGGACAAGGCAGTCATTATCCTGAGGTTTGTGCATCTGGTCCTGGGTACAAAAGACCTATACTAACCATCGGTTGTCTAAATGCTTCCACAGTATCTACTAACCACAATAACCCTAAGGTCAGTCTTCCCATTGCTGCAACCGAATTTTCTACCACACCGGCTTCTGAAGCATTAGATCAAACAAATGATACTTACCTGCTACAAGAACAACTCCTACGCCTTAAAAGAAAGACCGAAGACCTCTATGATGACTTTGTTTATTTGCATTATCAGAATCTTATGAAGGGACACAAGTTACCAGACCATCTGACACTATGTCCAACACCTGACATCTTATCTTTAGAGATGGACATGATAAGGCCTGGAATTGCCACGCAGAAAAGGATACAGACTTATACCAAGCAGATGGAAGACCTAAATGTAGCATATGTATCCCTTCTAAAGACTGACACAGCTCTTTCATCTTCCAGCCACAGTAACTCAGGTTGTTGTACTGACAGAAAAGAATTAACTCCTCCGGTGGTTCAAATCACTCACACAGCCATAACACCACAAAACAAGGGTGGTCTTCTAATTGGAGATCCCTCTGAGTCAAAGGATGGTTCCGCCCTCACCCTTGCCTATTGTCCAGTACTCACACTTACAACCTCTTCTGAAATGACAACGGCAGCTGAAAAGACTGGCGCAGTTCACACCGAGCATGCTGAGTTGGCAAGCGGGGCTTGCCAAAGTGTGGCTGTGCTATCAGACAACACTCTTGAGCAATCAACATCTTCAGTTTCTTCGATTCCCCCTGAATCGCCAGTGGTTGTGGTACCCGATCTACCAGTAGTTGCAACACCTGAACTGTCTGTAGCTGCTACAGCACCCAAACTTCCAACTGCTATTCATGATCTTCCTGCTGCTATGGCTCCTAAACTCCCTGCCACATATGAGACACCTGAAGTCCCTGCTGCGAATCTTGAGGTTGCTATAGCTACTGTGATTCCTGAAGCTACCGCTATTTCTGATGCTCCCGATGCCCAGATTTCTACTTCCTTCACAGCTGTGCTTGCTGCAGCAGAATCCTCTGCTACACAACCTGATCCCGCAGCACCTTCTCTTCCTGATCCCTCATCCGCCATGCTAACTGTTGCAAAGTCAGCGAAGGGTTTCCCTGTTAAGACTACTGCTCCAGTTGTTCCTGCTGGTGTATCTATAGCACTAAGACTGCCAGACTCTACTCTACCAGTCTCAGGTGCGTTCCAGCCTGCTGGTTCTCTCATGACACCCAGTAGCTACAGCCTTGATACTCTCTACAGCCATTCAAGATCTCACTGCTGCTGTAACCTCTGAACTGTCTACTAATCATGGGAAAACCGCCGCTGTGACTCCTGAACTCTCTGCGGCTAACCCTAACTTTGTCATTGCTGCTCCGGATGTCTTGGAAAGCCTTCCTAAAGCTACCAACTCTGCTGTACCTATGGCTCCACTTTCCAGCACCATATTGTTGCCCGTCAAAGCAAAATCTATCATGGAGCCTGCAGCAGTTTTTCGCAGTTCCTCTTTTCATGCACACACAGTTGGGGTCTGTGTTCCAAAGACTTCGTCTATTCTGATTGCTACATCAAAGGTTCTGAACATTGGTACTATCTCCGTCATTCAAGACTCTCACCTTGCAACCCGTTTCTGGTGCTTCATGATGTGCCTTTTTGGATTAAGACTCTTGTACGGTGTGACAGACATTCTTCCTGTAGGTCGGTCTTCAGGGAGCCTGGAGAGGGGCCTGGAGAGGGGCATACTGTCATGCCTGCGCCATGGGCGCATCCATTTACGCTCAATTTGGACTATATGTTTATCATTTATTTACAACAGACTCTTGGATCCATCTATATTTACTTTGGGAACTTTATTTCCCATTTGCGAGACTTTGCTGCTTAATTATTATTTCCAACAAACTACACATACCATAATGCACCTGGCTACAAGCATCGATTCCTGGCTGTTCCTATTGGTTATCAAAGGAACTACACCCCCCAGAAGCCCTAGAGACTTGCGCTGCTTCCACCAGCCCAGGAACAGAAAGGGAGGTGGCCGATTGCCTGCAGGTGTGCTTCGCCAGGTGCAACCAATTAGCCTGCCCCTGAGCTGGGCTAGGCAGTATAAAGGCTGCTGCCTGCAGTGGCTCAGCCTCTTGCATCTGAGAGTCCTTCCTCCACCTTTTGCATCTTCCTACGGATCTTGTATGCTGCTTACCTTCACTCCTGCTTGGACCCTGCCTTGTTGCTTGCTCCACCCTGCTGCCTCCAGCCATAGCCTTCCAGCCTCCCTGCCTCACAGCCCTGCTCCTCTGGGCTCTCCACACTGCAGCTGATCACGCTCTGCTGCCTTCCAGTCTCCGCCCTTGCCCTGCCGGGCTCTCCACACTGCAGCGGATCACGCTCTGCTGCCTTCCAGTCTCCGCCCTTGCCCTGCCGGGCTCTCCACATTGCAGCCGATCACGTTCTGCTGCCTTCCAGCCTCCGCCCTTGCCCTGCGGACCCTCTACATTGCAGCTGATCACGCTCTGCTGCTTTCCAGCCTCAGCCCTTGTCCTCTGGGCTCCCTGCCCTGCAGCCTGCCTCACTCCGTCTGCCTTCAGCCCTTGTCTTCTGGGCTCCCTGCTCTGCAGCCTGCCTCACTCCGGCTGCCTTCAGCCCTTGTCTTCTGGGCTCCCTGCTCTGCAGCCTGCCTCACTCCGGCTGCCTTCAGCCCTTGTCTTCTGGGCTCCCTGCTCTACAGCCTACCTCACTCTGGCTACCTACAGCCCTTGTCCTCTGGGCCTTCCTACTTTGCAGCTTATCACGCTCCGCTGCCTACTACCTACCTTTTCCGCTGGGTTCTCGGCCTAGCAGCCCTCTACAGTCCTCTGCTACCTTCTACGTTCAGCGGCCCTGTCCCTCAGGGTTCACTCCTTACTGCCCGGCCCTTACGGGATCCTTGCCGTGCAGTCTGCTTTACTCTGCTGCCCTAAGCCCTTTTCCTCTGGGCTTTCTACCTTACAGTCCTACTCCTGTGGGCTTACTCATTGCTTCCCTGCTCCTCTGAGCTCTCAACCTTGTTCCTTACTGTCCTCTGCTATCCTATCCTGTTACACAACTTTCCCTTCATTTCCTTCTGCTAGTTTGCTATCACCTCCTTTCCTGGATTTGTCTGTAGTATCTTCTCTTGTACTGTTTGTAGACCCTTTTGTACAGAGCTTGTCTGTTGGTTCCCATCAGTCAACCTCTGCCCCTTCCCTTGTCTCGTTTCTACATTACAGACATCCATAGCTGCTGTTCCAAGTCATGAGCAAACAGCGTGGGCCTCTGTTATAGCAAACTGTGCAGAAGGCTAGAGTATTTCCAAGGTTCATGGAATACTCTTTTCCTATATCTGCATACACCCCAAGAGGGTATTCATTCTATATCTTTTCCCTTGCTACTCTTGCCTACTCTTCGTTCTCTTTCCTTTCCGCTGTGTGTGTTCTTGTCTGTCCACTTTATTTGGCACCACAACCCAAACCCTTTCTGGGTGTCCTGTGCCACTCTTAATAGAGTGCCATCCTTGACAGAAGGGTATGCCCAGATGTGGGTCCCTTGCCTGCTGGGCCTAGAGACCCAAGCTACTCCTCACTGATGATGCCCAACAAGGCTGAAACATGTCTGGGGATGCTTGTGGTCTCGTGCAAAAGGGATGTGACCTAGCAGTTTGGGCTGGACTACCCCTTTGGGGGTGGGACCAAGCCTGATTTGCATATGGGTTTTCCCCTTTTGTAATGGCTTGGCAGGTGAAGAACGATGGTCTGGAGGGTTGCCCAGAGCAATGCCAGAGGTCAAGATTTATTCTAAACCTTCCAGCCATCAACTCTTTTGTTTTGCTATTGTCACCCCGAGTGGGAAGGGTATGGTCAGACGTGGGTCCCTTGCCTGCTGGGCCTAGAGACCCAAGCTACTCCTCACTGATGATGCCCAACAAGGCTGAAAGATGTCTGGGGATGCTTGTGGTCTCGTGCAAAAGGGATGTGACCTAGCAGTTCGGGCTGGACTACCCCTTTGGGGGTGGGACCAAGCCTGATTTGCATATGGTTTTTCCCCTTTTGTAATGGCTTGGCAGGCGAAGAACGATGGTCTGTAGGGTTGCCCAGAGCAATGCCAGAGGTCAAGATTTATTCTAAACCTTCCAGCCGTCAACTCTTTTGTTTTGCTATTGTCACCCCGAGTGGGAAGGGTATGCCCAGACGTGGGTCCCTTGCCTGCTGGGCCTAGAGACCCAAGCTACTCCTCACTGATGATGCCCAACAAGGCTGAAACATGTCTGTGGATGCTTGTGGTATCGTGCAAAAGGGATGTGACCTAGCAGTTCGGGCTGGACTACCCCTTTGGGGGTGGGACCAAGCCTGATTTGCATATGGGTTTTCTCCTTTTGTAATGGTTTGGCAGGCGAAGAACGATGGTCTGGAGGGTTGCCCAGAGCAATGCCAGAGGTCAAGATGTATTCTAAACCTTCCAGCAATCAACTCTTTTGTTTTGCTATTGTCACCCCGAGTGTGAAGGGTATGCCCAGACGTGGGTCCCTTGCCTGCTGGGCCTAGAGACCCAAGCTACTCCTCACTGATGACGCCCAACAAGGCTGAAACATGTCTGGGGATGCTTGTGGTCTCGTGCAAAAGGGATGTGACCTAGCAGTTCGGGCTGGACTACCCCTTTGGGGGTGGGACCAAGCCTGATTTGCATATGGTTTTTCCCCTTTTGTAATGGCTTGGCAGGTGAAGAACGATGGTCTGGAGGGTTGCCCAGAGCAATGCCAGAGGTCAAGATTTATTCTAAACCTTCCAGCCATCAACTCTTTTGTTTTGCTATTGTCACCCCGAGTGCGAAGGGTATGCCCAGACGTGGGTCCCTTGCCTGCTGGGCCTAGAGACCCAAACTACTCCTCACTGATGACGCCCAACAAGGCTGAAGCATGTCTGGGGATGCTTGTGGTCTCGTACAAAAGGGATGTGACCTAGCAGTTCGGGCTGGACTACCCCTTTGGGGGTGGGACCAAGCCTGATTTGCATATGGTTTTTCCCCTTTTGTAATGGCTTGGCAGGCGAAGAACGATGGTCTGGAGGGTTGCCCAGAGCAATGCCAGAGGTCAAGATTTATTCTAAACCTTCCAGCCATCAACTCTTTTGTTTTGCTATTGTCACCCCGAGTGCGAAGGGTATGCCCAGACGTGGGTCCCTTGCCTGCTGGGCCTAGAGACCCAAGCTACTCCTCACTGATGACGCCCAACAAGGCTGAAACATGTCTGGGGATGTTTGTGGTCTCGTGCAAAAGGGATGTGACCTAGCAGTTCGGGCTGGACTACCCCTTTGGGGGTGGGACCAAGCCTGATTTGCATATGGTCTTTCCCCTTTTGTAATGGCTTGGCAGGCGAAGAACGATGGTGTGGAGGGTTGCCCAGAGCAATGCCAGAGGTCAAGATTTATTCTAAACCTTCCAGCCATCAACTCTTTTGTTTTGCTATTGTCACCCCGAGTGCGAAGGGTATGCCCAGACGTGGGTCCCTTGCCTGCTGGGGCTAGAGACCCAAGCTACTCCTCACTGATGATGCCCAACAAGGCTGAAACATGTCTGGGGATGCTTGTGGTCTCGTGCAAAAGGGATGTGACCTAGCAGTTCGGGCTGGACTACCCCTTTGGGGGTGGGACCAAGCCTGATTTGCATATGGTCTTTCCCCTTTTGTAATGGCTTGGCAGGCGAAGAACGATGGTGTGGAGGGTTGCCCAGAGCAATGCCAGAGGTCAAGATTTATTCTAAACTTTCCAGCCATCAACTCTTTTGTTTTGCTATTGTCACCCCGAGTGGGAAGGGTATGCCCAGATGTGGGTCCCTTGCCTGCTGGGCCTAGAGACCCAAGCTACTCCTCACTGATGACGCCCAACAAGGCTGAAACATGTCTGGGGATGCTTGTGGTCTCGTGCAAAAGGGATGTGACCTAGCAGTTCGGGCTGGACTACCCCTTTGGGGGTGGGACCAAGCCTGATTTGCATATGGTTTTTCCCCTTTTGTAATGGCTTGACAGGCGAAGAACGATGGTCTGGAGGGTTGCCCAGAGCAATGCCAGAGGACAAGATTTATTCTAAATCTTCCAGCCATCAACTCTTTTGTTTTGCGACTTCCCAGACCATGCCTGACACAGCCTTCCATTCTGTGACAGTACTCTCTTTTGCTGGCACAATCTGAATGTGGATGGGCACAGTAGATCTCCCGGGATCCGAACTGTGTAAGTTTGAACAGATGAGGAAGAGCATCAGGGCGCCATCAATATAAAGGCCAAATATTTCCTTTTTCAAGGGGGAATGTGGATCTAGCAGCAAAGCAGTGCTGCTTCTCAATGTTCTTCTTGGTGCATGTAAGAAAAACACTGGCAGGCTTTCTCAGTGTGTACCCTTGTTCCATCCTGCCCAATAACTGCTTGGCAAGACCATGCAGCCATCATTCTGTAGCTGCAAATGCAGTTTTGATACAGGCAATGGTGCTTAAAGGAGCCAGCACAGCCATTCTGCTGTTAACTTCTGCAGGGCAGCTTCGTCATGTGGGGAAGTACTGCTGAGTGCGTAAATGTATCCCACAAATCCCCCCGACTCTTCTGAGATTCCTTGTCGAGAGAGAGTAGGGCAAAGTGGGGTTCATCAGGTGGAGTTCTTCTTCCATCAGGGAGCGAGACATCATGATCCTCCTGTTATCTTTCATTGGAGTGTGGAGTGACACCCACAGCATTTCTTTCAATCTTTCTTTGTGGTGCGGAGTGACACCCCCAGCTTTTCTTTCAATCTTTCTTTGTGGTGTGGAGCGACACCCCCAGCTTTTCCTCCATCCTTTCCTTTCCAGGTCCCCAGTGAAGTCCTCCTTGGTCTGGAACTAGTACGAATCTAGTGAATAAATAAGAACCAGTTACAACATTTTCCCACTGACTGTCTTCCTGGAAGGTTGACAGCAGTGGGACACACATACATTATGATCATTACAGTACGGAGATAATCACAACACATAATCCTTCACAAGACACAGATAATTATTGACGTTTACTAGCATTTTTGGTGATATGAAAAAAATATATATACTCCCTGTTAGATAAATATACCTATGACCCTACCTGTTCCCTTTTAGTTCTTCTTTTTCTTGTTCTTATTCTCCAGATGTCTCCTCTATTTGACTTTCTCTTGGCTCCTCAATCCGCTGCAAAGTATGTCTGGGGTGACAACTCTTTAGTTGATTAATATGGACCCATTTCTCTTCTGCCAACTCTCCTTTGGGGATGCGGATTCTATAGGCGACAGGTGAAATTTTGTCTACAATTTCAAAAGGACCGTGCCAGCTCAGTAAAAATGTCCGCTCCTTTGTCTGGTTCCTTTGGAAATTGTACAAGTAGACCCTTTCTCATACTTGGTATTCCTTTTTGGTTGTTTTTAAGTCATATTGAGTCTTCATCCCCTCTGCAAATATTTCCAGATTCCGCTGAGCATACGCAAAAGCATGTTGAAGGTGTTTTCTTAGATTCTCAACATACTCATGTGTTGTGGAGGCGTTTATCAGTGTCTGCTCTTATGTTCTGTAGAGCAGATGCTGAGGTAGCACCATCCATCGCCCAGTCATTAGCTGAAATGGAGACATCTTGGTCGCAGAAGAAGATGTAGATCTGATGACCATCAGGACAAGCACTAATCGGATGTCTCAACTTGGCCCAGAAACTGCCACAAACCTTTTTATAATGCTCACAATGGTTTTATTGTACCTCTCAACTCCCCCACTAAACGACAAGTGGTATGCAATGTGAAGTTTCCTTTTTACCCCAAGTATCTCCCACATCTTTGTCATCACTTCGCTGGTGAAGTGACTACCTCGGTCCGACTAAATCCTTTGGGGTAGGCTAAAACGCGAGAAGATGTGGTTGCTCATCAGGGCAACTGCTGTTTCAGCCTTGCAATTTGACCTGGGAGACATTCCACCCACTTGGTAAACAAGCTTGTTACTGCCAACACGTACTTGTTCCCCCTAGAGGAGCGAATCACAGGCCCGATGAAATCTACTTGTAAATGTGACCAAGGCAGTGTCACCCCCCTCTTCTGGAGGGGAGCTCGGTGTGTGAGTGAAGTTGGCTGAAATTGTGGACACACAAGACACCCCTTCAAATATTGGTCGAGATCCTGCCCCATGTGTGGCCAGTATGCAACCTCCCGCAAGATTTCTAGAGTAGTGAAAAACCACTGATGACCTGCTATGGCCGCGCCATGGGGGTGACTTAGCATCAGGCTCCGGAATGAGGTATGGTCCACCCACTGGTCACAACCAGATATGGATCTCCTTACCAACAAACCCTCTTGGATTCAGAAAATATTTGGACACTTCATCAACACTCTGAGGTCCTCTTTCCCGATGTAATCGGTATCCGTCAGAGGAAAGTTCTCAGGGTCCTCAATGTGTTGATAAAATTTGGCAATAATTGGATCCACTTTTTGTGCCGTGATTAGATCAGCATCTGGGGTCTCCTTACTCCACGGGGCAATTGAGGGTTCATTGGGAGCATTTGTCTGGGACCTAGTGACAGCAGTGACCTGGATTTTCCCCAGCAGGGACTTAATCTCAAGGAGATCCCCTGGATAGCTCCGGTTTTGGCCAGCTGACCAGCTAGGTCATTTCCAGTTTTGTCTGGCCCCTCTATTCTGGAATGACCCTTTATCTTCTTCCAATAGATGGTCATCCCATTAGAGGTGACCAGATCATCACTATCTTGGATTAGCTTGCCATGTTTGAGAGGTTTGTTATTAGCACACAGCATGCCACCGGTTTTCCAATTTACCAGGTGTTCCACAAACCCGTTCCAGACATAATCTGAATCGGTGATTATGATCAGTTTGTGGAGTTGGTGATGGACGGCAGTGAGGATGGCCTGATGATGGCATCAGTCACCCGGGCATTCCCAACGCCGGCCCCCAGTTCCTTTTCCCCGCTGTTGTCAACATGGTAGGAGCACCCGTCGACATAAACTGTGGGCATTCCCTCGCACTTGTCTTCTTCATAGACTTTTTGCAGGGAATTCAGGTACGCCTCCATGTTGTCCTGGGTTTTAAGACTTTCGTCCTCGAGACAGTTTTCTCTGGCACAATCATGCAAGTCAGCCAGACCTTGCGCGAGGGGACTCTTCTTGTTTTGGCCATATATGACCCCCACAGGAAAGCCTTGCATTGACAGAATCCAGGAAGTAATTTTGGAATTACTCACATTTCCGGCCCGGATTCTGTCACTTTGGAGGTATTGCAAAGGCTGGTATGGAGTCTCCACTATGATGTGTTCCCCCTGGATGAACGGGAGGTAATTCTTTAATGCCCACACCATTGCCAGGAGTGCCTTCTCACAATCGTTGAATTTTTCCTCCACAGAGGATAAAGTCTTGCTTGCATAGGAGAGGACTTTATTGACCTTGTCATGCTTTTGATATAATACTGCTCTCAAGCATGTATTTGAGAACCGTGTCTCCAAGAAGAACTCCTTGTTTTGACAAGGTAAGCTAGACAAGGCGCTTGTGAGAGACTTCTTTTGAGTTGTTTTACTGCCTTGGATTGTTCTGGACCCACTCCCACTTGACCCCCCCCCACTTCAACAGATGGATCAGGGGTCTTGTGATCTCTGCGTAATCCTCAATGAACTTCCTACTATAATTAGTCAGTCCAATGAGGCTTCTTAGCTCACGCAGAGTTGTGGGGTCTTTCAGTTTTAGGAGTGCTTCCACTTTCTTTCGGTAGGGACAGAGACCCTCAGGAGTTATTTCATGCCCCAAGAAGTTGACACAGGTTCTGCACCACTGCGCTTTTTGGAAGGACAGTTTTTGTCCGGCAACCCTCAACTGTCACGACCCTCGCCCAAAACCCCCTCTGGCAAGCCCATTGGCCAGGTGGAGTCAGGACCCGGGCCTCTAGAGCCTGGCATCCTCTTCAAAAGCCCTCATGGGGCCAGTCCTGGCACCTATGGCGCCAGGCTCATACACCATGAAAAACAATGTGCTTGGGAACTACTTTATTGTATTGTCAGCCAACATGGAGGCATCCACATAGCTTGGTTCCTAAGAACCAAGCTATGCGGTCTAGTGTTTTGGGTGTGGTAGCCTAGGGACTTGCAATGTGACGCTCACCGTGTCCAACTATTCCCTCGAATCTCGGAGAAGCAGAACCTGCAAGGAGACAAAAGGAACATCATTAGCAGCAGCATCTTACCTGCAGTCTTCAACTTTAAACACTTGCAGCTACTGAGCACAGCTTCCTTGAATCTGCACGCCTCCCGGACAGAACGACCTGAAAAAGGAAGATAGAGGCAACATTAAAGAAAGCAGTAGAGACATTTACAAATTACGAACTGCTCAAAAGGCTTATCTGGCTGGTCGCCTTTCGGCTGGCACCACTCCGGACATTCCACTCGCGCGGAAGACCATAGCGATCTACAAGGAAGGAAAACACAGGTTAGCAAAGGCAAGACGTTGCAGCGCTGCGCATAGCGCGTACTTACCGCATCATAGCGCTCTTAATGCGCCATCATTTACCAGCGGGGCTCAAACAAGCCAGTTCGCCGCGCTGAAGCTCTGCATACCTAAGGGAGAAAAAAAGAGAAATTTTAAACAAAGAAAGGCATGCAGGATAGCAACAAAACTAAGGAACAGCAATAAGACCTACCTGAACAATATCAAACGGGCCGGCGTCAGTGAAGTAACTGGAACGCACTCGCCCATGAAAGACAACGCGCCCCTGCAAAGAAGGCAGGATGGAGAGCACGCCTAATTCTACCACAAGGTGAGGAGAGGGCGCCAGAGGGACTGAAATCATACAGGGGTGGAGGGAGGATACTTCCCCAGTCGGTCAGTCTTGAACACAGTCCTCCTGTATTTTCAGGCAGAACCTTCCCCGCAGACCACATCAGGGCAAAGCTGAGAAGCATACCAGCGAGTAACCCGGCTGGGTGGCGTCCCTATGGATACCAGGTGAGCGTAACATCAACTGGGTCAAAACATAACAGATTTCCGCTATGTGTTCCTCCATGGTTGAGATTTTTATCAGGACATCATCCACGTAGGCCAGGTTACCCCTTTCACCCAAGTCGGCATGGCCTTATGTAGGTAGATGTTGAATTTGTTGCCGGAGTTTATGTATCTGAAGGGAGTCCAGGTCCACATGTACTGCTGCCTCCTCCCGGAGGTAACGGCTAGCTTCTATTGGTCCTCCCTACTGACAGGCATGATCCAGTAACCATTTGTCAGGTCAATGGCAGTGTAAACCTTTGACCCCTGGATCTGGGCCAGCCCCTGGTCAATGTAGGGGAGAGGCCATCGGGACATGTGAACCCGTTTATTTAGCTCCCTAAGGTCTGCGCATAGTCTCCATTGGCCATTTGGTTTTAAAATCCCCAGCACCAGATTATTAAAGGTGCTGTGGACTGGACAAATGATCCCACGGGACTCAAGGTTTTTGATGATTTCTGTCGAGGACTCCATGGATGCGAGAGGCAAGCGATATTGCTTCACAAACACAGGAGTCATTCCAGGGTCCGTGGGAATTGTTGTAGTATGGATCTCGGTGCGGCCACAGTCATACGAGTCCACAGCAAAGATATCTTGGAAATCTAAGAACACCTGCTTTAACGTTTGCTTTTGCTCTGGAGTCTCACAGGCATCAGCTAGGTTGACCTGCTCTTCAACCATTTGCCTGAAACCTGGAAAGTCTTCAGGTTTTGCTATCTCAGCGGCCTCCTCCAGCTGGGTGGAGAGGTCTCTGGTTAGAGTATTGACCTGGACAGAGGGTTTCAGGTAGGAGAGGCAGTTATTGTGGACCTGAAATATCACCTCATCCTGCCTGATGTCACAAGTCACCTCTTCCTCCCCGTAAGGGCAGGAAGAGTACACCAGGAAATTCCCCCCTTGCCGGGTGAAGATCCTGTCTGGGGGTATGTCGTTGTCACTGACATTGTCAAAACAGTCATTGGGGATTGGTCCTATCAGTTTGTTTCCTAGATTCATGGAAAAATGTCGGTCATCAACCGCCATTCCAATAATGATGCCTGCGCCCAGAGTGATACACCTAGGGTCGCTGTTATTCACCAATATTGGAATGGTGTGGTGTTCTACATTGACTAATGGTGTTGGGTTCAACTCCAACCCCTGCTGTTGGGGATGGGCATTGAGGTGTACATATGCGTCAGGATTTAGCAGTTTCTGTCCTCTTTTAATTTTTCATTCAAGTGGGAATTGTAGTGTCCGTCCTGGGATGGTGACCTCCTCTCCAATTTGAACTTCAACTGCATATGGCAGCAATTGGGCTGCCCGAAATGCTTTTTCAGAATCATCAAAGCCCATGGGATTGCCCCCTAGTCGGGAACAGTCCTTGTAATTTATCATGTCCAAATTAATTGCAAACCGGTTGAGAATGTCATTGCCTAAATAGAATGCAGCAGGGACATCTCGCACAACCCAACAATTATGTTCTATGCTTTTGTTACCTATAGAAATTTTAAGCATACACCTGCAAGGCAGGAGATGTTTAGAATTGGGAGTTTCCAGGCCCATTTCCCACTTATCGATCAATTTAAATGTGGGAATGGCTGGATCTTTTGGGAGCTTTCTGAACATGGCTTCGCTGATGAAGCTCTTTCTGTTGTACACGCACACTCGGGCGAGAACAGACTCCTTCCCCTCATTTAAATGAATAGGGAGGAACAAATGTTCTCTAATTTTCTGAAAGTCAGCTAAACTTTGAGCTGTTTTCTCCTCACCTTTGACTATAGAATTTGGATTTTCAGATTGTGAATCATCATACAATTTCAAAGTATTTCCTTCCAGTGTGGAATGCCACTTAAAACTGGAAGGAAGGTTGATTTTCAGGAATGGAGAGGAGTTCCCATCACCAGTTTGTTGTCCTACAGCAATTACTGTAACATCAGGTATTTGATTATTCTGGAAATGAAACTCAATATGATCAGTTTTCTGTTCAACCATGTGGCATGTGCCATTTAAACTAACATGGTTGACACTCTGTTTTAATTATATTGGCCTGTTAGTCTGAGTCCAGAGTACCTTGTTCACACAGTCTATTAGGGGAGACAACCTGCGGAGGATGTAATTCCCTAGTAGACAAGGCGTTCCCTCTGGAGTCACGACTATGACCGGCTGTTTCACCTTGTGTCGCCCAATTTTTATTTCCAAATTTGCAGTCCCCTCGACAGGAATTTCCTTCCTGTTGAAGTTGTGGAGTTGTCCAGGAAGAGGGGTGAGAGGGAACTGGTGTCTCTCCCCCCTTCCTGAATTTAGCTGCTCAAAAGCCCTTTTTGACAGAAGAGTGGCTCGGGATCCAGTGTCCACAAGTGCTGAAATTGTACATTGCCCCTGCACTTGAATGGGGGCATAAAAGCTCCCCTCCTTCTCCTCAAGTGGGCAAAGGTAATGGGCACTTTGGGTGAGTTGGGTGGTCAATTTCTTGATTTCGCACTCTGACACAATGGCGTTTTGGACAATTTTCTGTGCCAGAGTCTGGGAATCTGTAATAAAAATTTGACATCCTGAAATAGTGGAGATTTTGGAATCCCCTGTTTCCCTTAACTCTGTGCTGCCCCCCCTTTCCTACAACCAATTGTTGGGAGGATCCCTCCTCTCCTATTTTTTTCTCAGATTGGCAATTCTGGGGTTCAGGGTTGGGTGGCTCTGAATCAGTGCCCACACCCACCCAGCCTTCAGTCAGATCATTTGGGACCCATTTTAGTTTGGGAGGAATTCCCCTGCCCCTGAAGGAGAAGATTTTTTTCCCAGAATCCTCTAAGGATTCTTCCCCTTCAAACTGGAGGATGCTAACTTCCTCCACAAAATGGGCCTTTTTGAGGTCTTTATTTCTCGTACCTACCCACCCTCTGGGCCCTGGGTTGCAGATTTTCGGGGGCAAGAGATTTTAGTTCCAGTTCTGGGGTGTCCAGGGGCTTTTCACATGTAAGGAAGGAAGCTTCTTATAGGGCTTTAAACCCCCATTGCCCCCGTGCCTCCTCCTCGGGAACCAGTGAATTATCAGGGTTCTCTCCCCGTCATTTTTCTGGGGTGCCAGACCCTAGGTTTGCAGGGTTCTGAGCCGCCATGTTCATCTGAGGGTTCTGCAGAGCCCTGAACATGCGACCCAGATCCTGCGTGAGGTTCTTGACCTGGCGCTCCAGTTGGGACATTTGGTCCGGCTGGTCCGGGGGTCTTTGTTCGTACCTAGGGGGTTCATGGGAAGGGTAACTATCCCTTCTCCCAGAGTACCCTGGGTACTAAGCATTTTGGTAACCCTCCACCCTTGGCCTCCCCTCTCCCGGATTGGGTTATCTGAGCTCCTGAAACTGGTGAAAGAAAGGAAGGTAGTGCTGTAGGTTGGGGTTTGGAGGATATCGGGGAAGAAACTTAACCCAGGATTCGGGGGATTACTGCCCTCTTGAAGGAAGTTAGGAGGGAAGTTTCCTGGGGCGGTACTTACCTGGTTGGATCCCTCCCTTGGGCTGGGGGAGTCCATACATACCCCAAGATAGGCTGGTTGCCCTTGTATCTGGGACTTACATAATCATGAGAGTTAGGGGTCCCATTGGTGGGATTACCTCTTGACTGCCTCCTGTTGCTGATTGGCCAGAGGGCCTTCTTGGCCTCTGATTCTGCCGTTTTTGGGTAGGTACATTTTCAGGCCCCCCCATTTCTAGATCCAAAATGGGGGCAATTTTCACCTCTGCTACCTTAGCGGCAGCAGGGGTGTTGGCTGGTTTGGTTTTTTTTATCTGGTTTTTATTTTCTGCAGGTTTTTGGACTTCATAAATGCGGGTAGCCTGCTCTATTACCCAGTCCAGAGATCTTTTATCATGGAAAACTCTCACCAGCTGGGTCATGATATATTTTGGGAGCGCATGAAAGTAGATAGCGATAAACTCTCTGCTATCCGTGCGCACCCTCCTAGTGGTTTGAGCGAAGGCTCGTGTTAGCTCCTGCACAAAATCTCGTGGGGCCTAATCTTCTACGCATTCCAGATTATAGGCCGCTTTGCGAGCCTCTTAGGGGTTTCTGTGGGCAGAAAAGGGTTTCAAAAAGGCACCCTTTAGGTGGACCATCTGGAATGTTTTTGGTCTTCTAGTCCAGCAAAGTAATTGGAGTACTCTGGAGAGAACATCCATTTAGCATACTCTATGCAATTCTGGCTGTCTTTAAGGTGAAAAGTGTCCATCATTTGTTCATAGAGTTCCAAATGCTCCCAAACAGAATACTTTGCGTTTTTGTTGTACAGGATTATGAAATTCCTAATGGCCTTGATCTGCCTAATGTTTTTTTTTGCCATAACTCTCTTCAGTTTATTTGCTTTCTTTGGCCGCGTCGCCTAAGTCCACCCACCCTCAGACTTAGAGGCGCTACTGTTGGTGGACCCCTCCTGATCTTCTAAGCGCTCCCTGATTCTGTGAGTTTGGGAGGGGCCCGCAGAATGTTGGGGCCTAGTTTCTTCTCCCCTGTGGCGCACAGGAGAGTAGTCTTCTGACTCCTCCCTTCTTCCAGAGTTGGCAGAGGATACCCCCACTGCCCTGATTGGGTGGAGGTCTCATTTCATTCTGTCTTTCTACATATTGAACCAACTGGTGCCTTTGGAGGTAGTATTTCTGCAGATTTAATTCCCTGACTTTCTCCTCATAGGAGACTTCCTTATCAGAGACATCAGCCTTAATATTTTGGTAGGGGCGTGGCTACGAGGGCCATGTAGGAGGACGCGATCTGGAGGAGCTCCCGAGATCCTGAAATGATCCGGGCGTAAAAGTGCGCAACGATGGGCCTACGACTGCTGAAAATACACATGTCGTGTGTGAATGATCGGACCACGCTTGGTGAACTTTTGGAAGGTGTAGGAAGAACGGTGGCAGAGTTCTGTGCGGAAAAGACAAGGAGCGCCGGAGACAAAAGACGACACAAAATGGCCGACCAATGTCCGGAACAAAGGAAGGAGCAGGCCGCACGGTGATCGAGCGAAAGAGGCGTACTGGGTGCGCATTTGTCACTTGTGCAGAATACAGGTCCTCTGGGTCATGTCTAATAGAACGGTGAGGCCGAAGGCGAAGCAGCCCACCCTGGACGACTTCGCTAAGACGTCCCCTGGTCCGGAAAATACCAAGGATAAGTCGCCTGCAGGCAGCATGACGGCAACGGGCACTAACCAAGAGGTCCTAGCTGCGATTGCAGACTTAAAGGCGGCCTGGGAAGCCAAACTCGAACTAGCCGTCACTGAGTTGAAAACGGCACTGGACCTTAAGGTCGGAGAGGTGCAGGAGGAAGTTAATCTACTCCGGCAGAACGTCAGGGCCTTTGCGGAGCGCACAGAGACCCTTGAGAAGGAAGTGAGCCTGAATACCACGGATTGTGCCTCCCATAAGGCCGAATTTTATGCCCCGATACAGAAAGTGGGCAACTTGGAGAGCAGAGCGGAGGAGGCGGAAGGAGGTGCCCGACGAAACAACATCCGCATTGTGGGCCTGCCGGAGGGATTGGAGGGCCACGATCCCACTGAGTTCATTGAGTCCATGCTACTGCAAGAGATACCCGGAGGAGCCCTATCTGAAGGATTTGCGGTGGAACGGGCACATAGAGCTCTAACAAGGAGGCCGCCGCCAGGAAACCCGCCTAGGCCGGTGATAGCCAAAATTCTTAATTACCGGGACTGGGAGAGGATATTGGAACACTTCCGCAAGGGAGGAACGATTATACGAGGAGCGGCAAACATCACGGCCTACCCGGACTATACCCTGTCTGTGCAGCGTAGCCGCATGAACTTTGGGACGGTAAAGCGGAGACTGAGAGAGGGGGGCCACAAATACATGTTGCTGTATCCGGCAAAATTGAAAGTTATACATAAACACAAAACTTTGTTTTTTGAGACCCCAGAGGATGCCATGGGATGGCTCGATGCGCAGGGATGTCCCCAGGAGTCTGAAGTTCGGACGGAGAGAGAGCATGAAGGAGATAAGTAATGCACGAGGAGGGTGCCACAAGATGGCGCAGCACGGACCCGTGGGACTTGAATATAGTCATTTGCGCAGCCTTCAGTAGAGAAGGTCAGACTGTTACACTAGATATTATGAGCACTGTAATTATTATTGAATTAATGGGAGCCTTGCAGAGCGGATCTCTTTACCCCACAGTAATCTTAGTTAAGTGGCCATTAAGGCGACTTCACCCTACTGAGCTCTGGGCATTGTTTGGTGCTTGCAGGGCTAGATGTGGGGGTGCCTGAGTTCTGAGAACGGAGCTGGGCAGCAGTTGGGGTGTGTGGTGTTGGGGAAGGGATGGGTGTAGGGTGGGGAGGAAAGTGGGGAATTTGTTGTGTACATAGTTATGGGTAGTTTGAGCTTGTACAAGAAGCTACAAGTAAAGGTGGAGAGCTGTATCTGTATCACGTGGGCAAAGGGGATTTGCTACAAGGAAGGGAAGAGGACACTCATGAGCTATGGGGGACTTAAGATCGTAACATGGAATGTCAGGGGACTCAACAGTTACTTAAAGAGAAACAAAGTCATGATGTACTTGAAAAGACAGAAGATTGATATTGCGTTGTTACAGGAAACACATCTGACCCGGCAAAAACTGGAACTGGTGGGGAAGAAGTGGAGAGGTACTGTAGTAGGGTCTCCGTTATCTGCCTACGCTAGGGGAGTGCTGGTCTGGGTGGCACTGCACGTTCCACTCCAACTTACACAAGAGGTGGTGGACACGGAGGGGAGGTTGGTCATATTAAAGGCTTTGGTGGAGAATAGGGAGGTGTGCATTATAAATACGTATGCCCCCAACCAAAATACTGCAGCATATTTTAGAACCCTGTGTACTTACCTGGGCGCGTGTATGGGAGGAGCGGTTATTTGGGGAGGGGATTTCAACTGCGTGCTCAACCCCAAGGCAGACAGATCCGATGATAAGATTCATAGGCCCACCCCAGCAGCCAGGGTATTGCAGACATTACTCGACGACTTCGGGCTGGCAGATGTTTGGAGGCTGAAACACCCTAATGAAACACAGTACTCGCATTACTCAGCCCCGCAACAACTGCATACGAGACTTGATTATTTTTTTGCCACGCCAGATGTGGTGATAGAGTCCACCCAAATAGACTACAGAGCGAGGGTCCTGTCGGACCACTCGCCTCTGGTTCTGTGCTGGCAGTACTGGTATCCGTGCCCCAGGGCGCGGATACCGACGTGGCGCTTCCGGGCGGAAGCGCTCCGGGACCCGGTCTTCAGGGAAGATATCAGGGATGAGATCACACAGTACTTTGAGGAAAACACAGGCAGTGTGGACTCAGCGTGCACGCTCTGGGAAGCCTTTAAGGTGGTATTGCGGGGTGCTGCTATTGCTAAATCAAAAGGCCTACAGGGTGGGGTCCTAACGGAGTTAGAGAAAGCGAAAGTGAAATTGGAAGGGGAAAGCAATAGGGCAGGAGGGGAACTTGTACTCGAACTACAGCAAAAATTTTAAAAAAATTAAAAAATAATATTTTGGTATATGTACAGGGACGCTCGTCCATCAATTTCTGGGGGGCGCTGACCTGTCAGCTCCATTATACTCGGCCTATTTAATTCTGCCGGCCTCATGGTTTCTGGCTCATGGGAACCAGTAGGCATGAAGTCAGCAGTGTTCAAAGTATTAAATGGGTTTGAGTCCCTTAGTACAGAGGTCATCATACTATGACCAGGGGTTGCCCTGTCCCTCTCTACCTGTTTGGGGTCCCTCCAGTTTGGATTAAATCTAGCACCCTCTTTCTCCAACCTTGCTAGTTTCTCCTTCCCAGCCCCTACCTCTTGATAATAGGCAAAGATCTGAGCCTTTTGCTCAGCTATCAGGGCTTTCCTGGCCTCTATGACCCGCTCTTGAGTTACCACCTGCTGGCGGAGCTCCTCTTTCTCCTCACAGAAGGCCTCATTATCTTTTTATGCTGCCTGTATATTTTGGGAACACTGAGACGATTTCTGTTGCAGGAGGTGAACCTCGTTTTTCTGTATATTTAGAGTCTCTATGGCCTGCTCTATCTTGAGTTTGGCAGAGTTCAGTCTGCAGGAGACCCTTGACGAGAGAGGAGCTGCAGCGACAGTGTTTCCTTTCTTCACTTTTTTGAACTGGTGCTGGTGTGCTGATGTGGCTTTAAGAAAAAAACAAGCCCAAGCACCCTTAAAAACCGTGAAAACGCACGGAGCGCGTGTGGAATTCGGCAGAGTTCAGTCTGCAGTCTGCAGGAGAGGAGAGTAGAGGTGAGTCTGCTATGCAAGATATTGGTCCCCAAACTCGCCTTAAAGTGAAAAACAATCGGGGTAAAACCCTGGATCTAGCTCCCCTTGTCCTGACACTGGAGCCCCCGACTCCCAAATAAATTACATTGACGTCCAGGAACTGTTCACAGATATGCAAACATCTCGCTCACCCGGTTCACCCGGCTCACCTGCATTAATAAATGGTAAGCCTTCTGGTAATCCTCCAGGGTCGCTTATTCCAGAGTCATGTATTTTTCAAACTTGCAATCAACTTGCAATCAAGCTATTAGTCAGGCGCAACCCGAAAATTCAGAGTCTATCGCCACAGAACTGCCAAATGAGATACTGGGAGCTAAAGTGGGGAGGGGAGATCAAAATGCTGACAAGATCCAGCGGCTTTCGACTCTAGTGATCGCGAGTCTGAATAACTGGACCCTTGACAAACTTGCAAGTAAATCACTTGAGCCCAATGACCAAAGCCGCCCCAGACAGATAGACCATACGGAAAACGACACTAGTTCGGCCTCACAACACGTGCTACTGGCAGCTATGCAAACAGAAACGGAACAAACCAAAGACTCACATAATGAGGTGATGCGAGCTGAAATGGCAATTACTCATGACAAGTACCAATCGGATAAAAGTCCTCCAACACGGCTTTCTCTGCTAGATAAATCAGACAGAGAATTGCTAGAAGTTTCAGCTGCCCTGTCACCCTCGAGACGGCAAAATGGGTGCACCCGGGAGGCAGAAAAAACAGCAGGCAGCGCTGTATCTGAGGTCGACAATTCCCAAGGACAAATTTGCCTCGACAAACATCAAGACCACATGGAAAAAAGTGACTTCTTGTACTCAGTTAACAGAGATCCTATCATCTCAAGAAATACTTCAGAAACCATGATAAAATTGGCTCCAAATACAAGTACGATCGAACGGCTTGCCAAGATTACATCGGCAAAATCCAAATGGAGACTTGACTACGAAAGTAATCTCGCCTCACCGGCAAACAAAATACAGGTTTCTGTCATTGACAAAAGGGATTCTAGTGATAGAATGGTGCAGGACTTGACAGCACCAGCTTCAAAAATCCTGCGTCACCTGCAAACAGAGGTTTTGGGCACATGCCCATCAAAACCAGATCTGCCACTTACATCGGAAAGCGACCACGACTTGACTCACGAAGTAGCCGAAAGGGAAGCGCGGCTAATGAGGAGGCTGAAAGAAGACTTTGAACTAATGAAGCAAAAACTAACAGATGCACATTTGAAACTTAAAAAAAAGGAAAGACGCACCAGTAGTAATGACTGGGAGCTACATAATTCTGCTAATCTGGAAAATAGCATTCTTACACATTCAGGACGTCAAAGTTCACTTTCAGACTCATCACAAAAAAAGGGTGAGCAGGCGTATGTAACAAACACTGTTCCGAAAATAAACCTAAATATAAGCACAATGGAAAAGATGCAGGATGCTACCACAAAAAGCAAAAATTACAACGATCGAAGTGGAACAGCTACCAATAAGGAA
The DNA here is from genome assembly GCF_040938575.1 of Ambystoma mexicanum. Lineage (NCBI taxonomy): Eukaryota > Metazoa > Chordata > Amphibia > Caudata > Ambystomatidae > Ambystoma > Ambystoma mexicanum. The sequence continues at coordinate 994,969,248 of NC_090936.1, forward strand.
AAAACAAAAGACGCCGCCAAAGCAAATATATCAACGGCCGCTGCAATCCAAATACACAACAATGTTCTAGCTGCCACCTCCTTAGCTCTCACCCCCTTCACCAAGCTATATGAAATGTTTAGTGACAGTATTTTGACACAGGGATCCATTTTAACCAAAGTAAATGAAAAACGAAGCAAAATGGAAATCCAAAATAGTGAGCTACTAGTACGAATGGAAAAGGAAATAGAACAAACAGCGGCATGACAATCAAGGCTAACTGATCTCGCAATGCGTGACATTCACGAGAAAGAAACCCTGCTGAAGGCTGTGCTGGAATGCATGACATGGCTGCGCCGTAGGGAAGAAACTAAAATCATGCTACTAAAGAAGCAAAGTCAGCAGTGGTTTCGGCCAGCACTGCCCCTTGTCATCAAATGAAGTTCCTCACAAAAAAGGTGCAGTAACAGTATACACACAAACAGACACCGATCTCGGAAAGTCACCCGTGTTGAAACAAAATGTGGCAGGAAAGATGGATAAACCCGTGATACAAGTCATCGAGGTAGCAAAGGTACACGACCCCCAACAAGTGCAAGGAAAAAATACCCCTTTGCAAGAAACTCTGCTCCCGTCGACCTCAAACCAACAAAACCCAGCAAAAACTGCACTAACAGCCTCACAAACTGATGCAAACAATTCGACTGAAAAAAACACCCTCCTGACATTCGATATGTCCAGCGAAATCGACCCTATTCATTCTAAGCAAAGAAACCAAAGAAAAGGAGGTAAAGACAGGAAAAAAGAGCAGTAACACTAAAAAGGCAGTTGTAAAGAAACAAACGACCAGCTCCAGAAAATTCATAAGAAATTTAACGACGCCCACCAGGCCTGGGTTGTTTGATCGTGAGCAGTTAAAACCTACAGCCCACGCAAAGAAAAAGCAAAATATATCGAACGATTCCAACAAGCCAATTGTACCTGACAAAGGAAACTTGAAAAAACGAGTTTGTCGTGATTCGGAAGGCAGTGGAACCCACTCCATAGCCTCATCAATCGACCTTGCAGAGTTCTCCACCTACTCATTGAGTTCGGCGGACGAAGTGAACACCTGGCAAATACGTCTGTTTAGACAAACCGACAATTAAGACCAAATCTGAAAAGAAAACAAGACGAAAACCTAGACACAAACTTGGGCCAAAGCACGAATGGTACAGATAAACAGGGGACCAAAAACCTGGCAAAGTCACCAAGACTTGACAGTAATGATGTCTCTCCTCAACGAAAAACTCAAAAATCAATGGCTGGCGGACCTAAACCACCAACACACATTGGCTCTAACCCAAATGCCAAATTTACAGCAGCACAAAGATCCAAAATAAACAAAAGGGAGCACAAAGAAACAAACAAGGAGACAAATGAAGCAGTGGGCAAATTGAGACTTGAAAATGTACTGGCAGACAATGACTCAATGAACCTAAATCGTCGGAACATCCTAAATCTACTACAGAGTGTTCCTGCTCTTCGGACTATAACTACAGATGATATTATGTGTCCGAGTGCAGCACCGATATAGTACTGCTGCACATAAAATCCCACGCGGTGCGCCAGGCAATTCTCGCGGCCGCAGAAGAATTGCTGTTTTTTGGTTTTGAGGTAAAAAAAGAAGCGGCATCATCAAAAAACTCTGCAAAGGACAAACAAACAACCTTACCAAACGAAAAAGCCAAGGACCTTGTAAGAGCGAAGCTCAGGGAAACGATGAAACTTTCCACAAACTCATCTAATGGTAGTAGTAATGTGAACATGAAAAGCACAGAAAGCAGCTGTGCCAGATGATCTGAAAGAATTCCACGCTAGCAATGAAATGATCGCAAAGAAGACCTCTCAACGGTCGTATCCTGGAACACAAGGGGTTTCGGCCATCTGTTCAATGAATTCTCTATAGACCTAAATCTAAATCTGATGATATGTTTGCAAGAAACTTGGCTGCGGGAGACACCCACGAGAGACGGCTATTTGATTCTTGCAAACCCTGCTATTAAAAACAGGTTGGGGAGACCCTCTTCGGGGTTAATTACGATGGTCAAACAAGGAAAAGGCTAGGAAGTGATCGAATCAAAGAATCCAAACCCATTTGTACAAAGCACATTGCTACAACTAAAATGCCATTCAGTCGGTTCCTTGAAATACATGCTGGTAGTCAATGTATACTAGAATCCAATGAAGATCTCAACTAAACACTTCATCAACTCAATAACATCAATAATAGATCATGGACAACTCAAATACAATGACTTGAAGATACTAATATGCATTGATCTAAATCTTGCCGACTTAATTGATATACAACTTCAACCAAATGCAAGATTTACTACAGGAAAAACCGTTTCAACTAGATGTAAAAACTGGACGCAAGCCATGGAAACGAGGTTTTGTGTTATGACAAATAGAAACGTAACAGGTGATTTTCCACCTCATCACACGTGGCACAATATGGGTTTATATAAAACCCTGGACTATATCTGGGTTTCTCAAAATCTCTGGGACCAAGTCCTTGAACTATCAATACACACAATGGGCCTCATTCCGAGGTTTGCGGTAAGTATGGGTTTTTACCGGCATGGCGGAAAGACCGAGTCCGGTCTGGTACAACGCTGCAATTTACAGGCCATTCCGACTTCGCGGGCATGAGCTTTCCGCCATGCCGGTAAATCCCCTAGCGGCATACCGCTAAAGGGCCCGTAAAACCCCTTAGCGGCATGAAGCGAGACGGTCGTTACAACACCGCCACCGAAGCTCTGCTATCCGTTATTAGCGGTGACCGTAATTTACGGACACCGTGAATTACGGTCACCGCTAATTAACGGATACGGAAATTACATCATCGCACAGGAACGGGAAGGAGCGCGGCGGCCATCTTTAAAAACACAATCCATTGCCATCCCCTTGATACAGAACCCGGAGGAAGATTCTGAACCTGAGACTTCCCAGCATTCACCTATATCATGCCGAAAGCACTCAAAAAAGGAGCCGCACGCCTCCGCAAGGAGCGCTTTACACAGGATGAGCTACAGGTCCTGGTAGACACCCTGCATGCCAATGCAGAAGTGGTGTTCGGCACTGATATGCGCAAGGCCACCATAGCAAGAAAAAAACAAATATGGGACCTGGTTGCCCAGAGGGTGAGCGCTGTCGGCAACACCCCCCGCACAACAAGGGACTGCCGCAAAAGGTGGGACGACCTCCGTCTCAGGGTGCGGGCCATCCTATCGGCCAACAGGAACCAGGCCCTGGAGACAGGAGGAGGCCCAGCATCTCCAATCAAGATGATGCCCTGGGAGCAGACTTGTGCCGACATGATGGGCCCTGAATCCATCGAGGGGGTCGGCGAGATGGAGTGCGGTGCCCCGTCATCCGCAGATGGAGGTGAGTGTCATGAGTGAAGACAGTAAATGCATTCCCAATTCAAGCCACCGCCAAGGGATGGGCAAGCAGTCATGTCACATATGCCCCCCCCCCCCAATCATGCCGTAACAAGTGAGACCCAGGCTGATGCCACTTGCAAGGCTACAACCCATACTGCCCATAGCACACAAAGAGGCAGTCACTGTGAGTCAGCACAGTACTCTGCCAGCTTGATTGACCCAGACACCTGCATGCATTTACCATCCTAGCCCAGATCAATGTCCCACTCACCACCCAAATGTCACCCAAACGCTGCAACACCATTCTCATACCATAGCCTTGAAGCGATGCTGACCCCCAAATCATAGCTAATGCCATCTCTCTCTTCTACCCCACAGGCAGCGGACATGAAACTGAGGGCCATGAAGCCACCCAGCCCTCCACCTCCAGGGGCACAGGCAGGGGACAGCGGAAGCCTGTAGGAAGGAGGAGGCCACAGGCAACACCATCTGCACCAGCAACCCCCATGGAGGCTGCGCAACCCCCACCCACACCCCTACCCATGCCTGCACTGGGAACGGACACATACCCCACAGTCCACTCGGAGGAATCCAGTGTGGCAGGGGAGCACGCTGCCATGTGCCTCATCGACGAGCTGGAGAGCCCTACATCGGTTCACCTATCTGACGTGGGGGAGACATGTGACACAGCGTCCAGGCCGGAAACACCATCTCACACACAAGTCGCACTCAGCGACTCTGGGGAGAGTGACACCCCAATCCTTACAGGCCAAGGAGCACCACCTGCCTGTCCTGTATCCTCCTCCCCTGCCGAAAGCCCACAGAGCCCTGCACGGTGAACACCACGGCTGGCTACCACATCTGCCACACCATCCACGGATTGAGTGCACGGGCAGCGCATCACAGCCCTGCTGGAGGACTTCCTACGGGACAACCGTCAATCACATTCACAATGCCACAATGACCTGCAGGCCCTGGGTGAGGTAATCACTTCAAACACCAACCGCCTCTGTGAGGTGCTGGGCCGGATTGCTGATGCCCTGGAGGCAGCACACCCAAGACCACAGCCCCAGTGGGAGTACCCACCATCACAAAGTTCATCCACACAGACCAGCCCTGTCCGCCGGTCAATGCGGACACTCCGCCGCCAGAACATGAATCCCCCTGGCTCCGGAAGTGGCCAATGAACATCCTGGCACACACATTTGGGAGGGGGAGGGGGGTGTAACGCTCACCTGATTCTCGCAGAGGCGCCGGTCTTGACTGGGCGACTACCGTATCTTCAAAGGTGATGTGTAGCACCCGGTTGGCTCTCTGGGCTGGACCTCTGTGCACTGTATGCCTGACGTGTAGAGTAAGATGTCTGCAGATAGAAAATATGGGGTTAACGAACTGGGGTTATTGGGGTGTCCCTATCTCTTTCCTCTTCTCCTCTCCTGTAGACCCCCAAAGGTTAACGCTCTCACCTTAGGTAAGTGAATGCCGAGCTCTCCATCTGCCTCGGGGCAGGGTGCTGTAACCAGTTTCTTCACTGGATAGGTAGCGCAGGCCTCTTGACTTCAGAGGACTGCTGTCCGTCGTTTACTGTACGAACGGTAAGTTTCGAGTCATTCAAATGTCTTTAAAGTCTTTAGTAATGATGTCTCTTGTTTTGCAGGGTTCCGGCGATGGCGGATGACGGGCTGAAGTGAGTTGAAGATGGAGCCCGTGTGATGAATAGAAGCGCCTGGAAGCACGTAAGTAAGCGCTTGTTGCCTGCTTCACTATGCGCTCTAACTGTCTTTTTATTTTGCAGGTACGAGTTCGGAGCGGCTGCAGGGTGCCGGAATACCCACTGGATTAGATGTGGAAAGGAGTAATGGCACGTGAGTATTAAAGTTCCCCAATGTCTTTAAACGCACCTTGTTTTGTCTTTCAGATGCGGGATGCAGCGCCGAAGGCCTCCGGAGCGTGCGAAGAGTTGGTAAACTTTTGTCTTTCAGATGCCGGAATGCAGTGTGAAGACCTCCGGAGCGCACGGAGAGTAGGTAAGCCTTTGCCCTTCAGATGCCGGAATGCTAACCTGTTCTTTCTTGTCTTTATAGGTGTTGCTGAAGACTGGATTCAGGATGGTAAGCCTTTTTCCTTAGGCCCAGGACCGGATGCAGAAGACACGATGAGCGTTCTGCTGCAGAGGTTGCAGAATAACGCAAAGCAAGATTCATCCACCGGGTGTGGTTTAAATAGCCTCCTGTAGTGCTTAGGTGTCTCCTTCCACAGCCACGCCTAAGTAAGAAAAGAGTTCCTGGTAAGAAAAGAGTTCCTGCCTTCCAGAAGAGTTCCAGTGTTCTGAATCTAGGGAGTGGCTCCAGCCCCACCCAACAGGAAAAGTAGTTCCAAACAGAAGAGGATCAGAGGCTCAACTGGCAGGCAAGTAAGCAGCATGGTCTGCTGAAGGTAAGTCCTCCCAAGCATTATGAGCCCGGCGCTTCCAGCGCTGGGACTGGGCATATTTATGAGCCTGGTGCCACTGGCGCCAGGACTGGGTCCAAAAGGTCCCAATTGGGACTGGTTGGCACTCGGAACCTGGGTTATGGATCTGCTTCCAAGGGAGTTGGGAAAACCCTGACCTTTTGGAAGCAGAGATCATGACAGGGGGTGAGGGTGTGTCATTGGGAGTTGGGGGGAGGGGAGGGGGGTGAGGGTGTGTCATTGGGAGTTGGGGGGAGGGGGAGGGGGGTGAGGGTGTGTCATTGGGAGTTGGGGGGAGGGGGAGGGGAGTGAGGGTGTGTCATTGGGAGTTGGGGGGAGGGGGAGGGGGGTGAGAGTGTGTCATTGGGAGTTGGGGGGAGGGGGAGGGGGGTGAGGGTGTGTCATTGGGAGTTGGGGGGAGGGGGAGGGGAGTGAGGTTGTGTCATTGGGAGTTGGGGGGAGGGGGAGGGGGGTGAGGGTGTGTCATTGGGAGTTGGGGGGAGTGGGAGGGGGGTGAGGGTGTGTCATTGGGAGTTGGGGGGAGGGGGAGAGGGGTGAGGGTGTGTCATTGGGAGTTGGGGGGAGGGGGGTGAGGTTGGTGGTTTTGTTGTACACGTTCAAACTTAAACTTTTTAATACACTGGTTGTTCATTCACTAAAACAGAGTGGACATTGATCATTTTGCTTGTGTATTTTAATGTCGCACAGTACATGGTGTACATGTATCCCCACACCCCGTGCCCAATGTCCTCTCATCCTGAAACCCTCAGCTGACTTGTGAGTCAGAAATATTGTCCAATCAATGCTTGACGCACAGAACGTCCCTCCTGTGCATCGGGACCCGGCTGCTGTCCTGCCATTCCTACCTCCTCCCCCTCATCGTCATCTGGTGGTGGCATTTCCACGTCAGGGGGCAGTGGCACGTTCCGACGGATGCACATGTTGTGTAGCATTACACATGCCATGGTGATCTTGGACACCTTCTCGTGGCTGTAGATGAGTGCCCCACCTGAACGGCTGAGGCTACGAAATCGTGCCTTCAAGAGCCCGAAGGTCTGCTCTATCACCACGCGTGTACGGGTATGGGATCTGTTGTAGTCCTCCTCGTGCCTGTTCTGTGGGTTGCGGACGGGGGTCATGAGCCACGGCTTCAGAGGGTAGCCAGCATCACCTGCATGGAAGTGGAAATGAGGTAATCGTGTGTGCCCTCATGGTGGAAAATGTACTGGTCATGCATGGCCCCAGATGATTACTGGGATTAGCATGCATCCCCCCCTTCCCAGGCCGGTGGAGTATGAACCCCCCCCTTCCCAGAACTACTCACAGCCCCAAAGCAACGCCATGGCCCATTCAGATGACTCACCAAGCAGCCAGGCACGACGTCCGGCATGTCGCTCCATGTAGCGTGGTGGTGTTGAGTTCCGCAGAACCAAGGAGTCATGAGTTGATCCGGGGTATCGGGCATTGCAATTTGTGATGGATTTACTGGCATTACACACCATCTGGACATTGATGGAGTGGTATTGCTTGCGGTTGCGATACGGCACCTCCATGGCATGCGGGACCACCAATTCAACGTGGGTGCAGTCGAGGGCACCTATGCAATTTGGCATGCCTGCCAGTGCATGGAAGGCAGCTTTGGTGTCGTAGATCTCCTGGGGAGTCTGGGGTAGGGATATGTATTCCCTTGTGTGGGTGAGGAGGGCATCCAACACTTCTTTGAGTATCCGTGAAAATATGGGCTGAGAAATGCCATGCATTTGCCCCACTGTATGCTGGTAGGTGCCTGTGGCAAGGAAGTGGAGAACAGACACTACCTTCAGTAGAGGGGGGATGGCAGTGCGTATTTCTATGCGGCTCACGATATCATCATGTATCATGTCCACTATGCTGGTAATGGTGTCCCAGTCAAGCCGGTACAGGGTGTGGATCTGCTCTGGTGTGAGGTTGAAGGGGGTGGCTCTGATGCGGGGGATTGGGGGCTGCCGGCGTGGTAATGGTGGCTGCACCGGTAGGGCATGCTGGCCCTGTCTCACCCTCCTTCTCCTCCTGTGTATCCTCTGTGGTGGTGGCTGTGGTTGTTGTTGTTGCTGTTGTAGTTGTTCTTGCCTTGCAAGCAGGGCCGCAAGCTCCAGGAATGCTGCTACAATCGGTATCATTTTGGTGTGGGAGGGGGTGTGGTGTGTGGGTGTGCTCCTTTTGTGCTGTGCCAGACTCCATTGCCTCCACCTGTGCTGATTGAGTGCACCTGTTCCTCTTGGAAACACTGCTCAGGGTCCTTTACACCTTCTCAGCGATGCCAGTATTTACTCCATGGCGGTAAGGTACTTTGCGGTCTTGTGGAGGACGTTTTTTCCATGTCCGCTTTACTTGGGATCAGCTCCGGTTTACGCCATGCCGCTAATTACGGCATGGCGTGTCGTGCGCGTGCCACTAAACCGCTATTTACGGCATCGTACTTTACGACGCCGTAAATAACGGTGTGGTGGGTCAGAATGGGCCGTAAAGGGAAACGATGCCGGTATTCCTTTACCGGCATCATTTTTCCCTTACCACCCAACTCGGAATGAGGCCCAATGACAAGAAGTGACCATGATGCCCTAGTGCTGCTTTGGCAAATGGAACAGAACACTGCTGACAGGATGTACAAAGGCCATCTAGAAACAAATCAAGCAGGCAACCGCCAGAGAATAAACAGAAAACAAATCTCAATTATGACTGAGCAAATACGAGTAAAAAATGATGAGGTGGTGCCTTTGGTAAACTATACTCCCCTGTTGATGCAATTCCTATTTCCTCAAGGAAGCAAAACAAGCATTAATGCACAACACAAACATAAGTGGAGTACAACGATTTCCGAAGAAAAAAAGAAATTAGGGAAGGACATAAGGAAACTAAAGAAAAACTTCGGCACACAAACACTTTCGCTGATTAAAAAAAGAAAACAACAATACCGAAATTGGAAAAAATCCTTTGCCTCAATGAGAGATCAGGAAAGAGGAACTCTGATGTTGAAATTAATAGTGACCAAAAACTGAAGAGAAATCTGGGCAATCTTGAACAATGAGGCCCCGTCTCAGAATATAAAGCTAGCAAACGGGGTAGCTGAGGCGACCTGGGTAGAGCATTTCACCAAACTATTCTTCATCACCGACGAAGGCACAGATAAAGACAACCACGTCACCCAAGCAAAGTGGGACACGACTGAACTACTTGAAGATATAAATAATAAAATCTCCAAACTAAAAAACTCTAGAGCAGCTGGCCTGGGCGGCATTAGTAATATAATAATACATAAAACAGAATGGTCCTCTTTCATTGAGATACTATTTAAACATAACACAATTGAAAAAAAATTCCCCAAATCATGGACCACGGCAATAATAGTGCCTATTTACAAAAAAGGCCTGCGCGAGGACCCAAACAATTATCGACCAATCGCGTTACAAGACACGATTGGTAAGATAATGGCATCTTTCTTACAACAGAAGCTAGCAAACTGGGCCGCGATATCAAATTGTCTGGATCATGGACAAACTGGATTCACCAAAGGAGTGGGGACCGAAGTGAACCTAGTAATACTGAATTTACTAAAACTTGAGGCGCTAAAACAAAAAAGAAATATACATCTAGCTTTTGTTGACATGCGTCAAGCCTTTGACTCGATAAACCGAGAGTTACTATGGAAAAAACTGAGGAGTTGGGACTGTCCCGAAGAGATCCTACAGCCTATAATCGCCCTGCACACAAACACCTCTATCAGAGTACGGCTGAACCGACAAGGAGATCTAACAGCTCCCATTGTGACCAACACGGAAGTGAAACAAGGGTGCCCTCTAGCTGCGCTGCTCTTCAAGCTGTTCATTGCTGATATTCCCGCCGCATTAAACCAAGTCAACTGCTTTCCACCGAAAGTTAATGGCCATCAAATAAGAGGTGTCACATATGCTGACGACATAGTACTAGCCGACCAAACGCGAATTGGCCTTCAAAGGCTGCTATCAGCTCTTGATGACTACATGCGCAAAAACAAATTGCTCATCAACATAGCAAAGACCAAAATTATGTCAATTGGTTCAACGATAGAAAAAAAGGAACAAAAACTACAATTGCAGCGGAAAAGATAGAAAAAATAAAAGAAATACGGTATCTGGGAATTCTCTTTAACTCCTCAATAAGAGAATGGGCATGGTCAAAAGACCTAATTCAGCGGACTTTGACATTTGCACTACAAGCTGCAAAATTGCACAGACTGTACAGAAAATTTACGATGCTACCCGTACGTGAATTCTACCAACTGAAGGTAACACCAGCATTAACATATGGTGTCGAAGCTGCCTGGAATTTAGACCACATAATAGGGCCATACTTAGAGGGTCTTTTCTGGAGAAAGGTCCTGAGGTTATCCAACCATATCTCAGTCATTAAAATTCGAAATGAGCTGGCACTAGACTCCCTGCAAGGAACATTGCTATGGAAATCACTCTCACTCTTGAGGAAAATGAACATAAGCCCCCCAGAACCAGCTTACGAAATTTTTAGAAATTGCCACAGCAAGCTCACAAGCTCTCTGATAAATGATTGGAAAACAACACTCACAAAAATACTGGTCTGCGCAGACATTAGCTTGGAGATGCTGATAAACCGTCCTGAAACCGCAAAAAGAAAAATAAAACAATGGCAATGGATCCTAAATACGGACTAATATAACAATTTGGCATCTGCGCTGTACTTGGGACCAGTTGCAAATAGACTAGACTTACTCCCTGCATACCTGAAACAATTTCCATCAAGACACCATCGCGACAGTTTCATGAAACTGCGTTTAAATGCCTTGAGAACAAAAGAGCAATTATTCAGGACTCACGTCAAAGAAACAGTCGACAACTTATGCAGAGTCTGCAAGGGCGAAGTTGAAACCATCAAACACCTAATAATTGAATGTGCGGATCTGAAGAGCCAAAGAACATTACACCTAGGAAAATACGCCCCGATGAACTCAAACATGGAAGAGTGGTGGCTCCACATTCTAGGAGGAAAAAACGTAATGTTGACCTGTCGAATAATTGACTATCTAGACGAAATCCTGAAAGAGGACATCAATTGTGATGCCGAAAGCAAAATGCAAAACAAAAAACCTGTGACAAATGAGCTATTGTTTTAAAAAGTTTGTAAACCAAATTATAAAATTACAAATAAAAAAATAAAAAAAAATAAAAAATTCTCGAGTTCCATGTGTCTCCTATATCCCACTCATTTTTCACATTCTTCTTTTATGCCAGTCAGTACCTGAAGGTCTGACTCCCTTCTCCTCAGATTATTTTTCACTCTGCACATTTCCTGGTATAGGGCCTCTTTCTCCTGATACAGAGCGCCCCTTTGTTCAGCCAGGTCGTCCCTTTGTTGTGTTATGGTGCCTAATTTCTGGTGCTCTTCATCAAATTCTGATTGAGAGTTGAGGTCTCCCATAATTAATTTAGTATTGCTCTCTACCAATTTTTTCATCTGGTTTTACAGCATGGTTGTTTGTCCTGAGCAAACCCTATTATATGTTAATTGTTGACTCAGCTTCTGTTGTGTTGAGTCAACCTTTTCCCTACACTTCTCTTTCAAAGCATGTAATTGGGCCTCTTGATCTGCATTATTTTGCTGTTGTAGAGCCAAGTCCTCTTTTAACTGTTTGATATAGTTTCCAGATTCTGCCTGAGAATCGTGGCTCTTTTGCAATTTTTGTTCCGCTAATTTTAGTTCATTCAGGATTTTAGTAACTGTCATGATGCCTGCCCCCGGGAAGCCAGACCAGGCCCAGCAACCACGGAAGCAGGCATCATGCCATTTGGAGCATGCCCAAAAACCCCAGTTAGGGGCTGTTTGGGTGCAGCCTATGGCGCCAGGCTCATAAGGATAAAGTCAGTCCTGGCGCCATGGGCGCCAGGCTCATTACAGAAAACCTACCTAATGCAGACCATGCTGCATACTTACCTGGTGCAGACCATGCTGCACGAAGCCACAAGCCAAATGGGGCTTAGGAGGGACTATTTTACCTAAGGGACTACTTTCTTCTCGGGTGGGGGCTGTGGAAGAATACTTACCTGGGACTTCTTCCTAGGCTATTTAAACCACGCCCGGACAGCCGCACGTGCTTCGCGTTATTCTGCATTCAGCAGCGTAACGCTCACCGTGCCTCCAGCAGCGTCCAGTCTTCAGCAACGCCCGCTTCAGTCCTGGACCACCTGGAAACGAAAAGAAAGAAGGAGAAGAGGTTCAAACTTGAAACCTTACCTGAATTCTTGATCCATCGCACGCGCGTCGTCACGCACCTCGCAGCGCCGTGCTGAACTCACCATCCAGTGCAGCTTTTTCTCACTCCATCGCGAACTCTGCATTTCCAAACCACTCTCCGATATCTAAGGGGACAAGAAAAGCCAGGTGAGCACAGGAATGCAAAAGGGCAATACAAGCTACCCCCAAAGACTTACCGGATTACCACAGGGGGGTACTCACCTCATCTCGGGTCGGCGCAGTTAACTCTGCATCACCGCCGCACCCTGGCCCCTAAGGGGAAACCACTGGACATTACAAGCTACCCCCCAAAGACTTACCTGATTTACCGCAGGGGGGTACTCACCTCATCTCGGGTCGGCGCAGTTAACGCTGCATCATCGCCGTACCCCGGCCCCTTAGGGGAAAACCACTATAGACTTACCTGACTCTCACCAACTGCCATTTGGACTCTTCGTGGTGGTTAAGCCGGCAACCTACAAGGAATCGGAAAGAGTGAAGATCAGACATTTGAACTCTTACAAACTATTGGATTCTAGAGTCAATACTGGAACTCACCAATTCCTCCACGCCAGTGAAGTAACTGGTCGTCTACGCGCCCCTGCGCTCGATGCAGGATGGAGAGCTCATCTTTCCAAACCATCAGGTGAGAATAAGAGGGAACATCGGGAGTGGTCAGTGGGCAGACAACGGGAGTGGAAGGTGGGTTAACGCTCAAATTACGGGAGGTTAATTCCCTTTCTCCTTTGCAGAAAGAGATTCATACGAGCCGACAAACAAAGTAAGTGGGGCTGTCCAGTCAGTCATCTCAGCTCTACGTGGCACCAGGCCAGTCCAGATCGATGTCCCCGTGGGAATCAGGTGAGCGTAACAGTAACGAGTCCAGATTGATTTTGCACAAGAGTTGTATTTTCTTCATGCTTTTCCCACATCACTCCCATGTGGAGATACATGTAGGCCGTGATTCTAACAATTTTAATCTGCTCCTCTTTCATTTTCGGAATCATGTACATCTCACTCAAAGCTTGATGTAATAGGCCACCGTCCTGCCACATGTCCATGTCCATGGCGGTGACCTGTTGCATCATTTCTTCTTGCCAGACTTTTTCATCTTGCTCTGCCCATTCCCCTCTGACAAATAGCTTGTGCAGAAGGTGCGCCCTAGCTATATTGATCTCTACTGTGGCCATTTTGGAAAGTGTTCTTTCTTTATTAATTTATTTATGCATGGTTAATCTGTATTCTGTTGCTTTTCGTCTAGTTTTTGGGGTTGATTTAGCTTTAGTTTTATACACAGGCCTGGTACTTAGGATGTTTGTTTTGGGGAGGCGTTTCTACAGCGTAACACAGTGTTCCAACCACACAAAATATCACTACCTTGAAGGTTAGCCTGCTGTGTTAAGCTGTCATGGGTGAATACACAAACCCAATCCCGGACGAGCCCACAATTTGTGAAGGATTCTAACCAGGCGTTACACACCGGATCAGGACTCTTGCCCTTAGCCTAGGATGTAGTGCTCAATTAGAATACTTTTTCTTTATTTTCAACAAATTCAAATTGAGCCGTTAACCCAACCCATCTCACATCCCCTTTTACAAATACCGCAGGTCACAAATGACCATGAACCAAGCCGGTTGGTGGGAATGCAATATTTATTTATTTTAATTTCAAAGGAAATCACACAATTTTTATTTTGGGCAGCAATCACCAATGGGGTGATAATTACAATGAAAACTTCTGAAATACACTTGGGTAACCTTCTACAAGAACATATCCAAAGCACACATGAATAGAAGTACTTTTTCAATTAGGATAGATAGCACCCAAGTTAAGATTTCCCCCTGCAATGTTCCCTCAAACCCCAATTAATTGAATTCTGAGTGGATAGAAAGAAGCAGCAGGCAATCAGGAATATGAGGCAGCAAACAGAATCAAAGTCTGACCTTCACTCGCAAAATAAGAGCCAAAAACCCATTGCAATAGCCTAAAATGACACTCGGATTTTGACAAATAATTAATTATATGTGTGTTTAAATGATGATGTACATGTGTTTGATCACAGTCTCGGGGATGTGATATCACTAGCAGCTATAAGGTAAGGTAAGGTATCACAAAAGACATAAAGTTCAAAATGCAACTTGAAATTAAAACACAGTGCAGCCAAATTCACACGTTGAAAAGTTGCAATTTACACATTTGCAATTTTAAATGTCAAAACGTTTTTTTTAAACAGGTGAAAAACACAGAAATCGGAATGTGGTTTTTAGGCTGGGTGATCGACCGATGCACATCATAAGGACAATATAGAAGTGAAAGAGTGACTCTAGCTGGAGAATTGGATGAGATTTTCAAGGTGAAAGGAGGTTCGGTTTGGGTGAAATAAAGCAATTAAGGAGAGAAAATGAGTTTTAAAGAAAAGACAAATTTCACTTACTATATTTAATGGCTAGAAAAGGGGAACGCCACCCGTGAATATAAAAGTTATGCTGCAGTTGTAACCCGTCACGCAGTGTACCCTTTTTCTTGATGGAAAATTAATTTTTTTATAAAAATATCGCTAAGGGCTTATGATCCATGCAAAACAGAAATGAAAAGAAAAGTGGCGCTGACGCTTGGAGATCAAGGAAAGGGTGCACATAGAATTCTGAAAGTTTTAAACAAGTTATCAGGGCATGGCTAGAATTACTTAGAGAGTGGAACAAAGACAAAGTATCAAGATGGGGTAGGCTATGTGTTACTATGGGAGGGGAAATACTCACAATTCACACTTGTGTTTGGGGATTTGGGACAGTCAACTGGGTTCTGGTCACTGCACGGCGGGCGCCCCTTACAGCAAACAGCTGGACAAGCCTGTTCAATGGATGGCAAAGATACAGAGGCCATGCAGGTAGTGGGCAAGAAGCCGGTCTGGTAACAGGATACTCCCCAAAAGGGTACCACAGCTTTCCCCTTTGTTATTGGGATTTTTAGTGGGGTTTTCTGGATCAATGGACTTGCTGAGATAGGGCCAGCAATGCTTTGGCCTGGCAGTAGGGTCTGCAATCTTGCAAAGGTGGATCTGGAATGTCTGGATACGCGGGTGCTGGAAATTCAGGAGAGAGTCCTTTTTTATGTAAAAGCGGGTGACATCACTGGGTTTATTGATGGGCAAAAATGAGCTAGACCTACCCCCAAGAACCGGATAGGTCAGACAATGTTGGTTGCCTCCTCTAGGAAGGGACTCAGTTATGGGGTTGTGTTTTCATAAGGTGCAAAACCTTCCCACAGTCCTTTTTGCCAAAAATCTATCTTAACATAAATTACACATCTGTACAGTGTGGCACGTTCACAAATTACATATGCAGATTACATATTTTATACAGAGCATGGTGTTCCCACTCCCAGGTCTGTACGCCATTGTTTTGCCCTTTTAATAGTTTATTATTAATTTTTGACGTTCCACGATGTGTACTATTACCATGATTCATATTTTCCTGGGGTTTGCGTCCCATACATGCTATGGACGGCCACGATATCTTGTTTAGAAGCCACGAAAATCACATTTAAACTGTACAACTTTTACATTACTACGCTGTCCGGTTACAGAATTAACAGTCTTTAAGGTTTATTCATCAAAATGTATTTTGAGCCAAATGGGGCTGGCCTTTGTCCTTCAACTGGGACCATTTTCTTCAGACTACCAGCAAATTTCAGCTTAGCCCAGGGTTGTCATGTAGTTTTTCTTTGGAGCTCCTTGGTTTGAGAGGAGGATTGTTGTCACCTCCAGAGGCAACACATAGGTGTCCTAGATCTATTGTCTCAAGCTGAAGCCCAGACAGAAGTCTGACAAGCATGTGATATTTCTTTCTCTTGGCCTATTCAGAGTTTCCAAGGGGAAAATTAGCACAAACGTGTCCCAGAATCTAGTGTGGCTTCTTTTGGGGGGGGGGGCTCTCCTGTTGCTAACAACCCAATAAGCAAAAAACCTGTTTGGCTAGTTCCACAATGCAGCCAATGCCTTTATTTAGTTATTTTATTTTTCTGCATCAGAATCATGTCTGTTGTTACAAAACATCCCATCTAGGTTTTCACACCCCCCCCCCCCCTGACATTCCTAGGCAAGGAAAGGGCTTTATTAAACATTGTGCTTTTAAAACAGGCCTTTTTCTTGGTTTGCAAAAACACATTTTGACGAGAGGTGAATGCTGCTGGGATTTCCCTTTCAAATTCGTTTTCTCTCCATCTGGATTTCAAACATTGTTTGCAGCCCTAGCCAGTTTCTCTTACACAACAGTATGTATAAGGCAAAGGTCCCTTGAAATTGGCATATGGACAGAGCGCTAGAGTTTCTTTTTGAAGGGTTTATTTTTGACACTTTGTAGCCAAAAGTCAAGCGCTTTTTCGTACGGCTGAAAGTAACGTTTCTGGTGACTTCCCAGACCATGCCTGACACAGCCTGCCATTCTGTGACAGTGCTCTCTTTTGCTGGCACAATCTGAATGTGGATGTGCACAGCTAGATCTCCCGGGATCCGAACTGTGTAAGGTTGAACAGATCAGGAAGAGCATCAGGGCACCATCATTTTAAAGGCCACATATTTCCCTTTTCAAGGGGGAATGTGGATCTAGCAGCAAAGCAGTGCTGCTTCTCAATTTTCTTCTTGGTGCATGTAAGAAGCACAATGGCAGGCTTTCTCAGTGTGCCCCCTTGTTCCATCCTGCCCAATATGTGCTTGGCAAGACAGTGCAGCCATCATTTTGTAATTGCAAACACAGTTTTGATGTGGGGCAATGGTGCTTAAAGGAGCCAGCACAGCCATTCTGCTGTTAACTGCTGCAGTGCAGCTTGGTGATGTGGGGAAGTACTGCTGAGTCGGTAAATGTATCCCACACTTCGAGCCTCCCCCGGTGATATTTCAGCAGTTGCTCTCCTCTTAGACATGATTTAAAAATTGAAATGGAAAGTTTTAGTAAAATAAAAGACCTGGCTACCAACTGCAGTGCTGGTCCTTGCTAGCACAATTCTTCACAGTTTACCACAAATTGCAGCCTCAGGCTCATGAGTGGTCTTATGCAAAGGTGCAAAGTTAACAGGTGAAAAAACCTAAAAACATTAAAACCTTGAACAAAAGTTAAAACCTAAAGGCCTTAAAACCCTGACCTGATTAAAAATAAAATGCAAATACAAAGTTGAAACTTGTCACGGGTTCCTTGTTAATCTGATCTCAGTCTCAGAGTTTAGTCCTGGACCTGGTCCCAAATTCACCATAAGCATGGAAGCCCCACACTGTTTCCCCCCGCCTGTTGCAGGTTCTCTCTCCCACATGGAGACAATGCCCTCGGCAGTCAGAGACCTAAGGGTTACCAAGAATACCCAGAGGGGCGATCTCAGGACCGCAGGACAGCCGCAAAACAGCGTCTCGACCAGACGACAGACCACACAGGCGGCCACAATGCTAAACAACTGGCAGGGCCTCAACTGCACTGTTCAAGGGCACAAATCCGAGCACGATCGCAAGCAGGGGTGCGAAGACCAAGAGAAGAAAAACAACAAGAACAACACAGAGCCCACACCCCTGGATCCTGTGAGTCAAACAAGTAAAGGCATAGGCATGAATGGTATTGGCCGCTATTCTGCACCCCCTGTACTATACTGCCTCTGTATGAACCGTACTAACCGCCTCCAACAGCCTGCAGTTGGCTACAGGTGTGATATGCACTCACTGCTCACTGCAGGCTGCACATGCGGGTAAGGGCAGCACAGGGTAATGGCAGAAAGCCAACGGGGAGGTCAGTTTTAGTTAGACATGACAAAGCAGAGCAGTTATAGCCGTCATAGCCGACGTGGATCCCTTTCTGGATGGATCTTTACAGACAGGACTCTTACTCCTCTTGCTCGCGACTCACCATCCTAGGACAATGCCACCGTCAACCTTTTCCCAAGACCAGCCCACGGAGAGCACGGAGAACCACAGCTTCGGCAATGAGCAGGACGCCAAGTGCCGCTCTGGAAAGAGGAGCTAGAGGAAAGGAAATAACAACGTGTGTAGCCCCTGTCAAGCCACACCACAACTACCCTGAGGCTGCATCCGACACAGTACCAAGGCCAAACCCCTTTAGTATCTACTGTGAGAATCGCTTTATCCAGCACTTTCAACTCACCTGAAAGTCCACATGACAGTGAAAGTATTTACCGGCAGCGCCTGTGGCCAGTGCTTCACTACCGGGTTCAGTCTAGCCATTACAAGAAATTTCACAGGGGCAGTAGAATCTCTAAGCACACAGAGTGTGAGGCATACTCTGGGCCTGCCTCAGCAGATCCATTCTGGAGGGAATCTGTACAAGCGCACAGAATGCGGTAAGCACTTTAATCAGAAGTCACACCTTTGGATACATCAGAGATAACACAAAGGGGGAGACCGTGACAGTGTACACTGTGATGAATCCAATGGAGTCATCACTGTTGCCCCACCGACAGTGTACACTGTGATGAATCCAATGGAGTCATCACTGTTGCCCCACCGTTGACCTCCTCTCATGTGGCCAGGGGACGGCAGGCGCTTCCTGATC
Organism: Ambystoma mexicanum; assembly: GCF_040938575.1. Lineage (NCBI taxonomy): Eukaryota > Metazoa > Chordata > Amphibia > Caudata > Ambystomatidae > Ambystoma > Ambystoma mexicanum. The sequence continues at coordinate 994,987,937 of NC_090936.1, forward strand.
CTGATCCTGGGGGTGGTTATATGAGAAAAGATCATGGGAGGAGACAACCACCAGGGCGATATGGTGACTTTATTGGAAAAGATGCTGTATTACCCCCAGACCGCACCCAGTTCCCATGAAGGAGACCCTCTGACACCTGAGACTGTAATAGCCTATTGTCAATTAGCAGTTCTCCCTGGTAGAGAAAGTCAAGAAACCTTTTTCTTACATTATTCTCTATCAGGGCCCCATGTGTGACCCAGATATCTACAACACACATATAACACCTTTTTCTGATGGGCCTTTTGGTGAAACCTCTGAGAGTGACAAGTCCATTGCTATCTATGGGCTCCAACTCCCATAGTCCTTCAGGTACTGGGACGAGGACGATAAGGGAGTTCATGCAGAGCTAAAAGAACAACATGGAGACTAGTTGTTTTCCAAAACCTAAAGTGCGCTAGACCTTTAAAAATGAAAGCAGCACTGCAGGAGGAGAGAGTGTACAAGAGGACGAACGGTCCCAGCTGGAGGCTCACAGATGCGAAGCACACAGGAACTGAGAAGCCTGCTGGTACCGTGTGAGGAGCGATGCAGGAGAGCAAAGAAGGCCACATAGATATTGGGAGCCACACAGGAGCTCCTGGGTGTCGGCCGCTCGAGGAAGCAGCATTCTCCTATCTAGACCAGAGAGGCAAGCCAACCTGTGACCGCGGAGCCGCACAGGCCTCTGAAGGGAGGTTCAAGGGCCAAGGACCATACCATCAAGGAGCAATTCAACGCCCAATAAGAATTCAGACAAGGCAAAGTACAAGAGCTAACCCCAATCCAATACCAGTGCATAAGATTGCAGGGTGGGGAGGAAATATAAATAAATAGTCAACCAGAGAACTGTGAAACACATGGGAAGTCCTGGCAGGCGAGAACACCAGGCAGCTGAAGTTTTTAATGGAGATTCCTGGGAGGGGCGTACACCGGGTAGTCTGAAACCCATAAAGATGGTGCTAGCAGGTGAGTACAACAGGCCACTGAAACTGAAAAGAGATTCCTTGCAGGGGAGTATACCAGAGAATCTGCAAAGGTACATGAAAACTCTACAGAAAGACTGTTGCAGAATGTATTTGTTTAATCAGGAACTTTGTGAGTCCAGTGAAGATGCAAAAGAACTATTAGTCAAAGAGAAACTTTTGCCATCCTATTTTGCTAATCCAGGGGAAGGGAATGACCCTCTGGATTCAAGGGTCTTTTCCTTAAAGAACATTTTGGTTGAAGTAATTTTGAGTTTGAACACTTTTTACCAACATCAAATCAAAGACATTTCCTTGCACCTTTTGTGTTTTTAAAGTGTGAGGGTCAAGATATGGACAAAAAGATGGCTTTTCAGTTACTGACATCCTGACATAGACAGATCCTTAATTTTAGTTTCTAGATAGGAAAAACTCCTCTTTAAGAATAGGGTGAGAGAAGTGTCTTTGTTTAAAAATATGACAACTTTCTGTCTGGCTTTCATTTCTGACCCCTCACAACACACTGTGAGAAATCGGTTCTCACAAATTGGAAACATGCACTATCATCAGCTGGTCCACTCTATGGTGAAGCCCTACGAGTGCACGGAATGTGGTACGCATTTTACACAGATGTCACATCTGAGGACACATCAGAGATTACACACAGGTGATTTACTCTAAGGTGGGTTACAGCAAAGCTGTGCCTTTATGGATTAGTCACATCTCTGCTGTGATTTAGGGAGATCAGCCACTGGCCTAACATCCATGATCTGAACAACAGCAGTGAAGACAGAACCGTGCTGACTCCGAAACGGTGCAGCAACGGCAGATTTAGGACCAGCAACTGACCTAACATCCACATTCTGAACAACAGCAGTGAATTCTGATCCGTGCTGGCTCCGAAACTGTGCAGCAACGGCAGATTCAGGACTGGCAACTTGCCTAACATCATCACTCTGAACAACATCAGTGAATCTGATCCGTGCTGGCAACAAAACTGCGCAGCAATGGCAGTTACAGGATTGGCAACTCGCTTAGCATTCCTGCTCTGAACAACAGCAATGAAGCCAGATTTGTGCTGGCTCTAAACTGTGCAGCAACGGCAGGTACAGGACCTACTGGAGATCTTTGGGCAGGTGCACATATAATTCATTATTTTTCTTGTGATGTTAAACTTTCGTAATCTCCATTTATAGAACCACACCAGAAGCTACAGCAATAATGCAGTGAATCTCATCTGGTTTCAGTTAAGGACATTATCCTAACACGTCCTGTCTCAGCAAATAAAGTAAATTCTCTCATCAAATAAAAGTGTTACCAAACAAGAGATACAAATTCTGGGAAATTAAGAAGAATAGCAGACAAGAAGCAACTGAAACAGAAAAATCCCTGTTTCCTCGTGTGCCATTTCACATTTTTGTCATGTTAGATTGATTTTATTGAAGCAATTCCTCTCTCTGGGCTCTTCTCTAATGGCTAAAATGCAGCTCTTCAAATTAATTTCTCTCTTGCCCTTAGTGTTAGTGCCATTAAGCCTCATGTTGTGAAAGAGCTTTATCAACTCCTTAAACATATTCCGAACATTAACATATGATAGCATTTGTGATTAGTAGTGTGTTTTTACTCGCAGCTCATATAACCCATCTACACAGAGAGCCCTAAAATGCTCCTTCAGTAAGAGAAATGCTACTTTATGAAATACAGCTGACACATTAATTTAAAGCTCCATCGCACTTACTGAGAAGGGGCACTGCCTTTTCTTCATTGGTAAGTCCACATTCCCTGCTTTTTCCATGTTTTGCAGGTATTTTAGACATCCCAATCCAGTGGAACAAAACCCAGGAGATGTCCTTCCATCGTCTTATTTTGAAAGGATCAACTTCTGTCTGCATTATCCCTGTTTATCCATTTCATACCGATTGCGAAACTTGCGAGGTAATGGGAAGGTCATCAGTCAATAAGCCCGCACTGGGCTGAGCGCTCCCAGACTGCCTTTTCTGATGGGATGAACCCGGATCCCTGTCACGCATGCTCCAAGACTGCATCTTCTGATGAGCTGACCTGGAGCCCGTCGCGTGCGCTCCCGGACTGCCTCTTCTGATGGGCTCAGCCCAGAGCCCCATCATGGCACTCCCAGGCTGCCTCTTCTGATGGGCTCAGCCCAGATCCCCTTCACACATGCTCCCAGACTGCCTCTTCTGATGGGCTGAGCCCGGAACCCCGTCATGGCACTCCCAGGCTGCCTCTTCTGATGAGCTGAGCCCAGAGCCCTGTCAAGTGCACTCCCAGGCTGCCTCTTCGGATGGGCTAGCCCGGATCCCCGTCACACATGCTCACTGACTGCCTCTTCTGATGGGCTGACCCGGTGCCCCATCACCCGCGCTCCTGGACTGCATCTTCTGATGGGCTGAGCCTGGAGCCCTGTCACGCGCACTTTCGGCCTACCTCTTCTGATGGGCTGGGCCCGGAGCCCCGTCATGGTGCTCCAAGGCTGCCTCTTCTGATCGGCTATACCCGGATCCCCGTCACACGTGCTCCCAGACTGCCTCTTTGGATGGGCTGAGCCCAGAGCCCTGTCATGGCGCTCCCAGGGTACCTCTTCTGATGGGCTGAGCCCGGATCCCCGTCACGCACGCTCCTAGACTGCCTCTTCTGATGGGCTTACTTGGAGTCCTATTACACTCACTCGCAGACTGCCTTTTCTGATGGGGTGAGCCCAGAGCCCTGTCATGCGTGCTCTCAGACTGCCTCTTTTGATGGGCTGAGCCTGGATTCCCGTCATGCAAGCTCCCAGACTGTCTCTTCTGATGAGATGACCCGAAGCCCCGTCACGCGTACTCCCAGACTGCCTCTTCTGATGGGCTGACCTCCAGAGCAGTGCATGTTTGGAATGCCTGGACACATTTTACTGCCGTGACAAGGGAATTTAAACCCGCAGCATTCTTTTACATCTTTTATTAGTTTTAAATGTTAGCATTTTTTCAGGTGTACAAAACGGTTTCTGTACTTCATCAAGTGTCCCATTCTGATATCTGTGATTTTACACATGACATGATGCCCGCAATACAATATATGTGCATTTTCTAATTCACCTTATGGAATAGCCTTCAAATTAAAGATCAGGGTGACGTTACAACAGACTTTTATTCTAAAAGTGAATGGGGCAGAAGGCCCTCTGACCTCCAAGGGAATGTCCGGGAGCTCATAATCTAATGGAGAAGAATGGCAACATCCAGCAGCAGATATGTATTTACAAACATTATCTAATAGGTGTGATGACAATGCTACCATGCTGCACACCAAATTGTGACCTGGAAAAATTTACTACTTAGCAAACTGCTGCTCTCCCAACATGAAAGGCCCCCCGGCCTGTGATTCTAACCATCGGCACACCGACCATAACGCATCTTCAAACTGAAATGAAATATTCCCCCACTTGCTACAACTAGTACCCAGTGGCATCCCGGGGGCAGCCAGACCGGGACATTTGTCAGTGGGTCACCTCTCCCGTTTGGCACCTCAATGAGGGTGCCCAACGGGAAAGGTGTCTGGCGCCAGGACACTGTACCCTTTCCGAAAGGGAGAGCTGTGCTGCTGCAGGACAATATCCCAAAAAACTATGGGCAGCATACCGGCTCTCACATTGCTCTGTGTGCACAGAGCATTACAATGTGAGCCAATAGGCACGGATGGGAGGGAGGTGGTGGGGGGACTATTAGCAGGGACTATTGTCCCTTTAGAAATGGGTATGGGAGGGAGTGATCCGAAATGAGAAGGGTGGATAATGTTGCATGCTTTATGAAATAATGACCATGGCTTTAAAACCCAAGGGGGATTTGTTAGGCTCACATTAACCTGCATCATGCTATTGTGACTTTGCATGCAGGATGAGGAGAAGTAAACTAAAGCCATACTCTTATTTCTCATATATTTCCTTATTTCTCAACATATTTCTAGGACAATGTATATATTGTTAGTTTAATACAAAAGGCTATGGTTATTATGTAATGTGATTTGCTTCCAAGGCATTGCTATAAATAAAGTATTATTTAAGCACATGAAATGCAAAGCAAAACCTTAATAAATATCTACACCAACTAAGGAGCCGATTCATGGAATAATTAGCGCGGCGCAAGTGGGCAAAAACGTGCGAATCGCAGTGGAATAGCGAAAATCGCAGAGCAAGTGCGAAAATCGCACGAAAAGCAGCGCACATTGTTTCATGGAAGTCCGTGCGCGAGAAAACCAGCGGATGTGCGATAAAAAAGTGCGCGGCGCACGATGGCGCACAGGCCATCTAACAGCGTGCGCCATGTCACAGCGAAAATCGCACAGGCCACAGCGAAAATCGCACATAGCGCGGCGCACGCAACAAAAGTAGGCGGAACACGGGCGTAACACTCGGAATGGGGAACAACTTGCCAAAACGTGGGCGTCACGGGGGAAGTACAGGGCACAAGTGCGCGGAACGCCCACACGCTCGCCTACAACACGTATTCATGGAATGGAATAGGGCAAAAAAGCGCACGCTCAAACCAGCGCACAGGCACAAACACGACCGCCACAAGAAAGCAGGTGGTAGCGTCTCTGTGGCTGTAAGAAATGTGCGCCAAAAGGTGCGCCAACAAATAGCACCCATATACTGCCATGAAGAATGTCCTATACTGTGGCCCTCCAGGACAAATGACGTGCAAAGGGGTACCCACAAACACGGACACCCGCTGACAAAAAATACGTGTGCGTGTATACCGGGGTGCGCGGGAAGTCTCACACGTGATTTGGCCGGGTACGTGTATTTCATGGGTGCGCGGGAAGTTCCACACGCGATTTCAGCAGGGTAGGTGTATTTCAGGGGTGCGCGGGAAGTTCCACACGCAATTTCAGCAAGGTATGTGTATTTCAGGGGTGCTCGGGAAGTTCCACACGCGATTTCATCATGGTACGTGTATTTCAGGGGTGCGCGGGAAGTTCCACACGCGATTGGCCCAGTGCGAGCAGGGTACGTGTATTTCAGGGGTGCGCGGGAAGTTCCACACGCAATTTCAGCAAGGTATGTGTATTTCAGGGGTGCGCGGGAAGTTCCACACGCGATTTTATCAGGGTACGTGTATTTCAGGGGTGCGCGGGAAGTTCCAAACGCGATTGGCCCAGTGCGAGCAGGGTACGTGTATTTCAGGGGTGCGCGGGAAGTTCCACACGCGATTCCAGCAAGGTATGTGTATTTCAGGGGTGCGCGGGAAGTACCGCACGCGATTTCATCAGGGTACGTGTATTGCAGGGGTGCGCGGGAAGTTCCACACGCGATTGGCCCAGTGCGAGCAGGGTACGTGTATTTCAGGGGTGCGTGGGAAGTTCCACACGCGATGCCAGCAAGGTATGTGTATTTCAGGGGTGCGCGGGAAGATCCACACGCGATTTCAGCAAGGTATGTGTATTTCAGGGGTGCGCGGGAAGTTCCACACGCGATTTCATCAGGGTACGTGTATTTCAGGGGTGCGCGGGAAGTTCCACACGCGATTCCAGCAAGGTATGTGTATTTCAGGGGTGCGCGGGAAGTTCCACACGCGATTTCAGCAAGGTATGTGTATTTCAGGGGTGCGCGGGAAGTTCCACACGCAATTTCATCAGGGTACGTGTATTTCAGGGGTGCGCGGGAAGTTCCACACGCGATTGGCCCAGTGCGAGCAGGATACGTGTATTTCAGGGGTGCGCGGGAAGTTCCACACGCGATTCCAGCAAGGTATGTGTATTTCAGGGGTGCGCAGGAAGTTCCACACGCTATTTCATCATGGTACGTGTATTTCAGGGGTGCGCGGGAAGTTCCACACGCGATTGGCCCAGTGCGAGCAGGGTACGTGTATTTCAGGGGTGCGCGGGAAGTTCCACACGCGATTTCAGCAAGGTATGTGTATTTCAGGGGTGCGCGGGAAGTTCCACACGCGATTTCATCAGGGTACGTGTATTTCAGGGGTGCGCGGGAAGTTCCACACGCGATTGGCCCAGTGCGAGCAGGGTACGTGTATTTTAGGGGTGCGCGGGAAGTTCCACACGCGATTCCAGCAAGGTATATGTATTTCAGGGGTGCACGGGAAGTTCCACACGCGATTTCATCATGGTACGTGTATTTCAGGGGTGCGCGGGAAGTTCCACACGCGATTGGCCCAGTGCGAGCAGGGTACGTGTATTTCAGGGGTGCGCGGGAAGTTCCACACACGATTTCAGCAAGGTATGTGTATTTCAGGGGTTCTGGGGAGTACCACACGTGAATTGGCCGTGTGGGCCCTCCCAGGTGTACACTCCACAACCTCCACGGACCCTGCAGGCAGCCCACACCACGGAAGACTACCCTGCACCCATGCTCATGTCCCGCAGGCAGCCCATCCACCATGGGCATGCCCCCCAGCCAACCCACATGTCACCTTGCACTACTGATCAACAATGCATATCTACCACCACCCCCACCGCCCTGCCACCATGGGCATCCTCCACCAGGCCCCCACTCATGTCTCCCACCACCCCCACCACCCAGCCACCAGGGGCAGCCTCCACCAGGCCCCACTCATGTCTCCCACCACCCCCACCCCCCAGCAGTGCAGGGGCAGCCTCCAGCAGGCCCCCACTCATGTCTCCCACCACCCCCACCCCCCAGCAGTGCAGGGGCAGCCTCCACCAGGCCCCAACTCATGTCTCCCACCACCCCCACCCCCCTGCCACCATGGCCACCCTCCACCAGGCCCCCACTCATGTCCCCCTGCACCCCCACCCCCCAGCCACCAGGGGCAGCCTCCAGCAGGCCCCCACTCATGTCCCCCTGCACCCCCACCCCCCAGCAGTGCAGGGGCAGCCTCCAGCAGGCCCCCACTCATGTCTCCCACCACCCCCACCCCCCAGCAGTGCAGGGCCAGCCTCCACCAGGCCCGAACTCATGTCTCCCACCACCCCCACCCCCCAGCAGTGCAGGGGCAGCCTCCAGCAGGCCCCCACTCATGTCTCCCACTACCCCCACCCCCCAGCAGTGCAGGGGCAGCCTCCACCAGGCCCCCACTCATGTCTCCCACCACCCCTACCCCCCAGCAGTGCAGGGGCAGCCTCCAGCAGGCCCCCACTCATGTCTCCCACCACCCCCACCCCCCAGCAGTGCAGGGGCAGCCTCCACCAGGCCCCCACTCATGTCTCCCACCACCCCCACCCCCAGCCACCAGGGGCAGCCTCCAGCAGGCCCCCACTCATGTCTCCCACCACCCCCACCCCCAGCATCCAGGCTCACCTTCCACCAGGCCCCCACTCATGTCTCCCACCACCCCCACCCCCCAGCAGTGCAGGGGCAGCCTCCAGCAGGCCCCAACTGATGTCTCCCACCACCCCCACCCCCCTGCCACCATGGCCACCCTCCACCAGGCCCCCACTCATGTCCCCCTGCACCCCCACCCCCCAGCAGTGCAGGGGCAGCCTCCACCAGGCCCCCACTCAGGTCTCCCACCACCCCCACCCCCCAGCCACCAGGGGCAGCCTCCACCAGGCCCCCACTCATGTCTCCCACCACCCCCACCCCCCAGCAGTGCAGGGGCAGCCTCCACCAGGCCCCCACTCATGTCTCCCACCACCCCCACCCCCCAGCCACCAGGGGCAGCCTCCACCAGGCCCCCACTCATGTCTCCCACCACCCCCACCCCCCTGCCACCATGGGCAGCCCCCACCAGGCCTCCACTCATGTCTCCCACCACCCCCACCCCCCAGCAGTGCGGGGGCAGCCTCCACCAGGCCCCCACTCATGTCTCCCACCACCCCCACCCCCCAGCAGTGCAGGGGCAGCCTCTACCAAGCCCCCACTCATGTCTCCCACCACCCCCACCCCCCAGCATCCAGGGTCACCCTCCACCAGGCCCCCACTCATGTCTCCCACCAACCCCACCCCCCTGCCACCATGGCCACCCTCCACCAGGCCCCCACTCATGTCCCCCTGCACCCCCACCCCCCAGCATCCAGGGTCACCCTCCACCAGGCACCCACTAATGTCTCCCACCACCCCCACCCCCCAGGGGCAGCCCCCACCATGCCCCCACCCATGTCTCCCACCACCCCCACCCCCCAGCAGTGCAGGGGCAGCCTCCACCAGGCCCCCACTTATGTCTCCCACCACCCCCACCCCCCAGCATCCAGGGTCACCCTCCACCAGGCCCCCACTCATGTCTCCCACCACCCCCACCCCCCAGCATCCAGGCTCACCCTCCACCAGGCCCCCACTCATGTCTCCCACCACCCCCACCCCCCAGCAGTGCGGGGGCAGCCTCCAGCAGGCCCCCACTCATGTCTCCCACCACCCCCACCCCCAGCAGTGCAGGGGCAGCCTCCACCAGGCCCCAACTCATGTCTCCCACCACCCCCACCCCCCTGCCACCATGGCCGCCCTCCACCAGGCCCCCACTCATGTCCCCCTGCACCCCCACCCCCCAGCATCCAGGCTCACCTTCCACCAGGCCCCCACACATGTCTCCCACCACCCCAACCCCCCAGCAGTGCAGGGGCAGCCTCCAGCAGGCCCCCACTCATGTCTCCCACCAGCCCCACCCCCCAGCAGTGCAGGGGCAGCCTCCACCAGGCCCCAACTCATGTCTCCCACCACCCCCACACCTCTGCCACCATGGCCACCCAGCACCAGGCCCCCACTCATGTCCCCCTGCACTCCCACCCCCCAGCAGTGCAGGGGCAGCCTCCACCAGGCCCCCACACATGTCTCCCACCACCCCAACCCCCCAGCAGTGCAGGGGCAGCCTCCAGCAGGCCCCCACTCATGTCTCCCACCACCCCCACCCCCCAGCAGTGAAGGGGCAGCCTCCACCAGGCCCCAACTCATGTCTCCCACCACCCCCACACCTCTGCCACCATGGCCACCCAGCACCAGGCCCCCACTCATGTCCCCCTGCACCCCCACCCCCCAGCAGTGCAGGGGCAGCCTCCACCAGGCCCCCACTCATGTCTCCCACCACCCCCACCCCCCAGCCACCAGGGGCAGCCTCCACCAGGCCCCCACTCATGTCTCCCACCACCCCCACCCCCCAGCATCCAGGGTCACCCTCCACCAGGCCCCCACTCATGTCTCCCACCACCCCCACCCCCTGCCACCATGGGCAGCCCCCACCAGGCCCCCACTCATGTCTCCCACCACCCCCACCCCCCAGCAGTGCAGGGGCAGCCTCCACCAGGCCCCCACTCATGTCTCCCACCACCCCCACCCCCCAGCAGTGCAGGGGCAGCCTCCACCAGGCCCCCACCCATGTCTCCCACCACCCCCAGCCCCCAGCAGTGCAGGGGCAGCCTCCACCAGGCCCCCACTCATGTCTCCCACCACCCCCACCCCCCTGCCACCATGGGCAGCCCCCACCAGGCCCCCACTCATGTCCCCCTGCACCCCCACCCCCCAGCATCCAGGCTCACCCTCCACCAGGCCCCCACTCATGTCTACCACCACCCCCACCCCCCAGCCACCAGGGGCAGCCCCCACCAGGTCCTCACAATCCCCAATCATGTGCGTAATGGTCAGCCTCCACAGCCAAAAAGCCCTACCAAGTAACCCATTCACCCACATGGAAATGGAAATCACATGTTACACCCCCAATGTTCATGAAGCTAATGAACCCATGTCCGTCACACACAATGGTTGCAATTGAATTGGAAAACACACAACATGACATGCATGAAACCAATGAGATGATACCACACAGTGAAGTATGGAAACAAAATTGTATTGAAAAAAATAAAGAATGCTAAAGAAAGGAAACAAACTACAATGTGAATGAGAAAAAAAAGCTGCATGTCCGTATAAAAACACAAAACTTGAAATCCGAATCCAAACAAATTTTGTCCAAAGTCAAATGTAAAAGAATCTCCATGCAATAAAGAACTATGTACAAAACTACCAAGGGTCCATGAGCCCAACTGAACAAAGGAAATCTACTAAAAAACCTACCTAAAAATCAACTATATACAAAAAGTGGAGCAGTGTCCGTTGACTCCAAATCATAATAAGAAAGAAAGGAAACCTAAAACTAAAGAACTATATACAAAGGCGGCAGGCAAGTCCAGCCGCTCACTCCGTGGTGTACCGGGCCAGGGCATCATCGAACTCCTGTTCGATGTCCCGGAGGCGGTCCAGTTCCATGGCCCCGAGGGTCCGCAGGGACGACGCCGTGTCCTCCTCCAACCCCCTGCGGATTGCCTCGAGGCACTCGGCCCGCCTCAGGGCCCTCCGCATGGAGTTCTCCGCCCTGACCATTGTGAGCCGCGCCTCTTCCGCCCGCCGCCGCTCCGCACCTATGGCATGGCCCAACCGCTGCCACACGGAAGACACTCTCTGTCCTGGGTCCCCCTGCCCTCCGGCCGATGCCTGCCCCTCCGATGTCAAAAGCCCTGAGCCTTCATGTCTCCAACCATGTTGCTGCTGCTCTGCCTCTGCCCGTGCACTGCCTCCTGCTGCCTGCACATCCTCCGCCGGCTGGGGTGCAGTTGTTGATGTGGCCACCCCTGCTGGACCTCCGACTCCCGACTGTGGCAGGGATGCCTCCTCCACCAGCCTGGCCGCACCGTCAGAGGCAGCTCCACAGGGCACCCAGGTGACTGATGGGTGGGAAGATGGCACAGAGGACGACTGGCGCGTAGGGGGTCCAGTTGAGGAGGGGGTCGGAGCAAGCCCCATCAGATGGAGGAATCCGGCCTGGGTGACCTGTCCCAGCAGGCTGACGTGGTCAACGAGCCATTCGAGATGACGTGCAGTCTCTCCATGAAAAGACTGCAGGTCACCTCGCATGGCCCGTTGACGCAACGCCACACCAGCCAAGACAGGCTCAACCCGGACCTGGATGGCCATGTCCGCAGGCAGAGGAAGGCCAGTTGACGTCAGCTCATCCCCTGCCTGAAAACGGGTCTGGACGTAGGCATCCCTGCTGGTGCAAGATGATGCAGGGACAGGATCGGGGACAGGATTGCACACAGGCACCTCCGCGGCCGCCTGTGCTGCCTCCTGTCCCTGGTCCTGCACTGCACCACTAGCACCAGTGGGATCCCCACCTCCAGACTCTGTCTCTGGTGCTTGCACGGCCCCCTCCTCCACCAAACCCCCCACCAACCTGGATGACTCCGTGCCATCTTCCCCTGTTGGGCCCTGTGGGGTCCCAGCTGCCCCTTCTGCTGCCGAGGAGTCCAACTGCAACCTCCGCCTCTTGGACCTCCTCCCGGCAGCTGCGGCCTGGGATGTGGCACTGGACTCCTCACTACTCCTCGACGAGATGACAACACGGGAGGGGAGCCGGGCCTTGCGTCTCCGGCTGTCGGTCGGATCCCCGCCGCTGTGCTCCACAGCACCTTCTCCGCACTCTTCATCAGTTGACGCTGCAGACAGGGAGAAACAAAACACAGGCATCAGGGCATTGTACAATGGACACATACACGCATGACAGTTGCACATGAGTGGCATTGGCAAACCTCAGACATGTCATCACAATCCCCAACACACATGTCATTGCAACTCGCACACATGAGCCATACCACAGCCATATCGCAACTGCCACCACCATCCATACACATACAACAGCATGAGCAGCCAAAGGGGAGCCAGACATCACATGCAACACAGGAAGTGCACCACACATGTACACACACCACCACACTTGCATGCATGTCTACACCTCTGCCAAGTGTCGCACTGTTCAGACGGGCATCCATGTCACATCTGCCAATCAGGCTTCCACATACCGCTGTCACATGCATCCATGTTGCATCACTGTTGCACCCTTGTCAAATACACACACATGCACATGTACACAGTGCTCATACATGCAGCCGAAAACAACATACATGCCTGACATCACGGACATGTCTACTTACATACACATTCATCCAAACATGTGTGCACGCACAACTGCATTTGCCATGCAAGCCCACACACACAAGCACCATCCATGTCTCACACATTACAGCTCTCGCATGTGTCAGCCCCACGGCCCTGTACACCCCCACCCATACTCGACCCCATACAAACAGATGTGCAACCTGCACAATACCGAATAATCACCACACGCACTGCTCACAATCAGGATGCATGTACACTCACCGCTCGACTCCAGACGGGTCTGCTTCTCTAGGACCTGGACGTGGAGCGCTGGGGATATGCGTTCCAGGACCCCCATCTGTTCTTCCGACAAGTGGCCCCGGCGCCCCTTGGCATCCGCTGCCTTCAAGAGGCACCGGGCCTTGTTCAGGGTCCTGGACCTGAAGTCCTCCCAGCACTTCCTGACATGTTGTAAGTCCCGGACTGCCACCCCCTCCGCGTTGATGGCAGTCACGATGTCAGTCCAGATCCGAGTCTGTCCTTCCTTGTCGGCGCGGGAACTTCCGAAGAGGGCATCATACTGCCCCAGGACTTGCTCCACCAGGACACCAACTTCGGTGGCACTGAAGCTGGTGCCCCTCTGCCTCTCTGGCCGGGGGTTGTCAGTGGTCACAGATGGTGTTTGCCCCGACATGACAACCCCAGAGGCAGGAGTGGGTGGGCAACTGGGTCCTGGGGCTGGGCTGTGGAGCGATGGAATTCCAGTCGGGAGTCTTCGGTTCCAGCAGGGGTGGTCACAGCAACAGCACCCCTGGCTGATGTGCAGGCAGCAAATGGCAGTGCACGTGGGCAGCAGGCAGTCAGGCAACAGCAGATGGCAGGTGGGAGTGTGCTCGGGGCTCTGGGGGGCAGTAGTTCGGCCTTCTGGGCAGGAGCGTGGTCTTCCGTGTGCTTACGCGTGGCCAGCTTGGTACGGAGTGATTTGGCACGTGAAAATCCTGCACGTCAGTGTGAAAACCGAGGAAAGGCCCTTAGCGCGTAAGCGCGTCAGCACGCATACGCGATTCTATTGGACCAAAGGCCCTCAGCGCGTAAGCGCGTCTGTGACGTGACCCGCACGGGTGTTTCCCACACAGCACGTGATGACAGAGCACACGTGGAAAGACTGCACGTCAGAGTGTCATCGCGTGTAATTGGACAGCACGTCAGAGTCTCATCGCGTGTAATTGGACAGCACGGCAGAGTCTCATTGCGTGTAATTGGACAGCACGTCAGGGTGTCATCGCGTGTAATTGGCCAAAAGTGCGCGTACACGCGATTGGCCTATGTACGTGTATATCAGGTGTGCGCGGACACTTACACACGCAAGTATGTCAGCGCACCTGTATCCCGGTGTGCGCGGGAATTTCCACACGCTATTGGACTGGGTACTGGATTTCAGGGGTGCGCGGGTCACACGCTCGCCTACAACACGCGCAATGCATTAATTTGCGCGCTAACAAAATAACAAGCTCAGACCCAGGATGAACATACCGATCCTAGCAGCAGTGGGCGTGGCCTACCAAAGGAGGAGGAGGATAGTCAGGGCCAGAATATTCACACCCAGAACCAGCCTTTTCGGGATGCCTGATGACCAGGTGCATGGGAGGTACAGGTTTCCACCACACATCATACTGGACCTGGTGAGTGAGTGGGAGGATGACCTCACATCACCCACCCTGTGCTCGCAAGCACTCAGCCCCCTGGAGAAGGTCCTCAATGTTCTGCACTTCTTAGCCACTGGATCATTTCAGCGGACAAGTGCCATTGTGGGTGGTGTATCACAGGCCACCCAGTCACGCTGCCTACACCAGGTCTTGAACATCATCACTGCACGCCCATCAGTCCGCAGGCACATATACCTGCCCAGAACCCCTGCAGAAAGGCATGCTGCCGCCCTGGATTTTTATGCTGTGGCACGATTCCCCAAAGTGCTAGGTGCCATCGACTGCACCCATGTGGCTCTACGTCCCCCCAGGGCATCTGAGCACATCTATAGGAACCGCAAGCACTGGCATTCCATCAACGTGCAGGTAGTATGTAATGCCAAGGGAATCATCACCTCAGTATATGCCAACTATCCCGGGTCAACCCACGACAGCTTCATTTACTGAATGTCCACCCTAAGCCGGGACCTAGCAGCTGGGCGGCATGGCGATACATGGCTGCTTGGTGAGTATGAATGCCACTGCACATGCATGCATGTCAGATACTGAGCAAGGTCACAACCCCACCAATGATACCAATCACCACCTCCACAGGGGACAGTGCCTACCCTCTCAGCCCCCACATGATGACGCCAATTCGGAACCCCACCACGCCACCCCAGGTAAGCTATAACGCAGCCCACATTACAACCCGGGGCATAGTGGAGCGCACATTCGGAGTGCTGAAGTCACGCTTTCGCTCCCTTGACCGTTCTGGCGGGCAGCTGTTGTACGCTCCCCCAGTAGTGTGCAGGATCATAGTGGCAGCATGTGTCCTGCACAACGTTGCAACATGCCGGGCCTGGACGTGGACATGGTGGTGCCCCCCCACCCCCAACCACATGCACAGCCGCTGCGCATGGGAGGGGAAAGGGCACGGGGGGAGGCAGCCCGTACACAGCTAGTGGCTAATTACTTCACATAGAAATCCCACCCCTGTGGAGTACACACTGCCCTGGCACATTCCATCTGACAATCAATGATGACTCAACCTGACACTGATCCTGAATGTCTGGAGAAAGAACCGTGAAAACCATATCAGCCTGAGATTGTTCACCTGGAAGTGTCACAATGTGTGCATCCCTACCCACACAGACACCACCAATGCAGTTTTGTGAAGTTACACATTCAAGCAGCTAAAATGAAAACCCACTTGCAAAATGCAACAAGAGGACAGTGCCATGTCAGCCAACCCAACCCCAGCACCGCCACACGACACACCGTGCCATGTCATGCTATTTGCAGGTAAACAAAGTAATCCCCACAACATGACACTAGTGTCACAATGTACAGTGTCCCTATTAGAAACTTGCAACACCTGAAATGCTCACAGTAATGCCGGACCAACAACAAACTTGAGCACGTACTACCATTAACATGACATCACTAATGTTAAATATTAGTAGTCTCACCACCTGGAAATGCCTGCACTCCCACCACTACCAACTGTGCAGTGTTGGCGCCATGTAGAGTTGTAGGTGCACTGCTGCCAACATGGACCACATCTCCAGACTAGAGGTCCTTGTGTAGACATGAGGAAGGGACCTGCAAATTGGGAGGTAGACACAGAAGATGAGTTACACATCAATGCAACATGCAGTGTACAACACAACAGCAATATGCACTAGGAATGTATACACAGTATTGACTACAGACTGCCCACACAGCTCATGGGAGTCCAACGTCACTGTGTAATTCACTGTCACTTGGGCACACCCTTTGCAAGCCCATGGAAACGGGAAGCAGGAGGGGTGTGTGTGACTCAAACCCAAGCATCTGAACCAAATACATTACAAGCCTGCATGTGCCCAGCCACAATGCAGCGTATGCCCACAGGAACCACGGAAGCCAACAAATCGTCCCAAAAAAATTGGGAATAAAAGAAATAAAAATAAAAATAAAAATAAAAATTAAAAAAAATCAAAAATGGCCATTGAAGGGCCCGGGGGGGGTTGGGGAGGCCACCCAGGAGGTCCGAAGACAGGATGCACACCAGAACCCACCTGCGTGGATCCTGGGAAAAAAAAACACCTCCATGGGCTCATGGCCCACACGGCTACCCTATTGTGGGAGTATCACTGCTGTCGCTATTATCACCCTGTGCAGCTGCATCCGGAGGTGGTTGCACTATGGGAGGCAGCCCACGCAAGGCCCTAGTCTGCTCCTCCATGGCTGCAAGCATGCGGGTGTGGTAGGTCTGGTTCTGGAGGATGAGTGTGCGGAGGTCCCCATGCAACAACTCACGGGATGCCCGGACCTCCGCCCTCGTTGCCTGCATCTCAGCTGAGAGCGTACGGGTGAGACGCTCCAGCTGCTGTTCTGTCCTTTGGTGTATTGAAGCCTCAAGCTCAACAAGAGTCGTCCTGAGGTGAAGGAGCTCCTGCCTCAGGGCTTCCCTGTGGCCCTGGGACTCAATGGAGATGGCCTCCTGCAGAGTCGCCAGTGCCGCCCGCCTGTCCCTGTTGGACCCCAACATGTCCTCCCTGTGTGACTGGCAGATGGAGTCGGTTGCCTGCTCTAGTCGCTCCATCAGCCTTTCAGGGGGGACAATGGAAGTGGCCACCCTATCCATGGCCTGAGCCATCATCTCGGATGATGCTGCCTGTTGGGTTGCCATACCGTAAATGGATTGCTCCCATGCGGTATTGCCAGGTGGCGTACGGCCACCACGTCGGCGGGCACCACACCTTTCTGGGGCAAGGCGAACTGCGCCTTGCTGTGCCGGCACTGCCTGAGGCTGCAGGACTGCATTCCCCCTCTGATCTGCTGGCCCAGGAACAGGATCAGATGTCGCGGAGTGTGACCCTGCATCCGTAACCACCAAAGGCGTAGCTGCCAACACTGACATCCCCATTGAGGGTTCTGACCCTGGTGCAGGTGGGTGAGACAGAACAGAATCCCTCCCTGGAACACTCACCTGCGATGGCACGTAGGTCTCATCCGAATCAACACCTGAGTACAGCTCGGGGGAGGTGCAGCCAGAGACACCCCTTGAGAGCACGACCTACAGCACTTGTGGGTTCTCACCCACCACCACACCACGTCCCTCACTGGTGGTTGGTCGGCCCTCGGACCCCTCTTGGGTCAGCACCATCTCCACAACCCCAGCAGTATCAGGTGCGTCTTCCCCTGCAAAGACATAATAACAAAGAAATGGAAACAGGCATTAGCACCATGGCACACAATGAGGGCTGAGAAGCAAGAGAACCAGTACTTGTTTGACACATGTCCCACATGAATAAAACCCTCCCATGCATGCACCCTCACTGCGTATGAAGGGCAGGCAAATGGCACACACTAATGACACCAAGATGGAAGATGAACACATTTTCTGCATGCTGCCTGGCAGTGGCATCACACATTGGCCTGTGATTGGCAGGTGAAACGCACATGCCATCACACAGATGGCATGTACCATTGCTATTGAGTCAAGATGGAGAGGAGGGCAGCAACTATTCATTCAGTCCAGTTCCCGCATGTAATAGCTTTTCTAATTCAAACAGGTCAGATTCTTCACCTGGAGCTGCCAGTCCGAAATGGTGCAATTGCACAGGGACATGTTTGAACAAATGATATCCAGGTAACAAAGTCACTCCACTTTACCATAGCCATGTCAGACATGTGACTAGAGGACTGTGACATGCCTAGTAAAAGTGGTGGAATGCAAACAATCTGACTAAATGAACAGTGAAAAATTAAGCAACAATGTTGTGGCAAGGTGACACTTCAAGGGCAACTGGCGTGCAGTTGGGCTAGATGTCTACTGTTGGCAGAAGGGATACTGCTATGGCCAAATGCAGCTGCGCAGGATGTATTGCATGAAGCACATGGCTGACCCATACGACTCAGGCGCACACACTCTCACCTGGCACACAAACAGAAGCCCTCATACACACCATGCACATGGATGACACACACATGCATGTGCACTCACCGGACAATGCCTCGTAATCAGCCAAATCTCCCACGCCTTGGATCTGTTCCTCCGTGACGTAGGTCCCAGCGACTGACTCATGTGGAGTGAGTTCCATGTCTACTACTGGAGACCCACCTCCAGTCACTAGAGTTGCGGCATGACTTGAGGCCAGCTTACTCTTTGCCCTGCGCTTTAGGTCATTCCAGCGCTTATAGCAATCATTGGCTGTGCGCCTCACGATTCCAAGGGCACTTACGATGTCCGCAACGGTCTGCCAGTGTGCCTGGCGTTGTGCAGGTGTGGTCTTGGATCCTGCAACAATGACCATCTCGTTGTCATGTGCGGACACATACTCGACAAGTGCATTCAGTTCATCATCCGTGAAGCTGGGCTTCCTGGACGGGCCGGACTGTGTAGCCGTGTCTGGGGCATCAGCCTGTGCCGGACGAGCACTCTTCCTCTTCCGCTTGGAAGGTGGTGGTGATCCTGAGTGTCCTGCGCCGCTCTGGACACTAGGGGCAGGAGCCCTGGTGGACTCTGTATCAGGAGTGTGGGATTCCACACTCAGCATGGGAGTTGGTGCAGGCATTGGCTCTAGTGTGATGGTGTCAGGTGGAATGTCAGCAGCATGGACTAGGACCGACACTGTCCGGGCTGGGTGTGTGAGGGCTGGGGTGGATGGAGCCGCAGCTGCCCCTGCAGCCTCTCCGCCCTGCCTACTTGGTGCAGCAGATGACCTTGCTGCCCCAGATGCACGTGGCATGGTGACATCAACGTGCACCAGCGCACGTGTCATAGGCCTGCTGACCTGGAAGTCAGCCATGGAGTCAGCCAGGTCTGGTGCCACAATGGGCTGGTCCAACAAGGGCTGAGAATGGATGGTGTCAGCCACATCAGCCTCAACGGGAGGGGGGGGGGATTATGGGTGCCCTTGACTGGTCCTCCACACATGGGGGGACAGGCTCACCCTGCAAGTAACGACCACGTCCCTACCGGATCCACCACGGCCACCACTTGTGGCTCTTCCACCTTTGCCACCCTTACGGAGTCCTCGCCTCCCAGCCATGGCACTGATGTTAATGTGCGTATGGGAGTGGCTGTAAAATATTGTCCTGGGCAATTGGGGGTCAAAGGGGTTGGGTACCAGATGGTAATTGTACCCTGGTGTTCTTGCAAGGCTGATTGTAACCCCTGGGGAAAGATGACGGGTCACGCTACGCACAGGAGCCCCAAAAAAGGGAGATGACGTGCACGCAACCCCTCCTAGACCACGTGTGCAGAAAGAAAAACCTGCACTACGCTGTGGCACCCAGTAACACAAGAATGAACGTATGCGTGTCACACGCAGCCTAGAATGACCTCTGAAGGGGTAGGCTACACACGGGGCAAGCACAGATGTTAGATACGTGCGTGACTCACCGTCTGCCAGGTAAAAGAGCGTGAAAAAGGAGCGCGTTTGGTTGGCAACACCCCCGCCAAAAGAAGATTTGTACGCTGTCTGAGGAGACAGGACAACAGTAGAAGGGAACACTGTTTGAGGGAACAGGCCCAGGTAAACCAGTAAAAGAGAAAAAAGAGAAAAAGCTGTCAGAGGTAACAGGGAATACGAACTGTGAAACGACAAGAAGTACAGAATTCACCCTCTCGCTCTCCACGAAAAGCACGTACAGGGAAATGGTATTCTATGCGTACCTTTTATACAGGCCCACACGTCCAGCGTCACTTACGCGGCGTGTACGCGCTAGGGCCATTTCCACCAATTACACGCTTTGTCACTTATGCGTGTAGGGCCATTTCCACCAATTACACGCTTTGTCACTTCTGCGTGTAGGGCCATTTCCACCAATCACACGCGATGACACTCTGACGTGCAGTCTTTCCACGTGTGCTCTGTCATCACGTGCTGTGTGGGAAACACCCGTGCGGGTCACGTCACAGACGCGCTTACGCGCTGAGGGCCTTTGGTCCAATAGAATCGCGTATGCGTGCTGACGCGCTTACGCGCTAAGGGCCTTTCCTCGGTTTTCACGCTGACGTGCAGGATTTTCACGTGCCAAATCACTCGGTACCAAGCTGGCCACGCGTAAGCACACGGAAGACCACGCTCCTGCCCAGAAGGCCGAACTACTGCCCCCCAGAGCCCCGAGCACGCTCCCACCTGCCATCTGCTGCTGCCTGACTGCCTGCTGCCCACGTGCACTGCCATTTGCTGCCTGCACATCAGCCAGGGGTGCTGTTGCTGTGACCACCCCTGCTGGAACCGAAGACTCCCGACTGGAATTCCATCGCTCCACAGCCCAGCCCCAGGACCCAGTTGCCCACCCACTCCTGCCTCTGGGGTTGTCATGTCGGGGCAAACACCATCTGTGACCACTGACAACCCCCGGCCAGAGAGGCAGAGGGGCACCAGCTTCAGTGCCACCGAAGTTGGTGTCCTGGTGGAGCAAGTCCTGGGGCAGTATGATGCCCTCTTCGGAAGTTCCCGCGCCGACAAGGAAGGACGGACTCGGATCTGGACTGACATCGTGACTGCCATCAACGCGGAGGGGGTGGCAGTCCGGGACTTACAACATGTCAGGAAGCGCTGGGAGGACTTCAGGTCCAGGACCCTGAACAAGGCCCGGCGCCTCTTGAAGGCAGCGGATGCCAAGGGGCGCCGGGGCCACTTGTCGGAAGAACAGATGGGGGAACGCATATCCCCAGCGCTCCACGTCCAGGTCTTAGAGAAGCAGACCCGTCTGGAGTCGAGCGGTGAGTGTACATGCATCCTGATTGTGAGCAGTGCGTGTGGTGATTATTCGGTATTGTGCAGGTTGCACATCTGTTTGTATGGGGTCGAGTATGGGTGGGGGTGTACAGGGCCGTGGGGCTGACACATGCGAGGGCTGTAATGTGTGAGACATGGATGGTGCTTGTGTGTGTGGGCTTGCATGGCAAATGCAGTTGTGCGTGCACACATGTTTGGATGAATGTGTATGTAAGTAGACATGTCCGTGATGTCAGGCATGCATGTTGTTTTCGGCTGCATGTATGAGCACTGTGTATATGTGCATGTGTGTGTATTTGACAAGGGTGCAACAGTGATGCAACATGGATGCATGTGACAGCGGTATGTGGAAGCCTGATTGGCAGATGTGACATGGATGCCCGTCTGAACAGTGCGACACTTGGCAGAGGTGTAGACATGCATGCAAGTGTGGTGGTGTGTGTACATGTGTGGCGCACTTCCTGTGTTGCATGTGATGTCTGGCTCCCCTTTGGCTGCTCATGCTGTTGTATGTGTATGGATGGTGGTGGCAGTTGCGATATGGCTGTGGTATGGCTCATGTGTGCGAGTTGCAATGACATGTGTGTTGGGGATTGTGATGACATGTCTGAGGTTTGCCAATGCCACTCATGTGCAACTGTCATGCGTGTATGTGTCCATTGAACAGTGCCCTGATGCCTGTGTTTTGTTTCTCCCTGTCTGCAGCGTCAACTGATGAAGAGGGCGGAGAAGGTGCTGTGGAGCACAGCGGCGGGGATCCGACCGCCAGCCGGAGACGCAAGGCCCGGCTCCCCTCCCGTGTTGTCATCTCGTCGGGGAGTGAGGAGTCCGGTGCCGCGTCCCAGGCCGCAGCTGCCGGGGGGAGGTCCAAGAGGCGGAGGTTGCAGTTGGACTCCTCGGCAGCAGAAGGGGCAGCTGGGACCCCACAGGGCCCAACAGGGGAAGATGGCACAGAGTCATCCAGGTTGGTGGGGGGTTTTGTGGAGGTGGAGGCCGTGCAAGCACCAGAGACGGGGTCTGGAGGTGGGGATCCCACTGGTGCTAGTGGTGCAGTGCAGGACCAGGGACAGGAGGCAGCACAGGCGGCCGCGGAGGTGCCTGTGTGCAATCCTGTCCCCGATCCTGTCCCTGCATCATCTTGCACCAGCAGGGATGCCTACGTCCAGACCCGTTTTCAGGCAGGGGATGAGCTGACGTCAACTGGCCTTCCTCTGCCTGCGGACGTGGCCATCCAGGTCCGGGTTTAGCCTGTCCTGGCTGGTGTGGCGTTGCGTCAACGGGCCATGCGAGGTGACCTGCAGTCTTTTCATGGAGAGACTGCACGTCATCTCGAATGGCTCGTTGACCACGTCAGCCTGCTGGGACAGGTCACCCAGGCCGGATTCCGCTGTCTGATGGGGCTTGCTTCGACCCCCTCCTCAACTGGACCCCCTACGCGCCAGTCGTCCTCTGTGCCATCTTCCCACCCATCAGTCACCTGGGTGCCCTATGGAGCTGCCTCTGACGGTGCGGCCAGGCTGGTGGAGGAGGCATCCCTGCCACAGTCGGGAGTCGGAGGTCCAGCAGGGGTGGCCACATCAACAACTGCACCCGAGCCGGCGGAGGATGTGCAGGCAGCAGGAGGCAGTGCACGGGCAGAGGCAGAGCAGCAGCAGCAGCAACATGGTGGGAGACATGAAGGCTCGGGGCTTTCGACATCGGAGAGGCAGGCATCGGCCGGAGGGCAGGGGGACCCAGGACAGAGAGTGTCTTCCGTGTGGCAGCGGTTGGGCCACGCCATAGGTGCGGAGCGGCGGCGGGCGGAAGAGGCGCGGCTCACAATGGTCAGGGCAGAGAACTCCATGCGGAGGGCCCTGAGGCGGGCCGAGTGCCTCGAGGCAATCCGCAGGGGGTTGGAGGAGGAAACGGCGTCGTCCCTGCGGACCCTCGGGGCCATGGAACTGGACCGCCTCCGGGACATCGAACAGGAGTTCGATGATGCTCTGGCCCGGGACACCACGGAGTGAGCCGCTGGACTTGCCCGCCGCCTTTGTATATAGTTCTTTAGTTTTAGGTTTCCTTTCTTTCTTATTATGATTTGGAGTCGACGGACACTGCTCCACTTTTTGTATATAGTTGATTTTTAGGTAGGTTTTTTAGTAGGTTTCCTTTGTTCAGTTGGGCTCATGGACCCTTGGTAGTTTTGTACATAGTTCTTTATTGCATGGAGATTTTTTTACATTTGACTTTGGACAAAATTTTTTTGGATTTGGATTTCAAGTTTTGTGTTTTTATACGGACATGCAGCTTTTCTTTTCTCATTCATATTGTAGTTTGTTTTCTTTCTTTAGCATTCTTTATTTTTTTCAATACAATTTTGTTTCCATACTTCACTGTGTGGTATCATCTCATTGGTTTCATGCATGTCATGTTGTGTGTTTTCCCATTCAATTGTAACCATTGTGTGTGACGGACATGGGTTCATTAGCTTCATGAACATTGGGGGTGTAACATGTGATTTCCATTTCCATGTGGGTGAATGGGTTACTTGGTAGGGCTTTTTGGCTGTGGAGGCTGACCATTACGCACATGATTGGGGATTGTGAGGACCTGGTGGGGGCTGCCCATGGTGGCAGGGGGGTGGGGCTGGTGGGAGACATGAGTGGGGGCCTGGTGGAGGGTGACCCTGCGATGCTGGGGGGTGGGGGTGCAGGGGGACATGAGTGGGGGCCTGGTGGAGGCAGCCCCTGGTGGCTGGGGGGTGGGGGTGGTGAGAGACATGAGTGGGGGCCTGGTGGAGGCTGCCCCTGCACTGCTGGGGGGTGGGGGTGGTGGGAGACATGAGTGGGGGCCTGGTGGAGGCTGCCCCTGGTGGCTGGGGGGTGGGGGTGGTGGGAGACATGAGTGGGGGCCTGGTGGAGGCTGCCCCTGCACTGCTGGGGGGTGGGGGTGGTGGGAGACATGAGTGGGGGCCTGGTGGAGGCTGCCCCTGGTGGCTGGGGGGTGGGGGTGGTGGGAGACATGAGTGGGGGCCTGGTAGAGGCTGCCCCTGGTGGCTGGGGGGTGGGGGTGGAGGGAGACATGAGTGGGGGCCTGGTGGAGGCTGCCCCTGCACTGCTGGGGTTTGAGGGTGGTGGGAGCCATGGGTGGGGGCCTGGTGGGGGCTGCCCCTGGTGGCTTGGGGGTGGGGGTGGTGGGAGACATGAGTGGGGGCCTGGTGGAGGCTGCCCCTGCACTGCTGGGGGGTGGGGGTGGTGGGAGACATGAGTGGGTGCCTGGTGGAGGGTGACCCTGGATGCTGGGGGGTGGGGGTGCAGGGGGACATGAGTGGGGGCCTGGTGGAGGCTGCCCCTGGTGGCTGGGGGGTGGGGGTGGTGGGAGACATGAGTGGGGGCCTGGTGGAGGCTGCCCCTGCACTGCTGGGGGGTGGGGGTGGTGGGAGACATGAGTGGGGGCCTGGTGGAGGCTGCCCCTGGTGGCTGGGGGGTGGGGGTGGTGGGAGACATGAGTGGGGGCCTGGTAGAGGCTGCCCCTGGTGGCTGGGGGGTGGGGGTGGTGGGAGACATGAGTGGGGGCCTGGTTGAGGCTGCCCCTGCACTGCTGGGGGGTGGTGGGAGACATGAGTGGGGGCCTGGTGGAGGCTGCCCCTGCACTGCTGGGGGGTGGGGGTGGTGGGAGACATGAGTGGGGGCCTGGTGGGGGCTGCCCATGGTGGCAGGGGGGTGGGGGTGGTGGGAGACATGGGTGGGGGCCTGGTGGAGGCTGCCCCTGGTGGCTGGGGGGTGGGGGGGTGGGAGACATGAGTGGGTGCCTGGTGGAGGGTGACCCTGGATGCTGGGGGTTGGGGGTGCAGGGGGACATGAGTGGGGGCCTGGTGGAGGGTGGCCATGGTGGCAGGGGGTGGGGGTGCTGGGAGACATGAGTGGGGGCCTGGTGGAGGGTGACCCTGGATGCTGGGGGGTGGGTGTGGTGGGAGACATGAGTGGGGGCCTGGTGGAGGCCGCCCCTGGTGGCTGGGGGGTGGGGGTGGTGGGAGACATGAGTGGGGGCCTGGTGGAGGCTGCCCCTGCACTGCTGGGGGGTGGGGGTGGTGGGAGACATGGGTGGGGGCCTGGTGGAGGCTGCCCCTGCACTGCTGAGGGGTGGGGGTGGTGGGTGACATGAGTGGGGGCCTGGTGGGGGCTGCCCATGGTGGCAGGGGGGTGGGGGTGGTGGGAGACATGAGTGGGGGCCTGGTGGAGGCTGCCCCAGGTGGCTGGGGGGTGGGGGTGGTGGGTGTCAGGGCTGGGGCAATTGGCAGTGTTTTGGGGGTTTTGGGGGGAGTTAAGAGGGCTCTGGGGAGTCCAACCACCTTGTCCAGGCGTGTTCTCCTTCCATTTTGCAGAACGAAGGCCCAAGGAAGGAGAACCGCCCAGAGACTACATTGCCCAGCAGGCCATGCGCTTCACGGGCCCGCTGGGAGGAAAAGAACCACACGCGCGCTACTGCGCATGCGCGAGCCGCGCCCTGGGAGGAGCGCTCGTAATCCTGGCCATCGTCGAGAGAGGACGTGTTTCCCTCGAGCTCCTGCAGGCACGCCTACGCGGGGCACCGCCCGCCAGCTCTACCCCCGGCCCCGCGTACATGAAAGAGCTAAGTACAAGTCTTTTACTTAGACAGCTGATTTCTCCCGTGGGGAGTGAACGTGTTGCACGCTGAGGAATTATACTGTTGACGTTTCGGAGGCACGACATTATTGCATGCAAAGCATGATACTAACCCAGAGTTGGAGTTAGCTTGGCGGTGAAGCAACCGCACCGTTAACACAGATCCTTAACCCTTAGGGAACGTTCCGTTGGAACGGCAATTCCGCACGCACGTGCACTGACTTTGTTTTGCTATTTTCAGCTCATTTGCTTGATCGGATCGGTGAGACAAATCACGCCTATCAACCACCCGAAAAGGCCGAATGACCTAGAACTCCACAGAACATTGAGCTAAGTGCTTTAGCACCTCGTGTGCATGTTATTTGTTTGTTGCGACTTTGCACAGGGTGTGGTGGGGAACGTGTAATCTGCATATTGGTGGGGAGGCAACCACGATATGATGTGAGGTTGGTAGAGTTTGCCTTCATGAAGTAATGAGGGCACAGTTCATGTTTGAGTAGGCAGTGTGAAAATCAGTCAATACTAGAGAACACTGTTCTAGGTGCAAGCTGGTCAGAGGCTCCAGTACAAAGGCCTTCAAGGAGCATTTCAGTGAGAGTGATGGTAGTGTGAAAGTGTGTGTGTGCGAAGTCAACGCCTACAACCATCTGCCAGAGGAGCCTTGGAGCCGAGGAGCATGTTTCCCTAAAACCCCCTTTCCCATCCATTGTGATACCCTACACCTCTCTCCGGTTATCCTGAACTCCCTCTACCCATCCATTCAACGAACCCTAACCCTCTTTCCCCAGAGGGTTGCGGTGGCCTGCGGTTTTCATTTCCCAGGTGCCAAGACCCAATGGGGAGGGAGGAGTTTGTGCTGCCTCTGCGCCTGTCAAGAGGAGTAAGGATCTGACAGAATTACGAGCCCACGTATTCTTCGGCGCCTAGGCAGCACAATCATGGCAGATGTAGTAGCCCTTCTCCAGGACCTCAAAGCTGAATTGGCAGCAACCAGGCAGGACTATCAGAACTTAGCAGGCCAAGTCCATACCCTGACTATTCAGACTCAGGCCAAAGCAACGCCCTTGCCCAGACAACCCCCACCAGTGCCAGTACAAGTGCAGGTAGCCACGGAACCATCCCTGCCCCTTGCTGCACCCGAAAGATACCATGGGGACCCACAGAAATTTAGCCAGTTCGTCATGCAGTGTCAGTTGCATTTTTTGACCAAGCCAGGAATTTTTAGAACCGCACAAGCCCGCACGGCATTCGTAATATCCTATCTCACGGGGGATGCAGCTTCTTGGGCAACACCACTGGTTCGCAAAGACGATGCCTTATTGTACAACTGGGACACCTTTGTAGATGAATTCGGTAAAATATTCAACCGTAGGGCAGCAACATTGATTAAAGATCGAGAATTGCTGACACTGAGGCAAGGAAGCAGAGACCTGGTTTCGTATGTCACGGCTTTCAATCGATTGGCTGTGGAAACTGATTGGCCCCAAGAAAAGAGAATGGCCCTGTTCTATCAGGGTCTACGGGAGGATTTGAAGGATTTAATCGCACAAGTAGACCCCCAACCAGAAGACTGTTCCACCATGATTGATCTGGCATTACGGTTAGATCAGAGACAAAGTGAACGTCGCCAAGACCGTCGTAAATGGGACAGTAAGCCTATGGTTCGGCTAGACCAACAGAAAAACTCCAAGTCATCCGAGAAGGGAACCGAGGAACCGATGCAGATTGGAACCATACGAGGCCCCTTAACTAAGGAGGAGAAAGAGAGAAGAAGGAGAGAGAAATTATGTCTTTACTGCGGAAAGTCGGGCCACTTCGTCCGAGAATGCACCAATAAACCATCCACCAAAGGAACCCAGTTGGGAAACGCCCCAGCTCGTCCGTGAGGGGGGTGAGGGCGAGCGAATCTGAAGATACCCCAAAGATGCTAGCAAATGTTCATCACACTCCGTCAGTTCACATTATGCTGGCTGGCCATCTGGAAGTACAAGGAAGGCGCATACCAGTGTCACTGATGGTCGACTCAGGGGCCACTGGTAATTTTGTAGACGATCAAGTAGCTAAAAAACTAGGACTTTCATTGGTATCTAAAGAACAGCCAGAGCAAGTGAAATCAATGGATGGATCACCGTTGGTTTCAGGCCCAATCACTCAGCATACACAGCCCATGCAATTAAAGTGTGGGAAGGGACACCAAGAAAGTATTGAGTTTGATGTGATTTCAGCACCACAATTTGGATTTATTTTGGGCCTAACTTGGCTAAGACTCCACAATCCAGCCGTGGACTGGGCCGCAGGAACTCTGCAGTTCTCGTCAATGCATTGCCAGACTAATTGCAGTGTGGGGCAGTGTCGTCCCCACTACGTAGGAGGCAGCACAGAGGTGGTTTTACCTGAAGAGTATGTAGAGTATCGGGATGTCTTCAGTAAGGTGGCCGCCGAGACTTTACCACAACACAGGCCATTTGACTGTCGCATAGACCTAGAAGCGGGCGCTGTGCTACCTTGTAGCAGAATATACGCACTCACAGAAGCCGAGAATGAGCATCTGAAGGAATACATCGAAACCAATTTAGCAAACGGCTTCATACGACATTCTACGTCCCCGGTATCCTCCCCTTTGTTTTTCATACCAAAAAAGACGGGAGACCTGAGGACGTGCATCGATTATAGAGCGATAAATCGTATTACCATCAAAAACCGTTACCCGCTGCCCTTAATCCCAGTGTTGTTGGACCAAGTACGAGGATCCACCGTATACACGAAGTTAGATCTGCGAGGCGCGTATCATCTGGTGCGCGTCAGAGAGGGCGACGAATGGAAAACGGCCTTTCGGACCAAGTTTGGTCTGTACGAATATCAGGTCATGCCCTTCGGGCTGTGTAACGCCCCAGCAGCATTCCAGCACTTTTTAGACGAGGTGTTACGTGGTTACTTGGATGTCTTTGCCATTGTGTACATCGATGATATCTTAATCTATTCTCGCAACGCAGCAGAACATCAGGGCCATGTGAAGGCTGTCTTACAGAGGCTACGGGAACATAAGTTGTATGCCAAGCTTGAGAAGTGCCAATTCCATCAAACCACAGTTGAATTCCTAGGATTTATCCTGTCACCTCAAGGCATAACAATGGATCAAAAGAAAGTGCAGGCCATCGCCAACTGGCCCTCTCCGAGTTCAGTGAAGGACATTCAAACGGTGTTAGGATTTGCTAATTTCTACCGCCGGTTTATTGACGGTTTTGCCAAGAAGGTCCAACCCATTACACAACTACTACGAAAAGGAGTTCCGTTTCAATGGAACGAAAAGGCTGAAGCAAGTTTTCGTACTTTGAAAGAAGCGTTCATGACAGCACCAGTGTTGCAGCATCCGGACCCTGCTAAGCCTTACGTCATAGAGACCGATGCATCTAGTTATGCGGTGGGTGCTATCTTGTCGCAGCGTGACAACAATGGGCAATTACACCCAGTCGCTTATTATTCGCGAACATTGTTACCGGCAGAACAAAATTATGTTATTGCGGACAAGGAATTGTTGGCTATTAAGGTGGCCTTCGATGAGTGGCGTCATCACCTCATGGGAGCCCATCATCCCATTACCATCTATACCGACCATCGTAATTTACAATTCTTGAAATCCGCCAGGGCGCTTAGTCCAAGACAACTCAGGTGGGCCATGCAGTTCTCAGAATACGACTTCGTCGTCACATATCGACCTGGAGTAGAAAATCGAAAAGCAGACATACTCTCTAGGTATCCGGAGGCCAATTCGGCTCTATCAAAGACCATAGAAGAACCCAAACCAATTGTGGACCCGGCACGAATAATTGGAAGTGTGGTGGTAGACGCCATATTTGAAAAAATCCGAAAAGCCATGTCAGCGCAAGATCTGGTGCAATGGGCTAGCAGGAATCAAGAGCAAACTATCAAGGAAGGGTTACCATTTCACAAATCAGCGCTATACTTACCTACTATACCGCTTCGACAACAAGCCATCAGGTGGTGCCACGACTCCCCTTTCGTGGGTCATCCGGGAACACTGAAAACCAAGGAGCTAATCATGCGTCATTTCTGGTGGCCTAGTGTGCAAAAAGACGTGAAGCAATATATATCAAGATGTGAAACCTGTTTGAGAAACAAAACTGAGCACAGAAAACCTGCAGGTCTGTTGCAACCCCTTCCAACTCCTTCGGCACCATGGCACACGGTATCGTTGGACTTAATTGTCGAATTGCCACCAAGTCGGGGGTTTTCAGCTATACTGGTTGTTGTGGACTACTTAACCAAAATGGCTCATTTCATACCGTGCAAAGGCACACCAACAGCCAGCATGTTAGCAAACTTGTTTTTACAGAACGTGGTACGGCTTCATGGTATACCGTATGGGATAGTTTCAGATCGTGGACCTCAGTTTACTTCGCGATTCTGGCAGGCTTTTTGCAAAACAGCAGGGATTGAGATTCGGTTGTCCACCAGTTACCATCCAGCAACAGATGGTCAAACCGAGAGACTCAATCAGACATTGGAGCAATATTTGCGTTGTCTAACTCAAGGAAAAGAACACGAATGGGCAGAAGTAATTTGGTTGGCCGAACTGGCTTACAACAACGCCGTGCATGCATCAACTAAGGTCACCCCGTTTTATTGTGCTTATGGCTACCACCCACGATTTCAGCCTGTGCCACATGAACCAGTGCCTGAAGTTCCGGCAGTCAGGGAGAGACAGAAACATTTGAAAAGCATTTGGCAAGCTGCGCAACACAGTCTAAATCTCGCTAAAGCCACTTACAAACACCATGCTGACAAGAAAAGGAGACCAAGTCCACCATACCAGGTGGGGGATCAAGTGTGGCTTTCGACACGCAATCTTCATCTACAGGGTTCCCGCAAATTTAGCCCTCGTTTCATTGGCCCATTTCCGATTAAAGCTCTGGTTGGCCCTGTGGCAGCGAAGTTAATCTTACCCCCATCCATGAAAATACACCCGGTGTTTCACATCTCATTACTCAAACCAGCCCCAGCTTCTATAACATCCAAGAAACCTCCTCCGGTCTTGAGAGATGGCATTCCAGAATATGAAGTCCACAACATCCTGGACTCACGCCGTAAACAGGGATCACTCTGGTATTTGGTGGACTGGAAGGGGTATGGCCCGGAAGACCGCTCATGGGAGCCCGCTAGTAATGTTCATGCTCCTCGGATCCTCCGCCAATTTCATGTGTTACACCCCACTAAACCAGGACCTGCTGGAGGGAGGGGGAGTACTGTCAGGGCTGGGGCAATTGGCAGTGTTTTGGGGGGAGTTAAGAGGGCTCTGGGGAGTCCAACCACCTTGTCCAGGCGTGTTCTCCTTCCATTTTGCAGAACGAAGGCCCAAGGAAGGAGAACCGCCCAGAGACTACATTGCCCAGCAGGCCATGCGCTTCACGGGCCCGCTGGGAGGAAAAGAACCACACGCGCGCTACTGCGCATGCGCGAGCCGCGCCCTGGGAGGAGCGCTCGTAATCCTGGCCATCGTCGAGAGAGGACGTGTTTCCCTCGAGCTCCTGCAGGCACGCCTACGCGGGGCACCGCCCGCCAGCTCTACCCCCGGCCCCGCGTACAAGTCTTTTACTTAGACAGCTGATTTCTCCCGTGGGGAGTGAACGTGTTGTACGCTGAGGAATTATACTGTTGACGTTTCGGAGGCACGACATTATTGCATGCAAAGCATGATACTAACCCAGAGTTGGAGTTAGCTTGGCGGTGAAGCAACCGCACCGTTAACACAGATCTTTAACCCTTAGGGAACGTTCCGTTGGAACAGCAATTCCGCACGCACGTGCACTGACTTTGTTTTGCTATTTTCAGCTCATTTGCTTGATCGGATCGGTGAGACAAATCACGCCTATCAACCACCCAAAAAGGCCGAAGGACCTAGAACTCCACAGAACATTGAGCTAAGTGCTTTAGCACCTCGTGTGCATGTTATTTGTTTGTTGCGACTTTGCACAGGGTGTGGTGGGGAACGTGTAATCTGCATATTGGTGGGGAGGCAACCACGATATGATGTGAGGTTGGTAGAGTTTGCCTTCATGAAGTAATGAGGGCACAGTTCATGTTTGAGTAGGCAGTGTGAAAATCAGTCAATACTAGAGAACACTGTTCTAGGTGCAAGCTGGTCAGAGGCTCCAGTACAAAGGCCTTCAAGGAGCATTTCAGTGAGAGTGATGGTAGTGTGAAAGTGTGTGTGTGCGAAGTCAACGCCTACAACCATCTGCCAGAGGAGCCTTGGAGCCGAGGAGCATGTTTCCCTAAAACCCCCTTTCCCATCCATTGTGATACCCTACACCTCTCTCCGGTTATCCTGAACTCCCTCTACCCATCCATTCAACGAACCCTAACCCTCTTTCCCGAGAGGGTTGCGGTGGCCTGCGGTTTTCATTTCCCAGGTGCCAAGACCCAATGGGGAGGGAGGAGTTTGTGCTGCCTCTGCGCCTGTCAAGAGGAGTAAGGATCTGACAGTGGGAGACATGAGTGGGGGCCTGGTGGAGGCTGCCCCTGCACTGCTGGGGGGTGGGGGTGGTGGGAGACATGAGTGGGGGCCTGGTGGAGGCTGCCCCTGGTGGCTGGGGGGTGGGGGTGGTGGGAGACATGAGTGGGGGCCTGGTGGAGGCTGCCCCTGGTGGCTGGGGCGTGGGGGTGGTGGGAGACATGAGTGGGGGCCTGGTGGAGGCTGCCCCTGCACTGCTGGGGGGTGGGGGTGGTGGGAGACATGAGTGGGGGCCTGGTGGAGGCTGCCCCTGCACTGCTGGGGGGTGGGGGTGGTGGGAGACATGAGTGGGGGCCTGGTGGGTGCTGCCCATGGTGGCAGGGGGGTGGGGGTGTTGGGAGACATGAGTGGGGGCCTGGTGGAGGCTGCCCCTGGTGGCTGGGGGGTGGGGGTGGTAGGAGACATGAGTGGGGGCCTGGTGGAGGCTGCCCCTGGTGGCTGGGGCGTGGGGGTGGTGGGAGACATGAGTGGGGGCCTGGTGGAGGCTGCCCCTGGTGGCTGGGGGGTGGGGGTGGTGGGAGACATGAGTGGGGGCCTGGTGGAGGCTGCCCCTGCACTGCTGGGGGGTGGGGGTGGTGGGAGACATGAGTGGGGGCCTGGTGGAGGCTGCCCCTGCACTGCTGGGGGTTGGGGGTGGTGGGAGACATGGGTGGGGGCCTGGTGGGGGCTGCCCCTGGTGGCTGGGGGGTGGGGGTGGTGGGAGACATGAGTGGGGGCCTGGTGGAGGCTGCCCCTGCACTGCTGGGGGGTGGGGGTGGTGGGAGACATGAGTGGGTGCCTGGTGGAGGGTGGCCCTGGATGCTGGGGGGTGGGGGTGCAGGGGGACATGAGTGGGGGCCTGGTGGAGGGTGGCCATGGTGGCAGGGGGGTGGCGGTGGTGGGAGACATGAGTGGGGGCCTGGTGGAGGGTGACCCTGGATGCTGGGGGGTGGGGGTGGTGGGAGACATGAGTGGGGGCCTGGTGGAGGCTGCCCCTGCACTGCTGGGGGGTGGGGGTGGTGGGAGACATGAGTGGGTGCCTGGTGGAGGCTGCCCCTGCACTGCTGGGGGGTTGGGGTGGTGGGAGACATGCATTGTTGATCAGTAGTGCAAGGTGACATGTGGGTTGGCTGGGGGGCATGCCCATGGTGGATGGGCTGCCTGCGGGACATGAGCAGGGGTGCAGGGTAGTCCCCCGTGGTGTGGGCTGCCTGCAGGGGCCGTGGAGGTTGTGGAGCGTACACCTGGGAGGACCCACATGGCCAATTCACGTGTAGTACTCCCCAGAACCCCTGAAATACACATTCCCTGCTGGTATCGCGTGTGCAACTTCCCGCGCACCCCTGAAATACACGTACCCTGCTCGCACTGGGACAATCGCGTGTGGAACTTCCCGCGCACCCCTGAAATACACGTGCCCTGCTCGCACTGGGACTATCGCGTGTGGAACTTCCCGCGCACCCCTGAAATACACGTACCCTGCTCGCACTGGCCCAATCGCGTGTGGAACTTCCCGCGCACCCCTGAAATACACGTACCCTGATGAAATCGCGTGTGGAACTTGCCGCGCACCCATGGAATACACGTACCCTGCTCGCACTGGCCCATTCGCGTGTGTAACTTCCTGCGCACCCCTGAAATACACGTACCGTGATGGAATCGCGTGTGTAACTTCCCGCGCACCCATGTAATACACGTACCCTGCTCGCACTGGCCCATTCGCGTGTGGAACTTCCCGCGCACCCCTGAAACGCACGTACCCTGCAGAAATCGCGTGTGGAACTTGCCACGCACCCCTGAAATACACGTACCCTGCTGAAATCGCGTGTGGAACTTCCCGCGCACCCCTGAAATTCACGTACCCTGCTTGCACGGGGCCAGTCGCGTGTGGAACTTCCCGCGCACCCCTGCAATACACGTTCCCCGCTTGGCGTTTGCTGTTTGCCAGCCCGGTGAACTGGTCCAGGGTTAGCGCAGCCCTTTGCGATGATTTAGCGATTTTGATGGCTTTTCCTTGCGCGAGGGCGTTCTTGGGGGCGTTACTGTCAGGATTAGTCAGGCGAGTACAAAGGCAGCGAATATGGCAAGGGAAATGTGCACTAAATCACACAGTGAATAGCTTCGAATTAAACTACGTGCACACAGGAACAACGACTCATGTATGCTAGAACCCAGGAGTGCAAATAGAGTGTGACAACAAAACCAATATATGAAAAGGGATGTGGGGTAAGCACCTGACCGCGAGGAAAGTCGGCAAGCGCCTTACCCCCAATTGCTGTTAGAGGTACTGACAGCGCTAAACCCACGTGGAGGGCAAGCAATGACAGGATCTGTGAACTAACACTCTTGATGGTATTAAATAAGGGAACTAAAGAACTGTACTCACGAGGACGAGATAAACCTCTTGAATGTCAGCTAGCCCACGAATCCTGTTGTTGAAACTGGGACCCAGAAAGGCTAGAACAGCAATGGGAGGAAAACGAAATACCTAAGTTGGAATAGTGATTACAAATTAGTGAGGAAAACATAAGCATTCACACAGGAGCTAGCTACAACTGCACACCACACCTAATAATCAAATGGGAAATAAATGCAGAAGTGCAATGGAAAACATGGAATGGATCCCAATAGAAAGTAAGGATCAGGAGCAGGGAAAAAACGAAATAACCAATGCAAACTTCTCCCTACCCCTCCAAGGAAAAGACAGGAAGCTAATCTAAGAGGAAGGCTAAGGCATACGGGTTTACAGCAGCAAAGGACAGAGTCAAAGAAATATAGAACACAGACAAACTGGGCTGCATCTAAAAAGGGAAAGCACTGAGAAATGCTGCCTGCAAACAGAGGAAGACAAAAAGGGAATCAAGGGAGCAGAAATCAATTAGCGCATGAATCCGAGATTCAGGGCGGAGGAACAAGAAAACAGGAACTAGGAACTAGGTACAAAGGCAAGGAACAAGGAACAAGGAACAAGGGACTAGTCACAACAGGAACACTGCAAACGATGACCAGCGCTGGACTGAAGTAAGACTGAGGCTTTTAGAGCTGCTTAACGAGCACACGCCTCAGGTGTGCTGATTGCTGCACCTGCAGCCACAGCTGTTACCTATCCTCCACCCAACCTTGTCCTGCAAGGGTGGAGGTGGAGCAGTGGGCCAGGCATTCTGGGAAGCATAGTCATTTGGTTAAAGAAGCATGCTGGCTGCCAAAAACCTGGAATGGATCCGGAAGGGAAGTAGCTTGGAAAATAGGGATTTAGCGCTGCCAATTCATCACAGCACTGTAGCATAAGGTTCGGAGGAAAGGTCCAGTAGGGAATAAACCCCAAATCATGCCCCCAAGTGGTGGGAACGGGAGCGAAGGGAGCGAGTCGTGACAGTATACCCCCTCCTACGGCCGTCTTCGGGTGCCCGCCACCCGCACGAGACATCTTCTTTCCATGATGGGAGTGCATTTTCTTTAGAGGTGGCACTGATGGAAATGGTGGCCTGTGGGCAAAGGCAGATGGACTTCCATGATAGGAGTGCTTTGTCTTTGGAGGTGGTACTGATGGAAACTGTGGCTTCTGGTGAGGAAGAGACTCATGGTTCGAAGAAAGGCATGAAGGACTTGCAGGACCTGAAGCAGAGTTGGAAGGTCCAGGAAGCTCAGTCACTGGGAGTGGACCCTTATAAGTCTTTGAGGAGGGAGGCAGGCTGGTGCAACATGCCTTAGACAATGGTAGAAGCCCTGTTAGCCTTTCTGCCGAGAGTGGACATGCGGGAGGTGAGGAAATTGCTGGCTTCAGGAAAGGTTTATGTTCAGCCATTAGAGAAGGTGGCGGCTGAGGTAGAGGTTCAGATTTCCTTCTGTCATCCATCTGGGAAAAGGCTTGTGGTTGAAAGTGACTAAGGTTTGACTGCACATGTTCTACGCCTTGTAGACCTGAAAGTCCAATGGGTTGTAAAAGGCTGGTACTCCTGGTGACAGTCGTGTAACCACCTTGTTGCACGTGGGGTACAACAGCAGGGACGTTTGGCATACTGATAGGAGTGATAGACGCAGTACTTGGTATTTCAGGCACACTCGCAGAAGGAGCAATAACAGACACATTTTGAACTGCAGCAGTCATTCCCTTCCTTTGGCTACTAGCACCCAACTGGTGCTTCTTGGCGGAATTCTGTTGCACAAGTCCTGTAGGTAATACGCCGGTCTGCACCAACCCCTGTGCACACCCAGGTGAGTGGTTCTGACTCACCACTTGGTCCAGCTTGATGACTCTGAAGCGGGAGCTGGCAAAAGACTCAAACTCTGATGCTGCATTTTTAGGAGGCTCTGATGCTAAAGTGAAGCAGTTGGGAGAATCGTCTTGTGGAAAAGGCAGGCATTCTGGTGCTCCTCCTGAAGCAAAAGAAAGGCAAGCTAGACGTTCATCGACAGTAAATGGTTGGGATTCAGGAGGAATCGCTGGAGCAGAAGAAAATACAGCAGGATCTGATGGTGTAGACAGGTATACCTCTGATATTGGCAGCGAGGCTAAGCAGGATACAGGCGTCTCATGAACTGAAGGCAAATACTCAGTATACTCCGGGACTGAAGACATACACTTTTGATGGACTACCGGAGGCTCTAAAGCTGAAGGATGATCTGCAGGATGAGTCACTGTAGCTGAAGACAGGCAGGCCAGGGGAAACCTTGAGGCTGAAGGCATGCAAGCTGAAGCAATCTCGGTTGCTGGATACAAACATGTCCAGGTCTTTGGGACTGGCTCTTGAGTAAATGGCAGACATGGCAGCGGTTCATTGGTTGAAGACACGTGTGCCAAAGATGACTGCAGGGCTGTGGATTGGATCATAGAAGAGTCAATGGTTGTAGGAGGACAGACAGAAGTCTCAGAAGTTGACAGACACATTGGTGGCTCAGGAATGGAGGGCACCTTTAGGGCAGTAGACTCCTTGGCACCAGTAACCAAAGACTGAGCTGTACCCTTGCAGTCCCTTTCTTTAGTGGGTGACACAGAGTCTCTTTCTTTGTAGAAGTCAAAATCAACCAGTGGAATCACCATAGTAAAGTCTCTGTTAATCAGGATTTCGTCAATTGTCCATTCCTCTGTTTTAGCTTCTGAAAGAGGCAGATTAACAATCAACAGTTCAGGAATCGCCTGTCGGTTTTTTGGTTCTGTATACTGTGGAATGAGTCCATCAGAACATGAAATCTGTACTGTCTTTGACTGTTCGTATTGATCAGAATTGGCAGAAGGAAGAGTGAACCCAGAGGTAACATCGTTTTCCACATCAGCTTTAACATCTACTTCAGTCTCAGCAGCTGTATCAAGAGCAGGGCCTAAGCCTACTGTAGTGACTGAATCTGTGTATGCCACCATTGTGGATTGTGTTTGGAAATCAGAAGCTTGTATGTGTGCTAGCTCAGAATTATGACAAACTGCTACACAGGAAATTTTAGGTAAAGGAGTGGCTTGTAAATCTTCAGCTAACTGCAATCCCTGACAAACAGCAGAACAATTGTTAGAAACTGTGCCCAGATTAAGCGCTGTGTTAGACGAAAGACCTTCACTCCCAATAGATCTAACATATTGACAAATATCATGGTTTACCAAAGTCTCTGCACTCAGGGGCTGAACAGTGTTCACTTCCTCAACATCAACAGATAAAGTCTGAGGTGTATTCATTAAAGAGTGCAAGGTTTTATTCTCCTCTTGTAAAGAAATGAATTCTTGTCTTAACTCCTCAAGCTTAGCTCTTAGCATGCCCTGCATTAACTGTACATCACTATCAGTAGGCACAGGGGGAGGCATAGTGGCATCAGGGCTGGATCCTGCACTAGCAATCTGGATGTGCACCGATTGTACATTGTCCTCTACTGCTTGCAGGTTCTGTGATTTATAGTTTCTCTTACCAACTTGGTCTGTGTTTCCCTTAAGCAAACTATTGACATTAGACCTCTTGGCATTAGGGACTACAGTATGTACCTGTGCAAAGGAGTATGCTTTAGACTGAGGGTAGAAAACAGAAGTTATGCAAGGAACCCCTCCATTCTTTATGTTTGTACCATGAAACTGTTCTATCTGAGGTGAAGCACAACTGGAATCATGGGGTTCAACAACAGAGGTACTCTTGTATAATAAGTCTAACAGTGTGTTGTTTTCTGCGGCTAAGGCTTGCGCTGACATAGAATCGGGATCAAAACAAAAGATAGAACTAGGATCAGGCAATGTAGGATGTGCCATCCTATGGGAAAAATACTTTGCACGTAAATGCCCATTCGTGACAAGGAGTTCATTTAAGTCAGGACTAGTGATTTGATTGTCACAGGTAAATGTAGGGGAAGCTTTCTGTACAAAATTGTTAGAGGCCTTGCTGCCTTTCTTTCTTAAACTTGCCATATTCAATGGGAATTTTGGGCTGGTCATTCTGTCAGGATTAGTCAGGCGAGTACAAAGGCAGCGAATATGGCAAGGGAAATGTGCACTAAATCACACAGTGAATAGCTTCGAATTAAACTATGTGCACACAGGAACAACGACTCATGTATGCTAGAACCCAGGAGTGCAAATAGAGTGTGACAACAAAACCAATATATGAAAAGGGATGCGGGGTAAGCACCTGACCGCGAGGAAAGTCGGCAAGCGCCTTACCCCCAATTGCTGTTAGAGGTACTGACAGCGCTAAACCCACGTGGAGGGCAAGCAATGACAGGATCTGTGAACTAACACTCTTGATGGTATTAAATAAGGGAACTAAAGAACTGTACTCACGAGGACGAGATAAACCTCTTGAATGTCAGCTAGCCCACGAATCCTGTTGTTGAAACTGGGACCCAGAAAGGCTAGAACAGCAATGGGAGGAAAATGAAATACCTAAATTGGAATAGTGATTACAAATTAGTGAGGAAAACATAAGCATTCACACAGGAGCTAGCTACAACTGCACACCACACCTAATAATCAAATGGGAAATAAATGCAGAAGTGCAATGGAAAACATGGAATGGATCCCAATAGAAAGTAAGGATCAGGAGCAGGGAAAAAACGAAATAACCAATGCAAACTTCTCCCTACCCCTCCAAGGAAAAGACAGGAAGCTAATCTAAGAGGAAGGCTAAGGCATACGGGTTTACAGCAGCAAAGGACAGAGTCAAAGAAATATAGAACACAGACAAACTGGGCTGCATCTAAAAAGGGAAAGCACTGAGAAATGCTGCCTGCAAACAGAGGAAGACAAAAAGGGAATCAAGGGAGCAGAAATCAATTAGCGCATGAATCCGAGATCCAGGGCGAAGGAACAAGAAAACAGGAACTAGGAACTAGGTACAAAGGCAAGGAACAAGGAACAAGGGACTAGTCACAACAGGAAC
The DNA here is from genome assembly GCF_040938575.1 of Ambystoma mexicanum. Lineage (NCBI taxonomy): Eukaryota > Metazoa > Chordata > Amphibia > Caudata > Ambystomatidae > Ambystoma > Ambystoma mexicanum. Next base: position 995,027,657 of record NC_090936.1, read on the forward strand.
ACTGCAAACGATGACCAGCGCTGGACTGAAGTAAGACTGAGGCTTTTAAAGCTGCTTAACGAGCACACGCCTCAGGTGTGCTGATTGCTGCACCTGCAGCCACAGCTGTTACCTATCCTCCACCCAACCTTGTCCTGCAAGGGTGGAGGTGGAGCAGTGGGCCAGGCATTCTGGGAAGCATAGTCATTTGGTTAAAGAAGCATGCTGGCTCCCAAAAACCTGGAATGGATCCGGAAGGGAAGTAGCTTGGAAAATAGGGATTTAGCGCTCCCAATTCATCACAGCACTGTAGCATAAGGTTCGGAGGAAAGGTCCAGTAGGGAATAAACCCCAAATCATGCCCCCAAGTGGTGGGAACGGGAGCGAAGGGAGCGAGTCGTGACAGTTACTGGCGCTGCTGCAGGGTCGCTGCGATTCTCTGCGCCACGGCTGGTTTGGAAGCCTGAAATCCATGAATACACTGTGCGCGGAAATCGGTTTTAGCGCACGTGCCTGGCGCAGTCAATCGCACGCGGACACTCTGCGCCAGCCGCTTGCGACACTTTTCTGCGAAATTCTATGAATTACCCTGTAAATCTGGGAAGATGTGCTCAGTTGCTTAAATTGGCCACATCTCGGTTTCACCATTTAACCAAAGGGTGTGATGCTGGGCAAATCATTTAATCGCACTGTGTCTTATCTGGAGCTCTCTAAGTGATTCTGAATCACTTCATAGCTTATGTTAATATATCATGATATTATTTAAAAAAAATAAAAACCTAATAAATATATTTCCTTAATTTTTCGAACTTTATACAAGTGAATAGTGTTTCAAAGCGCCAAGAGTTGCTCTGTATATACTAATAGTGCCATTTTGGTATTTTGCACCAAAGTTATTTTCCACTTGGCTTACTTATGGCAACTTATTCAAAAACTTATGATGCTCCCTGCAATGTAATTTTCTGTGGACTAACTTTTGTTGGTGCAATCCATGTGCAAATTAGGAGGGTTGTATATATTTTGCCCAAGAGCCCTGGACAGAGCGCTAATAGATGATTTTTCTGCATCTGCAATGGGCCTGCAGTTTTTTTCTTTTTGTTATGTGTTAAAATGCCATCTGCCACTAATGTTACCAAAAAAGTAGATTGGGGCATGGGTGGGAGGTTTGGGGGCAGGAATGAGACCATATGAAATTGTGCACTCTGCATTTGAGGGGGTGTGTAGTAGCAGGACTTTTTTTCATGCCCTCCTCTTGCAATGCTGGGTAATTCCCTGCTAGTACCTCATACCACCGTCTTCTACAAACGTACCCCCTTATTCTCGCCTGAAAGCCGCAACACTTGGATGCGGAGTCCGCATTAAAGCAGGGGTGGCATCAGTGCTGTTCGAACCTTTCAAATTAATTTTGGATACAGCAATTGTCTCCATGTTGCCAGTCAGCCTTCTTATAACCCTGCAATACATGTGTTTCTCTATTTTCATTGTGGGGGTAGTAAAATGTGCGCTTTACATCGCTCACAGTACAGGCATATTTTTCCCTTCCCACGCTATGATATACAGAAGGGTTATAACCTCATTGACTTCTAACCCCGAATCCTCCACCTCAGCCACTTGCTAATAAAGAGTGATTTAGCGCTCCTCAGTGGGCATTTAGTGTTTAAGCTCCGTGCTGGCTGCCATCTCCTGAAAATCTCTGCGCCACTTAGGCTTTTCCTTTTGAATACATTGTATGTCAAGACTGGAGGTGAGCATTATGCTTCAACTTCTATATATTTTACTCTCCAGCAGTTTCAACAAAATACATAATAAACACTGAAAATAATCCAGATATCACTTTTCTCCTCTTAAAACTACAAGTCCTAAAGTCTCTGTACTTCTATCCTGCTCAGTCCAGTTATGACACTCTTCCTGTTCCTGGACTCCTCCTCTTCTTTTACTGCTCTTCAGCAGATAAGTACCTTCCTTACATCTCTCTGGCCCTCATTACGACCCTGGCGGAGAGGGGTTTACGCCAGCGTAATGCATGGCGTACCTCTCCGCCAGATTAGGACTTTCCGTAGCGCCATGGTGATTTTTACGCCTGGATTTTCCGGGCGGAAAAATCCATGGCGCTACGGGTCCCCTCGTTAATTACGCCACCGTATTCTACGGTGGCGTAATTAACGCCTTCCCCACTCCCATTATACCCTATGGGGCAAAAATGGGAATGGGGAAGGGTAAATGGGGATTGGGGACTTACCGCCCCGCCAAGGTCGGAATGGGGCGGTAAGTCCGCCAACCCCCATGGCGGAGTTGGCAGCTCTGCGCCATGGTCCATGGTGCAAATTGCACCATGGATCTCCGCCAGGGTCGTAATGAGGGCCTCTGTGTTTTATGCATGTGCAGTGAATAGTTAGGCAAGAGAAATTGTTAATGTGTGAGAATATGTGGCGTACGTATAGATGTATACGCTTATAGTGTTTGCAGTAACAGAAATATGCATTACTATCTGTTTGTATAGTGTTGACAGTAACAGTAATTTGCATTACTGTTAGTTTGTTGTAACAGATAAGGGCTTAGCCGACCGGAGATCAGAGGCACACGACAAGCGTTAGCAGATGCGGCTACGTTCGCGTATTTAATTGTCATTGAGCAGCACTGAGGCGGGCAGCCCCGTGCCGCATAACCGGCACGCCCGTGGACGTGCCCGTCCTCACTGCCGCAAGCCCTAACAGCCCCCACCCTTGTGTCAGAGTGCTCCGGCCCCCTCCTTTGGGGAGGCAGGCGGAGAGTCTGCGTTGCAGCAGTTATACTGTGCAACGGGACGGAGAAAGTTGTATTCCGGGCCCAGCGGTTATTCTAATACGATAATAATTTTATACAGTAGCCTGTGCTGCAGTTTACAGCAGAACAAATCCTACGCTGCGATGACAGGCGGCCAACAACATAGGCCAGCTGATCCCAGCACTCAGGAGAGCATATACACGGCAGATACAGGCCGTATGACAGAGAGGAACCCCTCTCAGCAAGAACTGGTGACAGAAAGCCTATAAGAGAGGCAATTGACCACAAAAGTACAAAAAAATCTTTTTTTTATAAGACTGGTGCAAGCCACATAAAATTAAAATAAAAATAATAATAAAAAACAACAAGTAAAAGCCATCACAATCAACGCAGCCTTGGGTGTGTGAAAGACGCCTGATTAAGGTACCTGGCACACAGCACACATCACTATGTCTGAGTTTGAGTGGAGCGAGGAGGAGCAGCCACTAGACCTTGCCGCCAGCTTCAAAGAAGTGCTAGAGAGCTTGTTGGTAGATGCCGTGTCTCAAGGGGGGAAACCCTTATAGGGGAGGCTGGAAACCCTAGAAACAATGTTACGCAAGCCTCAAGAGAGAGCACCAGTGAGACTGACTGCGCGCCCACAGATCCATCGAAATCAGGGCCAAAGGGGAATAAGCAGACCCGAAAGTGAAAAGCCTCTTTTGACCCCCCGGGTCGACCATATGGGGTAGAAGAGAAGACCCCAGAGGCCATCAACACCTTTACTAAGCTAAAAGATGCATTCTTGCTAAGGCGGACAGTGCCAGGCATCCTGACCCCCTACCGAGGGGAAGATAAAACGGGTAAGGAAGACCCAGGCTCGGAAGAGGAGCCAGCAGAAGGAGATCTATCCTTGGAGGAAGTGGAAGAGAAAACAGAGGAAGAGTGGACAAAACCCAGCGAGGGCAAGAAAGCCTGTAAAGAAAGACATCTGGACAAAGAGCCTGAGGAGATTCTAGATATGTTTGATCCAGACAGTATCAGGAACCCCAGATCCTCTGACTGGCAGCCATCCCGAGAGTGACGCAGTACATGACCCTAAGGAAGGCCCTGGACAAGGAGGTGAGACAACGTCTGCAAGCTGAATGCCTGCGTCAAGACCTCCCAGGAAAGTGGCGCAGATGCCAGAATTGGACCTGAAGATACTGACCTTTGTGTCAAAGACTACAAAGAACCTGAGAAAAAGTGCTGGACATACCAGGTCCACTGTCAAAGATAATGGATCTAGCAGAGGGAGCTAGAGATACGGGAGAAGAAGTGGATCCCGATGCATGTGCAAGCTGGGCGCAGAGAGCAGTCTGCCTACTAGGCAAAGCGAACTGCGCATCTCCTTAGAAAGGAGGAGAGGATTGCTACTAAAGATAGATCCCAAATTGAGTGACCTAGCTTCCTACGAAGTTGGAGAGACAGCACAGGGGCTCCTCTTTGGGGAGACCTTCGGTAAGGAGATGGACCGGTTCGTCGGCACATATGCATCGCTGGAGAAGGCGCTGGCGTCCATACGAAAAATATTCCCAGTCAGAGTTTTTACTGGGACCAGCCGCTATCAGGGTCGAGCAGCCGGTCATTTTCAAGGAGATAGAAGACCCCAGAATCCCAAGGCACAGTACTGGGAAAACAAACAGCAATACTCTACCTTCCCAGCCAGAGGAAGATTCCTCAGAGGGCACAGAGGAAGAGGAGCCGGCCGAGGCCAAAGCTTTACACCAGGTGAGAGTGACGCAATGCCTGCCAGTGTGGGGCAGAACAGTGATTTTCTGGGACAATTGGTGTGCGCTTTCCAGCGATACTTGGGTTTTGCAAACCGTCAGAGGTTTCACCAAGTTGATGAGACCAGTAGCAGCAGCAATCCGAAAGAAGGGTATCAGGATGATTATAGACCTGGACGACCTGCTGCTCCTGTCGGAGGAGCGAGAGAAGCTAGTATACCAGACAGCAGGGGTACAGGACCTCCTGACGTCCTTAGGTTTCCTAGTGAACGTAGAAAAGTCTGACACAACGCCGGCACAAAGACTAGACTTCCTAGGTTTCCTCCTAGATACCAGAAAAGCGACTCTGGAATTACCGGCCCGGAAGATAAGGGATATCAAGAAGGAGATCAGGGACTGCTTGAGCAAGCAGATGATATCAACCAGAGTTCTAGCGAGAGATGCTAGCTGCGTCGATTCAAGCTATCTTCCCAGGGCCACTACACTATTGCGCGCTCCAAAGGCTAAAAATAAAGCACCTGCAGCAGGGTCTGAAATATCACCAGCGGATTCCTTTAGATCAAGAATCCATTACAGAACTAGAGTGGTGGTTAAAGAATATGGAACCCTGGAATGATTGTGCCATTTTTGGAGATCGACCGGATCTGATCATAGAATCAGATGCCAGCCGCGCAGGCTGGGAGGCAAGATGCGGATCTCCAGGGACCGGGGGGAAATGGAGCGAAGAGGAGCTCCACCTTCACATAAACTGCCTGGAGCTCCTAGCGGGTTCCTTTGCTATCACAGCATTCATGAGAGGCAGAATGAGTTTGTGTGTCCTTCTCAAGATGGACAATATATCAGCGGTCAGGTATATAAACCACCTATGAGGGACAAGGTCCTGACTACTAGCGGAGCTAACAAGGGACTTTTGGCATTTCTGCCTCCAGTGGGGACTTCAGTCACAGCAGAATATCTGCCGGGAGCACTGAATGTAGTGGCCGACTGGAAGTCGCCATACCTGACAGACTCCAGTGCTTGGAGACTGAGCACGGAAGTGTTTCAGAGCCTCAATCAGCCGTGGGGTCCAGTTCACACAGATTTGTTTGCGTCTCGCCTATACGCGTAGACACCCAGCTACTTCAGCTGGAGACTGTATCCAGGTGCTCAGGGCACAGACGTGTTTCTCCAACAGTGGTCAGGAGAACTACACTATGCGTTCCCTCCCTTCGTGATTCTAAGGAGGGAGAAAGCGGAATTGATTTTGGTAGCGCCATTGTGGAAGTCACAAGTGTGGTTCCCAACGCTAATCGAGCTATCGTCAGACATACCTCGAGTTCTCCCAGAAGGGGAACGACTTCTCACAGACCCAACTGGGTCATATCATCCTCTGAGAGTGAGAGGGGCTCTCCCGCTGATAGCCTGCAGAGTATCAGGAGACGCTAGGCATTGCCAGGCATTTCAGAACAAGCTGCACAGCTCATTGTGGAATCATGGGCGCCATCTACTAGGAGGAGCTACGACGCGGCTTGGGCCAGGTGGTCGAACTGGTGTAGAGGGAGACATTTTCATCCCATTTCGGCCCCTATAGTAGCTATATTGAATTCTCTAGCACATCTGTTGCAAGATGGGAAAGCGTTTAGGACCATCGGAGTGTATAGGTCAGCTATTTCCGCAGGTCACTTACCAATCGTGGGAGTCCCAGCAGGGGAACATCCAGCGGTAGCTAGGCTCATAAAAGGAGCGAGGTATAAAGCTCCGGCAGAGCCGAGGTATAATTAAGTATGGGACTTGACGATAGTGCTGTGGCTACTAGCGAGGTGGCCGGCGGACAGGTTTCTGTCACTGAAGCAATTGTCTGGCAAATTAGCTATGTTGTTATGCCTAGTAAGAGAGTAGCAGGCGTCAGGGCACTGGTGATTAACAGGAAGTCATTCGAAACAGAAGGGGTGACGTTTTCAGTAGTCAGAAGGTCTAAGACAGGTACTACTACAGTGCATAATCCATATTTTCCAAGTAACCCCAAATGGTGTGTAGCGTAGTGCATTAAAGAATACGAGAGTAGAGCAGCAGAATGTAGAGTAGCAGGCACTACGCGCAGGAGACCTTTTTAGGCAGTGGCGACAGCCACCATAGCACAATGGGTAAGAGAGGTGATGCAGATGGCAGGCATCGATTTGAATGTGTATGGAGCACACTCACACTCAGTAAGAGGGGCTATGGCGTCAAAAGTGTTCACAGCAGGGGTATGTCTGCAGGATATTATGCAGGCAGCTGATTGGGCTAGCAACAATATTTTAAAAGAGTTTTATTTCAAGCCGATTGAAAGTGTGGCTACGACTATTGGGGAAGCTTTGAACAAGCATAATGCTCGCCTCCAGTCTTGACATAGAATGAAGATGACCCCTGCTAACTGCGCAGGGACTATTAATTCTATTAAAGACTAGGAGGCGAGCACTAAATTCCCGCCCTGTCATGTAATGTCTAAACTGTATTTCATGAATAATTAATGAGACAGTGCAAGGACTTCACCCTAATATTGTTTTTTGTATGATCCCTATGAGAAGACCAGAAGAATAATTGAGAATAGAGGTTGAAGAGTCGAGGTCTGAGTGATGTAGGCTAGGTCAAGCGTAATGCAGCTACGTTGAGTCTGCGACAAGTTGAAGCAGTTCGCCCTGTTGGTCGGACATTGTTAAAAGATTCAAGAGCAGTTCAGAACTGTAAAAGATAGGAGGAGTCCAGGAAGAGTGTCATAGCTGGACTGAGCAGAATAGAACTACAGAGATTTTGGGACTTGTAGTTTTAAGAGGAGAAACGTGATATCAGGATACATTTCTGTGTTTATTGTGTTTTGTTGAAACTGCTGGAGAGTAAAATAAATAGAAGTTGAAGCATAATGCTCGCCTCCTAGTTTTTAATAGAATTAATACTCCCTGCGCAGTTAGCAGGGGTAATCTTCATTCTGCCTTCTCCCGAAGTGCTCTACTCATTTTTTGCTCAAGCCGTTAGCTGCATAGAAGCTTGCTACACATCCACAGCAAGGCTGGTATATCCTAAGTAACTCGGAATCATATTCATATACACAGATGTGCGACACAGGCTCTTGCGGCAACTGTCCGTGTGTTCCGGGATAGCTCAATTGCTCATACTTTCCCCCACTCAATGCAAAGCAGCCGCCTAGCAAGTCACATTGCGTTCAAGCGAGCCTGCGTTCCCCCCCAATGTATTTCAAATGAACACTTCTGCCCTGCTTCGGGCACTGAACTTGGGCCGCCAGCACTGCAGGCACCAAACATGCCACAGTAGCGCTTTACAAGCCTGTACTGCAGCCTGTTACCGTGCTGCCTCACCACTAACAATAACCAAAATAAAAAGGCACCGCCGATGAGGCACTGTGTGCATCTGCATCCGTGGGCGTGCTAACCGATGCCCAACTGCTGAGCGGTTGCGTTGCGAAACTGATGTAATCATCCATGCAGTCCACGGCAGGTGTAATGTCTTTCAGCACAAAACCCTCACTATACACTCTGAACGTGCATGTCTTTAAAAGCAAGAAATGATAGATCCACGCTTTCAGAAAATCCTATCCTGTTAATTACTTACTGACCATGTGCAGAGACACTACGCATGCTCAGTAAGCAGGTACAGGATTTTCTTGATAGATAGCAAAAACGGACGTTACACCGGCGCTGATGCGCCGATGTTTTAAGGCCGGTTATGCTGGCAAAAGTAGTTCAAAGGAACTACAAAAACACACAGCACTTGCAGTAGACAAGTACTGGAGCAAATACACAATGAAGCTCTGGAAAATCTCGGATGTATAGCCCGTTAAGCTGCTGGAGGGCAGATGGGTCAGCGTACTTAATGGGATCACACTGGATACGTTTGAGCTGCAATTTCCTAAACTTGTGCAACAATAAATATTGGAGAACGGATTTCCGTCAAAAGTCTATTGCCATGAGGATTTCATTTGGGGATTCCAAGCTAGTTGAGGATACTCTGCACGAGAACGTTTGAGTATATTGAAGGCAGACAAGAACACAGAGAAGTTAAGAAGAAAAACAGACACTCGAGCTAAAGAATATTTCTCCACCAAAAGAGGTTATAAATCTTGCCAGCTCTTGGCTGCTCCCATACGAATACAGGGAACAAAGGCAGAGATGGCAGCAGAAGGATAAAAAGGTGCTGAACTGCAGAGGACATATCACTCCTGACGCCAGGAGGGTAGGATAGTCGAGCCATTGGCTTCCCTTCCCCACGTTTTCAACACAGGACAAGGCAGCACACTCGAGCTTAGCACACTTGGTGGCTTCTCTAGCACGAGGATGCAGTTTAAAACCTTAACATCAGGGCCTTCTGTGCCAAGGTCTCTTTGTCATTCAAGTCTTTTATTTCAAAGGGTCTGATGCAACACAACATTCTTTCAGGATTTCACATGCACAACTTCTTGGGAGGTTTTTGGTTCACTCTGGCTACAGTGCACTTTCCCGATGGCCCTTATGCAACGACGTTCCAGGATTGCCTCTAAAATGGCCTTTTTCTTCAGGTGCCATTTGGGCAACAGTATAGTAAAAATCCCTGACCAAGGAGGAGGGGAAACAATCCAGTTTATACCCTCACTGCACCAATTTGTTCACCCAAGCATCCATGGAGATCTGAGCACATCTGTCGTAGATCGACTGCAGATGGCCACCTACCATCCTGGCATCAGGAGTGATATGTCCTCCGCCAGGCTCGCACCAACTTTCTCTGCTTTTCAAAGCTTTCTTTACTTCAGAAATCGAACTTTCAACTGTGCGCAGGATATTTCTCAACCGGTCGCAGGACCACTTTGATTCACAATTACTTGCTCTCTTCTTGATATGCTCTCTTTCAGTTGATCTCCCTCTGCTGGGCTCAGACCAAATGTATTTACTTTTGTCACTTCTCAGCTGGGTACCTTACATAGACCTTCGATTGAGCACCCACTCGGTGCCAGACCACTTTGTCAAAGGTATTGTAGCTTGCTTTAACGTTCAATCACTCATCAGCAGTTCAAATTCAGTTGCACCTCTTATCACACACGTTTTAACAATGTTTTTTCCAGCGCTCACCATACAATGTTGCTACCTCCAACCTAGGCTTCAACACAGACCAGTCTTGTATCGGTCCCCCCAACTCCCCGGTTGTGTTGATTTCACTGATGCTGCTTTGTTCTTGGAGCTAAGGACAGTACCACGGCAAGTGGCGCTTCTTCCCGCCTTGATGATTGATGTGAGAGGGCCCTGGGTACCACCGACACACAATGCAGGATTCTTCAGCCTGGTTTCCTGGTCTTACGCTTTCTATTCTCGAGCTTTCATGAAAGTAACGGTTCCTTGTCGAAAAGGTCAATGGAACTTCCCTCCTTGCGATCCCCTTCTGTTTTGCCATCTTTCTTCTCTCATTAAACTCCCATCTCATAGCTGCTGTTTCCTTGTGTGTTTTGCCTCACTCATGGAGGTAATAGGGGTCAGGTGTGTACACTTAAAATTAAGTGCCTGACCCTGCCTGATCTCATTTGCGGGACAACATGAGGGTGGTTAGTGGTAGTCTTTCCTCTGTGCCGTAAGATGTTTTATACAGGTAATCTGTATTACTCTCAGTCATCTCTTCTTCTTCACAGTACTATGTGGAGATGGGGAGGGGAAGATGTTATGTGTTTGGTAATGTCCCAAAATTTTGGAGGGGTTGTGCGATTGTGGTTAACTGCAAGAAGGGGGATACCGTGTCTTGCCATCAGGTATCTCTGCCCCACTTTCCGAGGACCTCTCACTCAGGTGATCCTCCCGCACTTTCCAGCCCCAGGGTTTGGATCCAAGGGGGATGGCCGTGCCCTGGCCACCTGAGCAAAGGATCCCCTGTGGTTGGCTATTGAAACACCTTCTGGTTTTTCACAAGGGGCAGATACACCAAGAGAAGTAGACAGTCAGGGAATCTCTGCGTTCTTCTGATTGGAGAAAACTAGCAGCTGCACTGAGGACCTGTAAAGACTGGAAGGGGGTATCTGTACTCCTGCCCTCTATATGGCAGAGTAGAAGCACAGAGCACCCCAGCCAGGGTTCTCTATATGGTAGCTGTGGATGAGCAAGCAAGGCTCAAGCTCTCAGGAGGTGATGCAGGGTGGTTCTTAAGTACAGTGTAGTCCCTAAGATCCCACAAAGGAATGTCTACACACTATGTTATGTGCTAACACAGTTCTTTATATAAATAAGGTTCAAGATATATACACAATTAAAAACACACTTTGTACTTTGGCAAATCTAATATGGCAAATATGTACAATGTCTATGAGGTACCACCCTTTACTATTGACTCCTTTAAAATGAACCAACTGCTGACAGCTTCCAATGGCATACAAATCAAACAGTAATGTGTATCAGCATAGGACATAGGAAGGAAGACAAGTTAGGTTAAACAATGGCAGAATGGTTCTCTTGCTACTAAGACACAGTTCTGTGTAAGGACTCCCCCACCTGAGCAACCTGTAATAAAGTGTATCAACAAGCCCAGTCCATTAATGCTAAAATAGTCTTATTTCCTGGTCAAAAATGTTTCACTACCCCAATGTACCTGAGTTTAGCAGAGTTTTGTCGACGGGATCCTCAGGAGTGGACTATCTTTAAAGCAGGAGCCGCAGTCATCGAGATTCCGTGAAGAAAAGGTGAACTCTGTCGTCGGGACAGCAGCTTCGAATTTTGCGGTGCTCGTCGAGGGTCGATGGTGGACGCCCTGCGTTGACAAGGCATACGGTGCACCTCGATGACAGAGTTCGGTGCTGCAAAGAAGACTCTGTGACAAGCGTAGGCCCGGCAGTGGGCGTCCGGTGTCAGCATTGGTGTTGATGGTCGGGACTCAACCATGGCTGGATCTTCACTGGTCGGCGTCTTTGTCGACTTCAGGTGGCGGGAAACCCACCGGCGGATTCTCCTCGGTTGTCGGCGACCTCGACTTTCTCTGGCGGGAAAAAATGGTTGACAGTGATAGCAAGGGTGTCCTTAGTTTAAATGTTCTTAGGCAATGGTGGAGCGTTGCGGCTCCGGTCGTCAATGTCACGGCAATCCTCCGTACCCTGGTCGACAGTGATGGTGTAACGCTCACCTGGTTCCGACGGGGGCGCTGGTCGAGTCTGGATTGCTGTGGCCTCTTCTAGCGTGATGCGCAGGACCCGGAACACCGATTGGACAGGACCTCCAAATCGTACTTGCCTGGCCCGTAGGAATATCCTTCTGCAGATGAGAAAGGGGATTAACAGTCTGCAGAATAGTGTGCTAGCTCCCCCATTTCCCCCTTCCCCCTTCGTTCCTCTCTAACTTCCTCCAAACCCCGGTTTAAGCTCACCTTATGGTTTGGAAGGATGAACTCTCCATCCTGCTTCTAATCAGGGGCGCGTGTTCGTCCAGTTACTTCACTGGTTTTCAGAATGGCGCTGGCAAAATCCACTTGACTTTCCTGAGCGATGCGCCGTAAGTATGAAAGTTCAAAGTTCAAGTGAGGTCCCCTTTATGTTGTCTTTCTAACCTGTCATCTGTCCTTTATTTTAGGTGCAGAATGAAGGCGATGCGTCGAGGGGTTAAACTGCCGAGGTGAGTCGTGATGAGGGCGATCCCTCTAAATGTCCTTATCATTCCCCAGAAATGTCTCTTGTCCTTTCCCCATAGGGGCCGGGGTACGGTACCTGCCAACGGGGCGGCGCCGACCCGAAATGTGGAAGAAAAGCCGGTAAGTATTATGGCTGTTAATCAGGCTTTCCTTCTGTGTTCCTTCTGCTCACCTTTTGTTTCTTCCTCTCTCCCCTAGGTGCAGAGATGTGGCGTCCGATGCTGACAGCCGCGATGGAGCCGGGAGATGTCTCGAGGACAGGTGAGTGAAGCGTGGCGCTGCAGCGAGCAACGCAATGCTTTTAAATGGAAGTCTTTCTTCAGGGATGCTGGCGAGAAGATTCCGGATGCAGGTAAGAAGTTTGAAATAGTCCTTGGTTTTCACCTTTCTCTTCTCTTCCTTCCTTGCAGGTCTTCCAGGTTCGAGGCGGGCGTGGCTGGAGTCCAGGAGCAGGAGCAGACACGGTGAGCGTTAAGCTGCAGGAAGCAGAATAACGCGAAGCATGAGCTTCTGTCTGGGCGTGGCTTAAATAGCCTCCAAAGAAGTCCCAGGTATGTATCCTTCCCCAACTAGGTATGTATCCTTCCCTGGCCACGCCCGAGTGATAAAATAGTCCCTATGAAAAAATAGTCCCTTTGAGGTCTCAGGGAGGCCTGAAGCGTGCAGCATGGTCTGCATCAGGTAAGTGCACAAAACACCTCCCTTTATGAGCCTGGCGCCTATGGCGCCAGGACTGATGTCCAACATGAGCCTGGCGCCAAAGGCGCCAGGATTGAGTCCAAAGAGCCCCTATAAGGGGCCGCTGGGCTTTTACCCGAGGGCATGATGCCTGCTTCCGGGGGTGCTGGGCCTGGCCTGGTGCTCCGGGGGTAGGCATCATGACAGCACTCCCCCCCAAGGCCCCTCCCAAGGTCGTTCCTTCTGGAGGTTTCGGTTTGTTTGGGAAATTCCGATGGAACCTTTTTACCAGCCGAGGTGCATGTACGTGATCACTGGGTTCCCAAGACCTTTCCTGAGGCCCGTACCCTTTCCAATCAATTAGATAGAAAAGTTTTGATTTTGAGATCTTAGAATCCAAAATGTTCTTCACCTCGAATTCAGGCTCCCCATCTATCTGAATCGGTTCTGGTGGCTTTGTTAATCTGGTTCCTGGGTGCACTGGTTTCAAAAGTGACACATGAAAAACGGGGTGAATCCGCATGTTAGCTGGTAGATCGAGCTTGACTGCCACTGGGTTGAATATATTTTTGATCGAGTAAGGGCCTAAATACCTTGGATTAAAAGTTTGAGGCCCCTTGAGTGATAGGTGTTTGGTAGCCGACCATACTTGATCCCCTATTTGGTATGGAGGCGCCTCTCTTCGACGCAGATCCGCATTCTTTTTGTATTTCCCTTTCGCATGTTGCAAATGTGCAGTTGCATCCTTGAAGACTTGAGTAATCGTAGAATGCAAATGGTCCACTGCGGGCATTTCAAGGCTCAGAGGTGAGTCCAAGTCTGAAGTACGAGGGTGATGTCCATATAGGGTAGAAAAGGGGCTCTGACCAGTTCCAGAGTGTATCGAGTTATTGTATGCATATTCTGCCACCCATAAAATGTCCTTCCAATTACCCTCCAATTGGTGCAAGATACATCGTAGATATTGTTCAAGGGTCTGGTTCGTTCTCTCTGTCTGACCATCGGTCTGTGGGTGGTGGCTGGTCGAGAGTCTTATGTCGATTTGTGCCAGTTGACAACACTTTTTTCAAAAATGAGAAATAAACTGGCTTCCCCGATCGGAGACTAGTATGGACGGGAATCCATGCAAACGGATGATATTTTCGAGGAATTCTTTGGCAAGAACAAAGGCTGAAGGTAATCCTTTCAACGGAATAAAGTGGGCCATTTTGGAAAATAAATCCACCACGACCAGAATAGTATTGTAACCATTACAAGAGGGCAGGTCCGTGATAAAATCTAGTGACCGGGTGTGCCAAGGTGCTGGTGGAATGTCTAAGGGCTGAAGAAGACCGGCGGGTCTTGTCTTTTGACCTTTGTTTTGGGCACAAACTCCACAGGACATCACGAAAGATTTAATATCCTTTCGCCAGGAAGGCCACCAGAATTGTCGTTTAACCTTTTCCTCTGTTTTGGCAATGCCAGGATGTCCTTCCATCAGGGTATCATGATGACGGGAAATAACTAGTTCTTGCAATTCCTTTTCTGGCAAAAATAAGCGTCCTTGGAAGTAAGGTAAGCCATCCTTGACTGAAAAGTTAGACCCCCTTTTGATCCAATCCTGCAAGGCTGAAGAGTCCAGGAATTGTTTCACTCGTGCTTGAATGTCTTCAAGGGTTTGTAAAGTGGTTATCCCCAAAATTCTTTGTTCGGGAATTATCGGCACAGGTTCTGAGTTTGTGTCTATTTCTTCCATTCCAATTCGGGATAGAGCGTCCGCCTTACCATTCTTATAGCCGGGGCAGTAGGTGATTACAAAATCGAACTCAGCAAAGAACAAAGCCCATCGGAGCTGTCGAGACGATTGAGCCTTGGCAGTTTTTAAATATTGTAAATTTCGGTGATCAGTGATCACGGTGATGGTATGCCGGGCGCCGAGGAGATAGTGCCGCCAAGCCTTGAAGGCGGACTTAATGGCTAATAGTTCCTTATCAGTGATCGCATAATTTATCTCCGGCGGCGAGAACTTTCTGGACCAAAATGCTACGGGGTGCAGTTGGTTGGTTTCAGGGTCTCTCTGAGACAGGACAGCTCCCATGGCTAAGCTGGACGCGTCGGTTTCGACTATATATGGGAGATCGGGACGCGGGTGCTTCAAAATAGGTGCAGACGTGAACTTAGCTTTCAACTCCTGAAAGGCCTGTTCGGCTTCCTCGGTCCATTCAAAACGTTTATTTTTTCGCAAGAGTGCAGTGATGGGTTGCACCACACGTGAAAACTCCAGGATAAACCTGCGATAAAGGTTGGCAAAACCAAGCATGCTTTGGACACCTTTCACCGAACTAGATGATGGCCATTTGAGGATGGCATCCACTTTCCTTGAATCCATTCGGACCCCTTTAGGTGTCAGGATGAATCCGAGAAACTCAACCTCGGTGGTATGGAAAACACATTTTTCCAGCTTGGCAAACAGTTTGTGCTGGCGCAGTTTCTCTAGGACGGCCCTGACATGCTTTCTGTGATCAGATTCCGAAGAGGAGTACACAAGAATGTCATCGATATACACAACAACACAGACATCGATGAGTTCCCGAAGGACATCGTTAATGAAGAATTGGAAGGCTGCAGGCGCGTTGCACAACCCGAAAGGCATCACCTGGTATTCCAATAGTCCATATTTTGTACGGAAGGCCGTTTTCCATTCGTCGCCTTCTTTTACTCGTACCAGATGATAAGCCCCCCGGAGATCTAACTTGGTGTATACGCAAGCGTCCTTCACCTGGTCAAGGAGTTCAGGGATCAGAGGCAGAGGGTAACGATTTTTAACAGTTATCTGGTTCAATGCGCGGTAATCGATACAAGTTCTAAGGTCGCCTTCTTTTTTAGGCACGAAGAACAAAGCTGAGGATGCCGGCGACTTTGACGGGCGAATGAAACCATTGGCAAGGTATTGATCTAAATATTGTCTCAAATGCAGATTCTCTAGTTCAGTAAGGGCGTAAATCCTGCTACAAGGGGGTTGTGCACCGGGTACCAGATCGATTTGGCAATCGTACCATCTGTGGGGAGGTAACGTGTTGACCTCTTCCTTTTGGAAGACGTCCGGAAAGTCTTGGTACTCTGGAGGTAGTTGCACGGGGACAGAGGTTACTGATGCTAGATTAATCTTTGGATTTTCTGGGTAGCAGGTTTGTGCACAATCCCGGAAGGTTATTCTCTTCGCTCGCCAATCAATTCGAGGATTATGTGTCTCTAACCAAGGGATTCCGAGAATAAGCTGAAACTGTGGAGCCTTGATTACATCAAACACAACTACCTCCCGATGGCCATCCAGACCTACAAGTGTCACCTCAGCTGTGGAATGTGTTACCGGTCCAGAGGCAATTTCGGTTCCATCTACTGTAGTGATGACATCTTTGTTGGTTTTAGGATGCAGAGGGAGGTTTATCCTAGAGACCAATTCACGATCCACATAGTTTCCTATAGCCCCGCTATCGATGTATGCCTTTATAGCATGCAACCGTTTAGGCTGTTCCGGATCTACGAGGATCATTGGCACAATGAAATGCGAGGTCTGAGAGTTAGTTTTCAAGCTCGGCAAGCGGACCCCTACTCTTGCCGGGTGTGGTCGTTTCCCGATACAGAGTTTCCATGGATTTTATCAGCGGCTCCTACCACCTTCTTGGGCGGCTTAACCAGGCAATCTCGTAGAAAGTGTCCAGAGGACCCACAATAAAGGCATCATTGCATCTGTCGTCTTCTTTCCCGTTCTTTTTGAGTTAGGGGTCCTTTAACACCTCCGATTTGCATAGGCTCCGAGGCATCAGACCCCTTGGGGTTAGCGTGGGTCTTGGCCAACACCCGGGTTTCAAACTTGGACCGATCTGCTTTCCTGTTTTGCAGCCTGTGATCCAATTGGACCACTAAGTCTATATATTCAGTGCATTCTTGGGGCGGATTTACAACTTGTCCAGGACATCTTTAAGTTCTCCGCGTAGACCTCGATAGAATAACGTGACTCTTTTATCCTCTGGCCAACCAGTTTCCACAATTAGTCTATTGAAGGTTGCAATGTAGGATAGAAGGTCTTGATTGCAGAGGTAGAAGTTCGTCATCCAGAGCCTGTCCCTGGGAGTGTTGAGCAAATAACCTTTCCATGCTTGTTTGAAATTCTTGAAAATCACGAAGAATCGGGTCATCTTGAGTTACCAGTGGGACTGACCAATCGGCAGCACAGCCGCTGAGATATGACAACACAAAGGCTACCTTGGTCTGATCATTAGGGAAGGCCCCAGGTCTGCATAGGAAGTGCAAACTACACTGATTCATGAATACGGCGAATCGTTTGGGGTCCCCAGCTTCGCGTTCTGTAATGCTCACCTGGTTCCCACAGGGGTGCTGGTCTAGTCTGGATTGCTGTGGCCTCTTCTAGCGTGATGCGCAGGACCCGGAACACCGATTGGACAGGACCTCCAAATCGTGCTTGCCTGGCCCGTAGGAATATCCTTCTGCAGATGAGAAAGGGGATTAACAGTCTGCAGAATAGTGTGCTAGCTCCCCCATTTCCCCCTTCCCCCTTTGTTCCTCTCTAACTTCCTCCAAACCCCGGTTTAAGCTCACCTTATGGTTTGGAAGGATGAACTCTCCATCCTGCTTCTGGTGCAGGGGCGCGTGTTCGTCCAGTTACTTCACTGGTTTTCAGAATGGCGCTGGCAAAATCCACTTGACTTTCCTGAGCGATGCGCCGTAAGTATGAAAGTTCAAAGTTCAAGTGAGGCCCCCTTTATGTTGTCTTTCTAACCTCTGATCTGTCCTTTATTTCAGGTGCAGAATGAAGGCGATGCGTCGAGGGGTTAAACTGCCGAGGTGAGTAGTGATGAGGACGATCCCTCTAAATGTCCTTATCATTCCCCAGAAATGTCTCTTGTCCTTTCCCCATGGGGGCCGGGGTACGGTACCTGCCAACGGGGCGGCGCCGACACGAAATGTGGAAGAAAAGCCGGTAAGTATTATGGCTGTTAATCAGGCTTTCCTTCTGTGTTCCTTCTGCTCACCTTTTGTTTCTTCCTCTCTCCCCTAGGTGCAGAGATGTGGCGTTCGATGCTGACAGCCGCGATGGAGCCGGGAGATGTCTCGAGGACAGGTGAGTGAAGCGTGGCACTGCAGCAGCAACGCGATGCTTTTAAATGGAAGTCTTTCTTCAGGGATGCTGGCGAGAAGATTCCAGATGCAGGTAAGAAGTTTGAAATAGTCCTTGGTTTTCACCTTTCTCTTCTCTTCCTTCCTTGCAGGTCTTCCAGGTTCGAGGCGGGCGTGGCTGGAGTCCAGGAGCAGGAGCAGACACGGTGAGCGTTAAGCTGCAGGAAGCAGAATAACGCGAAGCATGAGCTGCTGTCTGGGCGTGGCTTAAATAGCCTCCAAAGAAGTCCCAGGTATGTATCCTTCCCCAACTAGGTATGTATCCTTCCCTGGCCACGCCCGAGTGAAAAAATAGTCCCTATGAAAAAATAGTCCCTTTCAGGTCTCAGGGAGGCCTGAAGCGTGCAGCATGGTCTGCATCAGGTAAGTGCACAAAACACCTCCCTTTATGAGTCTGGCGCCTATGGCGCCAGGACTGATGTCCAACATAAGCCTGGCGCCAAGGGCACCAGGACTGAGTCCAAAGAGCCCCTATAAGGGGCCGCTGGGCTTTTACCCGAGGGCATGATGCCTGCTTCCGGGGGTGCTGGGCCTGGCCTGGTGCTCTGGGGGTAGGCATCATGACAGATGGGCATCGACGGCCTCAATGTCTTGGTGCTTTACTTCAATGTTTCTCGGCGGACCCTGTCTCCGGTCGACAGCTGTTTGGGACTGACTTCCAGGGTGCCTTGATGAAGATCAGCTTCTGCATGATGTTCCCTCGAAGCTCGGTGTGAGGTCTCCTAAACAGGTCCTCTCCTGGATCAGTCTTTGGTAGACACAGCAGCTTTTGGATTCCGACGACGCTGAGCAGCAGCAAACCTTCTTCTTCAGCTAGGCTTCAAGGATAAGCAGCTTCAAGTTTCAACTTCAGCTTCTGAACAATTTTGGTAAGTGAGAGATCGGTCCCTCATTCACACTGCTGAGCTAAGCTCAGTCAGCCAATTAGTCGGAAGGGCATTCATGCAGGAAGGCAGCTAATCAGGCTCATAGTGCATTCAGGCCATTCACTTCCACCCAGACACCCATAACATGGAATGTGGATTAGGACAAACATCCAGCCTTTCAGCACACCACACTGCATTCATGTCAGTTTCAGGCAGGACTGTCTCATTCTTTGTGCCACACATACAGATACCAGACACCCACAACATGGAATGCATATTGGTCGCACACTCCATTCACCCAGGCCCCAACCTAAGGGTGTACCCACAACATACAGTCACTGGGAAGGCTCCAGCCAGTCTGACCTGGACTTCCCCACAATACCATATATGGTTCTTCCACCCAACAGCCAATCAGGGGAAGGGACAGAGTCTGCTTCTCTCTTATGAGGGTTCAACCATCTGCAGCTGCCATGTTAAAATTGTGCCTCACTGCCTCTAACTGCATTGTCCAATGTTATTAAGTGCACGTCGTGACCAAAGGGTACTGTAGACATGCTGCGAGAAGCCTATTGTCTCGCAATTTGCATCCTAAATACGTGTTTCATGTTTGGCTCACACAAGCATGTTTTAGAGCACTGCATTGCCTGGCGAGACGGCTTCAGCGTGTAGAATTAGAAACATTAGGCAGGCCAGGCACTGCTTGAGCCATGTGAGAACTGTAGTCGCAGTAGAAACATTGACTTGCTAGAAATGTATCTGAAACTGTCTGTTGCATGTTGCAAAGTTTACTCTCCAAGGTGTGAGAAGCTCACTGACTACTTGGATACCCAATTATGAGAAGCATATATTGCACCTAGGAACCACTTGAAAAAATGATATACTGTTAATAATGTATGTACCACCCTCCTCCATAGAAGACCTGTGTAAGTTGACAGTACACAAACCATGCAAATCCAGGAAGGGGCGGGTGTTACTGCACTGTATACAGTTTGATTGTTGGCTCCATGTCCGGTCTAGTCGATTGTTTGTATGCTGCCTTTCTGACTGCCATTAATGATGCTTACCAACCCACCTGAAGAGTGGATTATTGAGTCTGGGGTTAATTTGACATGGCAGATTGGTTCCCCCGATGTCGGATTCAGGCTGCCCTGGGGCAAAAACCCAGGGGTGCCGAAATGCGACTCACAGTGATCCCAGGCGGCCTTGTTAGGACTGATTTTCTATACTCTGGCCTGGTGGACAGATGTTTAGAAGGACAACCTATATTTTGACAGGAACAACTCTGGGAAGCTGTAGCCAAGCTGTAGCCAAAACAGTTTAGGTAGCAGTGACAGGCGGTCTAGGCTAAGTTCTGTAGCTTGTAAAGGGCCCACAATGAGGTCACACAATGGGAATCACAGATTACACTTAGACAGGATGTATAACAATACAGTTATTTAATTATGGCCAAAACACATTATAGAAAAATGACTGCAAGCAGGTTGACATATCACACAACACTATCAAAATAAATACATATATGCATTTACTTTTTTATAGGGCATAATACAAATCAGAAACTCCTGCAAAGGAAAGGTTAGACAAGTATTATGCATAGAAAAAGGTCCACAGAGATGATCCCTAACTAAAATTATCCAGCCCTAAATTGCCTGGGGCCTTGTGCCCAATAGTTCTGGATACACTGCCACAGAATTTAGGATGCAGGAAACAATGCAGGTAGGGTCTCTGGGGTCCAGTGAAGAATTTTTAGGGTTAGGGTTCAAGTTAGACCAATGCCCAAAAGTAGTCCCAACAGTCAGATGTCTTGCACAAGCAAGCTATGGCAAAGCCAAAAATGTTAGAAATAAGCTTTATTATAAGCCCATGGACTTATAATGGGAGTATAGGGATAGGTTAGAAACTCAGTGACTTACCCCCTTACTCCAATTCTTCCCCAGACTTGACAGAACAAAGTAAGAGTGTCCGACGTTGCTTTTCCCACAAAAAGCTGCAGTCCACGATTCCCAGGGGTTGCAGGTTCAAGCTGATCTCTGATTGGTGTCTTTTACTGTTGCAAGGACTCTCGGCCAAAGAATGCAGAAAAACCCGATGCAGCACCCCTCTCAGGACTGGACTCAGGTTAGGTAAGCAATTATCTGACAGTGGTCACTGTGCACACCAACGCAAAAGGACTCAGCAGCCACCGTCAGACTTTCCCTCCTATCTTGGGTCCCCTTGATGTTAGGATACCCCAAGTTTCAGTGACACTGGCAGCGTGGTAGCCCACAAATGAAGCTGGTCAGCCACAGGACGGTTCCAGGGCACTTCCGAAGGCTTCCTTTAGCAGGGCACTGAGCAGACATCAGGAATGGATGGTCCCTCCACTCAAAGGGTCATAGCTCCTTTGCAGAACTACTAAAGATCAAGAGCAAGACAGGGCTCCTCCAGGACAGCAGCAGAGGTTGGTTGCCAGGCCTTCTTCAGTCGTGTCTCAGGTCTCTTTGCGGGTCTCACATCTGGATAGGATACTTGGCTCCTTCCGGTTTCTCCAGGATCTCTGAAGAATGGGTGCAGGGGTCCTCTTCTTATCCTAAAAGACAGGTAAGAGCTGAAACTCCCACTAGCCAATAGAAGGACTAGCCCATACACGCACCCCAGCAGTGGTCCAATCAGGACCACTAAAGGAAACATTTATGCATACCACTCAGACACACTGAAACCAGTTTGTGGATTGGAGTCAGACAGACCCATCCCACATCCTGCCAGCAAACACACACAGCCCTCCAGTAGCCCGCCAAAAGCTCCTGATTTTCTGGGTACTGGAAGTCCATATAAGGATTTTCCTGGCCTCTGAGGCCAGGAAGAAGGCTAAAGGACAAGGTGGCAAAAGAACAGGCGACAAATCTTGTGGCACGGCCATGTTTG
The DNA here is from genome assembly GCF_040938575.1 of Ambystoma mexicanum. NCBI lineage: Eukaryota > Metazoa > Chordata > Amphibia > Caudata > Ambystomatidae > Ambystoma > Ambystoma mexicanum. The sequence continues at coordinate 995,049,375 of NC_090936.1, forward strand.
ACCAGTAGCCACAGTTAGTAGGCAAACGTGGTAAAGCTAAAGCGAAAAGCCCCCAAAAGTGGGGAAAAGTCCCTGCTGCCACCAGACTATCCTTTTAGCACACCTAGAGTAACCAAAAATCCTCTGAGTGTTAGTCTAGGGCAAAACACAAATGCACCCCATTGTACTGCAGTGTAAGCTGCTGTGCACAATGATAAAAAGTAACCACAAGTGATACAAAAGTAACCAAAAGTAGTAACACAGTAACACGACTAAGGGAAACAATGTTTCCCAGTACTGACAGCCTGAAGGACATATCAGTTTCCCCATAACAGATAAGCTAATGCCAGTGCAGTGAAGCTTAATGCTTAATGCTTCACTGCACTGCAGAAAGTACAGGTCAGATTTGAAAATAAAAGCAAAACGTTATAAGGTTCCATAAAGATGGAAGGAAAGGTGCAGTAAAGAGAAATCTTTCCTAACAGCCTACAGTAAGACGATTTTGTCCAGAAAAAGAGGACATTGCTCTGTACCATGTTTTGTGCTCTGTTTTCCATGGTGTCTCTGTTAATGGGTTATGTTAAGTATTTGCCTCTGGTATGCAGTAAATTGTGATCCAAGAAAAAGTCTGTTAATTCTGGAAACAGGGAGGGAAGGTCCATTGTCAATTGAACTTCAGTCTGCTCTGGTATGGAAAGAGATAATCAGCAATCGGTTGGCCACTACGGTGATAAGGTAACAAATAGGAAAAGTAACTGTAACACCTTAGCATTAAAGCCACGCACAACACTGAATCATAATAAATGAAACAAAGAAATAATACTGGTCAGAATAGAGAAGTAGAGAACAGGATCTTGAGTGAAGAAAGCTTGTATGAGGATGCCCCAGAGGTGGTCTTGTCTACATGTGCGATCCATTCACAGAAAACCAATATTATTTATTCGCTTCCTATGCTAGTACGGGAGCTGTAACAGGCTTTGTTTTTCTTCTGTATGTGTCTTTTTCCTCAACACGTCTCTGCACCCGTCTCTGGAAGCTAGACCGCTCCGTGCAATGGGTATCTTTCTGGACGCAATAAGGAAGTCCCCTCGATAGGTTTGATAATAAGTAAACCTTCCCTCAGAGAACCCTGCGCCTTTGTTTGGCAAGTACACAGGATAGAAAGGGATCAAATGAAAGGTCAAAAGGCGCATCGTCTGACTCTCTCCCAGCTAACCTTCTGCTGCCAAAGAGGAACCAAACCTAAGGAGCACCCAGCTAGCTCCAATGATGAGGTCTGGAAGAATCAAAGGGAAACAGGAAGTAAAGAAGTGGGGTGTCCATCCCAGTGGGAGTAGGGCGCCGCTAGGAAGGAAGAGGAAAGGAAAAGGAAGGATCCTAACCCAGGTGGCACAAGGGCACAACTAAAGTAAGCAAATCCACAGATTCAGTAGACACAAAAAAGAAGTCATACCACAGTTCCAAGGAAAACTTAGCAAAGTCCATGGAAAAATCCAAAGGGTAATCTTAAAGGAAAGTGAGTGTCCCCAAGGAAGAAACAAAGGATCCAAAAATAAGAAGAATGTTCCAGAGGAGGAGTCCAACACCCCACTAGACCGGAGACAACAGAGCAGGAAAGGATAATCCAAAAGACGTTCCAGGGACAGACCAGAGTTCAATAGCCAGGAAATCGACAAAGCATATAAGGACTAGACCCCAGGAATCCAGGAAGCAGGCCATGGTAAAAAGAAAGCATGGAAGCTAAGCAAACTAGAGTAAATCAGAGTAACAGCTACCTGCGGCTTCTTTGAGAAGCACCAGATCAATCATTGGAGGCTCCTATTTGGAGCCAGGTGTAGGTGGTGAGTGCCGTGCTTCCTGGTTGCATGTGACATCATGCTGCATTGTGTGCCATGCCGCACGGAACGTTGGGTGATGTGGTCTTCGGTGGACGCCTGCACCACCACAATCACCAGGTTCCCAGGCACCCAGCGTGTCCGCATCGCACCTGTGGAACACGTTGCATTCGGGACCTACTGTCAGGTCACCACTCCTTGCAACAGTAAAAGACACCAATAAGAGATCAGCTTGAACCTGCAACCCCTGGGAATCGTGGACTGCGGCTTTTTGTGGGAAAAGCAACGTCGGACACTATTACTTTGTTCTGTCAAGTCTGGGGAAGAATTGGAGTAAGGGGGTAAGTCACTGAGTTTCTAACCTATCCCTATGCTCCCATTATAAGTCCATGGGCTTATAATAAAGCTTATTTCTAACACTTTTGGCTTTGCCATAGCTTGCTTGTGCAAGACATCTGACTGTTGGGACTACTTTTGGGCATTGGTCTAACTTGAACCCTAACCCTAAAAACCCTTCACTGGACCCCAGAGACCCTACCTGCATTGTTTCCTGCATACCAGTGGACATACACCATGACGGAATGCCACGACACGAAACACGGTTACCAGAGTATCGATTTGGCCAACACTAAATAAGTTGGTGTTTAGGTTTGAACTTGGGCTATTATCCATCTCAGCCAGAACTCGATAGAAGTCTCTTACCTTGCTCCACAAAATACTTGCAGCTCCCGCACGTCCTGTTCTCACTGAGCTCAATACCCTTTTGTATAGTAGAAAGATTCCCTCTTTAGAAAAGTAGTTCTCCGGATGTTAACAATTTCCTGCTTCTTGTGAGCGATCTGTTGAAAATATGGAGAACACTCCCTAGCTAATAAGTGTTGTGGAAAATTGATTGGATTCAGACCAGGGAGGTTATTTCTTATTATGTTCTTATTAAAGAGATGTTGTCAAGTTAAAAATGATTATATACAGCTGAATCTTACATTTGTAAATTTCCCTGTCCAAAGTTAAGGATGAGATTTCTGTGTTTTAGGTTTAATTGATTGAACACTATGCAAGTGAGGGCCTGGATATATCTCTGAGGAGATGTAGGTTTTGTAATGTTAAGGATAATATTGAAACTTTAAAGCATCTTCTGGTTGTCTGTCCATGCAATAGGGAAATAAGGCAGACGCACTTTGCAAACTGTGTAAACATACAATACTGTTTTAATGCTGAACAATTCTGTAACAGGATGATGATCGGGCTGGAGGTTTCTCTTTCAATTGCAGTGATTAATGTTTAGATGAGATATTTATTACTAACTATTGAGACTATTTGTCTGGGGAAAAATATCATTTTTTATTGATTCTCAAATATTTTAAGGTATTATTGTAAAAAAAAGTTTGTATATATGTATTTACTGATGAGATGTGTAAAGGTTTTATGTAAGCCATATAAGAACAATGAGAAAATAAAAAATGTTTCTGAAATTTCTGTAACGGGAAGGAGCAGAGCTTGTGTGACTCCACTCGAACCGCTAGATAGTAATGCTACAAAGGGAGCAGCATGAGCCGGACCGACTGTGCCAGCTTTTGAGCGTGGTAGCGCTTGGCGCTGACGGATGGAGAGTGACAAGGACCTGCTTCCGCAACAAGTCATACCTTGTCTCCCCGGATGAGAATGGGTTCTAGTCAGTCTAGAGAAGTGCTGCTTCCTCCTAAAGGAAGTCCAGTCCACTTCATGTACACTCACTACTCGCCCAAAACATGTAAACTCCTGGACAAATAGCACTATTATACACAAGAAGACCCAACTAGACAGTTCCCTCAGGAAGGCACATTTGATTTACATAAAAATGATTGAGCTTCAAAAAAAGCACTCGAAGATAAAGGAGAAATGGTGCACCAGCGACAGTGGGATGGCTACCTAGACTGGTACTCCGAAACCACGAAGAGACAGTCAGAATCAAAACATGAGTGTTCAAAGACATACAGAAAAGCTGCAGGAGCTAATTAAGACACTAAAGACACAGAACGCCATTTTACAGGTGTTTAAGAATATACCCAGTCAGCCAAGGTGTACCCCCAACAAAAGAATCCCTTAAAGATATTCTTGACTCTTATAACCCCGAAATCCTGAACCTGGCACTGAATCTCTCACAGGGACAGCTGCCCATCGCTCTGCCTCTCCTCCCATGCCATGACACAGCAGTCGCAGCCTGATTTCCAGCCCCAATTCAATCCTGACACACTCCCCTCATATAACTAGGCTACCCTGATATGATCACTTACTTGCCCTTTCCACTTACTTGCCCTTTCCGATTGCCCTCTGTCCCGGACACCCTCCAGGCTCAAGTATCCAGTATCGCTGGGTCCTCATCACAGGACAACTCCCAGGAGGAGGAAACATAGTTGTTACTGGGTATGCCCGTTTGAGTGCAACTGACTCATTTAACATTGTTCAGAAATTCCCTAAGATCCGAGAGGATCCTGTCAAATTTCAGGAAGAACTGCAGGTCATCATCGACTGCTATCAACCCAAACGTGCTGATCATAACCAATTACTGAGAGCTGCTCTCCCTGCAGATACCTTTCCCTGCTCATGCAGCAAAGTAACTGGCCAGCTGAAGAACCCTCCACTGATGGATTGAAGCGTTTACTGATAGATTAGTACAATCCATTATTGAAATCTACCCCAGGAAAATGGACTTGTGGAAGATGAACACCTGTAAACAAGCCAAGATTGAAAATCCTGCAGATTACCTTGAGCTGTTGAAACAATGTTTTCATCAATATTCAGGAAATATAGATGATGCTGTTGTCACCCTTCAAGCCGTAGTATGACAGATTGTTATATGTCTGAAACCAAAAGTGGCTGAAGAGATGGTTGGGAAGGAAAGAATTTGACTGAGGTCTTGTTAGCTGGATAGCCCTTTTATGAGAAGGCAGAAAGACAGGAAGAGAGTATTAAGGCAAAGCTTCTGTTGTTACAATTCAGCAGTTGCCACCATCTCAAGGGAGAGGAGGATTCAGACCTGCAGCGGGGGTGGGGAAGAGGAAGAGAAAGAGGCCCATCATAACAGACAGATCATGAGAATAACATTGAAAGACATACTGGGAATGTGTAAAATTATCAATGTAACTATTGCAAAGAACTGGAAAGCAGAATGCCAGAACAGACCACAGCATGGGGACGAGGTGGGCAGCACACAGGCCCTGTCAGTCCATCTTTCCCACGGTCTCCTCCACCACCATCTTTGAATAACTGTTAGGCTAGCTAAGGAGTCAAAGAAATTGTTGCTACACTTATTCCGTTTAATCCTGCTGCTCGCCATGTTGTTTGTGCTGGTGGAGGTCAAAAGCTTTCATGTTTGGTTGATACTAGAGCCTCATAATCCACTCTGAAGGCTTCGGAATGTCCTCATGTTGTATATTCTAATGACATTGTTAATTATGTTGGTGTTGGGGGAATGCCGATACCCCATCCTGTGTCTCACCCTATGTCTGTCACATTGGATCCTATCTCTGAAGAACATGCTTTCTTGCTCAGCCACTGCATTCCTGCTAACCTCTGGGTTTGGATGATATACATATAATCAGTTGTTCCATCTACTGTTCACCAGATGGTATTTTCCTTGATATTCCCATTTACCGTGAGCTAGAGCTTTTGGCTGAGTTAAAGGGGGAAGCTAATTTGACTCAGAGAAACAAGACAACGGGCCTCATTACGACCATGGAGGTAGCCATGCCGCTATTTGTGGCATGGCTACCCCCATACCGGGTACTGGGTCCGGGTTCCTGAATGGGGAAATACCGGGCCATTCCGACCTTGGAGGGCCCAGTATTTCCCTTTTCAGGGAACCCGGAATCCGGTACATCCCCATTCCCATTTGAGCCCCCACAGGGCTCAATGGGAATGGGGATGATGTAAACAACGGGCCCGTTAATGACGGGTCCATTGTTTGCATCCGGGTCTGCTCACGGGACACGCGTCCTTAGCGGGTAGCGCGAATAAGGCGGTAGGGAGATAATGGGGCCGACAGCTCTACCAGCCCCGTTAACCCCCTACCACTAGGGTCGTAATGAGGCTCCACAAATTCCTCATTGAAGCAGGGATTGTTGGTCTGAGTCCCTTTCAAATTATGGTCCACACATCGCAATGATGTTGGATGCATACTGAATGCCGAACCAGTAAATTTCACCCTGAACCCGGCCAAACCCCCTGCCCTGTGCACCTCAGTAACCCATTTCCACGCAGGCTGAGGAAGACATCTGTCCTTTTAATTGACTTATTACTTGAACAAGATATTATTGTGTGCACTCATAATACCTGCAACACCCTGATTCTTCTGATGAAGAAACCAGGAAAAGAGGTCTACCGATTCATCCAAGACCCGCGTGTGGTCGATGCCGCTGTACGGCCTCCCTTCCAGAGGAGCCCCAATCCCGCTACCATCCTGTCATGCATCCCGGCCTCTGACACTTATTTTACCATTTTTGATTTGTGCGTAGCTTTTTTCTCATTACCTGTACACCCCTACAGCCAGCACTTATTTGTCTTTATGAATAGAAGCTTCCAGTGCACCTTCACTAGGCTCCCAATGTGGTACATAGAGAGCCCTATTAGGCTCTACCAAATCTTGAAAAGAGATCTTGACCTGCTTGAGTTCAAAGGAGGGTCTGTTCTGGTCCAGTATGTGGATGACCTCCTACTGGCATCACCCTACCACAGCTTGGCCCTGGACACGGTAGCTGCCGACTTGCCTGCCTATCTGTGCACTGTCACGCCCTGGGCCCTGCTAGTGGAGAAAGCTGAAGTGTCGATTCAGGTACACCCTGTTACCATTGCTGTGCCCCACTCCATGCTTGCTCTCCTATTAAAAGGAAAGATAAAAAGCTCCTCCTTTCTGCTGCCAATGTTACCCTTAGCCGATGCTCAGTTTTGAACCCTGCCTCTTTGTTGCCATACCCCACCGGGATAGATAACCCCATGATTGCTTACTTGTTGTAGAAACTGTAAGGAACTCATGGTGGCAACAGTAAAGACAGACACAAGGGATCACTGTTCAAGGGTGCTTATTGAACCTTATAATGGGTCAGATAAACGCCTAATCTAAACCTAAATCTAAGATGGCAGCAAGCTACGAGCATCAAATAATAAGGCAGTCCTATTGGCGTCTTGTCAAATAAAAAGGGGGTATACTAAAAAAATGAACAAAAGATTGCCAATCCTTACTACTAAGTTAAGAAAAGAGTGTGGGATAATGTTCACCAAAAAAAGAAAGAATTGTTCACAAAATGATAAATCAGGATGGTAGGGCTAGGTCTCCCTTCCCCACATTTTCAGCACAGGACAAGGCGAGACTTCTGAGCACAGCACACACCTGGCCCTCGAGAGCACAAGGTTCACAGTTCAGTTCAACTATATCAAAACCTTCAGAGGTTAAGTCTCTTTCCTGCAAAAGTCTCTTGCCTTGGAAGGTCTGTCAATTCAAAGTAGCAAATAAACGAACAAACAAAAAGTTCCTTTCTGTAATCTTCTATATTGAGCGATTGCTCTTCGCCCCTAGGATCTCCCTCTGCTGGGCTCGGGTCCTCTTTCAAGTCGGGCCTCCCTCAGTCAGGTTCATTCCGGCCTTTCAAATATATATCTTGCAATATTCAAATCTCCTTTTAAATATATATCTTGCAATATTCAAATGTGCTTTTAAACCGTTTCTCGCAATGAGTAACCCTCGACCGGGTTCACTCTTGTGGTCACAATGCTCGTGGGTGTCTTCACCCCTAGGACCTCCGTCCACCGGGTTTGGATCCTCCTTGTAAAAATGGGTCTCCCTCTGTCAGGTTCACTTCGGCCTTTCTTTAACACAGTTCATGTATTTCTAACACAGTTCATTCATGCATTGCTCAGCTTTTCAGAAAGCTGGGTTTTCCTTCTCCTAGCTTTCTTTCAGCATTCCTTTGTCGGGTTCACACTTGCCTTTCTCCACGGTTCAGAACCTTGTCGGAAAGCGGGGTTCCCTTCCCCTCGCTTTCTCTCAGAAATTGGTCAGAGAATTTCGATTGTACAAGGGATTTCATGTGACCCTTGTAGGACCACTCTGATGCTTCACGTTCCCCTTTGCTGGGACCTTCTGGTTTTCCCAGTTTCAACAATCAAAACAAAAAGGGCCAGCGATAGTCCTTCGAATGAACACTCCTACGACACATGATCACTCTGCAGATGGCCTGTCTCTGGGCATTCTTAACAGTTCAAACATACATACAAGTTCTTTCTTCTTGCGTTCAAAATATTGCTACTCGCAACCTTGTGCTCAGCACAGTTCGGTTTGCTATCAGTTTCCTCCGACTCACCCCCTGTGCTGAACCCATTGGCTTCTCTGATCTCTGGAGTCAAGGTTAGTACCACGGTAGCCAGCTTGCCTCCCCACCTGCTTTATCACTGCGGCAGGCCCCTGTGCACCGTTGACTGCTGCTCCACACGCCAGCTGTAACTCCCGGTCTTATGATATCCCTTTTGGAGGCTTTGTTGGTCTGAGTTTAAAAGGGCAAGGGCAGTTCCTCCTTCATCTTCCTTCCAAGTCTCACCGCCTTTCTCCTCCGCTTGAACTGCCAGTTTGGTGTAGCTGTCTCCTCATGCGTTCGGCCTTGCTCGAAGTGTGCTTTCGGGCTCAGCCTTTTATCGCTGTGGGGAAGGTTAAGTTCCGTCAGGTGTGCCTGGTTATTGTCAAATGCTTGACTCTGTCTGACCCGTGTGTTGGGATATGGCAGGTAAACAGCTCTGATGTTAGTCCGTTGTCTGTTACCATGTAAGAGAGTGTTCATGTTGGGAAAGGGGGGGTAGTGTTTCTAAATTTCCTACAGGGTAGGAAAGGGGAAAGGTGTTACAAGGAAGGGGATACTGTGTCTCAACCCTCGGTGTCCCACTTCCATTCCCGAAGACTCCTCGCCCAGGTGATCCTCCCCAACTGGGCCACCCCCAAGAACTGGATCCAATAGCGATGGCCGTGTCCTGGCCACCTGGATGATAGAGCTCTGGGGACTAATGGGTGAGACACCTTCAGATTTCTCACATACCCTTCCCCTATGTGAGGCGGATATGCCTGTTCTTTGTCCGGGCCTCCCGTTGTAAAGACCAGGAAGAGAACAGGGATGAGAGATGTCCCAGAACTCTCGCATATTCCACTGATTAGCTTTGGCTTGTGTAGGTAGAGGTGGAGTGGTTTTATCGTTCTCTCTACAATACCCTGTGAATTGAGGTTGAGGTCTATTTTGGGAGTCATAGGTTAAGAGATTTCCCAGTCCCATATTGTAGAGTTTTGGGAGTAGTAGTTTCCCTGCCAAGAATTCTGTGGTAGAAAATCTCCATATGGAGGTGGAGTTTCGTGTAAAAGAGTAGGCAATGTGGGGACATCTATTCCCAGGATAACTTCTTCGGGGAGTCCCTGAATTATAGCTGATGGTACTTCACAGGATTTGCCCCAGATTTAAATGTGTACAGGTATTTTAGGACACACTTCATTTTCTCCATGTGCACATGTAACACTCACTAGGGCTGCGTTATCTAGATCCTTTGTTGAAATCAAATTGGCCCGTATAGCAGTTTGCTTATGACCCGAGTCAATTAGCGCCTGTACTTGCCTCCCGTTTACCCAGGCTTTTTCCTAGGTAAACTCGGTAGGAGTTTGACATAAACAGATGCTAAATGTCTCTAGCTCTTCCTCGGGTTCTTCCCACCCTTCGCCCTTTAAAGAACCAATTTCCATAGGTTCATCCCTCGTATTCTTTTGACAGTACCTAGCTAAGTGTCCTGTTTCTTTACATGAAGAACAGATTGGAGGAGGTGGTCTTCCCCCTTTTACTTCCTCCATTCTACTTTCATCTTTGGTCTTGGGTCCGTCATCCTGAATTCTAATCCCTCTCATGTCAAGCCTTCCTTACTTCGTTACGATCCCCCTGGTTTATCTACTCCCTGAGGTCGAGGTCGGTGGCTAGGTTAAGGATCCTTCCAATCCTCTCAACGATTGGCCGAGTGGAAATGTTTAGTTGCATCTGAATCGATCTTTGCAGTTTCAATGGCTATGGCTAGGGTATGTCGATTTAGCAGTAGAACAGCTTTCTGCAAAAAGGGGGTAAGGAGTTAGTGAATTGTTCCAGGGTGATGATCTCTATCAGTTCTCCCAAGGATGTGTCACTAATCCACAGGGCCACAGGGTTTTGGACAGGTTCACCCATTTCCAAGGGGGTTTCTCCTGGGTATAGTCTAATGGCCCTTAGTTTCAGCCGATAGAAATTTCAGGTTTGCGCCACTCCTTTTGATAGCCCTTCTTTGATAGATCGAAAGGTGGCTCCCTGTGCAAGAATAAGTTGCTGATAGGAAGTTTGTAATTCACCTTTCAATAGAGGGGCTAAATAGCATCTTTTAATGTTTTCTTCCCACCCTAGTTGGTCAGTTAGGCGTTGGAAGTTTAAGCACAACATTCGTAAATCTTTGCCTTCGAGATAGGATTGAAGCACCCCTTGCGGTAATAAGGGTCTTGCTTACAGTTCAATAAGCTTATGTAAGTTTTCTTGAAGTATTATCTCGTCCTGCATTTGATGGGCCGCTAACTGGGCAATGACATTGGCTAGGTCGGCCATTTCTTCTGGGAGTGTAAGGGTCCCTTCTGTAGATGGTTCTGAATCAGAAAGGAAGCAACTTTTGACTCTGTCTGATAAGGTCTCGAAATTGCGTGAGCTTTTTGACTCTGAGTCAGTTGAAGTAGTGGGCTGCAGTAAATTAATCCCTAATCCTGATGGTCCCGCAACAGATAATGAGGGTGTACCAAAAAAAAAAGGTTCGGAAAGGGGGGTCGAGATTCAGAGCACTAGGTCTGATGAAGGAAAAGATGGGCCGAATTTTGAGGATTATCCGGTCCCACGGTTTTATGTTGTAATGAGAGAGAGGAAGTGTGTCTAGCAGTACTTGAGCTTTAAAGAACAGATCCTGTTGACCAGGTGGGACATGCAATTGAGAGAACAATACCTCTTTTAGTGTGGATACACGGTCAGAATCAAGGAGGTCAACTATTTTATTTTCCCCTTCTGGTGGTACCAGAATTATTCGTATGGGTTTCAATTTTTATCAGTTGAATCATATCCCATTCCTGACACCATATGTAAGGAACTTGTGGTGGTAACAGTAAAGACAGACACAAGTGATCACAGTTCAAGGGTGTTTATTGAACCTTATAATGATTGAGATAAACGCCTAATTTAAACCTAAATCTAAGATGGGAGCAAGCTATGACCATCAAATAATAATAAGGCAGTCCTAGTGGTGTCTTGTCAAATAAAGATGGCGATACTAAAAAAAACTATTGCCAATCCTTACTACTAAGTTACAAAAAGAGTGTGGGATAATGTTCACCAAAAAGAGAAAGAACTGGTCAGAAAATGATAAGTCAGGATGGTAGGGCTGGGTCTTCCTTCCCCACGTTTTCAGCACAGGACAAGGCGTGACTTCCGAGGACAGCACACTTGCGGGCCTCGACAGCATGAGGTTCACAGTTCAGTTCAACTATATCAAAACCTTCAGAGGTTAAGTCTCTTTCCTGCAAAAGTCTCTTGCCTTGGAAGGTTTGTCAATTCAAAGTAGTAAATAAACGAACAAACAAAAAGTTCCTTTCTGTAATCTTCTATATTGAGCGATTACTCTTCGCCCCTAGGATCTCCCTCTGCCGGGCTCGGGACCTCTTTCAAGTCGGGCCTCCCTCAGTCAGGTTCATTCCGGCCTTTCAAATATATATCTTGCAATATTCAAATGTCCTTTTCAATATATATCTTGCAATATTTAAATGTCCTTTTAAACAGTTTCCCTCTATGAATAACCCTCGACGGAGTTCGCTCTTGTGGTCATAATGCTCATGGGTGTCTTCACCCCTAGGACCTCCCTCCACCAGGAGGTTTGCATACTCCTTGTAAAAATGGAGCTCCCTCCGTCGGGTTCACTACCGCCTTTCTTTTTTTTGGTACGTCTTTATTTATATTGTCAATGCATTAACATCAATAGTCAATGATTCAATACATCAGTTTGCTCTTACATTAATCGGTGAAACATATAGTCCATTCCTCTCAGGTTCCGAGAGCATCTGAAGCAGTGTCCTCAGTCGATGCATTGAATTTTGTCCTTTGATACTAGCAAACCATGAGCCCCACAGTGGGCCACTAATTATTAGCAACATAATCAAATAATATACCCCCTATCCCTCCCACCACCCCTTCTGACATAACAGGTTAGTAGGCATGACTCAAATCTATTATTCAATCTGACGGGCACATATTCCTTTGTCTATGTTATGTGGGGCGGAATACTCTGGAATCAAATTAAATCCAAGTTTCTGAGCATTTGAGGTTTGTGAAAATGATTTTACCTTTCTTGGACATACTCATGGAAAGGAAGCCTGGTCCTCAAGAATTTTGGGTAGGTCTCGGTTCTAAGAGTGCACTCCTTCTCCATTGCCAACACCCCCCAGATCTTGACCCACCAACATGCTACCTCCGGGCCTTCAGGCATTCTCCAATTTTGCGCCAAGGGTCATGCAAGCTGCTGTTAACAAGTGTTTAATAAGTGCTGCAGTACCTCCTGTTGTTGCATATACCCCTTCCACTTCTGGCCCCCAGAAGTATTACTACTGGTGAATCAGGTAGCTGCGCCCCTGTGATCTTTTTAATATGGGCCAGGATTTCTTTCCAAAATATTTTGGCTTTGGGACATGTCCACCTCATGTGTCTCAGGATTCCTATTTCCCTGCATTGCCTCCAACACTGGGGTGGATGATTTCTATTCATCGCATGCAGCCTTTGGGGGGGTTAAATACCATGTGTGGCAGATCTTATAGGCCGATTCTTTTATTGCTGTACATTTGGACGCTTTCTGAGCCCTCCTCCAAATCTGCCCCCATTCCTCTTCCGAAATATCCACCCCTAGCTCCATGCCCCATTTGGTCATGTATGGTAGGTCGTCTGTGTACTGTGTTCTTTTTAGTAGCTAGTATATCCTCGAGATTCCTTTTGTGATTACCCCTTCGCGCATAGTTAGTTCTAAGCCTATCAGTGTACGTGTGCCTGCTTTCTTCACTTCCCTCTTGGAGATCCAGTGTCTAATCTGGATGTGTCTGTACCTCTCTCCTTCCCCTATGTGGAATTTGTGCTTCCATTCTTCGAAAAGGAGTGGATTGCCATCCTGGTAGAAGTCTTCTAACTTCAGGGTATCGCGTCCCTTCCATCCATCCCAATAGGCTGCCTTTATACCGGGGATGAAGTCTGCGCTGTGACACATCGGGCTGTGCAGGCTCAATCCTGCAGTGACTTTCCCCCTTTTCAGTGCTAGGTCCCATTTTTGTAGTGAGTCCATGGTTGCCTTAAGTAATTGACCCCCGCTGCTCTGTTCCGGTTGCGTAAGGATCGTAGCGCAGCTGAAGGGATAGTGGTTTCTTCTTGTTCTATCTTACTCCACCCTTTATGCACATCTAGATTCAGCCACGTTAACATGGGTGTGATTTGGGCTGCTAAAATGTACCTTTTCACATCAGGGGCCCCCAATACTCCTGTTCATAGTGGCCGGAGGAGAACTAGTCTCTGTATTCGGGGGTTTCTTTTTGTGCCAGATAAAATTTCTAATCTCCTCTAGCAGGTTTTTAATCATTTTGGCCGGTATGTTTAAAGGGAGTGAGCTAGTGGTATATAGCAGCCATGGAATAATTATCTTTTTAACCGTGGCTATCCTAGCAAACCACAAGAGTTCAATAGAGGGGGAATATTTGCCCTATATAATGTCTCATAACTTTTGGTTAGCTTTATCCCTAAAACATGTCCATGTGATCAGCTATCTCTGCTCGGCATCTTGGGCAGGTATGTGTCCGGTTCTGGGTGAACTTGGTAAGTTTATAGGGGATGTAGTATAGTCTATTCAGTAGTCTGTATTGCATGCAGCAGAACCTAAAATTAAGGGAGTCCCTAAGTGTGTGAGAGCACAGTTTTTTCCACATGTCATCCGAGATCTCAAGGTCAAGTTCATCAGCCCATTTATTATGTGCTTTAGGGGGTTGATCTGGGGATTTTGCTAGTAGCATCTTATTTAGAGAGGAGACCACCCCACGGGCACCACTTGAGTTAGCTATGTAATGTATTTCGGGTTTATCGGGGGGTTCGTCCGGATAGCACGACCACATAGCACGGACAGCAGCATGGAGTCTGTAATATTGCAACATTTTCAGTGCTGATCCAGAGTGTCCAGGATGCCATATTTGTGAGGTAATGAACTTCCCCTCTGGGAACAGATCAGTCAGCGCTTGGTACCCCAGCGTTTGCCAGTGCTGGGAGAGGAGTCTGTCGTGCATGGGTTCGAGGCCAGGGAATCCCCAGATGGGAAGCCATTTGTAGTAATGGCGCAGTTCTGACATTGGGCGTAGGATTCGATTCCATGCTAGCAGTGTAGTCACAATGGGTTCAAATGTAGAGTCATCCTTGTAGGTGCGATGGAGCAACATAATGTTCACTTCGGCCACTGCAAGTCTTTCAGTTTATGGGGTGGAGCAGCTGAATTTGAGTATCAGTGTGTGGCATATTGAGCTTGTGCAGCAACCCAATCTGGTATTAGATTGGGGCGGTGAAGCCCCCATCCCTCATATGGTAGAGTCATGTGTACCCACTATTTGCGGGCTGCGCCAGCATGCCATAGAAACTCTGCGCACGCTTTATGTAATCTAATTTATGGTTGGGTTCCTGATGTATAGCAACACGTCATCCGCGTATAGCGATATTATCTCAGGGGTATCTTTCAGGCGTATTCCCCTGCGGGCATGTCACCTCTCTGATATAGTCTGCCATTGGTTCAATGACCAGTGCCAAAAGGATGGGGGTGAACTGGCAAACCTGGTGGTTGCCCCTGAGTAGTGCAAAGGATGTTGAGGTTAGGGAGTTGACCAGGACTCTTGCTGTGGGGCATGTGTACAATAGTTTGATATACTTAATCATATTCGGACACACACCCATGTTCCCCAGGACTTCCCACATATACTGCCATGGGACCATGTCAAAGGCCATTTGGGCATCCAGCGTGACCGCCACAGCCTCTGCATTTTGATCGATCCTGGACATCTTGTTAAGAGCTGTCGATCACCCAGGAACAAAGCCACCTTGGTCCTCATGCACCAGATGCAGCATGATCGGCAGAAATCTGTTCGCTATTGTTTTGGCGAATATCTTTGTGTCTATATTAATGATCGACAGGAGCCTGTAGGATCCACATTAGTTGCTAGGCTTGCTTTTAGAAGGACAGTTATGATTGTTTCTCGTAGAGAGGGAGGGAGAGTAGATTCGCAAAGTGATTCCGCACAAGCTTCCAGCAGTTTTGGCACAAGGAGCGCTATGTGCTCCTGATAGAATTCTGAAGTGAGTTCATCCGGCCTGGTGGCCTTTCCCTTCGGTAGATCAATTATGGCCCTGACTATTTCATCCAGTGTGACCGGGGTATCGAGCTGACCCCTGTTCGATTGGGCAATGTACGTCATAGGGATATGATCAAGTAGCTCACGTATGTCGTATATATTGTGTGATTGGTGTGGTGTGTACAAGTCAGTGTAGAACTTGGAGAAGACCTTGAGTATCTGCTGGTCCGTCCATTGCAAGGTGCCCTGTGCATCCCTGATACATTTAATCTGGGACTGATCCCCCTCCGCCCAGACCAATTTAGCCAGTGTTCTACCCGGTCTTTCGCCTTCCTTGCTGCCCCTGGGCGAGTGAAGTAGCGTATTTCTCGCATGGCGTGGGACTCAAACACCTCCAGTTCCTCCCTTATCTGCGCTATTTTGGTAGGGGTAGCTGTCATTGCACATTCTTGTTCCAGGTCTTTAAGTTTGGCCTCAGAGCTGCAAAGGTCATTTCTGATTACTTTTAGGATTCCCGCCTCCCTTGAGATAGACATGCCCCTAATGCACACCTTAAAGGCCTAACAGCGCACCCCCGCTGTCGTGTTGTGTTGTGTATTGCATTCAAAAAAGGTCTCAATATCAGGGCGGATCTCAGTTTTGAATACTATATCCAATAGAGCTGCTGACTTAAAGCGCCAAGCAGTGCGGGCGGGCAGAGATGATCCCAGCACCAGGAACAATATCACTGGGGCATGGTCCGACAATGTGCAAGTAAGTATCTGAGCATTTTCGACTTTGCCAATTAGTTCGCCTGATGTTAAAAACAGGTCGATCCTAAACGAGCTATCATGCACCGACGAATAATACGTGTACTCCCGCCCTCTGGAATTAAGGGCCCTCCAAGTGTCCTGTAAGCCAAGTGATGTCATGTGCAAATGTAATCTTTGAGCCGCTCGTGACAAGGTCCTAGGCGCAGCTCCTGTTCTATCAAGATCATTATCCAATATCAAGTTCATGCCCCCCCCTGTATGATCTGCACCCCCAACAGATCCCATGAGTATAGAAGCTACAGTGTCAAAGAACTGCGGGGTATCCACATTGAGTCCATATGTATTCACAACCAAGTACGCCCGTTCACTATTGTACAATGCAGGATAATGTATCTGCCCTCAGAGTCTATATAGCTCTTTTTCAGCATAAATGTAACCGACTTAATGAATTAGCGTCAGCAATCCCCTAGCCTGTGTGGAATACGTTGTGTGGAATCTGTTCGATCCCCAGGAGGGTGCTAGGCCTGTCGCTAGGCGACTCAAGGCATGGGTTTCCTGCAGAAGGAGTATTTTCACTCCATGTCTCTGGGCATATGCAATGATTCTACAGGCCTTTGAGAAATTACCTATCCCATGAACATTCCATGACATTAGTTGTATAGCCATATCATCTTTTCAGGGGACATCCCAGCTATCACGCCTCTGTGTATAAGGTATTGTGTCAGCAGTATCACCATATTGCTCACCTGATATGTACAATGCTGCCATTTTTGCATAACGTTCCCCAACATGTCCACCCCCCTCACACACTGCACCTACCCCACAAACAGTGCAAACCCCCCCTCCCTTAGTACAATTACTGGTGAGCCGCCCCCAACTTGGCCCACCCATGTCACGGGCCCAACAGGAGCTTGTGTACAATAGAACCTCCAATACAACCATTGCAGCCACAGTGGGGTGCGTTGCAGCCACACAACCAACACCTTAGGAACCCTGGTGAAGCACCACATATTGTTATATATAATGGGCGGTTAATATTTTCTCATTACACTATCAACTCATGACAAGCAGGATAGTAGAACTCAGAAGCAAAACAATGAAGCAGAGTGCAATCCCTGTTCAGTCATTATCCATCATGTTGTCGGCAGGGTTGTTCAGTGGGATTTGTGCCTCAATAAATTTAACTGCTTCATCCGGGACGGTGAAGAAGTAAAGCTTCCCTCTGAAAGTAAACTTGAGACGTGCTGGGAATAACATGGCATATTGGATGTTTCGTTCCCTGAGCATTTTCTCTACGCCTAGAAATTGTCATCTCTCCTGTTGCACCCCGGTGGAGAAGTCAGGGAAGATTTTGATGGTCTGGAAGTCCAGCCGTAATTCCTTCTGCTCTCGGTCCAGGCGGAGCATGTGGTCCCTGTCTCGGAAGCTCAAGATCTTTGTGACGATGGGCCTCAGAAAGTCTCCAGGTTTGGGGTGCGGGGCCAGGGCACGATGGGCTCACTCGACAGCGAAGAAGGGGGACAGGTCGGGATTGCAAAGTAGGTCCTTAAGTAAGTTTTCGATGGCTAGTTCCATTTTCCCAGTGAGGGCGTTCTCGGGCACTCCGATAATTGGAATATTATTTCTGCGTGATCGAGATTCCATTTTGTCTTGACTAATTTCATGTCACGGGTGAGAGAAGCTACAGTGCTCTGAAGTGCTTGTATTCCATCTTAATTTGCCCTGATCGTGGTATAGGCTTCAGTGATCCAGGTGCCTGCGTGATCTAGCTGCGTTTTGAGTGATGCCACATTTACATTGATATCGTCTAACTTTTCATTGAAGGACGCAAAATTCTTAGCCATGGATTCCATCATGCTGGTTAAGTCAGGGATAGGTGCCACTACGGGTATTGCGGTGTCGCTTTGGCATGACGTAGATTGCTCCTGCTCAGGCCTGGGCGCTGCCTTGGTAAATTTGTCCATAGTGCCGATGTTTTTTGCAGCTCGAGACCTATTAGACATCCTCTGAGTGAGTGGCAGTCCCCGCAGCTCTGCTGCTCAGAGTTTAATTCCGGCTGACTCAAGTGACCGTGACACCAGTGCTGTCTGGGTGTTGACTGTGTATGATTGAAGGCCACTAGGTGTGGTTCAGCAGGCCACCACGGATGGCGCCTCGTGTCGAGGGCGTGTGCATGTCAAGCATGTGGAAGGATTTAAATTGCCACTCTGGAGTGTGGGGGGCTGCAGTGAGGAAAGGAAATTTCTGAGCGCATCCGCTGGATCCCCTTAACGATCCGCACCTAGGGGTACCAGTATGAAGACTGTGTATGCCGCCAGGCGCTGGATTTCCCTTCAGTACAGCAAATGTATTCCATTACCGAGAGCAGCCAGGCATCCACACCAAGGCCCCAAGGGGTTGGTGGGATCCGGAATAGCAGAGGCTCCTTAGGGTAAGTTGTGAGTTGCTTAAGAAGATCAGGGGCACCAGCGTGCACAGAGAGCTGGCGGGGGTCGGCGGACCACGTCACCCGAGGCACGGAGCGACTCCCGTTTCGTGGGGACAGGCGCCTGGACCCACCAGCGTGTGCAGAGAGCTGCAGAGCGGCAAGCAGTAGGAGAGATGAGGTATTGCCGCTATACCCCTGCAGTAGAGGCCGCCCTACTTGGGTGTTAGCAGGGGGGCAACACCGGGGTAATAAGGATGGCTAGCAGTCTAGTCAGAGGCTCCCTTCCTATGCAGATCATGGAGCAGATGGGTGAAGGGTCATTAGGGGGTCTTTTCAAGCGCAAGAGGGAGCACACAGTCCGGCTAATGGTACAGGGAGGCACAGAGTCGTGAGTAGCAGACTCTGTTAACAGTTCCAGTGGTCGCAGTTGTGGAAAAGCTTTTGGCCAGGCTCCCCAAGCACTCCAGCACTTACTTGGATTAGGTGGAGCAAAGGATGTGCACAGGGTCGGTGACAAGGTCCACTGCTGCAGGATGAATTGGTGCAGGTGGAGACTGGTGGGTAATCAGGAAATCCAGCCTCACTAATGATCTTCCCTGCATGTAGCAGGTGTGGAGAGTAGCTGAATCTGGCGGTTGTCAGGCATCGAGGCTGGTGGGACCCACATCATGCTCGTGGCCCATGAGTCATGCAGTGGTGCAATGCGCCGTCTCCGAACAACATGGGAGTCTGTGGGATCTCAGCTGGAGTGGGTGTTGGGCCACCACCCGTCCACAGATCAAAGGGGCCCAGAGCGTGCGCCCATCACAGGGCCCGCCCCCTGTCCCTCAGACAGAAGATGGATGTTTAATTTCCCTGCGTCGGCCCAGGGGGGAGGGGAGGGAGGTCAGGAGGGCAGGGAGTTCAGGAGGCACAGTAGATGGCGCGCGGGGCGCCAGGGCAGCAGTTTGTGACACCGTAGTGTGCAGGGGGCCAAAACCCAGTGCTGGGCTCGGCGATCAGACTGGAATTCAAGCCGGTGGTACACCCTAGTTTCGGCTGGTTATAGCAGCGTTTTGAAGTTAGAAGACTCTGCAGAACCGCCACCTCGTTAAGTCTTGTTGGTGCGTGGTGCGGAGCCAAAAGCTAGGCAGCCATTTCCCAGGCTGCTCAATAGCGCCCTCATCCACTACTTCTTTTTAACCCTCTTCCCGGTGTTCCTGCTTCCCCCTTTCTATCCAATCTGTGGACTCTAACCCTCTTTCCCCTACGGGGTACGGAGGTCTGTGCACTATAATAGTGGGGGCGCCAAGACCCCAAGTGGAGGCAGGAGCTCATGCTGTCCCTGCGCAAGACCAGCGGACTGTGACAGAAGCACGAGCCACGTATATTCAGGCGAAGCTCTAAGCATGGAGGAGATATTGAGAAGGCTACGGGATCTGAATACCAAGCTCAGAGCCATCAGACAGGATTATGCAATATTGGCCAATCAGATGCAGACTCTCACTGGCCAAGCGACAGCGCAAGTCACGCCCTTACGCTCGCAGAGGCCTGCTACTCTGCCCCCAGTCCAGGTGCAGGTAATCACAGAACCACCAATCCCACTGGCATCCCCAGAACACTACCATGGGGACCCTCAAAAAAATAACATGTTTATCATGCAGTGTCAACTGCATTTCCTTACAAGACCAGCAGCCTTCCACACTACACAAGCGCAGACAGTGTTGGTGATCTCATACTTGGGTGGGGATGCCGCAGCCTGAGCCACACCACTGGTGCAAAAAGACGGCACTGTCCTTTACAGTTGGGACTTGTTTCTAGAAGAATTTGGTAAGATCTTCTTTGTAGGAGTTCTTCACTGCATGTCTGCAGCTCGCCGCGGAGCTCAGGGGTGTCTAAATTACCCTGTTTGTTCTCCCCCTCCCGGATGATATCCTCCAATTCCTGTATGGACCTCCGGAAGGCTTTCAGTACCCTGCTTTCTTTGGAAATACAGCATCCCCTTAAGTAGACTTTAAAGGCTTCCCATATTATGCCTTGATCAGGAACTGACCCTCCATTGGCCTGGAAACAAGTCAGAATGTCCTGACCAATTTCAGATCGGAATGCCACGTCTTCTACGGTGGTGGCTCTAAATCACCATTGGAGCTGGCCTGGGGGGTTTGTAAGGGTTGCAGTGCGAACTAGGACAGGTGAATCGTCGGACAGAGTCTGAGGGGGGATAGATACCTCTGTTGTTTTCCAGAGAACGGGGGTGGTGGCCATTATTTAATGAATCCTAGATGAGCTACTGTGCACCCCAGAGAAGAACGTGTACTCCCTGGTATCTGTGTGCTCGGAGCGCCATAAGTCATGTAGGTCATGGTACTGGGAAATGGAGGGAGGGTCGTTTGTAGAGTTGCAGATCTATCCAGCTCTAGCGTAATGGCCAGGTTAAAATCATCGGCCCATACAATCTCATAGCCAGGGAACTTGTGTATGTGTTTAGCGCATTGATGAAAGAACTCTGGGGAGTCCGTGTTGGGTGCGTATATTGTTATAAGTAGGAGTTTAGTGGCAAGCATTTGCCCTGCGAGTATTATGTACCGACGACCCTCCTCGTCTCTAATCTGCTTGTGCAGTCTATATTGTAGGTTTAAATGGATGTAGGTGGATACACCTCTGGAGTGTGATGTATAGGATGATTCATACCTATCGATGCCCCACCCCGCTAGTCTAGGGAGGGTGGTTCCTCGGGCCAGCTGCATCTCTTGTAGACATAATTGTTTACCCTGTGATTCCTGCTGTAGTTTACAATCAATAGTGATTTCTTCTGATTGGTAAGCCCCCTTATATTCCAGGACAGTATCAACATTGTTGCCCCCATCTTCACTCCTACTGTATGTGTGGCCATGTCACTCATGGAGACTTAGTGGTTAAAGTGAGCTTGTGCTGTGATTTTCGTTCTGGTGGTGTGTATTGGCCCTTTGTGAGTTGCGTGAGTCATCAAAAACCTACTAATTACCTCAATACCCAATAACAGTGAACAAACTTGCCAATAATTTGACTTCCCCCCTCCGCAAACCCTCCCACGCCAGAAACCATAATCTACCAGCTCCCACATTCCCCCCTGTTCCTAACTTCTCCCATTAACTTAACAGAACTGTCCTGCAGTGCCTGCGGGTAGTGGTGCGCTAAGAGCGGCTAAAGCACTCCTACTGGCTGCGACCATAATATGTTGTCTCTAGGAACCACTCCAAGGGCTTCGGAATCGCTTCCATACCTTAGTCGGGTTAGTGCAGCGGGGGGCGCCTTTGCATTGTAGACCTTCAGGGGCGTTGCAGTGAGCGTCTAGGGGAGCCCCGAGGATTCTGGAGGTTTGATGCAAAGTGCTCCCAGCTTCTGTGGAGGTAAAGAAAACAGTGGACCCATTATGTTGTACACAAGGTTTGGCCAGGTACAGCATCGCATATTTGATGCCTTTTCTTCGAAGGATGTTTTTGACTGATTGAAACGTCTTACGTTGGTCCTGTACCACTGGACTGAAGTCCGGTAACAATCAGATCATGGCGGAGCCCCAACGTAGCTCACCCTTTTCTCTGGCAGAGCAAAGGATGATGTCCTGGTCCCTGTAGCTGAAGATCTTGGCTATGAGCGGGCGCTCAGGGGTGCCTGGGCGAGGCTTTGCTGCTAATGAGCGATGTTCTCTCTCCACCAGGAACATCAGTGTTAGTGGGAGATTGACCAGGACTTCCATTAGTAGAGACCATGTCCTCATTTTTGGCCATTACTTTCTTTACAGCTTGCTGCAGGTCCGCCATTTCCCGTTGTTGGATGGCTACTTTATCTTCACCTTCCCCAATCCTCTGTTCGGCTTCAGTCATGCATCCGCATAGTTTATCAATCTGTATAGCTGAAATGTCCACTTTACATGTCAGGGCATCTATTTTTGTGCCCAGATTGTCAGTACTTCTCTTTAGGGCTAGCTGTGTTTGGTTCAGGCCTATCAGAGATGGTGGTTGGCTTGAAGAAGGTGATGGCGGTAATTGGGACTGGTCAGAGCGGGCAAATTGGTCCATTTTGGCCTGTTTCTTGGGGCTTGCCATGGTGGCGCTGGCTATAGATTGGTACTTCTCGGTGGCGATGCCAATCAGGTTCGGGGGGGCTCCGACTCTCTGTGGGAGTTATGCACAGCAACGTGGTGTGTTACGATGTGTGGGTGCTCTTGTGCAACCCCCTCAGATCACATGACCTGGGTCCACCATCTGCGTGGTTTTGTGCATTACTCCTGTGTGATTCGACCTCCCAGCGGCGATCTCCTGTTGCATCAGTATCTTGACGTTGGGTCAAATGACCGTCTACTAGTGTCCGCCCGATGTATCAGGGTTGTTCCAGTATTAGTGGTGACTGGAGCGTATTGGGCCAATTCTAGGTTTGCGGTGTAGGGCTATTCTATTGCTGTGCCCCTCTCTTCCTCCGTTATTGCCCAGTGGCGTATGATTACTGAGACAGGAAGTACTGGAACTCACATCTCAGTTGTTGGCCACAAAATCCCTTGCGATGGGTGTAGTGAGTAGACCAGGGAGTGACCGGTACCTGCAACTCTCCAGGTGTTGCTTCGCCCAATCGTGTTGTCTAGTTTGGCAGGGTTGTGGGGCAGTTTCTAAGGCGGCACGAGGTGTCCGGGCTTGTCAGATGAGTCGTAGCACTATGAGGTTGCTGTCACCGGGGTCATCTGACGAGGTCCGCATCAAGTAGGCTTCCCTCAGTACCCGGGTAGTGGCGGGGATAGTGTGACCTACCAGCAGAGCCTGACGTGGCAATTCGGGTTGCAGTAGTAGTCTGGCTCCGAGAATCCTTTAGGGCATTGTTTCCCAGATGTAGTATCCCTTCCAGCTGACGATAGGTGGCCGAATATGCTAGGCAGGCCACGATGTGGGGCCTGCAGTGCCTAGTTGTGTCCGGTGCAGTTTATTATGAAGTGTTGTGAGAGGTTGAGCAGGTAGATGAGGGTGCCGTCTGCTCAGTGCGGGGGGATTCTCATGTCACAGTGAGAGGTCATGTAGTTGTGCCCTTCCAAGCTGCTGTTGTCGCCGGGTGTAACGCTGCTTAAGTCATGGTATGCTGCGTGTGGGGCTGCCCTAAAGATCAAAGGCTCACCTATATAGTAAATCGATCTGGGAGCACCAGTGTGTAGATATGTGGAGCCGGGCATTGGCGTGCCTAGGCAAAGGATCTAGTGTGGGGGATCCCCATGGCCGGGGGTGCAGAGGTGGAATCTTGTTTGCAGCCAAGTGGTGTTAGTTTCAGGCACTCCCCAGTTAATCCTGCCGTACCGGTTCAATGCTGTGGTGCCAGATCAGGTCCATCACACAATGCTGCGTAGTAGTCTCAATGTGCAGTGCTGAAGCCCGTGTGGTGTTGAGCAGGCTCTAACGGGGGTTCGGGACGCTCCTCTGCTGCACAGCACCCCGCAGGCACAGACTGCGGGGGCTGATCCAGCGGGGAGAACTTGGCAAGTGGTAGCTGCCACTACACTGAGTGCTTTCTGTCACTGGGGGTGCCGCACCACGCCAGATCATCCACGGCCCACGTCAGTACCAGTGCAGGCGAAGAATGCCGGAGTCCGGCTGCTAAGGATGGAGGCGTATCCGACCCTCTCTGGGTCGTAGATTGAGGCAAGACACATCTTACTTCTCGCAGTGTGACCCGAGTTGTTGGTGTCGTTCCCAGGTGCCCCCCACCGTGACTGAGGATGTCAGTGCAGTTGGCCGCAACCAGGACCCGGGAAAGTGGCACTGTTCCCAGCCGAGGTTCAGAGTCGCACTATGAGCGGGAACGCAGAGAGACAGAGGCCCGGTTCAGAATCCTCATTGGTGGAGTGCCTAGGTCGTCCGAGGCATTAGGGTCTGTGGACCGGGGGGCATCCCACATCAGATCTCTGCTTGGCATGTGAGGCGGCCCGCGTATGTGGTGTCAGTCGGCCCCGGTCCGAACGAGAACTTGGGAGTCCCCGCTCAATCCTTCAGCCGATAACGTTGGGCTCCAGTCACTTGTGTGGCTGCGGTGCTTCAGAGCAGGGACCCAGAAGTTGCCTTGTCGCCTGTTCCTCTTCCTGAGGGGCTGACCTTAGCCAGTGCAGACGGAAGTTGCCGAGAGGGGAGGCCGCAATACGCAGTTCGTTATCAGGCGCGGCAAGGCTTCCCCTTCCCTAGTCTCCGCTCCTGTGAATAAAATGGTGATAAAATGAACCCTAGGAATTCTACATGAGTCTAATGAAATTCACACTTCCCTTATTTGGCATACAATGTATGCTCTCCGAGACGCTGGAGGACCGCTTTAACATGTTCTTGGTGTTCTTCTGGACTTTGAGAATAGATGAGGATGTCGTTGATGTACATGACTGCGAAGATGTCCAGATAGCCCCGTAACACCTCGTCCAAGAAGTGCTGGAAGGCGGCGGGTGCATTGCAGAGACCGAATGTGACCTGCCTAGCATATTCGGCCACCTATCCTAGCTAGAAGGGATACTACATCCAGGAAACAACGCCCTAAAGGACGCTCGGAGCCAGACTACTAATGCAACGAGTCCACCACGTGACAGCAGCTCGGAGCCAGACTACTACTGCAACGAGTCCACCACGTGACAGCATCTAGCCCTGCTCCTCCAGTGCGCAGTTCAGGAGAATTTTCAGCTAAACCGATGCCCCCAGGTTTCTGATTTAAGCTTGCGGGCTCCGGAGGAAGAGCGGGTCCGTTGAGAGGAGGATTTTGACAGGATTTCGGTTCCTTGGCCGGAGCCTCTCATGCAATGGCCATCTTGATTAGCTGTGCAACAGCGCCCCCAGAATTCGGTAAGATCTTTGATCGGAAAGCTGCAGCCCTGATGAAGGACTGTGAGCTCCTGTCATTACGTAAAGGAGGCAATGAGCTTGCAACCTACCTTACCACCTTCAACTGTCTAGCCGCAGAGGTGGAATGGCCCCAGGAACAGCGCATGGTGCTATTTTACCAAGGCTTGAGTGACGAGCCGAAGGATTTAATTGCACAAGTCGACCCCCAACCCACAGACTACTCGAATATGATCTATCTAGCTCTTCGGTTGGACTTGCGACAAAGAGAAAGAAAAGAAGACCACAGAAAATGTGATCCAAAATCATTCATCAGATTAGACCAACAGAAATCACCTCGAGCAACGGACAAGAACCATGAGGAACTGATGCGAATCGGGTCCGTTTGCGGGCTGCTGTCAAAGGAAGAGAAGGATAAGAAAAGGCATAAGAAGCTATTTTTGTATTGTGCAAAAGCAGGACAGGAATGCCCAAACAAGCCAAAATCCAACCACCCGGGAAACAACAATGCTCGTCAGTAGAGAGGGTTGCCTTGCCGAGCCTCATGTGTACAAACACCCAAAAGCTCTTAGCAAATACGCAACTATCTACCTCGAGTCACATTACCTTGCCCAGGTTTTTACACCCCCAAGGAAAGAGAATCCCAGTGTCCTGGATGCCGTACTCCGGGGCCACCAGCAACTTTGGTGACATCCAGTATGCACACCAGTTGGGAGTGCCTATCATACATAAAGAACGTAACAAAGAAGTTAAATCCATCGACGGCTCTCCCCTGACCTCGGGGCCTATCACCCAATGAACAGCAGAGGAGGTATTGAAAACAGTCGAGGGCCATAAAGAGGAAGTACAGTTCGACCTGATTTCCGCCCCACAATTTCATCTTATATTAGGCCTACAGGGGCTAACTCTACACAACCCAGCCATAGACTGAATGGAAGGAAAAAGTGACATGGACGTCAGCGCATTGCCAGCAGCATTGTTTACCCTGGCCAAGATCTCCTTCCAAAGTACCTAGTCCACAGACAAATTGCCACACTATCGGGAGCGTGGCAGGGGATCTTCCATCGCAGTACGAGAGCTACTGGGATGTCTTTAGCAAGGTTGCGGCAGAAACCCTCCCACTTCATCGATCATTCGACTGCAGGATTTATTTGGAGCCAGGGGCGGTGTTGCCCTGTAGCTACATATACATGCTGACAGAGTCTGAGAATGACCACCTCAAGGAATACATTGAAACCCAAGTAAAAACAGGTTCAACCATCCCTCCTTGTCACCCGTTTTGTCCCCTTGTTCTTCATGCCGAATAAGACAGGCGACTTAAGAACCTGCATAGATTATCACGCAGTAAATCGAATCACGATCAAGAACCGCTACCCCTTACCCCTGATTCCAGTTTTGCTGGATCAAGTGCGTGGTTCTACCATCTATACTAAAATGGACTTACGAGGTGCCTACCATCTGGTGTGGGTGCGTGAAGGAGACAAATGGAAGTAAGCATTTCGGGCGAAGTTTGGACTTTACAAATACCAGGTCATGACGTTTGGTCTCTGCAATGCACCTGCCGCCTTCCAGCACTTCTTGGATGAGGTGTTACGGGGCTAACTGGACATCTTCGCAGTCGTGTACATCAACGACATCCTCATCTATTCTCAGAGTCCAGAAGAACACCAAGAACATGTTAAAGCGGTCCTACAGCATCTCGGAGAGCATACATTGTATGCCAAATAAGGGAAGTGTGAATTTCATCAGACTCATGTAGAATTCCTAGGGTTCATTTTATCACCAGAGGGGGTTACGATGGACTTGCAGAATATACAAGCCATTTGTGACTGGCCCGCACCAACATCGGTTAGGGATGTTCAAACCGTGTTGGGATTCGCCAACTTCTAACGTTGTTTCATCCATGGGTTTGCTAAATTGGGGTTACTAATCACCAAGTTACTGAAGAAAGGGGTCCGTTTCATTGGGACGAAGCAGCAAAAGCCAGCTTAGGCTAGCTCAAACAAGCTTTCACCATAGCACCTGTGCTATTTCATCTTGACCCAACCCAGCCATTCGCAGTGGAAACGGATGCATAAAGGTACACAGTTGGTGTGATCCTATCACAAAGAGACCAGACAGTGCAACTCCATCCTGTGGCATACTACTCGAGGACACTCCTACGTGCAGAGCAAAACGAGGTGATTGCGGTTTGAAAACGGTTGGCCATCAAGGCAGCCTTCTGCAAATGGCGCCAATACCTGCTGGGAGCCAAACGCAGAGTCACTGTGCTAACCGACCACAAGAATCTTCAGTTCTTGAGGTCAGCAAGAGGTCTTAGCCCGAGGCAGCTAAGTTGGACAATGTATTTTGACGATTTTGGCTTTGTGATCACGTACCGGCCCAGGCCAGAAAACAGGAAAGCAGACATTCTCTCAAGATATCCCAAACCCGCCATACTACCGATGCACAACACCCGCCAACCAGAACCTATCATTCCACCAGCACAAATCGTCGGGGGCACCGTTGTGGATGATATATTCGAACAGATAAGGAAAGTTATGACAATACAGAAGCTGGTGGAGTGGAGCGACCCACGAAAACAACAGGTGGAGAAGGTAGAAGTCTACCATTTAATGGATTGGCCCTGTACCTACCGAGTGAAATCTTTCAGGAACAAGCTCTCGGCTGGTGCCATGACTCCCCATTTGCTGAGCACCTTGGCATTACCAAATCGATGGAGTTTGGTGAAACGGTACATTTGGTGGCCGCAAATGTCTCAGCACATATAGTAGTACGTACAATTGTGTGAGACGTGCTCAAGAAACAAGTCTGAACATCAAAAACCCGCCAGGCAACTGCAACCACTACCAATCCAACCTACTCAATGGCATACAATCTCACTGTATCTGATGGTTGATCTACCAGACAATCAAGGTTTCACGTCCCTCCTAGTTGTAGTGTACTCACTCACAAAACTTGCACATTTCATACTCTGCAAAGGCACACCCACAGCCAATACCTCAGTAGATGTCTTTTTGCAACACGTGGTCTGGTTACAGGGCGTACCATATCACGTTGTCTCAGACGGGGGACCATAGTTTACATCTCGCTTCTGGCAAGCATTCTAAAAACACATAGGCATCAAGCTGTGCTTCTCAACCACCTTCCACCCTGAGACTGACGGCCAAACGGAACATTTTAATCAAACGTTTGAACAATATCTGCGTTGGGTGGCGCAACGTAATGAAGCAGCGTGGGTTGACTCCATCTGGTTGGCTTAATTAGCCTATAATAATGTCCTGCATGCTTCCATGAAACATACAACCTTCTTCAATACGTATAGCTATCACCCACGTATACAGCCCGTCCCATGTATGGACGATCAGCAACTACCGGCAGTGACATCCCGTAAGAAGTAATTAGAAGAAATGTGGCACAACATCTGCACCAATTTGGATGCTTCCAAGGCTACTTACAATCGCTACATCGACAAAAAAAACCAGCCCAGAGTACAAAGTAGGTGATAAGGTGTGGTTGGCAATGTGCAGCCTGCACCCTCCAGGACGACGCAATTTTCATCCTCGATACATTGGGCCTTTTCCAGTAGAAGCTATGATTAATCCAGTTTCTGTGCACCTAATACTCCCTGCACATGTACGAGTACACCCAACGTTCCATGTAGCCCTGTTAAAACCAGCCCCAGCTTCTACACTCATGACCAAACCACCTCCAATCCTGGTAAAGGGCTATCCCGAATACGAGGTCAAGACTATCCTCAATTCCCATATGCACCAAAGCAAGCTCTGGAAACTTATAGACTGGGTACGGTTTTGCCCAGAAGACCACTCTTGGGAACCCGCAACGGGTGTACATGCTCCTCGGCTCCTCTGTGTGTTCCAGTATGCCCGGACCTGGGAGAGGCAGGGGGAGTAATGTCAAGAAACCTGGCATAGCAACAGTAATTCATGGGTTAAAGCAGATGAAGCCTGAACCAACACTCCCCAAACAAACAGGTTACAGCAGATGTCCCATCTGCTTCTATTGCTACTCTAACCATGGGTTGGAAGGCACTACACTACCCAGCGTTCCAAGGGGCTGGGCACAATCTCCAGGATTGGCTGGGACACACCGAGGACACACCTGGCTCAGCGTCAGCGCGCATGTGCACGGAAGGTAGAGAACCCTTTGCTCGTGCTCAGAGACTTTGGCCAGAGCAGACGTGGCTCCTGCAAGCTCCCGGCAGGCAAATACTATGTGGGACAAGCCCATGCCTGAGAACACCAGACCCTGTGCATGCCAAAGATAAGTACAGCGGCTCAGCCGTACCATGATAATGCTCATTACCAGTTCCGTTTTTTTTAAGCAATTATGTTATGTTAGGGGCATTTCTGATAACGGCCGCATATAGCGAACAAGCAGAACTTGGCTAATGTTTGTGTTGACTTTTGTTTTTCCCAGTATATAGCTACCACAGCAGCAGTACACCGGATGCAGGCACCGCACAGAGAAATCACTCACTGAGCATATGCGCCCGGACTCACACGCCACTCCAACTGCCGAGAGCTACATTGCCTTTATGTTGTTGCCTCTATTCAATGCCTGCATTCTATGAGCATGTAGATGTGCAACATTTGTACTTAGCCCATGCGGGCACTGATCTAGGGTCACAGATTGATGCACCATAGAACTGCAAAGGGAGTTCAGTCAGAACTCAACGTACCCTGCATGATGCAATGCAAGGTTTAAAGCAAGGATATGGCAAAGTGTTATAATGCTTGCACCACATAACGCAATGTACCCTGCATGATGCAATGCATAGCATGTAAAGTTTAGTGTGAATTGAATTGTGTGGGGCAATGCAGGAATCTACCCTTGTGTGGGTTATGAATGCAGAAACAGGAGTGTATGTGTTGTATGAAGGCAGTGTGTCAGCTCTACCAGCCTACAACCGAGGAGCAACAGGAGATGAGGAGTATTTACCCTACCACCCCCTACCCATCTAATACCTCTTCCTAACCCTCTGCCCGGTGTTACTGCTTTCCTCTTCCTATCCCATCCATTGACCCCCAGCCCTCTTCCCCTGCAGGTTATGGAGGTCCATGTACTATGGTAGTGCAGGTACCAAGACCCCAAGGGGAGGCAGGAGTTTGTGCAACCCCTGCGCAAGACCAGCAGACCGTGACAGAAGGCTTGACTTCCCTGTAAAAAGTTACAACTGGTTCAAAAACAAAAGGTTTGGGGGACCATGGAACTATGAATGGCAAGTTGATAAAAGAGAAATCTTTCCTAACGCTGCCCAGTGTTGGAAGATACCAGTTCCATCAGCCAGCCCCAGAACGGAGCGCCAGACCTTCAACTACCCAGACCTCTCGCGTCTTCACCGGACGACTCTTCATCAAGAGGTCCAACCGCTGCCACCCGCCACTCCCAGCTGTAAGGAAGGCATGGCATCAAAGTAAAACAGACACAAGTGATCACAGTTCAAGGGTGTTTATTAAACTGTAAAATGGGTGCGATAAAGGCCTAAGCTAAACCTAACTCTAAAATGGGAGCAAGCTACGACCATCAAATAATAATAATAAAGTCCTAGTGGAGTCTAGTCAAATAAAAAGGGCCTATGCGGTATTAGCGTTGAAAATTCCCCATTGGGCCCAATGGGGAATGGGGAATTCCCGAATGGGCCCAATGGGGAATGGGGAATTACTGTTCTGCCAAACCCGCGATCTGGCGCTAATAGTGCTGGGGGTTTGGCAGTAACGCTAATAGCCCCGGCGGTATCCCGCCGCTGGGGCTATTAGCGTTACCGCCAAACCCGCCGGGATACCACCCAATTCATGATGAGGCCCAAAGTCTCTTGCTTTAGAGGGGCTGATACACCAAAACCACAATCAGCCTCCTTGCATTGTAACTGCACTTGCACACTATTTAGCCCACTGACCATTAAATTTGCCTGCTCTAAAACATCTGTTCTCATACGATGCTTAGCAAGCTCATGTCCACGACCCTAACCTGCACACGTCCAGGCCGCTGTTAGCTCTCCACTGAAACTGTGTTGTGCCCTATGGTCGCTTTCAGACCATTTTAAACTGTGTTGTGCCTTATGGTTGTTTTCAGACCATTTTAAACTGTGTTGTGCCTTATGGTCGCTTTCAGACCACTTCAACTGTGTTGTGCCTTATGGTCGCTTTCAGACCACTTCAACGGTGTTGTGCCTTATGGTCGCTTTCAGACCACTTCAACGGTGTTGTGCCTTATGGTCGCTTTCAGACCACTTCAACTGTGTTGTGCCTTATGGTCGCTTTCAGACCACTTCAACTTTGTTGTGCCTTATGGTCGCTTTCAGCCTTTGCCTGATTTGGGTCACTTCAACTACTTGGGTGGGGATGCCGCAGCCTGAGCCACACCACTGGTGCAAAAAGACGGCACTGTCCTTTACAGTTGGGACTTGTTTCTAGAAGAATTTGGTAAGATCTTCTTTGTAGGAGTTCTTCACTGCATGTCTGCAGCTCGCGGCGGAGCTCAGGGGTGTCTAAATTACCCTGTTTGTTCTCCCCCTCCCGGATGATATCCTCCAATTCCTGTATGGACCTCCGGAAGGCTTTCAGTACCCTGCTTTCTTTGGAAATACAGCATCCCCTTAAGTAGACTTTAAAGGCTTCCCTTATTATGCCTTGATCAGGAACTGACCCTCCATTGGCCTCGAAACAAGTCAGAATGTCCTGACCAATTTCAGATCGGAATGCCACGTCTTCTACGGTGGTGGCTCTAAATCACCATTGGAGCTGGCCTGGGGGGTTTGTAAGGGTTGCAGTGCGAACTAGGACAGGTGAATCGTCGGACAGAGTCTGAGGGGGGATAGATACCTCTGTTGTTTTCCAGAGAACGGGGGTGGTGGCCATTATTTAATGAATCCTAGATGAGCTACTGTGCACCCCAGAGAAGAACGTGTACTCCCTGGTATCTGTGTGCTCGGAGCGCCATAAGTCATGTAGGTCATGGTACTGGGAAATGGAGGGAGGGTCGTTTGTAGAGTTGCAGATCTATCCAGCTCTAGCGTAATGGCCAGGTTAAAATCATCGGCCCATACAATCTCATAGCCAGGGAACTTGTGTATGTGTTTAGCGCATTGATGAAAGAACTCTGGGGAGTCCGTGTTGGGTGCGTATATTGTTATAAGTAGGAGTTTAGTGGCAAGCATTTGCCCTGCGAGTATTATGTACCGACGACCCTCCTCGTCTCTAATCTGCTTGTGCAGTCTATATTGTAGGTTTAAATGGATGTAGGTGGATACACCTCTGGAGTGTGATGTATAGGATGATTCATACCTATCGATGCCCCACCCCGCTAGTCTAGGGAGGGTGGTTCCTCGGGCCAGCTGCATCTCTTGTAGACATAATTGTTTACCCTGTGATTCCTGCTGTAGTTTGCAATCAATAGTGATTTCTTCTGATTGGTAAGCCCCCTTATATTCCAGGACAGTATCAACATTGTTGCCCCCATCTTCACTCCTACTGTATGTGTGGCCATGTCACTCGTGGAGACTTAGTGGTTAAAGTGAGCTTGTGCTGTGATTTTCGTTCTGGTGGTGTGTATTGGCCCTTTGTGAGTTGCGTGAGTCATCAAAAACCTACTAATTACCTCAATACCCAATAACAGTGAACAAACTTGCCAATAATTTGACTTCCCCCCTCCGCAAACCCTCCCACGCCAGAAACCATAACCTACCAGCTCCCACATTCCCCCCTGTTCCTAACTTCTCCCATTAACTTAACAGAACTGTCCTGCAGTGCCTGCGGGTAGTGGTGCGCTAAGAGCGGCTAAAGCACTCCTACTGGCTGCGACCATAATATGTTGTCTCTAGGAACTACTCCAAGGGCTTCGGAATCGCTTCCATACCTTAGTCGGGTTAGTGCAGCGGGGGGCGCCTTTGCATTGTAGACCTTCAGGGGCGTTGCGGTGAGCGTCTAGGGGAGCCCCGAGGATTCTGGAGGTTTGATGCAAAGTGCTCCCAGCTTCTGTGGAGGTAAAGAAAACAGTGGACCCATTATGTTGTACACAAGGTTTGGCCAGGTACAGCATCGCATATTTGATGCCTTTTCTTCGAAGGATGTTTTTGACTGATTGAAACATCTTACGTTGGTCCTGTACCACTGGACTGAAGTCCAGTAACAATCAGATCATGGCGGAGCCCCAACGTAGCTCACCCTTTTCTCTGGCAGAGCAAAGGATGATGTCCTGGTCCCTGTAGCTGAAGATCTTGGCTATGAGCGGGCGCTCAGGGGTGCCTGGGCGAGGCTTTGCTGCTAATGAGCGATGTTCTCTCTCCACCAGGAACATCAGTGTTAGTGGGAGATTGACCAGGACTTCCATTAGTAGAGACCATGTCCTAATTTTTGGCCATTACTTTCTTTACAGCTTGCTGCAGGTCCGCCATTTCCCGTTGTTGGGTGGCTACTTTATCTTCACCTTCCCCAATCCTCTGTTCGGCTTCAGTCATGCATCCGCATAGTTTATCAATCTGTATAGCTGAAATGTCCACTTTACATGTCAGGGCATCTATTTTTGTGCCCAGATTGTCAGTACTTCTCTTTAGGGCTAGCTGTGTTTGGTTCAGGCCTATCAGAGATGGTGGTTGGCTTGAAGAAGGTGATGGCGGTAATTGGGACTGGTCAGAGCGGGCAAATTGGTCCATTTTGGCCTGTTTCTTGGGGCTTGCCATGGTGGCGCTGGCTATAGATTGGTACTTCTCGGTGGCGATGCCAATCAGGTTCGGGGGGCTCCGACTCTCTGTGGGAGTTATGCACAGCAACGTGGTGTGTTACGATGTGTGGGTGCTCTTGTGCAACCCCCTCAGATAACATGACCTGGGTCCACCATCTGCGTGGTTTTGTGCATTACTCCTGTGTGATTCGACCTCCCAGCGGCGATCTCCTGTTGCATCAGTATCTTGACGTTGGGTCAAATGACCGTCTACTAGTGTCCGCCCGATGTATCAGGGTTGTTCCAGTATTAGTGGTGACTGGAACGTATTGGGCCAATTCTAGGTTTGCGGTGTAGGGCTATTCTATTGCTGTGCCCCTCTCTTCCTCCGTTATTGCCCAGTGGCGTATGATTACTGAGACAGGAAGGACTGGAACTCACATCTCAGTTGTTGGCCACAAAATCCCTTGCGATGGGTGTAGTGAGTAGACCAGGGAGTGACCGGTACCCGCAACTCTCCAGGTGTTGCTTCGCCCAATCGTGTTGTCTAGTTTGGCAGGGTTGTGGGGCAGTTTCTAAGGCGGCACGAGGTGTCCGGGCTTGTCAGATGAGTCGTAGCACTATGAGGTTGCTGTCACCGGGGTCATCCGACGAGGTCCGCATCAAGTAGGCTTCCCTCAGTGCCCGGGTAGTGGCGGGGATAGTGTGACCTACCAGCAGAGCCTGACGTGGCAATTCGGGTTGCAGTAGTAGTCTGGCTCCGAGAATCCTTTAGGGCATTGTTTCCCAGATGTAGTATCCCTTCCAGCTGACGATAGGTGGCCGAATATGCTAGGCAGGCCACGATGTTGGGGCCTGCAGTGCCTAGTTGTGTCCGGTGCAGTTTATTATGAAGTGTTGTGAGAGGTTGAGCAGGTAGATGAGGGTGCCGTCTGCTCAGTGCGGGGGGATTCTCATGTCAGGGTGAGAGGTCATGTAGTTGTGCCCTTCCAAGCTGCTGTTGTCGCCGGGTGTAACGCCGCTTAAGTCATGGTATGCTGCGTGTGGGGCTGCCCTAAAGATCAAAGGCTCACCTATATAATAAATCGATCTGGGAGCACCAGTGTGTAGATATGAGGAGCCGGGCATTGGCGTGCCTAGGCAAAGGATCTAGTGTGGGGGATCCCCATGGCCGGGGTGCAGAGGTGGAATCTTGTTTGCAGCCAAGTGGTGTTAGTTTCAGGCACTCCCCAGTTAATCCTGCCGTACCGGTTCAATGCTGTGGTGCCAGATCAGGTCCATCACACAATGCTGTGTAGTAGTCTCAATGTGCAGTGCTGAAGCCCGTGTGGTGTTGAGCAGGCTCTAACGGGGGTTCGGGACGCTCCTCTGCTGCACAGCACCCTGCAGGCACAGACTGCGGGGGCTGATCCAGCGGGGAGAACTTGGCAAGTGGTAGCTGCCACTACACTGAGTGCTTTCTGTCACTGGGGGTGCCGCACCACGCCAGATCATCCACGGCCCACGTCAGTACCAGTGCAGGCGAAGAATGCCGGAGTCCGGCTGCTAAGGATGGAGGCGTATCCGACCCTCTCTGGGACGTAGATTGAGGCAAGACACATCTTACTTCTCGCAGTGTGACCCGAGTTGTTGGTGTCGTTCCCAGGTGCCCCCCACCGTGACTGAGGATGTCAGTGCAGTTGGCCGCAACCAGGACCCGGGAAAGTGGCACTGTTCCCAGCCGAGGTTCAGAGTCGCACTATGAGCGGGAACGCAGAGAGACAGAGGCCCGGTTCAGAATCCTCGTTGGTGGAGTGCCTAGGTCGTCCGAGGCATTAGGGTCTGTGGGCCGGGGGGCATCCCACATCAGATCTCTGCTTGGCATGTGAGGCGGCCCGCGTATGTGGTGTCAGTCGGCCCCGGTCCGAACGAGAACTTGGGAGTCCCCGCTCAATCCTTCAGCCGATAACGTTGGGCTCCAGTCACTTGTGTGGCTGCGGTGCTTCAGAGCAGGGACCCAGAAGTTGCCTTGTCGCCTGTTCCTCTTCCTGAGGGGCTGACCTTAGCCAGTGCAGACGGAAGTTGCCGAGAGGGGAGGCCGCAATACGCAGTTCGTTATCAGGCGCGGCAAGGCTTCCCCTTCCCTAGTCTCCGCTCCTGTGAATAAAATGGTGATAAAATGAACCCTAGGAATTCTACATGAGTCTAATGAAATTCACACTTCCCTTATTTGGCATACAATGTATGCTCTCCGAGACGCTGGAGGACCGCTTTAACATGTTCTTGGTGTTCTTCTGGACTTTGAGAATAGATGAGGATGTCGTTGATGTACATGACTGCGAAGATGTCCAGATAGCCCCGTAACACCTCGTCCAAGAAGTGCTGGAAGGCGGCGGGTGCATTGCAGAGACCGAATGTGACCTGCCTAGCATATTCGGCCACCTATCCTAGCTAGAAGGGATACTACATCCAGGAAACAACGCCCTAAAGGACGCTCGGAGCCAGACTACTAATGCAGCGAGTCCACCACGTGACAGCAGCTCGGAGCCAGACTACTGCTGCAACGAGTCCATCACGTGACAGCATCTAGCCCTGCTCCTCCAGTGCGCAGTTCAGGAGAATTTTCAGCTAAACCGATGCCCCCAGGTTTCTGATTTAAGCTTGCGGGCTCCGGAGGAAGAGCGGGTCCGTTGAGAGGAGGATTTTGACAGGATTTCGGTTCCTTGGCCGGAGCCTCTCATGCAATGGCCATCTTGATTAGCTGTGCAACAGCGCCCCCAGAATTCGGTAAGATCTTTGATCGGAAAGCTGCAGCCCTGATGAAGGACTGTGAGCTCCTGTCATTACGTAAAGGAGGCAATGATCTTGCAACCTACCTTACCACCTTCAACTGTCTAGCCGCAGAGGTGGAATGGCCCCAGGAACAGCGCATGGTGCTATTTTACCAAGGCTTGAGTGACGAGCCGAAGGATTTAATTGCACAAGTCGACCCCCAACCCACAGACTACTCGAATATGATCGATCTAGCTCTTCGGTTGGACTTGCGACAAAGAGAAAGAAAAGAAGACCACAGAAAATGTGATCCAAAATCATTCATCAGATTAGACCAACAGAAATCACCTCGAGCAACGGACAAGAACCATGAGGAACTGATGCGAATCGGGTCCGTTTGCGGGCTGCTGTCAAAGGAAGAGAAGGATAAGAAAAGGCATAAGAAGCTATGTTTGTATTGTGCAAAAGCAGGACAG
The DNA here is from genome assembly GCF_040938575.1 of Ambystoma mexicanum. Classification (NCBI taxonomy): domain Eukaryota; kingdom Metazoa; phylum Chordata; class Amphibia; order Caudata; family Ambystomatidae; genus Ambystoma; species Ambystoma mexicanum. Next base: position 995,086,498 of record NC_090936.1, read on the forward strand.
GAATGCCCAAACAAGCCAAAATCCAACCACCCGGGAAACAACAATGCTCGTCAGTAGAGAGGGTTGCCCTGCCGAGCCTCATGTGTACAAACACCCAAAAGCTCTTAGCAAATACGCAACTATCAACCTCGAGTCACATTAACTTGCCCAGGTTTTTACACCCCCAAGGAAAGAGAATCCCAGTGTCCTGGATGCCGTACTCCGGGGCCACCAGCAACTTTGGTGACATCCAGTATGCACACCAGTTGGGAGTGCCTATCATAGATAAAGAACGTAACAAAGAAGTTAAATCCATCGACGCCTCTCCCCTGACCTCGGGGCCTATCACCCAATGAACAGCAGAGGAGGTATTGAAAACAGTCGAGGGCCATAAAGAGGAAGTACAGTTCGACCTGATTTCCGCCCCACAATTTCATCTTATATTAGGCCTACAGGGGCTAACTCTACACAACCCAGCCATAGACTGGATGGAAGGAAAAAGTGACATGGACGTCAGCGCATTGCCAGCAGCATTGTTTACCCTGGCCAAGATCTCCTTCCAAAGTACCTAGTCCACAGACAAATTGCCACACTATCGGGAGCGTGGCAGGGGATCTTCCATCGCAGTACGAGAGCTACTGGGATGTCTTTGGCAAGGTTGCGGCAGAAACCCTCCCACTTCATCGATCATTCGACTGCAGGATTTATTTGGAGCCAGGGGCGGTGTTGCCCTGTAGCTACAGATACATGCTGACAGAGTCTGAGAATGACCACCTCAAGGAATACATTGAAACCCAAGTAAAAAACAGGTTCAACCATCCCTCCTTGTCACCCGTTTTGTCCCCTTGTTCTTCATGCCGAATAAGACAGGCGACTTAAGAACCTGCATAGATTATCACGCAGTAAATCGGATCACGATCAAGAACCGCTACCCCTTACCCCTGATTCCAGTTTTGCTGGATAAAGTGCGTGGTTCTACCATCTATACTAAAATGGACTTACGAGGTGCCTACCATCTGGTGTGGGTGCGTGAAGGAGACAAATGGAAGTAAGCATTTCGGGCGAAGTTTGGACTTTACAAATACCAGGTCATGACGTTTGGTCTCTGCAATGCACCTGCCGCCTTCCAGCACTTCTTGGATGAGGTGTTACGGGGCTAACTGGACATCTTCGCAGTCGTGTACATCAACGACATCCTCATCTATTCTCAGAGTCCAGAAGAACACCAAGAACATGTTAAAGCGGTCCTACAGCATCTCGGAGAGCATACATTGTATGCCAAATAAGGGAAGTGTGAATTTCATCAGACTCATGTAGAATTCCTAGGGTTCATTTTATCACCAGAGGGGGTTACGATGGACTTGCAGAATATACAAGCCATTTGTGACTGGCCCGCACCAACATCGGTTAGGGATGTTCAAACCGTGTTGGGATTCGCCAACTTCTAACGTTGTTTCATCCATGGGTTTGCTAAATTGGGGTTACTAATCACCAAGTTACTGAAGAAAGGGGTCCGTTTCATTGGGACGAAGCAGCAAAAGCCAGTTTAGGCTAGCTCAAACAAGCTTTCACCATAGCACCTGTGCTATTTCATCTTGACCCAACCCAGCCATTCGCAGTGGAAACGGATGCATAAAGGTACACAGTTGGTGTGATCCTATCACAAAGAGACCAGACAGTGCAACTCCATCCTGTGGCATACTACTCGAGGACACTCCTACGTGCAGAGCAAAACGAGGTGATTGCGGTTTGAAAACGGTTGGCCATCAAGGCAGCCTTCTGCAAATGGCGCCAATACCTGCTGGGAGCCAAACGCAGAGTCACTGTGCTAACCGACCACAAGAATCTTCAGTTCTTGAGGTCAGCAAGAGGTCTTAGCCCGAGGCAGCTAAGGTGGACAATGTATTTTGCCGATTTTGGCTTTGTGATCACGTACCGGCCCAGGCCAGAAAACAGGAAAGCAGACATTCTCTCAAGATATCCCAAACCCGCCATACTACCGATGCACAACACCCGCCAACCAGAACCTATCATTCCACCAGCACAAATCGTCGGGGGCACCGTTGTGGATGATATATTCGAACAGATAAGGAAAGTTATGACAATACAGAAGCTGGTGGAGTGGAGCGACCCACGAAAACAACAGGTGGAGAAGGTAGAAGTCTACCATTTAATGGATTGGCCCTGTACCTACCGAGTGAAATCTTTCAGGAACAAGCTCTCGGCTGGTGCCATGACTCCCCATTTGCTGAGCACCTTGGCATTACCAAATCGATGGAGTTTGGTGAAACGGTACGTTTGGTGGCCGCAAATGTCTCAGCACATATAGTAGTACGTACAATTGTGTGAGACGTGCTCAAGAAACAAGTCTGAACATCAAAAACCCGCCAGGCAACTGCAACCACTACCAATCCAACCTACTCAATGGCATACAATCTCACTGTATCTGATGGTTGATCTACCAGACAATCAAGGTTTCACGTCCCTCCTAGTTGTAGTGTACTCACTCACAAAACTTGCACATTTCATACTCTGCAAAGGCACACCCACAGCCAATACCTCAGTAGATGTCTTTTTGCAACACGTGGTCTGGTTACAGGGCGTACCATATCACGTTGTCTCAGACCGGGGACCATAGTTTACATCTCGCTTCTGGCAAGCATTCTAAAAACACATAGGCATCAAGCTGTGCCTCTCAACCACCTTCCACCCTGAGACTGACGGCCAAACGGAACATTTTAATCAAACGTTTGAACAATATCTGCGTTGGGTGGCGCAACGTAATGAAGCAGCGTGGGTTGACTCCATCTGGTTGGCTTAATTAGCCTATAATAATGTCCTGCATGCTTCCATGAAACATACAACCTTCTTCAATACGTATAGCTATCACCCACGTATACAGCCCGTCCCATGTATGGACGATCAGCAACTACCGGCAGTGACATCCCGTAAGAAGTAATTAGAAGAAATGTGGCACAACATCTGCACCAATTTGGATGCTTCCAAGGCTACTTACAATCGCTACATCGACAAAAAAAAACAGCCCAGAGTACAAAGTAGGTGATAAGGTGTGGTTGGCAATGTGCAGCCTGCACCCTCCAGGACGACGCAATTTTCATCCTCGATACATTGGGCTTTTTCCAGTAGAAGCTATGATTAATCCAGTTTCTGTGCACCTAATACTCCCTGCACATGTACGAGTACACCCAACGTTCCATGTAGCCCTGTTAAAACCAGCCCCAGCTTCTACACTCATGACCAAACCACCTCCAATCCTGGTAAAGAGCTATCCCGAATACGAGGTCAAGACTATCCTCAATTCCCATATGCACCAAAGCAAGCTCTGGAAACTTATAGACTGGGTACGGTTTTGCCCAGCAGACCACTCTTGGGAACCCGCAACGGGTGTACATGCTCCTCGGCTCCTCTGTGTGTTCCAGTATGCCCGGACCTGGGAGAGGCAGGGGGAGTAATGTCAAGAAACCTGGCATAGCAACAGTAATTCATGGGTTAAAGCAGATGAAGCCTGAACCAACACTCCCCAAACAAACAGGTTACAGCAGATGTCCCATCTGCTTCTATTGCTACTCTAACCATGGGTTGGAAGGCACTACACTACCCAGCGTTCCAAGGGGCTGGGCACAATCTCCAGGATTGGCTGGGACACACCGAGGACACACCTGGCTCAGCGTCAGCGCGCATGTGCACGGAAGGTAGAGAACCCTTTGCTCGTGCTCAGAGACTTTGGCCAGAGCAGACGTGGCTCCTGCAAGCTCCCGGCAGGCAAATACTATGTGGGACAAGCCCATGCCTGAGAACACCAGACCCTGTGCATGCCAAAGATAAGTACAGCGGCTCAGCCGTACCATGATAATGCTCATTACCAGTTCCGTTTTTTTTAAGCAATTATGTTATGTTAGGGGCATTTCTGATAACGGCCGCATATAGCGAACAAGCAGAACTTGGCTAATGTTTGTGTTGACTTTTGTTTTTCCCAGTATATAGCTACCACAGCAGCAGTACACCGGATGCAGGCACCGCACAGAGAAATCACTCACTGAGCATATGCGCCCGGACTCACACGCCACTCCAACTGCCGAGAGCTACATTGCCTTTATGTTGTTGCCTCTATTCAATGCCTGCATTCTATGAGCATGTAGATGTGCAACGTTTGTACTTAGCCCATGCGGGCACTGATCTAGGGTCACAGATTGATGCACCATAGAACTGCAAAGGGAGTTCAGTCAGAACTCAACGTACCCTGCATGATGCAATGCAAGGTTTAAAGCAAGGATATGGCAAAGTGTTATAATGCTTGCACCACATAACGCAATGTACCCTGCATGATGCAATGCATAGCATGTAAAGTTTAGTGTGAATTGAATTGTGTGGGGCAATGCAGGAATCTACCCTTGTGTGGGTTATGAATGCAGAAACAGGAGTGTATGTGTTGTATGAAGGCAGTGTGTCAGCTCTACCAGCCTACAACCGAGGAGCAACAGGAGATGAGGAGTATTTACCCTACCACCCCCTACCCATCTAATACCTCTTCCTAACCCTCTGCCCGGTGTTACTGCTTTCCTCTTCCTATCCCATCCATTGACCCCCAGCCCTCTTCCCCTGCAGGTTATGGAGGTCCATGTACTATGGTAGTGCAGGTACCAAGACCCCAAGGGGAGGCAGGAGTTTGTGCAACCCCTGCGCAAGACCAGCAGACCGTGACAGAAGGCTTGACTTCCCTGTAAAAAGTTACAACTGGTTCAAAAACAAAAGGTTTGGGGGACCATGGAACTATGAATGGCAAGTTGATAAAAGAGAAATCTTTCCTAACGCTGCCCAGTGTTGGAAGATACCAGTTCCATCAGCCAGCCCCAGAACGGAGCGCCAGACCTTCAACTACCCAGACCTCTCGCGTCTTCACCGGACGACTCTTCATCAAGAGGTCCAACCGCTGCCACCCGCCACTCCCAGCTGTAAGGAAGGCATGGCATCAAAGTAAAACAGACACAAGTGATCACAGTTCAAGGGTGTTTATTAAACTGTAAAATGGGTGCGATAAAGGCCTAAGCTAAACCTAACTCTAAAATGGGAGCAAGCTACGACCATCAAATAATAATAATAAAGTCCTAGTGGAGTCTAGTCAAATAAAAAGGGCCTATGCGGTATTAGCGTTGAAAATTCCCCATTGGGCCCAATGGGGAATGGGGAATTCCCGAATGGGCCCAATGGGGAATGGGGAATTACTGTTCTGCCAAACCCGCGATCTGGCGCTAATAGTGCTGGGGGTTTGGCAGTAACGCTAATAGCCCCGGCGGTATCCCGCCGCTGGGGCTATTAGCGTTACCGCCAAACCCGCCGGGATACCACCCAATTCATGATGAGGCCCAAAGTCTCTTGCTTTAGAGGGGCTGATACACCAAAACCACAATCAGCCTCCTTGCATTGTAACTGCACTTGCACACTATTTAGCCCACTGACCATTAAATTTGCCTGCTCTAAAACATCTGTTCTCATACGATGCTTAGCAAGCTCATGTCCACGACCCTAACCTGCACACGTCCAGGCCGCTGTTAGCTCTCCACTGAAACTGTGTTGTGCCCTATGGTCGCTTTCAGACCATTTTAAACTGTGTTGTGCCTTATGGTCGTTTTCAGACCATTTTAAACTGTGTTGTGCCTTATGGTCGCTTTCAGACCACTTCAACTGTGTTGTGCCTTATGGTCGCTTTCAGACCACTTCAACGGTGTTGTGCCTTATGGTCGCTTTCAGACCACTTCAACGGTGTTGTGCCTTATGGTCGCTTTCAGACCACTTCAACTGTGTTGTGCCTTATGGTCGCTTTCAGACCACTTCAACTTTGTTGTGCCTTATGGTCGCTTTCAGCCTTTGCCTGATTTGGGTCACTTCAAATCTAGGTGTGTGCTACTGCCCTGGGCTTCAGGCTGTGATTAGTCAAATCCAGGGCTGCCCTGACCTGTGCATTCTAGCTATTGTGATATCCCTAATCTAGGTGCGTGTTACTTGGCCACTGTGATATGTCAAATTTAGGTGTTGCTTTGCCGTGTGCATTCTAGCCTATTGTAACGTGTCACATCTAGATACCACTAGGTGTATTCTAGCCTAACTGTAACACCTCTGCCTGGTGCACTCCGCACTATTGTATTTAATGAGCCTGACACCCAAACTTAGCTGCGCTGCATTTTGCAATGCCTCAGCCGGGCCTCTAGTCATATTATAGCATTTGCACCTATTGCCATTGTCACACCTGTCCCATCTATGAGACCCAATCTTGTCCCTTGTCAACAAGTTCATAGGTACCCCACTCAGGCAGCTAGCACCACCATCATGCACGTCAGTGCGCGCCTTCTACTACACTACATTCTAGCCACACACGCTGCCCTAGTCATTCAACTACCCACAGCAACTTCCCTTACCCTTGGGGTTAATAATCTGGCCTGCCCGAACCTACACCACCAAGCTTCACCTACCATGACTATCACCCCCATAACGAGCCCCCCAACAACTACCGCAGGCGTTCACCACCCTAGTAACCAGATTAACCAATACCTTAATGACCAAGCTCTCTGGCTGGAACACTTTGCCACGAAACCCACTCCCAACCAACCTTGCCCCCTCATTCTCAGGAACAAGAGACTAGGCACTAGATTCCGCATTCGTTACTCCCGCACCAACGCCACCAAGCAAGCCTCACATATTCCACCTAACTCGCCCTCATCCACCGCTGCATGCAAAACCAAGACCACAGGGGTTAAACTGCCTGTGTTCAAGGGCGCCCTTATCAATGCTAGATCTCTCACAGCACACGCTCTTGACATAGCCGACCTCATCACCACTGCTGACCTTGACTTCATTGCCATATACGAAACTTGGCTACATGCCGCATCTGGCCCCTCTCTATCCCTGGCCTTACCGCCTGACTACGGCATCACACGCTGTGACCGCTCCTCTGCACAAACCAGAGGTGGCGGCGTGGCCTTCATCCACAAAAATTCCCTTGACCTAAGAGTGGTATCCGACTCCAAACTCGAATCAGCTGAACTGCTCTCAATCAAATTATTACTAACACCCAACCAAATGGCCACCCTTCACCTTATCTACAGGCCCCCAGGTCTGGCACCCACCTTTGTCAGTGACATTTCTACTCTCCTTCTTGACAAAACGAAAAACAACTCACAAACAATCATTTTAGGCGACCTCAACTTAGGTCGTGGCGACCCAAAAGATCCTGTGGCAAATGATCTGGAGAATGCTCTCACAGACCTAGGCCTCACCCTGTACATCCAAGAACCGACCCATATCAAAGGCAGGATCATCGATTGGTTAGCCGGCTCCAACTGCAACATCCAGGTCCTCAACAACTCCCCATGCTTATGGTCTGACCATCACATCATAACGTTTAACATTGAAGCAACCCCGCGAGCCCCGACACCAATAGCCCCAGCACTCCCTATTCGCAACAAAAAAAATATAACGAAAGAACAACTCCTCCCACTGTTACTCCCATCCCTTAATGCGGCAACTAACTCATGTTCTGATCCCACCTCCCTAGCAGACACCTATAACCAAACTATGCTCACGGCTATAGACTCTATAGCACCAATCAAACCTAGGAAGGCCAACGCACGAGCACATCTTAACTCATGGTTCACTCCACAGCTAAGAATCCTTCGCAAAGCTAAACGCTGTGCGGAAAATCATTGGAAAAGCCACCCGTCTGATGAGCATAAAGATGGCTTCCTCCTGCCTCCCTTACTTATAAAGATGCCATCATTACTGCTAAAAGAGAGTCGCTTAACAATCGTATCCTGCAAGCTGATTCAAACACCAAGGAACTCTTTAGAATCCTAAAAGAGCTCGAAACCCCAGTCTCCCCTCCAGACACATGCACGAAAGATAGCAAATGGTGTGCTAACATTCAAGCAGCCTCACTAAACAAAATCTCTATGCTTCAATCCAAAATTAAAGACAAGCAGGACAGCCTGAAGCTTGACAACCGCTCACTCGCCCCTACTAGGCCCCCCTTTCTGACACTGCTAACACTAAACCCTTCACCTTCTCACTGCTCACTGTCACTGAGGTAGAAAACATCATCCTGAGAATTAAACCTTCCAACTGTCAAGGTGACCCGTGCCCAGCTCCTATCATTAAGGATTCTGCCCATGATCTAGCTCCATTCATTACAGCCTTCATCAACTCCTCGTTTAAAACAGGTATTGTCCCGGACAACCTTAAGGACGCGTGGGTGGTCCCGCTACTAAAAAAACCTTCTCTAGACCCAAGTATACCCACGAACTTCCGGCCTATTACCACAGTACCATTTCTGCTCGAATCGAACAATTTGTTAGGTCTACGACAATCCGGATTTAGGCCCAGACACGGGACCGAAACGGCTCTATTAGACCTAAAAACTCAGATCAAAGTATTGAAGGACAAGGGCAAATTAGCAATGCTATTACTCCTCGACCTTTCTGCCGCATTTGACTTGGTCAACCACCAGATCCTTTGCAGGCACCTCCACTCTGCTGCCAACTTCTCACCGTCCGCTGCGGCTTGGATCAAATCCTTTTTGATCAACAGATCCATGAGCGTCTTTGCACCTTCCGCAGCCGCAGATCCCTCCCCCATTCATTGCGGCGTACCTCAGGGATCTTGCGTGCCACCTACACTTTACAATATCTTTACAAAACCACTCTTTGATGTGCTTGACTATCTGGGTGTCTCCTACACCAACTATGCGGACGACACCCAGATACTCATTCCCATCTCAGGTGATTATCTAGCTGACACCAAGGCCCTCAATGACGTCTACCTGGTCATCCAAGCCTGGATGGCCCAGCACCAGCTATGTATAAACGACGATAAGACGGAGCTCCTCATCTTGCGTACCTCACAACGCCTGAGCAAACTTGAGCCGTCTTATCAGTCATTCACCATAGACGGCAATACCATACGAGTCTCGAAAGACACCAAAACATTAGGCTTTTACCTGGACTCCACCCTATCCTTATCCAAACAAACAAATGCAGTCAGGTCTGCCTCTGCCTACACGTGCAAACTCATTTCAGCCACTAGACCGTTTCTCACCACCCCCAACAGTGTCACACTAGCTAGAACACTTATCATGGCAAAAATTGATTACTGCAGTGCTCTTTACTTAGGCACCAGCCAAGAGAACCTATCCAAACTCCAAACTACCCAGAATAATGCCATTCGAGCGGCCTTGAACATCCCTCGTAACCACCACATTTCAGAAGCCAGAACCAGCCTAAAGTGGTTACCTGTGAAGCAGAGAATCTCTCTAAAAACTCTAGTCCTCACGCACAAATGCCTGGCCAACAAGGCCCCGATCTATCTCTGCAGTCGGCTATCGCGCCATTCTACCGCCCGACCACTAAGAACTGCTCAGACCCACTGTCTAACGATCCCCAGGTTTAAGCTTCAAAAAGCGGAAGCCACCAGCTTCCCTGTCTTAGCCTCTAAACTATGGAACACCCTCCCTGCTACCATCAGAGCCGAAGACTCTTTCAACACCTTTAAGACCAAAACCAAATCTTGGCTCTTTGACTAGCAATAAGACATGCTCGACATCTCTGTCCTACATATTCCGGTCTGCTTCCTTTGATACCATTTCTGGCCCACTACCTCTGTTACTAATTTAGCACACCCTAGGATACATCCTCTGTTAATCCTAGTTGCACTGTAACCTATGTAATATATGTAATTAGTAAGACTGTTAATATGCTGTTACTGCAAATTTTGTAATGTAATCTCTCTGTCTGTATTTTTTTCTTGCAACCTTGTACAAATTGCGCCCTGATGCCCCCGGGCCTGATGGATTGCGCGTTATAAATAAACAAATACAAATACAAAATACACAAAACAAAAGTTCCTTCAGTTATCCTTTACGTCGGGTGATTACCCTTCACCTTTGGATATCACCTCAGCTGGGCTCCGATCCTTTCTCAATCGTCAGCCTCCCTCAGTCGGGCTCAGACCAACCAGAGTGCTTGCCAATTCAAACAGAGACTTCTGAAGGGCGATCTTCTCTCGCTGGGTCACTCTGTTAACCTATGGCAAGCCCAAGCTTTGCACCATCACCGTTGACACAGCGTTCTCCTCAGCCGGGCGCAAACACCACTTCCACCGTAACCACACTTGTGCAATGTGTCAAGCACTTTTAATTGTACAAGGCACTTGACTTGACCCTTGTATGACCACCTTAACACTCTGTACCAGCCTTCCCTATGGCCTCTTGGTACTTGTAGTTTCTTTTGCTTTCAATGTTCAACACAATCTTTTTGTTCAGAAAAGGGGGTATCAGCCAGATACCTTCGACCGAGCGCCCACGTGGAGCCGGCCCATTCTGATTCTGGTACCAAGTTTGCTCATCAAAGACCTCTTGTCTACTTTATCTTCTTACTGTCGCTACTGCAACCTTGAGCCTAACACAAGCTGGTTGGCTATCAGATTCTTTCGACTCAGTGGCTGTGTTGAACTCATTGGCGGTTAATTTTTCCACTGTAGTCAAGGACAGTACCTCGAAGGCAGCCACGTCCCCCCACCCAGGCTACCAGGCTATCCGTGCGGGAGGGTGCCATGTACCACTATCAAACATCGTACCACCTGCCAGCTGCGATTCCGGATCTTACGTATCTTTCATCTGAAGCTTTGCAGGGCTGGCTTGAAAAGGTCAAGGGCAGCTCCCTCCTTTACGTCCTTTCAGGTCTAGCCGCCTTTCTTCTCTGTTTGAACTGCTGTCCTGGAATGGCTGCTTTCTCGTGCGTTCAGCCTTGCTCGGAGTGTGGTCTTGTGCTCTGCCTTTTATCCCTATGGGGAAGGGAAAGGGTGATCTGGTGTGTATAGTTGTCAGTAATTGCCTGACTCTGCATGACCCTTGTGTATGGACATGTCAGGTTAATGGCTCAGGTATTAGTCCATTGTTGTTCACGCTGTGAGAAAGTGTTTGTGTTGCAAAAGGGGGGGTAGAGTTTCTAAGTATCCTACTGGGCAGGATGGGGAAAAGGTATTATAGGGAAGGGGATACCGCGTCTCACCCTTCGGTGTCCCACTTCCACTCCCCGAAGACCCCCATCCAGGTGATCCTCCCCCACGGATCCATCTACAAGAACTGGATCCAATAGTGATGGCCATGTCCTGGCCACCTGGATGACAGATCCCCGGAAACCAGCGGGTGAGACACCTTCAGGTTTCTCACACAGCGCTACTTGATACTTCAGACCATACTGTTATGCTCATCTTGTCTCTGCGGGGACGTCAGGCGCTGATGCGTGTAGTGTCTGCTTCCCTGGTTGGAGGCGCTGCACGTCTTTTTTTCCCTGGACTGGCCTTGGGTCAGCTCCTACGACAGGGGAAAGGGTGGTGAGTGAGACTGTCTGTGCCTGCCACCTGTGACTCCCACCCTGCTCCTTCCACACGTGTTCCCCACTCCAGGGCGCTCTCACCTTGTGTATTGGTTGGTGGTCTCTCCTTCCTGCTTAGTCTCAGCAGGGGCGCAATGTCCTGTAGGATCCAGTTACTTCACTGACCCTTGAAGTCGAGTGGCAACCCAGTACTGCTGTGGTCGCAACTCTTGTTGCTTGTGTTGCTCTGCTTGTTATTGTCTGTGTAATCTGTTGTATTGTATGTTGTCTATGTCCAGTTATCTGTGTTGTCCTTTGCTGCGTGCCGCCGTCCGTGCTTGTTTCACTGTCGTTACTTGTGTTGCTGTTGTGGCACTAAGCCCTCCTCGGTGTGCGTTGGTTTGGTGCAACGCATGTGAGCGGCTGAGCCAGTGGGTCAGGGTGGCCTGCCTTGGGTCTAGGGCCCAGCGCGAGCTCAGGTGCGGTTTGCGTGATCTAACCTGTTCTTTCTTTCTCTTTTCCAGGTACCAGTGAGCTTGCATGATGAATGAATCTGGTCGATGGTGACAGAAGTGGTGAGTAATGCGCGGCAGTGATAGGGCGCGATGAATGAGCTCAGCGGTTAACCTTGTTTTCCTTCTCTTGCTTCTGCAGGTGCCGGCGACCGATGAAAGCTGGAGTCCTCACTGAAAGCTGGAGTCCTCGACGAACAACCGGGTCGTTGCTGGAGGCACATGTAAATCTGAGCAGGTGAGTATGCAAGGCCCGATGGTCTCCGGCTTTTCTTTGCAGGTTTGTAGAAGATGGCTGGCAGGAGTTCCTCTGAGAGCGTTACGCTGCTAACTGCAGAATAACGCAAAGCATGCCTTAGGGCTTGGGTGGGGCTTATATAGCTAACCATGCCGTGCCAATCCCATTGTGCAATTAATTCCAGAAGCTCTCTGCCACACCCATGATTGCAGACTAATGCACAAGCTAATGGCTTAGAGCCATGCCCTTAACTGCAATTAGCACCGAAGTCAATCACTCAGTGGCAGACCAACTATACCTGTGTTTTCCTTGAGGTTAGCTCCATGAACCTGGTGCCAGAGGCGCCAGGACTGGGTCCAGGTGGCCCTCCTTTGAGGCTTCATCCAGTCAGGGCCCTTAATGTGTCCCAATGTTCCCACTGCTGCTGGGCTGAAACGATCTGGTCTGCTCATCGTGACACATACTCCAGCACGGACGAAAGAAAATTCTACAACTCCCTCTCTACCTGAAATGGGGCCTGCAGGCTTTTCAACATGGTAAGGTCTCTTCAGGAGTTCAAACTCCTCCACTAGGTGACATAGGTTCCGGATGAAACCACCCCAATTCAGGTTCCTCTCCTCACTTACCACTTCCAGCATCTGACCCCTTGGATCACTCCACCCGATGCCAGGGAGATAATCCAGGCGATCCCTATGGGATCCTCCCTAGGGTCAGTAATCCCCAAGACATTGTTTGTGTGTACCACCACTCACCACTGGACCTGTGAACTGGCAGGAGATGCACCTCTCTGATGTAGTAGTTCACTGTGCCTGCTGACATGCCCTTTCCGGAAGGATTTGGATCCTTTTGTTCTCATCTGCTGGCCATTCTCTTTGTACTAATGACTTCTTTGTTCTTGTGGCTTTGGTACTATGGTTATCTATGATTTCCCCGCCACTAGAAGAAAGAACTAGTCGAGGACAGCCCTGACTTCTGAATTCCCAGTTGCTCCCTATGACTCTGACCAGAGGTACTATGGTGAACATTGTGTTTTCACCCGTTTGCACTGAACTGTGAACTTTTCCTCCCCAGCAAAAGAGCGGTGTCATTGTGACTTTTTTGAACATTCTCTTTTCCCTTGTAAACTGAATTGTTGACTCTTTGCCCGAACTTTGTTGGGAACTCTTGTGTGCATGTGCGGTGCACCAGGCGCACCATATCACACCCCGTATCTGCAGTCTTCTTCATCATCCAACTCACTGTGAGCGATGCTTTCCGAACCACTTGTCATGACGACAGCCCAGCTGCTCATCCCTCGACTCACAGTGAGAACACTTGTCTGTGCATCACTTGGCAAAACTCATGTATATTTAATGTCTCAGATTTTTGGAATTAAGCTCATCTTCCACGCGATTGAATCTTTGGGTTCCCCATGGCGCCTGTTCCCCTTAACTGGGAGATGTCTTCTTCCTGGATCGCCTGCTGGTTACCCAATCCCAAGGACCTGAACCTTCTGATGGTTTTCATTCCCAGATGGAGTTTACTACTCCTCCACACTTTCCCACCTCAGACCAGGTATCATGAAAACCAGCTGTGCTTCACCTTTCCTCTCAGGCTACTGGCCTTATATGCTACATCAACCAGGGTTTATTTTTCCTGGGAAACAGTAAATGTCAATATTACCTTTCAATCAATACCATTGTGATTACAAACAATGTTACGTTTGCTTTTACCCCAGGGTTGTCATTTTCTGAATCTAGGTTCGCCACCTATTGTGAAAAACCTGAAGGTGTCTCCCTAGCTAGTCTCCAGGGATATGTTATCCAGGTGGCCAGGACACGGCCATCGCTATTGGATCCAGTTCCTGGGAGTGGACCAATGACGGAGGATCACCTGGATGGGGGGTCCTTGGGAGTGGAAGTGGGACACCGATGAGTGAGACGCAGTATCCCCCTTCTTTCAACAACTTTTCCCCATCCTACCACATAGGACATTCAAAAGCACTGCCTCCCCCTTTTCCGACACAAACACTTTCGTACAACACTCCAAAGAACGGACTAACACAAGAGCCGTTTAGTTGACATGTCCCAATACAAGGGTCAGGCAAAGTCAGGCAATTAATCAGAATCACACACACCTAACGGCCCTTTCCCTTCCCCACAGGGATAAAAGGTGGAGCAAGAGAGCACAGTACGAGCAAAGCAGCTCGAACAATGAGACAGCTCTCCAAGTCTGGAATTTCAAGAGGAGGAGAAAGGTAGTGAATAATGAGAGGCTGGCAAGGAGAGACACGAACCTGCCCTTTTTGACACAGAACTGCGAAACCTCAGCAGAGAGAATCGTAAGACAGAGGACAACAATAGCCCAAGTGTGCTGCAACAGATGTCACGGTACACGGAGCGTGTCGACGCTGATAAGCGGGAGCGAGGGCACCTCCTGCTACCGTGGTACCGGCCCTGACTCCCATTACAAGGAAAGCCAAGCAGTTCATCACAACCGGTGAGTCGAGGTAGAGCCGATAAGAACCGGGCTGTGGTGAATGAAAGTCGCAAAGTGGCAAAGTAAGAGAAACTTACAAGAACTGTGATATTACAAAGGGGAGACCAGCTGCAGAGGGGGACCGGCATCATGTGGGTGTTGCTCCGAGAAACTCTGCTCGATTCCCATCTGAGAGAAACTACAGATACCAGAAGGCCGTAGAGAGCTGCCAAGATAGGTCAAAGTGGTCCTACAGGAGGTCAAACAAAATCCCTGTACAGTTGAAAGCCTTTGTCCTAAGAACTGTGAGAAAGCAAGGGAAGTGAATCCTGCAAACATTTGTGAATGTGAAGTTGGCAAGAGTGAACCCGACCAAGGGATGCTGACGGGAAGGGGGCAAGTCTAAAGCCCCAAGAAACAGTGTGTTGACAAGAGTGAACCCGGCCGAGGGATGTCCACTGAAACTGTTTAAAAAGACATTAAGATTAGTTGTAAGCCATAGTGAACCCAGTGGAGGGAAGCTGAGAGTAAAGAGGGGTCAGTGCCTGGAAGAGGGGGGCGCCTAGGGGTGAAGAATCCTTACCCTAAGTGAAAGCAGGAAGTAAACTTTCATTTGTTGATGAAACTTTTGTTTTTTTTGTTGGTTGAATATGTCAGTCCCTCGAAGGCAAGAGACTTTCAAGAGAAACGAGACTTGGCCATCAAGGCACCTGATAAACTGGAATAGAACTGTTACCTCATGCTGGGGAAGCTCGAATGTGTGCTGTGCTCCACAATCCCACCTTACCCCGTGCTCAAAACGTGGGGAAGGGAGAACCAAGCTACTGCATCCTGACATATTATTTGAGCACACTTCTTTTTTCCTTGAAAACTATCCCACACCCTTTTTGTATTAGTTGTAAGGTTTGGCAATAGGTTTCTTAGTATAGGTCCTTTTCATTTGACACAACGTCACAAAAAGATCTGGGGAACTACAGACCTATAGCTCTCCTAGATCCCCTAGAGAAACTATTTGCGGGCTATCTTGTAAAAGAAATTAACATCTGGGCAGCAGAGAACGGTAAGCAGGACAAAAGACAAACTGGTCTTGTCAATAAGATAGGAAGCAATGTGAACTTACTACTGTTGAACATGATACAATATGAAGCATTAACTAAGACCCAACAGGTATATGCCATCTTTATAGATCTAAAGATGGCTTTCGACTCTGTCAACAGACAAAACCTTTGGTCCAAATTAACATCATGGGGCTGTCCACCCTCCATCCTGTACCCGATAAAACAACTCTACTCTAACACCTTGGTCCAAGTCCTGCTAACTAACGATGGCATGGTGACAAAACCAATCTCCACTTGGAACGGTTTGAAGCAAGGGTGCCCCTTGGCAGTCTGCCTATACAATTTGTACACCTGTGACTTCAGAGAAAAGATCCAAAATATAGCGGCAAATCCTCCAAAGATCAACAACGAGCCAATACAAGCCCTAATTTACGCCGATGATATCATCATTCTAGATAAAACCATATCAGGTCTACAAAAAACCTTAGACAAAGCACAAAATTTCATGATGGACAATGAGCTGCAGATAAATATCAATAAAACTAAGGTAATGAAACTAGCCTCTCAAAAAAACAAAAACCAACATAACCTAAAGATACAGAAATACAAAAAGTTGTGGGATCGCTAACAAATTGCGTGCGCTCTTTTCCACTCTCAAATTTCAAAAAATATATATAATGAAAATACGGAGGGGTCGGCAGCAAGTAATATCACTCCCTCAAACTTCCCACAAAGTTTGTACAAAGTAGACAAAGAAATCAGAGTTCGGGAGGATATCTCGCGCTCACACCAACAACTTATTGTAAGACCTATTATCACTAGTGCTAAAATTCTTCTGAATAGGTACAAAAGTTCCTCAAGTTACATAACAATTGTCAAATATATTATTTAATTTTGACTTTCAAAGTGTAGAACAGCCGACACGTGTTTCGACCTTTGGTCGTTATCAAGGCCTCTCTATGTCAATAGGTTATATCTTCTGTCTCTGTATAATAGACCCTGAAAGTCTATGTTCCTAACATACCATATGTTCCAATGGTCTTAACATTCCAAAATTTTTAATCCAAAATTGGCTTTCTCCTATACATGGGCTGGATCCCAGAACTTCAATAAGTCTATGTTCCTAACATACCATATGTTCCAATGGTCTTAACATTCCAAAATTTTTAATCCAAAATTGGCTTTCTCCTATACATGGGCTGGATCCCAGAACTTCAATATGCTAGCATATGGTATGTAATATTTGACAATTGTTATGTAACTTGAGGAACTTTTGTACCTATTCAGAAGAATTTTAGCACTAGTGATAATAGGTCTTACAATAAGTTGTTGGTGTGAGCGCGAGATATCCTCCCGAACTCTGATTTCTTAACCTAAAGATACACCTGGAAAGAGAACAGATCGTGAGAACCAAGGCTATCAAATATCTGGGTGTAATGGTTAATTCCTCCTGGAATGAACAACAAATTTGGAACATACTCAATAAAAGCCACAATTGCTCTCTGCAAGCAAAAAGTAATTCGATCTTGACCTATGCCAGTGAATCACTGATCAACCAGCAAACAATAAAATGGCCCCACTATGAGGCTTTATTCTGGAGGAAAACACTAGCTCTTCCGAGATCTTTCCCGATGCCAAGAATCCGCTATGAATTAGCCCTTTAATCTATTCAATCCATAGTCCTCTGGAAGCAAATGGACCTATATAGAAAAATAATCTCTCAAGACAAAATACCATCGCTTGAAATCCTCAAAGAGAAGAAACAAGCTTTTCAAATCACAGGCCTTTCCAAGTGGTCTTTCGAGATTAAACTGAAAATGCATACAGAAGAAATTACTGAAGAAATGCTGATAAACAGACCACAGCATGCGAAACACAAATTATGGAATAACGACTGGATCAAAACTGTAGCCGAACAAAGTAAATATAAACGTCATCTCAAATGCGAATCTGAAACAAGGGCTCTTCACAAACTGCCAGGCTACTTGAACCACTTTCCGGACCGTACTATCCAAGACCTATTTTTGCATTTTCGCTTTAATATACTACAGACCTGTGATTACTTAAACATGACAGACAAATCAGCTAATAAAACTTCTGATTGCCGCTTCTGTAAATCAGTAAATATCCCGAAACACTTTTTCTTTTTTTTTAAAATTTGTTTTTATTGACAACATACACAACAGTGTGGGCCAATTGGCCTATCCCACCCGCAATAAATGCAGAAGTAATCACATTGTCCGGAACATTTTCTGGTTAACTCCCCAACCCTATTCCCCCCTCCCAATCCCTCCCCCCAAACAATTGTCGCGCCAATGCATGTACCTTAAGCCTAGGGAAGAACACCTGCTTAGCTTTTGACAGAAGAGCGTGAACCTTGTAACAGTGAGGTAACGCTATGAAGCGGGTGAGCCGGGGCAAGTCCAACCCCCCAAGGAGCGTGGGGATTCGCGCAATTTTAACCTTTGGCTTAAACATTTGTTCGATCACCCCTCTACAATCGCATAGTAATACAGTCATCGTGCAGCAGCACTGCTGTCCATTCTTGGACAAAATCAGACATGTTATCATTTGCTATTGCCGAGAGCTTTTCGTAAGTGAAAATCACCCTAAGCTTGCAGAGCCATTCCTCCTTGGAGGGGGTCAGGACACTCTTCCATTTTTGCGCAAGCGCCAGTCTCCCTGCCCGCAACATAGCACAGATGACCTTGGGGAAGGCGTTCCCCTCCGATTCAGGTGTGGGGGAGCCCAGTAGGATTTCCAGCGGGTGTAAAGCTGGTCCATAACCCTCGATATCTTTGATCCAGCTAAGGTGCCCAGTATATCTGTATGGACGGGCAACTCCACCACATGTGAAACCGGGTTCCCCGTTGGTGACATCCTCTGGGGCAGAGGGGGGAAACATCCCGGTACATTCTAGACAACAGAGCCGGGGGGCGATGCCATGAATGGAGGATTTTAAAGTTGTGTTCCATAGCTGCTGTGTATAGGGAGCCCGTGAAAATGCACTTAAAAACCGCACTCCAGGTGTGATCATCTATTAACATACCCATCCTCTCTTCCCATATGCGCTTGAAGGGTTGTCTACCTTCTAGGTCCGCTGTAATCAGCACATTATAGAACTTAGATAGCGAACCTTTACGAGATCTACTTTTGGCCAGAATAAGTTCGAATGGGGTGAGGGGGCGACTAAGCTGTTCGGACCACCTTGATTGGGTAAGTATCCCCTTCATCCGCAGGAATTCAAAAACCGTAGGGGGCCTATCTACCAGGGCCTCTGTCAAACTGTCGTATTCGATGAAGCCCTCTTCTCGTGTAAGCTGGGAGACTCTTTCCAGGCCCATGTCAGACCATGCCTGGGTGTCCCGAAAGCCCCTCATGTCCAGATCGATGGGGGGGCCCCAGAGTGATGCCAGAGGAGAAGGCCATGTAGATATCAAATTATTGGCTTTGTTGGGTTTCCACAGCGTCCAAAGGACTGCTAAGGTAGGATGTGTCTTGAGTTGTGGGGGGATTGACCTGGGAGAGGACCAGAGATAGTCCCTGACCTTCCTCGGATGTGCGTGGATGTCTTCGATATACGTCCAAAATGTACGCATATCGTCTCGCATGTGTTCCAGCATCACCCTAAGCTGGGCTGCTTTGTAGTAAAGCCTGAAATCGGGTAGTCCAAAACCACCATGGGATTTTGGGAGGGTCAGAGTGGAGGTTTTAACCCTGGGTCTTTTGCCATTCCAAATGAAGTGGAGGACACGGGACTGGAGCAGCTCGAAAAAGGCTTCGGGAATCACGACAGGGAGAGCGGAGAAGAGATAGAGAAGGCGTGGCAAAATGTTCATTTTAACCGAAACCATACGTCCCAACCAGGAGAGTGTGAGGGGGCCCCATCTTTTGAGATCGCAAGTGACCCGGGCAAGGATTTCAGGGAAGTTCCGTTGGTATAGCTGTGACAGATCCCTGGGGATGATGGTGCCCAGGTATCTAGTGGATTCTCGCTCGATTCTAACCCCCTGAATGTCAGTTTTATTCTCAATTTCTTGTTCCCCTGGGCCCATTGGCATGATGCTCGATTTGGATGTGTTTATTTTCAGACCCGAAAAGGAGCCAAACAAGCGTATAAGATCAAACAGCCTCGGTAGGGATTTTTGGATGCTAGTCAGGTAGCCTAGTATGTCGTCTGCGAATAGGGAGAGCTTAAACTCGCACTCACCACACCGTATACCCACAATTTCCAGGTCGTTTCTAACCGCTATAGCCAGGGGTTCCATGGCCAAGGCATATAGGAGAGGTGACAGGGGACAGCCTTGCCGGGTGCCTCGTGACAGGGAAAAGGGCTCAGACGTACCCCCATTAACTGACACTTTCGCCGTGGGCGAGTTGTATAGTGCTGCGACCCACCTACAAAAATTATCTCCCAATCCCATTTTCCTGAGAACCTTAATCATGTAAGCCCACTCGACCCGGTCGAAGGCTTTTTCTGAGTCGAGTGAAAGGAGGTACCCCTCCACTCCCTGCTCGGTTGCCTCATGCATAAGGCCGAGGGTTTTTCGGATGTTGTCTGACCCCTGACGCCCCGGGATAAAGCCCACTTGATCTCCGTGCACCAGGGTAGGAAGGAATTTTGCCAATCTGTTCGCCAGGAGTTTTGCCAGTATTTTGACGTCAGTGTTCAGGAGCGATATGGGCCGATAAGACTGGCATAAGGCTGGGTCCTTGCCCTCTTTAGGTATGACCACTATTAAGGCTGACATCATTGTGGGTGGGAGGGACCCTTGACTGGGTGCGGTGTTGAACAGTTTGGCCAGGAAGGGGGCGAGTATGGATCTATAGGTCTTATAGAATTTGACTGAGAAGCCGTCGTCCCCCGGGGCCGTACCACTTTTCAAGGAGGAGATAGTGTCAACTACCTCGTCCGATGAAATGGGGATTTCCAAGGTGTCAGCTTTGTCTGGCAGCAGGCCCGGGACCGGGAGGGAATCCAGGAACCTATCAACGTCAATCCCATCCCCCTTGTATTCTGAGCAATATAAATTTTCATAGTATAGCCTAAATTGTTCAACTATTTTGGAGTCCCTTGCAGTCGAGTTACCGTCCGCAGAGCGGATTGAATTCACTCTCCTGCTATTCCTGAGTTCGCGGAGTCTCCAGGCGAGTATCTTGTCGGCCTTTTCCCCTTTCTCCATATATTTTTGTTTCAGAAAAGAGAGCTTCCTTTCCATTTGCCCTACTTGGAGGTGAGCCAATCTAGTGCGCAGCTTCTGTAATTCCTCCCACTGCCCAGGAAACATCTGTGTTTTTAGTTTACCACCTGGTTGAATGGCCTCTATCTTGGTTTTCAGGTCTCTCTCTTCCCGGTCCCTCTCCCTTCTCTTCCCCGCCCCGATGCCAATCAGGGTACCTCTGATAGTTGCCTTAAATGCCTCCCATACTCCCATAGTGCCCACCTCCCCGTTGTCGTTCAGGGAGAAATAATCTTCTATGGCTGTCAGGAGGGTTTGGCGCGTCTCCTTGTCGTGAAGAAGGAGGTCGTTACACCTCCACCGGGAACTGGCTGCAGGGGTCGGGGGGAGGCCAATCCTAATCTTGACCATGTCATGGTCCGTCCAGGGGACTGTTTCCACACCAGCACTGGTGATCTCTCCCCGCATAGATGCGTCTACCAGAATATAGTCTATGCGTGAAAAAACATCATGAGGCTTGGAGTAGAAAGTGTAATCGGGGTTCAGGCCTTGCTTGGGTACACTCGTGTCACACAACCCCAATTCCCCATTCACTTCCTGGAAGGCCGATGCCAATTTTTTGTGGAGCCGGATGTTGGGGCAAGGGTTCACAGATTTTCTATCCCTTTCGGGACACAGCACCATGTTAAAGTCCCCTCCCACCAGGAGGGTGCCCTCCGCGAATGCCATTATTGTCCCCTTCATGCCTTCCCAGAAGACATCCTGCGACTCATTTGGGGCATATATGGAGACCAAGGTGAACAAACGTCCCCGCACATCCCCTTTAACCATGAGATACCGACCCTCGGGGTCGGTCTGTGCAACCTTAAACCCAAAGTGAGCCTCGGGGGACACCAGCAAAGCTACTCCCCTCTTCTTAGACTGGGTCGAGGCCGAGAAAACCTGATCTATGTTTTTAGCCTTAAGCTTGGGCTCCCTCCCCCGAACCCAGTGGGTCTCTTGCACAAAGAGGAACTGTAGTTTCATCCTCGTGAATTCCCGCATGAGCAGCGACCTCTTGGTGGGTGAGTTGAGCCCCCTAACATTTAGAGACCCCACTGACAAGGATTGGAGTGTGTCATCCATTGAGACGCGGTTTGAAGCACATAATTCCAATGTCAAGGATGCAGGTGCTTTTACTCCCTAGTTGTTTCAATACCTCGCAGAGGGCTAGTACCGACCCCCAGGGTGTGAATAAATCACCTAACTTAGGCGCGACATAACAAATCCCCCAACAATTCAACTTCCCTTCTCCTCTCCCCCCACCCCCCTCCCCCCAGATCGCCTGGTTGTGTTGAGGCATCGTCCCGAGGACACACAACCGGCCAACCATGTCTCCCCCCTCCGGGCTCGTTACCTCATTATACGCACCCAATCGAGCCCCCCCCCCCTCTTGGGGATAAATGCAAGGAAGTAGAGTCTAGCAACATCCCCCCATTGCATAGTCAAGTGGATAACTTTTTCATCGGTTTCCAGTGGTCGGATTCAGCCGTTCTGAGGGTCCGGCGACGCTGGTGCCACTCTCCTGAATTTCCTTTGGCCTCGTACTCTGCGCCTCTCCTTTGGAGCGTTGCTCTTTTTTGGGCCCTTCGGGGTGCGCTCCGGGTCCCGGTCTCCCGGTTCCAGGCCCGAACTATCTAGGAGTTCGCCCGTCACTCTTTGGATGTCATCTTCGGTGATCAGGGTATACTTATATCCCTCGAATTCGAAAGAAAGTGAAAAAGGATACCCCCACCTGTATCGGACTCCCTTGGCTTGGAGCATTTTCGTCAGAGGGGAACACAGGCGGCGTCTTGCCAGAGTGAAGGCCGACAGATCCTGATATACCGAGATCTGAGCCCCCTCCCATTCCACCGGGCCCTTCCTGCGAGCCAGTTCAAGGATCCTGCTTTTCTCTGAGAAGTAGTGGAAGCGGACTAGGACGGATCTAGGGCCTCTGGAGGCTGCCCCTGCTCTATGGGCCCTGTCGATAGTGGGTTCGTTAGTATTAGCCCCGTCGAAAAGGGCTCTCACCACCGCATTGACTGCCTTGACAATGTCTGCCTGAGTTTCACCATCTTGTTCCGGGAAGCCTAGGAAGCGTAGGTTGCAGCGCCTTTCCCTGTTTTCCAAATCGTCCATTTTTAATGAGCATTTCTCTTCTCTTCTCTCAAGTTCCGACAGGCGCATGTCAAATTGGGTCTCGAAAATGTCTCTCGAGGTTGTAGTGTTCTCCAGTGCCTGCACCCTGTCTTCTATATTGTCCACCTTTTTGTCTAGGGTGTCCAGCCTAAGGGTGATATCTGCACGGAATCCTTTAATTTCATCCAGCAGGGCCGCCATACCCCTGGAGACTGAATTGGCATCTGTCGCTTCTTGCTGCGTTTGGGCGGCCATTTCAGAGGCTGTAGGGGGCTCAAGGGACGGGCGCCGAAACCTCTGCAGTGTTTCCCTCCAGGTCATAGGCCTTCCCTGGGCGCTCCTGCTCCCCGGCGTCTACCACCGAGTGGTTCTGGCCCGCGGGGCCTACTCGTCTCCTTTGCGTCCTGGGAGGAGCGGGGGCCCCCGGCAGCTCTGCAGCCGAGGGTGGGGGCAAGGTTGTGGGGGGGCTAGAGCCCCAGTCAATTCTCCTGTCGAGGGCGGTGGTTTCCCTTTCTCCAATTTTTCCCCCGCTGTTTTATCCCCGTAGTTGGGGGCCGTGGCCTGTTGTGTTACTGCAGGCTGTCTTATTACGGCGTTTGCAGGGGGTGGGTGCCTCTAATTGAGCCTCAAGCCCCTCTCAGTCTCAGGGTGCTTCCGGGGCTTGCGTGGACAGTCCCTGGCTTCTCTCCTCCTTTCCCCTTGTGAGTTTTGCTGCCCCCGGTGGGCGCCCAGCCCCAGGGTGGGTCTCCTTACCTCGGGGGGGCCACTCCCCGCCGCTCGTGGTGTGCTGCGCCGTTGCTGTCTCTCCTTGTCCTGATGCGGCGCCACCTCATGGGCCCTATCGCCGTCACGAACGGCCGTCTGAACAGGGCAGGGGCCCTCGGCCACGATCGCCTGGGCCTTGCACGTCTTCTCCGGGCCCGAGCTCGACGCTGTTTTCCGCGGAGCTGCAGGGCCGCAGGGGGGAGGGGCCTCGCGCCCTCGAAGTCCGCAAGCTCAGAGCTCCGGCTCTGGTCCACACTCGGCTTCCAGAATTGGGCCGGGGGTGCCCGGCACCTTCACGCGGGGGGGGGGGTGTCGCTGTCTCACTCCGGGGGTGTCAGGGGGGGCTCAGGTCCCTCGATCAGCGCCCTGTTGGGGAGACGAGCGGAGATGCTTCAACACATCTCAGCGCCCCCTGGTGGATCCCCCGAAACACTTTTTCATCTGATCATGATCTGTTTGGCTGTGAAGGAAAAAAGGAATCTACATAGAGATTTCTTTGAGGTATCACACAAACAAATGACAACCCAAGAAAGATGGGACTCTTTACTAAGAGGAAAAGACAAACGTCTAATCTTCACAGTAATTAAATTCTGGACTGCGATCAATGAAGACAGCAACTTGAAAGACTGAAATGTAGTCATATAGTGTCACTTTTAGATATGTAAAATAACTGTAAATGAAAAGTTTGAAAAATCAAACAAAACATTTTACATTTTAAAAAAAAAACAATGCCACTGGGACTGTCTTATTTTCATTTCATAGTACACGCTTGCTCCCATCTTAGATATAGGTTTAGATTAGGCATTTTTTCAACCTGCATACAGTTTAATAAACACCCTTGAACTGAGATCACTTGTGTCTGTCTTTACTGTTGCCACCATGGGTTCCTTACACTATACTATCGAGGGACCTACTTTATCTGTGGGAACAAAGCTTATTCTTGGTTGCCCTGTAACTAAGGATGGAGCTCTAACATGGGGTATGCATTTCCGGCCATCAGACACTCCCACAGATTTCTGTCCCCCTCTTGCTGGGAAAGAGCCTCCAGTTGGGAAAGCTTCATCAGTGGAATGGGGTACCTCATCCTCGGGTTGGGGGTGAAATTGAACTGGGGTCGGTTATCCTGGCTCTCTAGACTTATAGAAGATATTTCAAATGTCACTGCAGCTTCTCTGTTAATTTTCTTCCACGTCCAAGAGGCTATCCGCTCTATGGGGTTGCAAAATCATATGGCAGTGGACAATCTACTAGCATTCAAAGGAGGTATGTGTGCTCTTGTAAAAAGTGAATGTTGCACATACATACCAAATTCAGAGGGTTATATCACTGATACTACCAGACAGTGACTTCCCTCCATGAGAAGACTGATCCTGAATAGTCTGTTTGGCCCTGGGTTACCCGTTACCTAGGTTCTTTGTGTACCTCTATCATCCAAATTGTACTCATGGTATTTGTCCTCCTCTTGAGCCTGTATTGTTTTCATGTTAGTTTGTAGATGGGTATGTACCTGTGTCCACACACAAAGTAAAAAATGAATCCAGAGTAACACATGGTGATAAACTGGAACAGAACTGTCACCTCATGCTGGCGAAGCTCGAGTGTGAGCTGGGTGACTTCAACCTCGGCTTCAAAGACCCCATAAAACAAGCAAAGCAAGACCTTTGCTAGAGCACTCCACGACATGGGCTTTCTCCAAAGAGTCACTGATCCAACTCAGACAAAAGGCTGCACTCTTGACTGGATAGCCAACCACAACTGCAACATATATATCAGCTTCAACACACCCTGCCCCTGGACCGACCACCACCTTCATATCCCCACCAAAAACACAATCAAACCCAATACCTTCTCACCCCCAGCTCTGGCCAAATCCTCTCGGCTACTAACCAAAGAAAGGAGCCTTCCTCTAATAGAGGCCACAGCCCTAAAGCCCCCATTCTTCAATGACCCCCTGGCTCTGGTAGAATTCTACAACACCACCATCAAGGGCAGATGCCATTGCTCCGCTAGAAAGAAAAAAAGCTAAGACTAAGAAACATTTCATCTTATGGTTCAACCAAGAGCTACTTGATCTAAGATCCCTCAAGCGATCCGTGCTCACTGAATGGCAAACTTGCCCAACGGAGTCAACCTTACAGGCCTACAAAATTCTTGCCACACGCTATAAAAAGGCTATCACCTTAGCTAAATCCTCCTCATACAATTCCAGGATCGCCAATGCAAAATCTGAGTCTAAAGAACTTTTTGCTATTTAAAAAGAACTGGCCGCCCCACCGACCAACACGCAGGAAACCGTGAAAGATGAAACATGGTGCAACAATATCCAAACTGCCATGCTCAATCAAATCAACACCCTCCAGGAAAAAATAAACTCCCACTATCATGCACTGCCTAAGTCTAGCGCTCCCGCTGCCCCAGTCTCTAACCACTACAACAAAGATAGAATGTCCTTCTCCTTCAGAGAAGTAACATAAACAGAAGTCTTAGACATCATGAAACATATCAAGCCATCCCCATTCAAGGGTGATATCTGCCCCGCTGCCCTCATTAAAGATTCCTCAGACTCACTAGCCCCATTCCTCACAGCCTTTATCAATGCTTCATTCTCAACAGGCATCATGCCCCCGGCCCTCAAGGAGTCGTGGGATCGCCCACTACTAAAAAAACCCTCCCTTGATCCTGGCACACCAAATAACTACAGACCCATAACCACTGTTCCTTTTTTGCTTAAAATATTGGACAAAGCTGCCTACTTGCAAATCCAACACTTTCTGGAATGCAACAAAATACTAGGTAAGAGGCAATCAGGTTTCCGTCCTCGCCACGGTACAGAGACTGCCCTTCTAGACCTTAAAAACCAGTTAGGGGATACTATGGACAAAGGTAAACTAGTGCTGCTCCTGCTCCTGGATCTGTCTGCAGCTTTCGATCTAGTAGATTACAAGACCCTTTGCAGACACCTCCAGGATGCTGCCCATCATGCTGGTCATCTCCTTCTTGGAAGGAAGACTATGAGAGTATTCTCTGACTAGGCCTGTGCTACCCCTGCTCCCATCCACTGCAGAGTCCCCCAGGGCTCTTCCACCTCGCCTACCCTATACAAAAATGTTTCCCTACCCCTCTTCAATGACCTAGATGATCACGGCATAGCATATACCAACTATGATGATGATACCCAAGTTCTCCTCGCCCTCTCAGGCTCCTATGAACAGGGTGCAGCCACACTCAACAAAACCTATGCCATTATCCAGGCATGAATGGCAGCCAATGGTCTGTGCCTCAAAATTCTCAATAAACTAGACAGTCAATACAGTTCCTTCTGCATTGAGAACACTGTAATCACCACCCGACAGCAGTCAAAACCCTTGGAATCTTCTTAGACTCCACCCTCTCTATGACACTCTATGACACTGCAAGTCAACGCCATCTTCTCATCAGCTGCACTTACCACCAACATCATCAATGCAGTCAAACCATACCTCTCCTCCAAAAACTAAATCTAAACATAGCTAGAGCTACCATTGGAGCAAAGTTGGACTACTGCAACACTTTGCTTCTAGGCACCTCATCCAAAAACCTCAGAAAACTGCAACATTACCCAAAATAATGCCCTTAGAGCGGCATTAAGCATTCCGAAAAGGGAGCACATCCCCAAGCTAGAAGAGACGCCCACTGGCCACCAGTTAAAGAGAGGATACTCTTTAAAACCTTCTCCATCACACACATGTGCCTCTCTCTCTCTCTGCTCCTCCCTACATATCAGAAAGAATGCACAGAGCCACTTCGAACAGACCCAAGCGGCCCCAGCACTCCAATCAGCTCTCAATCCCCACCTTTAAAAGAGCCAAAGCAGGAGGCACAAGCTTCCCTTTCCTAGCCCCCGAAAAATTGGAACTCGCTACCACCTTCACTTTGGAAGGAAACCTCATTCACAGCATTCAACAGAGCGCTCAACACCAAGCTCTTTAACTAAAATGTAAGAACCAACAGCCTCCTATGTAATCCTGGAAACGTTCCTTACCCATACCTCTGTAACTATACGTACTACTGACTACCTGTATTATGGGATGTATAATATTGCCTGATTGTTCCTTACGTTTGAAACTGTCATGTCCTTACCCATATCTCTGTAACTGTACATACTAATGACTACCGTTATTATTGACTGTATTATTGACTGAATATTGTCTGATTGCTCCCAATGTTGTACCATATGTACCATATGTTTAAACAAAGCCTTCCGTAACAGTTCCACAATGCCTCACGGCCGTTTAGGCGCTTTACAAATTCAAATAAAACACAAATACTCTGTTTTAACGCCACTTAAGATGTACATCTAATGCTATGCCATTCTGTACTGTTTTCGCCCCTGAAGTTGTGAATGGATGAGACTGGAGTGAAAATCTCAAAGGAGGGGGATGTGGTGGCAAAAGTGAAATCAGGATGTTTATGTACTCACCTGCTTCTCTCTTGTGAGAGTTCAGCCATCTGCGGCTGCTATGTTAAGTTGTGCCTTACTGCCTCTAACTGTACTGCCCTATGTTATGCACATGTCTTAGCCAAAGGGTACCATAGACATGCTGCGAGAAGCATCTTGCCTCACAGTCTGTTTGCTTCATACATATTTCCTGTTTGGCTTAGACAAGCATGTTTTAGAGCACCACCTTGCAGGGGCTTCAGCATGTAGAATAAACAAAACTAGGTTGTCAAGACACTGCCTGAGCCATGTGAGATCTGTAGTTGTAGTAGAAATGCATACTTGCTAGATTTTTATCTGAAACTGTCTGCGCATGTTACAAAGTTTACTCTCCAAGGTGTGAGAAGCTCATCAATTGTTCATGTTCCCAATTATGAGACGCATGTATTGCACGTTGAAATCAGTTGAAATAATATATACTGTTGATATTGGAAGCTGTACGCACCACCCCCTTCCATAGAAGACCTGTGTAAGCTGTCAGTATAAAAACGATGCTAACCCAGGAAGGGGGGTTACTGCACTGTATCCAGTTCGATCGTTGGTTCTGTGTTCTGTATTGTAGATTGTTTGTATGCTGCCCTGCTGACTGCCATTAAAGATGCGCACCAACCTACCTACCTAAATAGTTAATTATTGAGTATGTGGTTAATTTGCCATGACATGGTTTATGTGAACAAACAGGGGGATCTCGTTCCATAGCTCTACAGCGGCTCGCTCTGGAGTTGGGAGCTTGGGCAAAGCAAAATCTGTTGGAAATCAGGGAGGTACATATAAAGGGAAAGGCTATTTGGAAGCAGATAATCTGAGCTGCACAGTTCCATCCTCCTCCTGGGAGCTTCTCTTAAGAGTGTTCCTCGACATCTGACAGACTTTCGGTACTTCCGAACTGGACCTCTTTGCCTCCCTGGAAAATGCTAAACTATGAGGATTTGTTCTCACTTTCCAGCTAATGGAGCTTGGGCAGTGGATTCTGAAGCCATAAAATGGCCGAAGGTGTGGCTCAATGCATTCCCTCCACTCAACTGTTCCAGAATGTCTTCATCAAGATCCTGGACTAAGCAGCAGATGTCATTCTAATCACTCCTACCTGGCCTCACATGTCCTGGTTACCTCTGATCCTGGATCTAGCTGTGGCTTCTGGAATCACACTTCCTTGCCCTCATTATCCTATCTCTGGATTCCAAGGGGAGGGGAACATGGGTAGACCGACATGGTGGTCCTGGAAATTGGGAGGAATAAACTTCAGGTATTAGGATTGTTTAGGGAGTTAGCAGTTGCTGTCCAGAATGACAAACACTCTTCTACTTTACAAAATGTTGACAGGCATCGGAAGAATTTCCAGAGATGGTGTACAGGGAAGCAGATCGTGGGCACTAGCTTTAGAATTCTGAATGTACTCCAGAATTTATAGGAGGGGTTTTACATAGGTCTGGACATCTCTACTTTGCAGGCATAGTGGATGGTGATTAGATCCTGTAGGTCCCCCTTGCAAAGAAAGGATGATGTTGGCTCTAGGGGGAGTTTATTGAAAAGTATTATGATCTCCCGTCCTGTTGCCTGTGCAGGGGTACCCCCATGGGATCTTCCTCTTGTCCTGAAGGTAGTACAGGAGGCATAGTGTGAGCCTATTGAAGATATAATTGAAATTTCTCACACTCAAAAACATGTTCTTGGTGGCAGTTAATTCTCCTAGATGGTTGTGCGAAATTAGGGCTTTGGTTTGTAAGGCCCAAGTATGGTTGTCCAGGAGGACGCACTGTTCCTCAGGTGTCATCCATCTTTTATCCCCAATGTTCTTTCAAAGTTTTACCTATCTTAGGAGAGAATTAATCTTTCACTTTTTCCGAATCCTGTCTTTCCGGAGGAGTGGTCTGGAATCAACTGGATGTACGGTGAGCCGTACTTGTGTATCTTGACAAAGCCGCAGGCGAGCGGGCAGTCTTTTTGTGACTTTTGGAGGTCCTTACAGAAAGGCCACTGTTCAAACCATAAGCAGTGTGGGCAATGCTTTCATTGACACCCATCTGTGCCCATAATAATTTCCATAAATGAAACAACAGCACAGGATAATTTTTAAAAGGCACCGCCTTTCTTTATTTTAATGCGCTTTCAAGAGGAAAGTAGCCGACAGCTGCTAGGCTTCATTCTACATCTAAAGTTCTTCTCAAAACAAACCGACTTTTATACATTTTTACACATAAAATGTGTGACAGGTCATTAACTCACAGGTTAATTGTGGACACAGGCCCGGGTCACGGCTTTCATTGGTGCAGCTGTTAACTGGCTATTTCTACCCCTGAAGCTTGCTCCAAGAATACACATGCAGAGCAAAAACCGCAGAAGGGCTTTCCTTTTCTTGCAATGCAAGCAATCTCCAAACGTGTGTACAGCCAGTTGATTGGAGAACTGTGTTAATTCATATTACAAAGTGCCTACAATTATTCATAATTGCCAAGGTGGCATTGGGGACACTGATTATTATACCAAATAAGGATAGTGCTACATAACATTCCAGTGATAATATCCTACCTAACACAAAAACATTCACTCCTGACAGTATTGCATATACAAACCCCTTGGCACAACGCCATTGTTGTTTTTCCCCCCCTCTCTGATAGGAGTATAAAGATGCATGAATCCTTTTTGGGATGAAATAACCATACACGTGGTTTGGCATAGCTTGTGTATGGAGCACAGCAAAACAGTGGGACATGTTTCATGGGGCTTAATCTCGCCTTGGAGTGTCTCTTTTACTACCTCACACCTTCAAGTAGTCAATTAAAGATGGTGGGTTTGCTCACCCAGTAGCTGACGTTACAGAAAGGGATTCCTCTTCATAGGTTGTAGTCAAATTCCATTGTTTTACAATTTCCTAGGTCTCAAGTAATATCGCAGTTCCTCTGTTGGTCCAGCAATGTCTTTAGGATGAATGGCAATTATACAAGTGTCCAATGTCTCAGCAGAAGGGGTGCTTTTAAGCACTGGACATGTCAGGCAATGCTGTGGGTAACAAAGAAGATGGTGCTTGCTTTAAGATTGAAGCGTGGACCAAAAACTAGCAGCCACAATATTTTTGCACCCGCCTGAGTGGTGAGCAATACCTGCAATGGCCCTTTACACCTGGGCTGCAGTCCTGATACTGGATAGGTGCCCAGTCTTTTGCCTGGATGCCGTGTCCTGGCCCCTCCAATGGTTTTGGCAATTTGTCAGTGACCTGTTTGTGGAGAATGGGCAAGTATTTTAGGTAACACTTTACAGTAGTCGATTAACAGCGGATATGACACATGTCTTGAAATTTGGCACACCCGATACATTTTCTGGGCGGCCCATGACTACTTTATAAAGAAACAATCCAACATCTCAGTTCACAAATTTCTATTGCAGGATTTAACAATATGCACATTACTGTTGCTACATACAGCGTAAGGCAGCCCAAATCGGGGTAAATATTCCTTTACAAGTATTTTAACAATGCCTATTGCAGTACTGTACTTTCAGGGGAATGCTTCTTCCTATTTGCTAAACATATATACTATCACTATATTTTTGTCACATGTGAAGTTAAAAATGCTCTCTTAGCCCATAATCGGCCAACGTTGTGAGCTACTCCAAATGCGTATTGGCTGTCAGTAAAAATATTAACTACATGACCGCAGCTTAACTCACAAGCTCTGATAAGGGCAATGATTTCAGCTGCTAGTGCTGTATGCTAAAATATCCTGCAAGCCTCAACAATGGTTATCAGTGGTGTAATAGCATATGCTGCCATGGTAGTACCATTCGGTAATTTAAAACACAAACCGTCTGTATACAATGTACCATCAGGTTTATCAATTGGAATATCCATCAAGTCTATCCGTTCCTTCGTTTAATTAACTTTTATTAATTTACAATCATGCATTACTTTGGATTCATCTGATGGCAGGGGTAGCAAGGTAGCAGGGTTTAAAGTATTACAACTTTGTATGACAATATTTGGAGCCAATAATGTCAGCTCATATCTAATGAACCTGGCATTTGTCAGGCGCTGTGTTTTAGTTTTATTCAATACAATTTCAATTGCATGTGGCACAGGCAATGTAACTTGGTGTCCCAATATTACGGCATCGACTTGCTTCATAGAAATTTGGAAGTGCTTTTGCCACTGGGTCCAATGTGGAAGAAAAATATGCACATGGTCTGTTTTTACCTCCTTGTTGTTGAGTTAGTGCAGATAATGCACTGCCTTGTTTTTCATGCACAAACAACATAAATGCAACAAAACATTTGGAAAAGGACTCAGCATTACATGTTAGGTATACTCCATCAGACGAACAATGTATAGTTGCATGCAAATGTTTCAGCTAATCCATTCCCAACAGATTTAAAGCACATTTATCAGTGACAACAAGCTGAGCCATGCAAGAAATAGGACATATACTGAACTGTACAGGATCAGATATTGGACCAGATTATTAGAGAATCCCAGATGTGTTTACTTTCCCAGAGAGGGGAATATGGGGCACAGGTTTGTGGGAAATTGATGTATTGGACATACCTGTGTCAAGGAGAAATGTCGCCTGTTTGCCTTGCACTGTAGCTTTTACAAATGCCCCTTTAAATCTCCAGGAATACTTATGCGCCCGTTTCCATCTCCAGGGCAGCCATATGCTGTGTAGTCTATTGTGCTATTGTCATTCTCATAAAAATTCCTAGCTAAGTATTGCTGACCTTGCCTAGGGTCAAAATAATGATGCTCATTATTTTCTTCTAATGTCTCATTATTTGCTATTATACTGCTCCCAGCGTCAGTCCTTGTAAAAGTTCCTTGTGTAACTCCTTGCCCATAACAGTGTCTGCACCCTCTCCAGCACAACGGACACTGCCTTATCCAGTGGTCTTCTGCCTTACAAAAACGACACCCAGTGTCTATCATATTTGCTACATTATTACTGTATTATTATTATTATTATTATTATTATTATTATTACTGGCACTACTAACTCTTCCTCCTCTATACATTATTCTTCCCCTTTGTATACGTATATTACCTCTGCCTCTTTCTGGAAAAGCCTGTTGCATTAGCGCTCTGGTTTTCAATTCCTTCATTTTCTTTTCCTTCTCCCCTTTATCTTTGACATGGCGATTGGCATTATACATAGCCATAGTCAAAATCTAGGCAGCAGTTTGATTCGGCCATGTAGACTCATATGTTTGTATATCAGTCTTTAGATGAGGCAACAATCCCACTACAAAGTGCGAATAAAAGGCTTTCTGTCCCTCTGGCCCATGTCCATTCCACTAAATACTAAACGAGGTAAAAACGTCTTCCTTTTGTGCAAAATATTTTTCAAATGACTCCCGTTCTTCCTGCTTGCAAGAAGACCATTCATCCCAATTGATTTGCTTGCGGGGAACCACTTGCTGGATATATGTTATCAGTAGTGCTGGAAGAGCTATTATTTTTTCGGACAATTCCCCAGTTTCCCCCTTTCGTTTGCTGCCTCTGTCATCTCTGCCCACTTTATGACAGGATCTAAACTGTCTTGCATTCTGCATTGGTGCCATATATCAGCTGTCAGAATGCATGAAAACAACTGATCTATATCTCCCAATCTGAGCTGACTTGTTTTAAATACCAGGTCTGTCTGGGTGTAAAACTGTTCTGGATTTTGTCTGATATCTGGATAATCTTTAGTAAAAGACAGTAACCCAATCCTAATCCAGGGAACATGAATCTGGTGTGTTGGATTATCAGTATCAAACACAGGCACTTCTCTCATTAGAAACGTGTGACTTACCATAGACTGTGATGGGGCATTTATGATCCAAAATAAAAATGTTGACACTATTTCAGAACAGAAGTTTGCATCAAGTTTATACTCTTGTATTGCTTGGTCTCTTTCCCCATAATCACTCGGGAGGGGGTACACTTCGTTCTCATTCATCATTTTATGCAACAGCCACATTTGTTTACATATCCTTTGTACTCTAGGAAATATAAGTGCATCTCGTTGCTGGGGCACGTACACTTTAGCTTGTTCCACTCCTTCCACCCCATTTTTAATCCATGCCAACACTATCTTTTACGCAGTTTCCGTGTTGTGGGCTATAATCCTGCAGGCAGGAGGTGGCACGGAGAACACCTTATCACTAGGTACCCGATAGGGATGCGGGGGAGGCCTTTTAACCATTAAACATTCTAACAATGGATCTGTCTCATCCTCTAAGGTGTCATGCATGCTGGACGCTACGCTCGTAGAACAGCTAGACCGTTCTACTCCAAATGGAGGCTATTCGATACGTTACCGGGAAAACGACGTTTACACTTTTCACGTCGCTAACTTCACGTGACTTTTGCTTCGTCACGTGAACTACGGTATCACGTATTTAAGCAGCGTAGAAACTTCACTCGCTGCTTCTGATCGTCTCTATTGGCGTCGTGTAGCTGAACCTCTGATCTACATCCTGGTATATTCCTACAGCTACTTTTGGGTCTTCGATAGCGTGTGTTCCGCCACACGCTGATTCCTGGAGCTATCCCTTCGCGTGCTTTTCCACACGCGCTCTTCGTCTGCAAGTGCGGCCGGCCCAGGCTGCGTGAATCCTGCCCGCGTGTAAAATCCACACGCGCTCTTTGTCTTCATACGCGGCTGGCCAAGGCTGCGTAAAACCTGCCCGCGTGTAACATCCACACGCGCTCTTCGTCTTCAAGTGCGGCCGGCCCAGGCTGCGTGAATCCTGCCCGCGTGTAAAGTCCACACGCGCTCTTTGTCTTCATACGCGGCTGGCCAAGGCTGCGTAAAACCTGCCCGCGTGTAACAGCCACACGCGCTCTTCGTCTTCAAGTGCGGCCGGCCCAGGCTGCGTGAATCCTGCCCGCGTGTAAAGTCCACACGCGCTCTTCGTCTTCAAGTGCGGCCGGCCCAGGCTGCGTGAATCCTGCCCGCGTGTAAAATCCACACGCGCTCTTCGTCTTCAAGTGCGGCTGGCCAAGGCTGCGCGAACCCTGCCCGCGTGTAAATCCACACGCGCACGTTGTCTTCACACGCGGCTGGCCCAGGCTGCGCGATTCCTGCCCGCGTGTAAATCCACACGCTCACGTTGTCTTCAAACACTATTTTTCTTCTAACTCCTGCATCTGTGGAATTAACAGAAGGATTGATCCCTAAGTGGGAAGGAAGCCTTTCAAGGATTATTGGAAGTGACTTTGAACTGAACTTTGGACGCTATCCTGTGGTGAATTCAACCCGTATCTAGCGTGAGCCTCGTTCCGTCCGGGATAAGTCTCCCTTACTAATTTTCCCTTCCCTGTCGTTTTGTTCTTCATTTCAAATCCATCAAGAGACTTCTGGATTGTTCTACCCAGAGATACAGGTCAGTGTGATCATTCCTGTCATTATCTAACTCATCATACTCAGGTTGGAGCAGTTATTCATGATACTTTAATTTGTCCTAGGCTGGATTACTATACCTTACCCACGCCCTTTCCAGTGATCCATCGCTCTGCCTGTTTTATCAGTCAGAGGGTTGTATCATTTGGAAGGTCTTTGTTGACTTCACGACTATCAAGTCGGGTGAACAGGGATCCGGAAGACCCTACCTCCTGTATCCTTTTGAATATTGTATCCTTTTCGGTTGATACTTTGGTGCATTCTGACAGAATCAGAAGCCATGGAGGGTACGGATCCTTTAACTGTTTTGACACAGTTGATCCACGATTTGAGAAACGAAATGGTTACTGCACAGGACATGTTACGGCACCGTATGGACGTTATGCAAGACGCCCTACATGGTAGTCCTCAGGGAACACAAGCGCCGATGGCTACCGCATCCGGATCTGGGACTACGGCACCCCCACAGGAGACTATTAACGTGGTTATGCCCACTCAGTTTCCCTTGGCCCCTCCAGAAAGGTTCACGGGTGATCCCAAAACCTACAGAACCTTTGTAAACCAGTGCCGACTCCATTTCCTTTGCCGTCCTACGTCTTTTCCTGACCTAACCACAAAAGCAGCCTTCGTGCTTTCCCATTTAGGGGGCACGGCTGCTGCTTGGGCTAACCCTTTGTTGGAAACTAATAGCCCTTTGTTGTACGATTGTGACGATCTCTTGACTGCTATGAGTAAAGTCTTTGACATGCGTTACTCTACTCAAGCCACAGATTTGGAGTTGCTTAACCTACAACAAGGCAGCCAACCCCTTATGTCTTACGTCGCCCGGTTTAATCAACTGACGGCGGAAACCCAATGGCCTGACAGCAAGAAAACGGCTGTTTTTTACAAGGGTCTTTCTGAAGAACTGAAAGACGCCTTATCTACTGTTCCTGTGGTTCCTACGGGTTTCCCAGAGCTGCTTGATTTGGTTCTACAAATCGACGCCCGAAGGAATGCTCGAAAGGGAGAGAAAAAGCCCTTCATGCCAGTCTCGGGGCGGTCAGAGACACCAGCAGTCATCTCTAACGACCCTGAACCCATGCAAATAGGCGCCGTGAGAGGCCGATTGTCCAATACAGAACGGGAGAACCGAAGAAAAAACCACTTATGTATGTATTGTGGTTCTTCCGAGCATTTATTGGCAACATGTCCTAAAAAACCCGTCAAGCGTGCGGGAAACGCCAAAACTCGACATTAGCAGGAGTCCCTATGTCGAGTGTTTCATCGGACTCCAGTACCATTCCTAAACATGCACCTGTAATAGTACAGGTGACGTTACATTGTGATGAGCGAGAAGTGGTTTCCAAGGCCATGGTTGATTCTGGCGCCACCAGCAATTATATAGACATCACCTATGCCAAGAACCGTTCCTTACCCCTAGTAAACAAAAAAAAACCTGAAACGGTGAATACCGTGGACGGATCTGTGTTAACTTCTGGTATGGTAACCCAGGAGACGGTACCTGTTCGGATGACGTTATCAAATAACCATTCAGAAGAAATCGTCTTCGATGTTATTGCTGCTCCGCAGTACGAGATCATACTTGGTCTTGCATGGTTAACCCTTCACAATCCTACTGTTGACTGGGTTTCGGGATCGCTCCAATATCCTTCGACTCATTGCAACGAACATTGCTTTACCAGTCAGGAGGTGTCAAATAAACAACACATATTGGCCTCTGTGGTGGAGGATTCTGCTATCAGCGTTGTACATCAATGCGACAATATCATACCATGCGAATACGCTGATTATGCTGATGTCTTTGATAAAGGCCAGGCAGAACAATTACCTCCTCATCGACAGTACGACTGTCCTATCGAACTGATTCCGGGTGCCAAAATTCCTACAGGCCGTGTTTATTCTTTAACACCTAAAGAAGATGTCGTGTTAAAGGAATACATTGACAAGGCGCTAGCCATGGGCTTTATACGACCCTCGCAATCTCCTGCTGCATCTCCTCTATTCTTTGTTCCTAAGAAAGAGGGAGACCTCAGACCCTGCATTGATTACAGGGCACTTAATGATATCACCATCAAAAACCAATACCCCTTACCGCTAATAAACGTGCTGTTGGATCAGTTAGGCACTTCCAGCTACTTCACCAAACTGGACTTGCGAGGTGCATACAATTTGGTTCGCATTCGTGAAGGCGACGAATGGAAGACCGCTTTTAAGACACGGTATGGTCTTTACGAATATTTGGTGATGCCTTTTGGTCTGTGCAATGCTCCCGCCACATTTCAATTCTTCATGAATGATATATTCAGAGACATCATGGACCGATTTGTGGTTGTCTATCTGGACGACATTTTGATTTACTCCTCATCTCTATCGGAACACGTCAGACATGTTTCTACAGTCCTACAAAGACTTAGGGAGAACCACCTCTATGTGAAAGCCGAAAAATGTGTCTTTCATTCGCAGGAAGTGGAATTCCTTGGTTACGACATTACCAATCTAGGTGCTCGAATGAGTCGTTCCAAGGTAAAGGCCGCCTTGAATTGGCCAGTTCCACATAACGTCAAATCGCTACAGTCTTTCTTGGGCTTTGCGAATTTCTATCGCAGATTCATCCATTCCTTTTCCAAAACAGTAGCTCCTTTGACGGCTTTAACTAGTTCCAAAGTACCTTTCTGTTGGAACCAACATGCCCAAGCAGCATTCGAAAAACTGAAGGAAGCATTTACCACTGCACCCGTGCTTCAACATCCGGATCCTGATCGCCAGTTTGTCGTTGAAGCGGATGCATCCAGTGTCGCTATTGGCGCAGTGCTCTCACAAGTCTGCACAGAAACCAAGGAGGAACACCCAGTGGCTTTCTTCTCTCGTAAACTCACCTCATATGAACGGAACTACACCGTTACTGAACGGGAACTACTGGCTATCAAAGATGCCTTCCGAGAATGGCGTCATCATCTTCTTGGGGCCAAACAACAGGTGTTGGTGTACTCTGACCATAGAAATCTCCAAGCATTCAAATCCATGAAATGCCTTACGGCCCGTCAGGCCAGATGGCATGTCTTTTTTGCCCAATACGATTTCCAGGTCACCTATCGTCCTGCCCGAGAACATGTTAAGTCGGACGCTTTGTCCCGTATGAGTAAA
Source organism: Ambystoma mexicanum (assembly GCF_040938575.1). NCBI lineage: Eukaryota > Metazoa > Chordata > Amphibia > Caudata > Ambystomatidae > Ambystoma > Ambystoma mexicanum. The sequence continues at coordinate 995,125,225 of NC_090936.1, forward strand.
GAGGCGCAGGAAGAAAAACAAGTACAGATCCAGCTGTTGGCAGATCATGTGATTTGTGGTTGTTCGGTTCAACCATCCTTAAAAACCGAAATACAAGAGTGGGTAAAAAATAATCCACAAGTAGTCCAGGATATGAATCTAGACGTGCATAACGGTTTACCATTCACACAGGGGGTGCTTTATCTATCAACTCCTTCAATGCGGGATAAAGCCCTCAAATGGAATCATGATTCCTTGATTGCAGCCCATCCTGGACAGAAGAAAACACTGGACCTGCTCAAAAGGTGGTGCTGGTGGCCATCCATGGCAAAAGACGTTATAAACTACGTATCTTCTTGTTCTGTATGTATCCAATGTAAAAATACTCCTGGTAAACCAGTGGGCTTACTCCAATCCCTGCCTGTCCCTACCAAACCATGGGACATGATATCTATGGACTTTGTGGTGGAACTCCCCCCAAATCAAGGATATGATACCCTATGGGTCGTAGTGGATTATTTCACTAAATTGGCCCTATTTATTCCTTGTATTGGTTTACCAACTGCTACTGTTCTGGCTGATCTATTCATCCAACATATATTCCGTTTCTTTGGTCTACCATCAGTAATCATTACTGACAGGGGCTCGCAGTTTGCGTCACGCTTTTGGAGAGCCTTAACATCTGCATTACTAATTGATGATAGAATGTCCAGCGCTTATCATCCTCAAACCGACGGACAGACCGAAAGGGTCAATTGTACTATGGAACAATATCTGCGGTGTCTGTGTTTGCAATACCAATCGGATTGGCTCACGGTACTGCCGGCGGCTGAATTCGCCTATAACAACTCTTATCATAGTGCCATAGGCACTTCACCATTCTATGCTCTCTATGGACAACACCCCCGATCAATACCTCTAGACTCCGGTCTATCCCTGGACACGCCTGCCGCAGGCCGTACGCTTCGTGATCTGAAGAGATTACAAAGAAAGGTGAAGCAGCATTTGGAGCAGGCCAAACGACGTGACAAGTTCTATGCCGATGCTCATAGGGTGTCCGCACCTGTCTATAAGGCTGGGATGAAAGTCTGGCTATCCACTAAGAACTTAAGAATTCCGGGCAAAAAGAAATTGTTGCCTAGATTCATCGGTCCGTATGTTGTGCTCCATGTTCTTAATCCTGCTGCTGTACGTCTGGCTTTGCCACAACGATGGCGGGTGCATCCTGTATTCCACGTCTCGCTCATCAAGCCTTTCTCTGACACTACTAGACTGCCGGTACGGCCTGTTGCTATTTCTGTGCGGGGGTCTGATGAATACGAGGTACAAGACATACTGGATATGAAACTCCGTTCTGGTAGACCATTTTATCTGGTGGACTGGAAGGGCTATGGACCCGAAGATAGGTCCTGGGAACCTCTTTCCAACATTCATGCTCCTGCTTTATTGATGCGCTTCCACACAAGAAGGGGAGAGGTTGTCCCTTTGGGGGATGGCACTGTCATGCATGCTGGACGCTACGCTCGTAGAACAGCTAGACCGTTCTACTCCAAATGGAGGCTATTCGATACGTTACCGGGAAAACGACGTTTACACTTTTCACGTCGCTAACTTCACGTGACTTTTGCTTCGTCACGTGAACTACGGTATCACGTATTTAAGCAGCGTAGAAACTTCACTCGCTGCTTCTGATCGTCTCTATTGGCGTCGTGTAGCTGAACCTCTGATCTACATCCTGGTATATTCCTACAGCTACTTTTGGGTCTTCGATAGCGTGTGTTCCGCCACACGCTGATTCCTGGAGCTATCCCTTCGCGTGCTTTTCCACACGCGCTCTTCGTCTGCAAGTGCGGCCGGCCCAGGCTGCGTGAATCCTGCCCGCGTGTAAAATCCACACGCGCTCTTTGTCTTCATACGCGGCTGGCCAAGGCTGCGTAAAACCTGCCCGCGTGTAACATCCACACGCGCTCTTCGTCTTCAAGTGCGGCCGGCCCAGGCTGCGTGAATCCTGCCCGCGTGTAAAGTCCACACGCGCTCTTTGTCTTCATACGCGGCTGGCCAAGGCTGCGTAAAACCTGCCCGCGTGTAACAGCCACACGCGCTCTTCGTCTTCAAGTGCGGCCGGCCCAGGCTGCGTGAATCCTGCCCGCGTGTAAAGTCCACACGCGCTCTTCGTCTTCAAGTGCGGCCGGCCCAGGCTGCGTGAATCCTGCCCGCGTGTAAAATCCACACGCGCTCTTCGTCTTCAAGTGCGGCTGGCCAAGGCTGCGCGAACCCTGCCCGCGTGTAAATCCACACGCGCACGTTGTCTTCACACGCGGCTGGCCCAGGCTGCGCGATTCCTGCCCGCGTGTAAATCCACACGCTCACGTTGTCTTCAAACACTATTTTTCTTCTAACTCCTGCATCTGTGGAATTAACAGAAGGATTGATCCCTAAGTGGGAAGGAAGCCTTTCAAGGATTATTGGAAGTGACTTTGAACTGAACTTTGGACGCTATCCTGTGGTGAATTCAACCCGTATCTAGCGTGAGCCTCGTTCCGTCCGGGATAAGTCTCCCTTACTAATTTTCCCTTCCCTGTCGTTTTGTTCTTCATTTCAAATCCATCAAGAGACTTCTGGATTGTTCTACCCAGAGATACAGGTCAGTGTGATCATTCCTGTCATTATCTAACTCATCATACTCAGGTTGGAACAGTTATTCATGATACTTTAATTTGTCCTAGGCTGGATTACTATACCTTACCCACGCCCTTTCCAGTGATCCATCGCTCTGCCTGTTTTATCAGTCAGAGGGTTGTATCATTTGGAAGGTCTTTGTTGACTTCACGACTATCAAGTCGGGTGAACAGGGATCCGGAAGACCCTACCTCCTGTATCCTTTTGAATATTGTATCCTTTTCGGTTGATACTTTGGTGCATTCTGACAGAAGGTTACTTTTTATTCGGGTATTGGGCTGAGGTGTAAGCCTTGGCTACATAAACACCCGTAATCCTCATTATATCTTCATGGTTTCCCTCTTTCCAAGGCATAAATTAGTTTTCAAAATTGATTAGCAGAATGTGGTAATTAAAATATTTTTGATTAGCAAATAAACTTATTTGATTAGCAATTTTGTACTCCTATTTTAAATGTCACCAGAAGTTAGTTTTACCTGAAGACATACAATTAGCAAGAATACAGCATTTCAATGTACCTCTGAAGTAATACATTAGTGCAATGAGTGTCTGTAAAATGTAAAGGTTCACTGCATGAATGGAGTACATAAATAGATCTGATTAAAACAAAAATTCGGAAACATTTTTCAGTTCAAGGCTCTGTGCAGCTGGGTCATGCAGCAGTCATTGGTGCATAGTGCAGTGTCCATCAAATTATCAACAAGACATCAATAAAGACGCAATTGTGCATGTGTCATTTTTATTTTATTATCGAATTTTCATTTAGCTAGTGTTTGGCATAAAACAGTCACAAGCAACTGCCCAAGATGAAGACAGCAGCTACAAGGAGTTTATGACAAATTGGGGACTTTAGTTATCTTATTCTGCAGAACCAAATAGCTAGAGGCCAGTCTATTGGTCTGCCCAGGTCAGTGAGGCCCTGATGCACCACCTACCAGTTACTAGCGCCATAAAGTTTCATCTGCGAGACAAATGGGCCCAGCAAGTTAAGATGTAATCATCCATTTGTGGTCTGGCTTATTACAAGTCAGCAAAAACAAGGTTTTTAAAAAATTTCAAAATAAATGATCTAAAGAGGGAGTGCCGTCCCAGACACTTAAAAGCCAACAAAAAAATCATCAGGGTGCCCAAGAGGTCGGACATCTCTTCTCTAAACCTATGGCACACAGGCACCGCATTTTGTGACTCCACAGCCTTGTGGGAAGATCTGAGTGGCAAGTTAGCAGCAAATTGTGCAATGTAATGCCCATCAGGGCACCAACACTGCCTAAGGATAAATAATGCACATTTCTGTTCTTGCCAGCACACTGGTGTGGCTGGGTTGGGTCAAATGATTTGCCCAGGATCACACAGTTTGGTTAAGCAGTGAAGCCAGAATTTGCCAGCAACTTACCACATACCTTCTAAGCCCTAATTAATACACATATTTGTTTTGGTGTTTTAAGAACCACAACATGGTTGTTTATTTGCAAAGAACACAAATCACTTGAAGCAACCACCTTTGGGGGCGTATTTGCTCCACCCTGAATATAAGACTACAAGTGACAGCCCCATAACAAAACCTGCTTGCAAAAGGCCTTTTAGATATTGTCCCATTCTTGTAAGATGCTGCCTATGGCACCAACACATAAGATGTTTTTTTGTATAAAAAGATGGGCTATGCTCTTCTTACCTCTCGGGTAACTCTTTGTTTGTTGACAAAATCAGTGTGAAGGTCCACTCTTTCCTGTTATCATCCTCTATAGACACATTCCAATGTGTACAAAACAAAGAGCAACCGATTACCCACAGCAATGTGCTTAAGTGGCAGGAAATATTTGCTAACAACGAGATCTGCAATCCGGGACAGCATCCGGGCCTTTCAACCTTTCAGATTATAAGGGCCATGAGCCTCAGGGATGTCCCTAGCAACTGCCTGTGTTGTCAGTTTGCAGTGTTATACAATAACACAGCAATTTATTTATGTGTATATACTTTTGTTCTGGGGCTTAATGCCTTAGCTGCATTTGCGGAAGCCCTTCCGGCCGTCCCTTCCCTTGGGGTATACAGAAGTGTTATCACCTTGTTGCCTTTTCACACGGGTTCCCCAACAACAGACACTTGCTGACATAGGCTTTACATAGGAGTTATAGCTTTTCAGTGGGTATTATTATTTCAGCTTCCTTCTGCCTGGCCATTTAGTGATAATCGGCGGCTGTTAACCCCCAGATTATTTCTTTGTCATTTGGCCCCGGCAAGCCCCCGCCATGCCCCGAAGCATTCCTCTCCTGCGGCTCCCCTTCCCTCCCTCCTCCCGCCTCCCTGCCCGCCCCGTCCAGTGATTGGCCAGGCTGAGGCCTATGTTTTTAATATGGAGTTGCCAGCGCTCCCTGCACGCCTGATTCCATCTCGCCGTTGCAGGTGAGCGCGGCACTCCAGGTAAGGCCGGGCATGGGCTGCCTCCATTTTGGCCAGCAGTGGCCCCGGCAAGCCCCCGCCATGCCCCGAAGCATCCCTCTCCTGCGGCTCCCCTTCACTCCCTCCTTCCGCCTCCCTGCCCGCCCCCGTCCAGTGATTGGCCAGGCTGAGGCCTATGTTTTTAAATTGGAGTTGCCAGTGCTCTCTGCACGCCTGATTCCATCTCAGCGTTGCAGGTGAGCGTGGCACTCCAGGTAAGGCTGGGCATGGGCTGCCTCCATGGCCCCGGCAAGCCCCCGCCATGCCCCAAAGCGTCCCTCTCCTGCGGCTCCCCTTCCCTCCCTCCTCCCACCTCCCTGCCCGCCCCCGTCCAGTGATTGGCCAGGCTGAGGCCTATGTTTTTAATAGGGAGTTGCCAGCGCTCCCTGCATGCCTGATTCCATCTCGGCGTTGCAGGTGAGCGCGGCACTCCAGGTAAGGCTGGGCATGGGCTGCCTCCATTTTGGCCAGCAGTGGCCCCAGCAAGCCCCCGCCATGCCCAGAAGCGTCCCTCTCCTGCGGCTCCCCTTCCCCCCCTCCTCCCGCCTCCCTGACCACCTCCTCACCCCTATTGGTCCATCAAGGCTCTAAAGCCACCTTCCCAGGGCAGGCCCTGCCCAGCAGCCCCTACAGCTAAGGACCCCGAGGCGAAGGACGGATACACGAAGTGTCTGCAGGTGTCAGCAGGGGAAGCCAAGGAAGCCAGCAGACACCAACAAAACTGTGAGTGTGGCAGGGGTGGGGTGTAGAGCAATCACTCTACTCCAGAAAGCCCCCGTCACTCTACCTTAACTTCTGTAGCGTAGACTGCCATGGACTTTAATAATATATACTTATGAAGACTTGTGACCACTGTAAATGGAATGTAAATGTTGCCATGAGATGAATATGCTAGTGCCACACATGTAAGGAACTAAACCCTAGCTTGCGTCGCATCTAGATAGAAGTGTGATTGCTAGCATTTGCCACACTCAGGACTCTTGCCTTTAGCCTGCGCCGCATCTAGATAGAAACGTGACTGTTAGCATGTGCCACACTCGTATGGAATTCTGAACTTTGGCTTCCGTCGCTTCTGGGTGGAAGTGTGAGTGTCGGCATGTGCCGCACCTAGATGGAATCCCATAATTGCAATATTAGCATATGCTAATAGATGGAATTTCTCAAGTCTAGTCTGTGCCAGATCTAGACAGAAATGTGATTATTAGCATATATGATTCTCAGCATGCACCACACTTAGAATTCTTAACCTAGCTTGCGTCGCATCTAGACAGAAATGTGATTGTTAGCATATGCCACACCTAAATGGAATTTCTCAAGTTTAGCCTGCGTCGCATCTAGACAGAAATGTGATTGTTAGCATATGCCACACTTAGATGGAATTTCTCAAGCCTAGTCTGCGCCAGATCTAGACTGAAATGTGATTGTTAGCATATGCCACACCTGGATGGAATTTCTCAAGTGGTGTCTGCGCCAGATTTGGACAGAAATGTGATTGTTAGCATATGCCACACTTAGATGGAATTTCTGAAATGTGACTGTTAGCATATATGATTCTCAGCATGCACCACACTTAGAATTCTGAACCTAGTTTGTGTCGAATCTAGATAGAAATGTGACTGTTAGCATGTGCCACACTTAGAATTATGAACCTAGCTCGTGTCAAATCTAGATAGAAATGTGACTGTCTGCATGTGCCACACCTAGATGGAATCCCACAATTGCAAGGACAGCAATGCCAACTAACCAACCAACTAACTATTCCATCCCTCTGCATACACCTCTCAAACTATAGCCAAACACAACCACAAACCTAAAACGCAGCCATCCGCACAAACTTCACAACAATGCAACAACAAAACAAAAACACATATAGAATTGCACAACAGCACACAACGACTACGGACCACAAAACACCCCAAGCCCAGCCAACGGACCCACCGGGTTGAGGCTGTCAACAGCACATCACTGTTCTCTTGCACTTTTCCAGCTTATTCCCACTAACCCACCCCCTCTGCTCCCCTTTTTCAGAGCCGCTTGAGCGCCAGGGGACCACTTTGGTGGTGATAGTGCGCGGTACAAATGTCCTTTAACATTAACATTAACATTCCTTCTGCCTGGCCGTTTAGTGATAATCGGGGCTGTTAACCCCCAGATTATTTCTTTGTCATTTCATTGGGTAAAATGTATGTGACATCTACTGTGATTATATGCTACTTACTATTTTTGAAACTGGTCCCAGAATGTTGACATGTCAGTCAGATTATCTAGATGGATAGCAGTGTGCTTTAAAACTGCAGTTATCTGCCATACAAAGACGTTCCAAAATGGAGCAGGTTTCACTGGCACCCTTGCTTTCAGTCTCGTGATTAAAGTGCTTGTAGCACCTTAATCATGAGACTGAAGGAATATTTAAAGGCCTTCTGCAGTACCATGCTGTTATTAGTGCGGGCCTGAGTGCTTATAAAGTGCCAATTATTTCCACACACTTTGTAAGCACTGAGGCCCCGCACTAATAACAGCATGGTGCTGCAGAGGGCCTTTAGATATTCCTTCATTCTCATGATTAGAGTGCCACAAGCACTTTAATCATGAGACTGAAAGCCAGGGTTCCAGTGCACCCTGATCCATAAAGGAATGTTTTTGTAATGACCATCAGGCCACCATAGGGTGGCCAAATTTTAAAAGTAAAAAAATGGGACAGGACAACTAACATAAAAGTAGGACTAACTCCTGAAAGTGGCTGTCAAGGCACTACACTTCAGTAGCTTTGGAGGAGAAGGGGGTTTAAGTGTTGCTGTTCAAAGAAACACATATTATAATTAATTTATTACAAACTAGGACTATCTTAATTTGTAAAATAAAGCATTTCTTCTGTGCGTGTTAGTGCATTCCTGCCTGCAAGCTATAAAGACCTGCTACAAAAAACCGAGACCACTGCAGTTTCCAATGGGAACATAATCTTGAGAAAGGGGGACAGAGCACCAAATACCGGGACAGTCCCGGCAAAACCGGGACGCCTGGTCACCGTAGGCCACTAACATTGCCTGCTTGCAGAGGGCATTTTAAAAATTCTTTCAGTCTCATGATTACGCTCGTGGCATCTTTAATCAGGGACTGAAAGAAAATGTAAATGGCCTTCTGTAGCAGGCTATGTTATTAGTGTGGGCCTGGGTGCTTAGAAAGTGGCAGTAAATAATATTTCTTTATATATACTGCCACTTTCTAAGCAGTCAGGCCTGCAGTAATAACATAGCCTGCTTGCTGAGGGTATTTTAAATATTCTTTCAGTCTCGTGATTAAAGCGCTTATGACACCTTTAATTACGAGACTGAAAGAAAATGTAAAGTGCCTTCTGTAGCAGGCTACGTTATTAGTGTGGGCCTGGGGATTTAGAAAGTGGCAGTAAATAAAATAGAAATATTATTTCCAGCCACTTTCTAAGCACCCAGCCCTGCAGTAATAACATAGCCTGCTTGCAGAGGGAATTTTAAATATTCCTTCCTTTTCGCGAATCACGAGAAGGAAAGAATATTTGAAAGGTGATCTGCCAGCATGCCATATTACTGTGGGGCTGCGTATTAGCAAGTGGCTGGAATTAATATTTCTCCAACCATAACTGGCAGGAGAATTATTTCTTCCTAGCCGTGGCCACGTGCTAACACCCAGTCCCACAAACAAGAGGCTCGCAGAAGAAGGCCTGCACCCTCCTTCCCCACCCTCTCTTAAGCACCCCAGCATGACTCCTTACCTCAGATTGAAGCCGGGTCTGTGAGTGGGGCTGGGGTGCTCCCGCTGCAGACTTCTCCAAGTGACTTCGACACCGACACCGCCCCTGGGCTGGGCTCATACATTGACACAAAGTATCTAGCCCAGCCCGGGAGCTTCTGCCTGCAGCCTGCACACTGTCAGTGCACCGAGCGCAGAGTTTAAATGAAAAGGCAGAGGAATCTGTGCCTTTAAGCTCTGCGCTCGGTGCCATGAATCATATCGCAGTTTCTGCAACATGATTACAAAATTAAAAGGCAAACCAGCGGTATCGTATCGCAAATTGCGATGCGATGCTGCTTATTTTATGCCTTGCATCCCAATCCTTAATTTGTTTATTATGATCATCTGCACATGCTTTATCTTTTTCCGATTGTATTTTTCATTTTTTAATCTGTGCTTTCCTTATAGATTTTTGTCTAGCAAAATCTTCCCATTGTTTATATACTTGCCATTGCAGGTGGCTAATGGCCATGTCACCCTTAGCGACTAATGTTTCCCTTAAAAATCCAATTTATTTTTTTAGGTAAAAAAAAACATGCACTGGGAATTGTCCATCAGGGTTGTTGGCAGTGTATTCATGCCATTTTTGCAAAAGCAACACTACCCCAAGCCTTTCTTGATGAACTCCCATACTGGCATACCTTCCAGGGGAGAAGAAACATGTTTTCCTAATTCCGGTCGACTCTTACAACATTGCAAGCCCATTTCTTTCCTATTTTCGTTGTGATCACAAAGTTGCTTTGATAATGTCCCTCTTAATACGGTGCACCCACTATCAATGCAAACTACACGCTTATTTCATAATTCATCCATACTATGGTTTCAACTCGAGTACACCAAGTGTATTTCCCTATGGTTCATTAACAGTATGCTCCCACAGAAACACAACATTACATTTTCAAGTGCATTCTCTTATGGGTCATTAACAGTATGCTTCCATAGAGACACCTCAAAACATTTTCAAGTGCATTTAGCTATGGTTCATTGGCAGTATGCTCCCATAGAAAATACTACAGAGTGTTATGATTTAATGATGATGTACAGATTGTACATCATCATTAAATCATAACACTCTGTACATGAAACAGTCTCACCCCTTTCTTCTGCAGTCTTCTGTGCCAGTGTTTCACCAAGAGTGTAAATCTCCTTTCCACACACAGACGGGGGGATATTCAGTTGCAGAGATCAATTGTGTCAAAGAGAGCAGCTGGTGAATGAAGGTGTGGCTGCTCGAGAACTCTTGTAAAAATAATTGCAGTGCGCTCCACGACCTACTCCCAACCTCTGCCTGCTCTCCGACCAGGGCACATTAGTCCAACTGGAACTTAACTGCAATGAGGTTCCGTCTGGGGTAGCCAATTTGTGGGCAATACGTTCATTGACACCCGCCTGTGCCCATAATAATTTCCATAAATGAAACGCCAGCACAGGATCATTTTTAAAAGGCACAGATTTTAGCTAATTTTAATGCGCTGCATGCGGAGAGTAGCTGACAACTGCTAGGCTTCGTTCTGCATCTAAAGTTCTTCTCAAAACAAATAGTCTTTTATACATTTACACACATAACTTTGTGACATGTCATTAACTCACAGGTTAATTGTGGACACAGGCCAGGGTCTTGGCTTTCGTTGGTGCAGCTGTTAACAGGCTACTTCTACTCCTGAAACTTGCTCCATGAATACACATGCAGACAGGGTCGGATTGGGTCGTCGGCCCATCGGCCCGTGGCCGATGCAAAATCATGGCTGGAGACCTGGGGGCCGGTTCCTGAAGACCATGTGGGCCGGTTTCGGCCCAGGCATGGGCTTCATTGTGAAGCCTTCACACTTCAGGAACCAGCCCCCAGGGCCTCAACCTCGCCGGACGGATGGATGCAAGTTGCAAAGGATCTGTAAGTAAGCAATTTACAGATCCTTTGCAATTGCAGCCCTGCGCCCGCCGCCGCCAGCCCGCCGCGGATGCAGAGAAAGGTAACACTTCAACTGCCGCGGCCCGGCCGCGACACCCTGGCGCCAGCAGCAGTCAGTGTTACAAAACACTGGGAGGGAGCGGCAATGCTGGGCGGAGCTGCCTCAGCCCGGCCTGCTCCCTCCCAGTGTTTTGTATTACACTGGAGCCAGGCTGCAACGTATTGCGTGGGGGGCATATCATTTTTGAAAAATTGCCTGCACGGCACCTTAGGGAGTTTGGGGAGGTCCCACCCTTGGGCTCCTGCCATGCACTGGCCCCGCAGGACACGCTGGGCACAGACTGGTGACACTCTTCTCTGAGAGGAGGGAAGTCCCTTTCTAGCTGGGCAGATGGGGTGGTGGAGGAAGCGGGGGCTTCATTGAAAAGGCGCGCGTTCCCCTCTCGTGACATCACCTCGCCGCCCCCGTGCTGCCTTTATGGTCTAGGGACAGAGCGCACGACCTGAACTCGGAGCAGTGGGGGCAGAGAAGGCAGCGACAGTCACCTCTCCCTGCTCACCCCTTCATGAAGTTCATGGACGTTTCTCTCTAGGAGCCCAAGAATGGCAGCTCTCAGGATCCCGCTGGTGTGCCTGGTGCTCCTGGCTCTCTCCTCCGGCGGCTTGGGTGCATGTACGGTGTTCGGTGTTCAGGAATGGTCTGGGGTGGGCCACCGCCCCCAGTCAGCCCAGGAGGGCACAGAGCAGCACTCAGGCAGCAACCAGCCACCCAGGCCAGCCTGCCGGCACAGAGGTGAGGGACCCATCATCAACCACCCACAGCCCAACACCACCACCCCACAGGCCCGCGCCACAGGCTGCCTGCCTGCTGCTACTGGCAGCGGAGAGAGAGGCAGACGGACCTGCTGAGAGGAGGTGAGATCATACTAGTAACCATTCCAGTCTTGCTTGTGTGATGACAATGTGCTGCCAGAGGAGGGTACTCCCCGTCCCCGTTCACAATGACTAAGTTTGAGGATGTGTGCAGCTCTTGATTTCCACATGACAGTAAGTGCTTGCCATGCATGCATATTTAACAGCTAAGAAATGTTGTGCTCCAAATGTAAGCATTTCAAGTATGATATTTGATTTGTTACCAGTCCATGTAATGCAGCTGGGGCTAGATTCGTCAAAGTGGTTTGAGGTAAAGATTTTGACGCACTTGGAAAGCACGCAGCAACATTTGCCTGCCAAAAAAAGATGTTTTCAGAGGCTGTGTGTGTGAACTCATTTCTAGAAAATGGGAGATCTCTAGAAAATGCTTTGGGTCATTGGCTGTCCGGCCTGTCCCATAAAAGGCCAACACTGAAAGGGTCACCACGGTCATTCATGTTTGTTGTTCGACGGGGTGGATGTGCACCGCAGCACAAAGGCGGCCTGTTGGGTGGAGGGAAGGGACCTGCGCTCTAGTCCAAGTGTAACATTAGGAGACACTCCTCCTTACATCCTTCACTGGGGGTTGGATGTGTTCGAAGGTGCCCTACATTGTTATTTTTTGCAACACCCTGGCAGCTCTGCCTTCTTCGGTGTTTGTTCGCTCGCCGGGGTGGTCGGTCAGTGGGTCACCCATAAAAAGCGTGATTTATTGGCTCCTGAGTTCTCATCCTTTCTCCTTCCTGTTGCTTACACAGGCGAGCTCCAGTTTCCTGGTCTTTCCATCCACTTAACACTAAAACGACAAGCCGCAGAGAGGTGTTGCTAAATGCATCAATGAGGGCACATGTGTTCAACAGATCTTCATGTATGTGGTATCTCTCTCTTGTGATTAGTAAACACGCTCCAGTATAAATGGGCCCAAGCAAGAAACATTCCTTCGAAAAACGGCTCACATTTTTGCAAAAAACATGCATTTTCCATAATATTTTAGCGAATGTAAATGATAACTGATGACTTACAGTAGTAATACACCGTACGGACTACATGAGAAATATTTGACAATAGCACATCAAGTGGCCATTGACTAGTCTTCATTTGTCCACAATGAATGAATGCTTTGTTGTAATGTGTCTATTTTTCCCATCTCTGGCATGCTGTTCAGGATGTTTGTTTGCATGTATCAGGTAATGAGTGATCAGAGTATGGGATGTCCTGTGAGTGTGCTGCTTTGCCTATTTTGCCAACCTCTGATCTGAAGCCTGAAAAGTAGATGCACGCGGGCTCGGAATGCAGCCATATTTGCACCAGACCTGCAGATGAACTTAACTGGTCTGCCGCTAAATCTCAGTTACCAGTTTAATGGTATCCACCAAATAATAATTGCTCATTTTACTATATCCGATATGATAGCTCAGTGGGTTGAGCGCTCGCTACTGCGATGTGTGTGTGATCTGCAGGTGTGAATCCCAGCAAGGCCATCTCAGCCTTTCATCCTTCTTAGGTCGATAAATGAGTACCAACACAGGTTGGGTGATATTGTATGCAAATTTGTTCTATAAAAAAGAGCTTAAGCGTAAGTGCTATACAATAACATATTATCATTTGGCCTTGGACGATTGCTTGCATTCACAGTAATTTGACAATATGGATCTATACACACAGATATTAATGATACATATCGTGATCCATTCTTGTATGCAAAGTTACAATATTTTATGAGCTGTGATGTAATGTGGGAAACTCATGAACGCTCCATAAGTAGCATTTTCTGTAAAGTCGTGAATTGACACGATTCACAGATGATGGTTTGAGGGCCACTTTTTTTGAGGCGAGAGGTGGGCCACTTTTGTGAGGCGAGGGGTGGGCCACTTTTTTTTCAGTGTTCGGGCCTATTTCTTGTCCCAGTCCGACCCTGCATGCAGAGCAAAAACCGCAAAAGGGCTTTTCTTTTCTTGCAATGCAAGCAATCTCCAAACGTGTGTGCTGCCAGTTAATTAGAGAATGGTGTGCATTCATATTAGAAAAAGTGCCTACAATTATTCATAATTCCCCCCAGCAGGTGGTTTAGAGAGACCATCTCCATGGCCTATTCTCTGAATGGAATGCCTTCACCTGCATGGATCCAGGGACGAGCGAGTAGAGCTATGGCTGCCTCTTGGAATGAGGCCCAGGGTGTATCCAACCAGGACACTTGCAGAGCTACCAAATGGGCAGCTCCAAACACTTTAGCTAAGCAAAATTTAAGTTGTGGGATCGTTATGTATAATGTGCGCTAGTTTCCACTCTCGTCTTTTCTAATTCACAGATTGGTGGCAGCGAGTAATCTCTTCCCTCAAACTTCCCACAAAGTTCGATGTCAGTAAATGAAGAAAAATTGGATTTGGGAAGGTGTCTCGCGCTCAAACCAAAAAGTTCACTGATATTAACTCAAATGCCATTTAGAGTAACTCCAATGATAGGTTAAGTAATGTCTCTTTAATTCTTTGTATAGCAGACAGCCGGCATGTGTTTCGACCACAGGTCGTTTTCAAGGCCTCATACTTGTTTATTAATCTCCCTCTCTTGGGGAAGTTATTTGACAGATATCCCAAGTACGCATTAAGAGCAGCCTGGTCTTAGTCACCATCTATTGTCTTATTCATCTGCAGCAGGTGTGCTAATTGTTGCGGTCTGTTTGCTGTGGACGGTTTCTATAGAGTGTACCTCTAGCTTCAATATCCGGCTTCCAATAGCCAAAAACACCTGTTTTAAGCTTGACACGTGTTTCGAACACAGGTCGTTTTCAAGGCTGTTATTTGATCCACCCATCACAAACAATTCCATGTACCATATATATGCACATCACAACATTGTTCAGAAGGTAATATGCCATCAGTATTAACAAAATATGGAGTTTTCACATGTAAAATCAATTAAAAAAACCATATCATGTTGTGTCAAACATCAGGTCAGGATGGAGGGAGTATGTTCGGGATGGTAGAAAGGTTGTTGAAAAAATGTAAAGAAACCACAAATTTGCATTTCTTCTAGTCTCTCTATCTATATTTCAAACAGTTAGGGCCTTTGCCCTACTTTATACTTCAAATAATCTCTCTAAATTATTCCATCATGCACGCCAATGTGACTGTGGCATATGAAGCCATGCTATTTAATCCAATATACTGGTCTTGACATCCATGACCAATAATATCACTAACCGTTCCAAATCATGTGACTAGAAAATTCCTAAGTATTAGTACTTATTGTGGAATGATAGATACCTTGGTTGATATAATGTGCTCAAATTTGATTAAAGGTGCCAATTCGTAGACATGCGGAACTATTATAAAACAGGCTTACCCTCACACTTGTTTATTAATCTCCCTCTCTTGGGCAAGTTATTTGACAGATGTCCCGAGTACACATTAAGAGCAGCCTGGTCTTAGTCACCATCTATTGTCTTATTCATCTATAAAAGAGACCAATTATGACCATACATTTATTTTAATTTGCAAAGGATTCAAAATCAATATGGATCCAAATATAAAAACCAACCTGCAGCAGGTGTGCTAATATTTGCGGTCTGTTAGCTGTGGACAGTTTCTATAGAGTGTACCTCTAGCTTCAATATACGGCTTCCAATAGCCAAAAACCCCTATATAAAGTACGAGATAATATACGGATGAGCCAGATAGTACCATACTTAATAAGGTGACCAATTATCCCCAATTTAATTGGCTGGTATAAGAAATATTAAATGAGGGGTACCCCCTTACTTAAAACATGTTGCCAGACCCTTAGTTTGCATATGCAAACAGAAATAGCATATTTGCCAAAACAAATTGCAGGTATGCCAGGAAATTCAAAATTCAGTTCCCCTACTGTGAATATTCAAACGCATGCCAGAAAATTCTAAATTTAGTTCCCCTAATGTGAATATGCCTACAGAAATATCATGTATACCATACAGATTGGAAGTATATGTATTCCACAAAACGGCCTTCTCAGATCACAAATGATGCCCCAAGTCTTCATAGTTACATTCCAAACAATACGAGTTTAGTCTCATTGCTAATAAGAGACCTATCAGTAAATACATGCATTTACCTCTTGTAAGCTTCTTTTGAAGGGATCAATCCCTCTTGAGTTGATGCAGGACAGTGCCTGCACGGATCGCCTCTTGGCTAAGAGCTAAGCACTGTAGACTGAACATACAGTGGCGGTATTGAGTGCTGGGATGCTTTGAACCACATTCAGGATGTCCATCACAATAAATGGCGCTGAGTGGTGTGCAAGACATCTGGTTCTGCAGCGTGGTTATTTTTGGATGGCCCATTCCTAAGGAGTTGGTATTTCTTATGAATGACAGGACGAGGAAGGGGGACATGGAGGTATGCTGATTACTTAATCTCCTGTCAGGCATGCTGTGACTGGGCCATTTGAGTGGTAATCTAACTATGTCATGCTGGAAGGATGGGGTGTTGTACTCCTGGGGAACGGTGGGAAATGCTGGATGCAAAAATAAAAATAGAAAATCAGTTCTTAAAAGAGATGTGGGTCCGCTCATACATAAGTACTGTGACGAGGAGGACTAAGGGTAATGAAGATTACCATAATCCGAGCAGTGTTCAGTAAAGTACATTTTGTGTCTGAAAATGTTTTTTTTATTGTATTTAATGTGTTATAGTTATAAATCTTTCCACACAGTAAACAACAATAAACACATACAGCTGATACAATATATCACCATAAACAATTCAATTTTAATATAACTAAAACCAATCAATTACCAATAAAACGTACAGCAATAACACAGAAACATTACCAACACAGTAATTGACAAACGGTCCATTAAGTATGAAATTGGATGTTAATGAGGTCCTTTATTCAACCACAGCATTTATCCCTTTTTGGACACTAATAGCAGCAGCTTTCCAAACTTGAACGATTGCTAAAGTCATAGTGGGACTATATGCCGAGACGCATCTTAACCTAAAAGGCTCACTCCCTATTATCTGCATTTGCTCCACATGTTTACTCAGGTATAATGCGTAAATCCTATGCATAGCTGGACATAATGCCACAACATGTCTAATAAATTCAACCAGGGGTCAAGTCCTAAAAACTGAAGTGGGGGACTTATCCGCAAATTCACTGTGATGTGACGTCACCAGAAATTAGCATAACAAGATGAAATATGCACACTTAATTCAATTGGATTTACATAACCACCCACATTGCACAGGACGAATGGCATTTGCCTTTCATAAAATCAACACACACACAAAACCAAGAGATGATATTTTCTTCTAATGGTGTTTTTTAAAAACGTTAAAAGTGCATGTTTTAAACTCCAAGAACCGATACAAATGTTTTCCCTGGGACTTGCAGTACCGGACATTACACCTTTAGTTTGTTATTTTCATCAGGTTAAATAGTGCAGTGGTGAAGTGTCCGGCCTACAAAACTGACGACTGTTGTTCGAACCCTGTGGTTGGCTTTAATGCATAAATTCAGAGGACATTTACAGGGTAATTCATAGAATTCCGCAGAAAAGTGGCACACGCGGCTGGCGCACAGTGTGCGCTTGCGAATGTCTGCGCCAGCCGCGTGCGCTAAAATCGATTGCCGCGCACAGCATATTCATGGATTTTCGCCTCCAAAACCAGACGTGGCGCAGAGTGGCGCAGCGACCCTGCAGTAGCGCCAGTTACACCCCCAAGAACGCCCCTAGCGCAAGGAAAAGCCCTCAAAATCCCCAATCCAGCGCAAAGGGTTGCACTAACCCTGGACCAGTTTACAGGGCTGCCAAACAGCAAACGCCAAGCGGGGAACGTGTATTACTGGGGTTCGCGTGAAGTTTCACACGCGAAAGGGCCTGTGCGAGTGGGGTACGTGTATAACTGGGGTTCGCGTGAATTTTCACACGCGATTTCAGCAGGGTACGTGTATTACGGGGGTTCGCGGGAAGTTTCACACGCGATTTCAGCAGGGTACGTGTATAACTGGGGTTCACGGGAAGTTTCACATGCGAAAGGGCCTGAGCGAGTGGGGTACATGTATAACTGGGGTTCGCGGGAAGTTTCACATGCGAAAGGGCCTGTGCGAGTGGGGTATGTGTATAACTGGGGTTCGCGGGAAGTTTCACACGCGAAAGGGCCTGTGCGAGTGGGGTACGTGTATAACTGGGGTTCGCGGGAAGTTTCACACGCGATTTCAGCAGGGTACGTGTATTACGGGGGTTCGCGGGAAGTTTCACATGTGATTTCAGCAGGGTACGTGTATTACGGGGGTTCGCGGGAAGTTTCACACGCGAAAGGGCCTGTGCGAGTGGGGTACATGTGTAACTGGGGTTCGCGGGAAGTTTCACACGCGAAAGGGCCTGTGCGAGTGGGGTACGTGTATAACTGGGGTTCGCGGGAAGTTTCACACGCAATTTCAGCAGGGTACATATATTACGGGGGTTCGCGGGAAGTTTCACACGCGATTTCAGCAGGGTACGTGTATTACGGGGCTTCGCAGAAAGTTTCACATGCCATTTCAGCAGGGTACGTGTATTTCGGGGGTTCGCGGGAAGTTTCACACGCGATTTTGCTGTCAGAGCGGGGGTGCGCGGTGAGTCCTACACGTGAATTGGCAGTGTGGGTCCTCCCAGGTGTTCCCTCTACACCCCCCACGGCACCTGCAGGCAGCCCACACCACAGGGGACTACCCCTCACCCCTGGTCATGTCCCGCAGGCAGCCCATCCACCATGGCCATGCCCCCAAGCCAAGCCACATGTCAGCTTGCACCCCCACCCCCCAGCAGTGCAGGGCACCTGCCAGCAGGCCCCCACTCATGTCCCACACATGTCCCCTTGCACCCCCAACCCCCAGCAGTGAGGGGCATCTGCCAGCAGGCCCCCACACATGTCTCGCTGCACCCCTACCCCCCAGCAGTTAGGGGCACCTGCCAGCAGGCCCCCACACATGTCTCCCTGCACCCCCACCCCCCAGCAGTGCAGGGCACCTTCCAGCAGGCCCCCACTCATGTCCCCCAGCACCCCATCCCCCAGAAGTGCAGGGCACCTGCCAGCAGGCCCCCACTCATGTCCCACACATGTCCCCTTGCACCCCCAAACCCCAGCAGGCCCCCACACATGTCCCCCTGCACCCCCACCCCCCAGCAGTTAGGGGCACCTGCCAGCAGGCCCCCACACATGTCTCCCTGCACCCCCACCCCCCAGCAGTGCAGGGCACCTTCCAGCAGGCCCCCACTCATGTCCCCCAGCACCCCATCCCCCGGAAGTGCAGGGCACCTGCCAGTAGGCCCCCACTCATGTCCCACACATGTCCCCTTGCACCTCCAACCCCCAGCAGTGAGAGGCACCTGCCAGCAGGCCCCCACACATGTCCCCTGCACCCCCACCCCCCAGCAGTGCAGGGCACCTTCCAGCAGGCCCCCACTCATGTCCCCCAGCACCCCCACCCCCCAGCAGTGCAGGGCACTTGCCAGCAGGCCCCCACTCATGTCCCCTTGCACCCCCAACCCCCAGCAGTGAGGGGCATCTGCCAGCAGGCCCCCACACATGTCCCCCTGCAC
The DNA here is from genome assembly GCF_040938575.1 of Ambystoma mexicanum. Taxonomy (NCBI): domain Eukaryota; kingdom Metazoa; phylum Chordata; class Amphibia; order Caudata; family Ambystomatidae; genus Ambystoma; species Ambystoma mexicanum. Next base: position 995,144,472 of record NC_090936.1, read on the forward strand.
CCCCACACCCCAGCAGTTAGGGGCAACTGCCAGCAGGCCCCCACACATGTCGCCCTGCACCCTCACCCCCCAGCAGTGCAGGGCACCTTCCAGCAGGCCCCCACTCATGTCCCCCAGCACCCCCACCCCCCAGCAGTGCAGGGCACCTGCCAGCAGGCCCCCACACATGTCCCCCTGCACCCCCCAGCACTTAGGGGCACCTGCCAGCAGGCCCCCACATATGTCTCCCTGCACCCCCACCCCCCAGTAGTGCAGGGCACCTTCCAGCAGGCCCCCACTCCTGTTCCCCAGCACCCCATTCCCTAGAAGTGCAGGGCACCTGCCAGTAGGCCCCCACACATGTCCCACACATGTCCCCTTGCACCCCCAACCCCCAGCAGTGAGGGGCACCTGCCAGCAGGCCCCCACACATGTCCCTCTGCACCCCCACACCCCAGCAGTCAGGGGCACCTGCCAGCAGGCCCCCACACATGTCCCCCCCGACAGGTCATCACACTCCAGACCCATGCACCTCATGGCCACCCAAATCCCACCCCAGTCCAAACACCCCACATTGAATTCCCGAAGTCATGATAGAAAATACATAACCAGCATGGCCATGAATCAATGTCCCTCAGACCCACGCAATGGTGACACATGACTGTGAAAAGATCAACATTGTGACATGCACAAAACAAATGAGATAAGACCACATCCGTAAAGTATATAATAAATGTGTATTCAATAATTAACCAAATGAATAAAAAAAAATCACACAATAATGGAAATAATGAAGAAAAAGCTGCATGTCCAAAATATTCAAAAAAAATGTGTGAAAGCAGAATCCAAATCAATCCAAAAGCAAATGGGTCCAAAGAGTCTGTCCGTCCAACCAAATCCAAAGTGTAAAAATAAGACACATCCATTGATCCATGGTAAAAAAGAAACTTAATGAAGTGAAATCCAGTGTAGAACTATATACAAAGTACAAATCCAGGGTCCATGAGGCCAACCATTGAAAGGAAACCTACAAAAACCCTACCTAATGAACAACTATATACAAAAAGGTGGGGCATTGTCCAAGCGCCCCTAATGAAATGAAAACCAAAAGGAAACCTAACACTAATTAACTATATACAATGGCAGCGGGCTAGTCCGACGGCTCACTTCCTGATTTCCCGGGCCAGGGCATCCTCGAACTCCTGCTCGATGTTCCGGAGGCGGTCCTCTTCCAAGGCCCCAAGGGTTCGCAGCGACGATGACATCCGGACCTCCAGGTCCCTACGAATTGCCTCGAGGCACTCGGCCCACCTCAGAGCCCTTTGCATGGAGTTCTCCGCCCTGACCATCGTGAGCCGTGCCTCTTCCGCCCGCTTCCGCTCCGCATCTATAGCATGGCCTAAACGCTGCCACACGGAAGACACTTCCCGTCCTGGGTCCTCCTGCCCTCCGGCCGATGCCTGCCCCTCCGATGTCGAAGGCCCCAAGCCATCATGGTTCCCACCTTGTTGCTGCTGCTCCTGTGCCTGTGCCCGTGCCCTGGCTCCTGCTGCCTGCACATCCTCCTCCGGCTGGGGTGCAGTTGTTGAGGTGGCCACCCCTGCTGGATGTCCTGCTCCCGACTGTGGCGGGGATGTGTCCTCCACCAGCCTGGCTGCACGGTCAGAGGCAGCTCCACAGGGTATCCAGGTGATACATGGGTGGGAAGATGGCACGGAGGACGACTGGCGCATAGGGGGTTCAGGTGAGGAGGGGGTCGAAGCAAGGTTCAGCAAACAGAGGAATCCGGCCTGGGTGACCTGTCCCAGTAGGCTGACGTGGTCAATGAGCCATTCGAGATGACGTGCAGTCTCCCCATGAAAAGACTGCAGGTCACCTTGCATGTCCCGTTGACACAACGCCACCCCACCCAGGACAGGCTCAACCAGTTCCCGGATAGCCACGTCCGCAGGGAGAGGAAGGCCAGTTGTTGTAAGAGGATCCCCTCCCTGAAAACGGGTCTGGACGTAGGCACCCCTGCTGGTGCGGGATGATGCAGTAACAGGATCGGGGACAGGATTACACACAGGCACCTCCGTGGTGGCCTGTGCTGCCTCCTGTCCCTGCCCCTGCACTGCACCACTGGCACCAGTGGAATCCCCACCTCCAGACCCCGTCTCTGTCCCTTGCGCGGCCTCCTCCACCAAACCCCCCACCAACCTGGATGACTCCGTGCCATCTTCCTTCTTCGGACCCTGTGGGGTCTCAGCTGCCCCTTTTGCTGCTGAGGAGTCCAACTCCGACCTCCGCCTCTTGGACCTCCCCTCGGCAGCTGCGGCCTGGGACGCGGCACCAGACTCCTCACTCTCTGACGAGATCACAACCTGGGAGGGGAGCCGGGCCTTGCATCTCCGGCTGGTGGTGTGATCCCCGCCGCTGTGCTCCACAGCACCCTTTCCGCCCTCTTCATCAGTTGACGCTGCAGACAGGGAGAGATAGGAGACAGGCATCAGGACCTGTACAATGGACTGATACACACATGCCAGTTGCACATGAGTGGCAGTGTCAAACTTCAGACATGGCATCACAATCCCCAACACACATGGCATGTCAACCCACACACATGAGCAATTCCACAGCCATATTGCAACAGCCAGCATCATCCATACACATACAACAGCATGAGCAGCCAAAGGTGAGCCAGACATCACATGAAACACAGGGAGTGCACTAGACATGCACACACTCCACCACACTTACATGCATGTGTACACCTCCACCAACTGTCCCAGTGATGAGATCGGCATCCATGTCACACCTGGCAATCAGTCTTCTACATATCAGTGTCCCAAGCATCCAGGTTGCATCACTGTTGCACCCTTGTGAAATACACACACATGCACATGTACACGGTGCAGATACATGCAGCTGGAACCGACATCCATGTGTGACACCATAACCATGCCAACTTACATACACAGTCATTCAAACATGTGTGCTCACACATCTGCATTTGGCATGCAAGCTTACACACACATGCACCATCCATGTGTCTCACACATGAGAGGACTCGCATGTTTTAGCCTCATGGCCCTGTACATACACATCCATACATGGTCCTACAAAACCACATGTGCAACCTGCACACTACTGGCAAACCACCACACGCACAGCTTACAATCAGTATGCATGTACACTTACCGCTCGACTCCAGACGGGTCTGCCTCTCAAGGACCTGGACGTGGAGCGCTGGGGATATGCGTTCCAGGACCCTCATTTGATGTTCCGACAGGTGGCCCCGGCACCCCTTTGCATCCGCTGCCTTCAAGAGGCACCGGGCCTTGTTGAGGGTCCTGGACCTGAAGTCCTCCCAGCGCTTCTTGACATGTTTGAATTTGCGGACTGCCACGCCCTCCGCGTTGATGGCAGCCACGATATCCGTCCAGATCCTGGTCCGTCCTTCCTTATCGGCGCGTGAACTTCCGAAGAGGGCATCATACTGCCCCAGGACTTGCTCCACCAGCACACCAACTTCGGTGTCAGTGAAGCTGGTGGCCCTCTGCCTCTCTGGCTGGGGGTTGCAGTGGTCTCAGATGGTGGTGTGCCCGACATGGCAACCCCAGAGGCAGGTGTGGGTGGGCAACTGGGTCCTGGGGCTCGGCTGTGGAGCGATGGTATCCCATTCGGGAGCCTTCAGTTCCAGCAGGGTTGGTCACAGCAACTGCATCCCTGGCTGATGTCCAGGCAGCAAATAGCAGGGCACGTGGGCAGCAGGCAGGCAGGCAGCAGCGAATGGCAGGTGGGAGCGTGCTCGGGGCTCTTGGGGGCAGGAAAATGGCCTTCAGGGCAGGAGCGTGGTCTTCCGTGTGTTTTCGCGTGGCCAGCTTGATACGGAGTGATTTGGCACGTGAAAAAATTGCACGTCAGCGTGTAATTCGAGGAAAGTCCCTTAGCGCGTGAGCGCGTCAGCGCACGCACGCAATTCCATTAGACCAAAGGCCCTTAGCGCGTAAGCGCGTCTGTGACGTATCGCGCACGGGCGTTGCCCTGGCAGGGCTTGAAGATCCCATGTGGATTTCCATTGCTCTGTATGTGCTTTTCGTGGGGTGCGGTGCGTGTGTTTTCCAGGCGTTGGGGTTCACACGCTATTACTTCACAGCGGGTGGGTGTTGGCCATGCGTTCTTCTACACGCAAGGCAGACGGTGAGTGGTAGCCTGCTCGCCCAGGCCCAATTGCGTGTAACACTTCCCGCGCACCCCAGAAATACACATACCCCGCTCGCCCAAGGCCTATCGTGTGTGAACCGACAAGAAGTACAGATTTCACCCACTCGCTCTCCACGAAAAGCACGTACAAGAAAATGGCGTCCTACACGTACCTTTTAAACCGGCCCACACATACACTTCACTTATGCGTGTACGCGCCCTTTCATCCAATTACATGCAATGCCACTGAGACGTGCAGTTTTTCCACGTGTGCTCTGTCATCACGTGCTATGAGGGTAACGCCCGTGCGCTTTATGTAACTTACGCGCTTATGCGCTAAGGGCCTTTGGTCCAATGAAATCGCTTGCGTGTGCTGACGCACTTACGCGCTAAGGGCCTTTCCTCGATTTACACGCTGACGTGCAAGATTTTCACGTGCCAAATCACTCCGTATCAAGCTGGCCATGCGAAAACACACGGAAGACCACGCTCTGAAGGCCATTTTCCTGCCCCCAAGATCCCCGAGCACGCTCCCACCTGCCATCTGCTGCTGCCTGACTACCTGCTGCCCACGTGCCATGCTATTTGCTGCCTGCACATCAGCCATCTGCAGGTGTCCAGTTGCTGTGTCCACCCCTGCTGGAACAGAAGACTCCCGACTCGGATACCATCGCTCCTCAGCCCAGCCCCAGGACACAGTTGCCCACCCACGCCTGCCTCGGGGGTCGCCATGTCGAGGCAAACACCATCTGAGACCACTGGCGACCCCCAGCCAGAGGGGCAGAGGGCCACCAGCTTCAGTCAGAAGGAAGTTGGTGTCCTGGTGGAGCATGCCCTGGGGCATTATGATGCCCTCTTCGAAACATCACGCGCCAACAAGGAAGGACGGGATAGGATCTGGGACGACTTTGTGGTTGCCATCAATGCGGAGGGGGTGGCAACCCGCAATATCAAGCAAGTCAAGAAGCGCTGGGAGGACTTGAGGTCCAGCACCCTCATAAAGGCCCGGTGCCTTGTGGAGGGGGGTCGGGCAGCATGAGTACCATCCAGATGAGGGTCCTGGAACACGTAGGCCCAGCGCTCCACGCCCAGATCCTTCAGAGGCAGACCCATCTGGAGTTGAGCGGTAAGTGGCCAAGCATTGCTGTGTGAGACAGGGCATGTTGCTGGGTGCTGGTTGTCTGATACTTGCCTGTATGTGTGACATAGGCCATGTACGTATGTGTGTGTGCAGGGACATCATGGTCATGCATGTGAGACCAGTAATGTGTGAACCACATGGTTGGTGCATGTGTTACAATGCAACATGCGGAGCAGCATGCGGAATGCACACATTAATGCATACCTGTCTCTGTTATTGGACATAGATGGGGTGTGAGAGATGGATGCTGCTGTCATGGACATGTCTGGTGTCCATGTCTGTGTGTCTGACTTGCGTGTCTGTGACTAGTAAATGCATGACACATGTCTGTGACAATGTTCAGATTCACTGATGCAGCCTACTCATCCTTGTATCCACTGTGTCTGGGGTGTACGAGGCCAGATGGATGAAACTACGGTGAAGTGTATGCATGTGATAGGCATGACCCATGATGCATGTGAGTTTCAAACCAGCATTGTATGTTTCAAGAGTCCCTTGGACATGTATGCTAATGTTCATAGCATGCGCCATGCCTGTTACTGCATGTGTTTTGCCTGCACTGACCCATGTGTTGTGGAGGGACATGATGGAAGTGATGTTTGTCAGTGCCACTCATCTGCTATTGCTCCCTGTCTAGGGGACCATTGTACAGTACCCTGATGCTTGTGTTCTATGTCTCCCTCTACACAGCGGCAAGTGATGAAGAGGGCGGAAACGGCGCTGTGGAGCAAATCGGCAGGGATGCCCCCATCGGCCGGCGACGCAAGGCCCAGTCACCCTTCCAGAAATTACCCTCGTCCGGGAGTGAGGGGACTGGTGCTGCGTCTGCCACTACGGCTGCAGCGGAAGGGGTGGGTGAGCCCCCACAGGGGCTTGCAACGGCGGAAGACGGTGTGGAGCCATCCAGGTTGGTGGTTTCCACAGAGGAGGCCGCTACTGAGCCGCACATGGGGCCTCGTGGGGGTGGTACCACTGGTGCTAGTGGTGCAGTCCAGGGGCAGGGGCAGGAGGCCGCACAGGTCGCCATGGAGGGGCCTGTGCATGTCACTGTCCCTGACACTGTGACTGCACCACCATGCACCAGCAGGGTTGCCCCATCCCAGGCCCCTCCGCAGGTAGGGGGGATGTCCATGTCATCTGACACTCCTCTACCTGCGGACGAGGGGAGCCCTGGCCGTATGGAGAAGGTCCTGATTGGTGTTGCGTTGCGCATGCGTGACATTCGTGATGACGTGCGTGCTTCCCGGGGGGAGCACGCACGTCATCACGAAGATCAGCGTGCCAACGTGGCCCGGTTGGGAGTGTCCATGGTCGGGGGTTTTGTACATGTGTCGGCCACTCTGGCGGCCCTCTCCTCCTCTGTGGAGACTATGCGCCAGTCGTTCTCCATGCAGTCTTCCGGCCCAGATGCCACCAGGGCCCCCTGTGGACCTGCCCTGACCAATGCAGCCAGCTCGGTGGGGATCCCATCCCTGCCACAGTCGGGAGTTGGAGGTCCAGCAGGGGTGGACTCCCCAGCAACTGGACCCCAGCAGATGGAGGATGTGCCGGCATCATCGGGCAGGGCACGTGCACAACGGCGTCGGTGGATTCCATCAGCCGGGATGCCGTCGTGCTGGCAGAGGCAGTTGCGTCGGAGGCAGCGGCAGGCTTAACGTGGAAGGCATCATGGCTTGAGGCCATCTACATCAGAGGGGCAGGCATCGGCCGGAGGGCAGGAGGACCCTGGAATGGGAGTGTGTTCCGTTTGGCAGCGGTTGGGCCAGCAGATAGGTGTGGAGCGGCGGCGGGCGGAGGAGGCACGGCTCACAATGGTCAGGGCGGAGAACTCCATGCGCAGGGCGCTGAGGTGGGCTGAGTGCCTCAGGGCAATTCGCAGGGAGTTGGAGGTGGACATGGGGTTATCCCTGCAAGACCTCGGGGCCAGAGAACAGGCCCGCCTCCAAGACATTGAACAGGAGTTTGATGATGCCCTGGCCCGTGACATCAACAAGTGAGCCTTTGGACTTGCCCGCCGCCATTGTATATAGTTCATTAGTGTTAAGTTTCATTTATTTTTTCTTTCATTTGGGGCGCATGGACTATGCCCCACATTTTTGTATATAGTTAGTAATTAGGTAGGTTTCATTGTAGGTTTCATTTATGTCGTTGGGCTCATGGACCCTGGATTTGCTATTTGTACATAGTTTTACAGCGGATTTTTCTCCTTCATCTTTTTTTTTTCTTCACCATGGAGCAATGGATATTACGCTTTTCTTTCCCTTTGGATTTGCTTTGTTGGATGGTGACTTTGGACACATTTTCATTTGGATTAATTTGGATTCTCATTTTATTTATTTATCATTTTTTGGGACATGCTGCATTTTGATTATTATTGACATTATTGTGTGTTTTGATTTCATTCCCTTCATTTTCACTTGAATACATTTTTGTTTCTTACTTCAATGTGTGGTCTTCTCTCATTGGTTTCATGCATGTCACAATGTGGGTTTTCTCAGTCATGTGTTGCCATTGTGTGGGTCTGACAGACTTGTACTCATGCGCATACTGCTTATTTGTGATCTATCATGTAATGGGGATTTCAATTTGGAGTGGATGTAAAGCTTGGTTGTGTGTTCGGACTGGGGTGGTGTGGGGTGGGATTTGGGTGGCCATAAGAGCCAGGGATCTGGATTGTGATGACGTGTTGGCTGGGGGACATGTGTCGGGGGCCTGCTGGCAGGTGCCTGTCAATGATGGGGGTTGGGGATGCTGGGGAACATGTGTGGGGGCCTGCTGGCAGGTGCCCCTGACTGCTGGGGGGTGGGGGTGCTGAGGGACATGAGTGGGACATGAGTGGGGGCCTGCTGGCAGGTGCCCGGCACTGCTGGGGAGTGGGGGTGCTGGGGGACATGTGTGGGGGCCTGCTGGCAGGTGCCCCTGACTGCTGGGGGGTGGGGGTGCTGGGGACATGAGTGGGGGACTGCTGGCAGGTGCCCCTGACTGTTGGTGGGTGGGGGTGCTGGGAGACATGTGTCGGGGCCTGCTGGCAGGTGCCTGTCAAGGCTGGGGGGGATGGGGGGACAGGGGGACATGAGTGGGGGCCTGCTGGCAGGTGCCCCTGACTGCTGGGGGGTGGGGGTGCTGGGGGACATGAGTGGGGGCCTGCTGGTAGGTGCCCTGCACTGCTGGGGGTGCTGGGGGACATGAGTGGGGGCCTGCTGGCAGGTGCCCTGCACTGCTGGGGGGTGGGGGTGCAGGGGGTCATGCGTTGGTGATCAGTAGTGCAAGGTGACATGTGGCTTGGCTGGGGGGCATTGCCCATGGTGGATGGGCTGCCTGCGGGACATGACCAGGGGTGCAGGGTAGTCCCCTGTGGTGTGGGCTGCCTGCAGGGGCCGTGGAGGGTGTAGAGGGAACACCTGGGAGGACCCACACTGCCAATTCACGTGTAGGACTCCCCGGCACCCCCGAAATACACGTACCCTGCTGAAATCGCGTGTGAGACTTCCCGTGAACCCCAGGAATACACGTACCCCACTCGCACAGGGCCAATCGTGTATGAAACTCCACGCGAACCCCAGTTATACACGTACCCCACTCGCACAGGGCCTATCGCGTGTGAAACTCCACACGTACCCCAGAAATACACGTACCCCACTCGCACAGGGCCTTTCACGTGTGAAACTTCCCGCGCACCCCAGTAATACACGTACCCGGATCCAACCGCGTGTGAGACTTCACGCGAACCCCAGTTATACAAGTACCCCGCTCGCCCAAGGTCTATCGCGTGTGAAACTTCACGCGAACCCCAGAAATACACATTCCCCACTCGCACAGGGCCAATCGCGTGTGCAACTTCACGTGAACCCCAGAAATACAAGTACCCGGATCCAATTGCGTGTGAGACTTCACACGAACCCCAGAAATACACGTTCCCCACTCTCACAGGGCTAATCGCGTGTGAAACTTCACGTGAACCCCAGAAATACACATACCCAGATCTAACTGCGTGTGAGACTTCACACGAACCCCAGAAATACACGTTCCCCACTCGCACAGGGCCAATCGCGTGTGAAACTTCACGCGAACCCCAGAAATACATGTACCCGGATCCAATCGTGTGTGAGACTTCATGCGAACCCCAGTTATACAAGTACCCCGCTCACCCAAGGCCTATCGCGTGTGAAACTTCCCGCACACCCGCGAAATACACGCACATGCTATTTTTCACACAGCGGGTGTCCGTGTTTGTCGCGTACCCCTTTGCACGTCATTTGTCCTAGAGGGACACAGTATGGGACATTCATCATAGTTGTATGTAAGTGCTTTTTGTTAGCGCATATTTTTTTCATGCGCAGGGACGCTACCGCCTGCCTTCGTGTGGCGGACGTGTTTAGGCCTGTGCGCGTCTTTGCCCGTGCGCTGGTTTGCCCTATTCAATTCCATGAATACGTGTTGTAGGTGAGCGTGTGGGCGTTCCGCGCACTTGCCTCCTCTACTTCCCCCGTGACGCCCACATTTTCACGCGTTGTTCCCCATTCTGCGTGCCACGCCCCGTGTTACGCCTACTTTTGTTGTGTGCGCCGCGCTATGTGCGCTTTCGCTGTGCGCTTAACGCACGCTGTTTGAAGGCGTGTGCGCCAGCGTGCGCCGAACAGGATTTCAGCGCACATCCATGGATTTCCACGTGCACGGACTTCCATGAATCGCTGTGCGCGGGTTTCGCTTCGATTTTCGCACTGGCACCGCGATTCGCACACTTTCGCACGCTTGCGCTGAGAATTTCAGCGCACATTAATTCCATGAATCGGCCAGTTAATGTTTTTCATTTTAGCTCGGGGGACTGGGTCCACTCTCTGAAAATAGTGGGTGGACTCCATCCCGCCGCGTGTACCCTCGGCTTGAGCCCTGAATTCAACTTGATTCTGATGAAGACACAGCGGCATACCCAGCTACGCTCCTCTACTGTTCAGTCCATCCAGTGTTTTGGATCTGAGCAACAGGAGATGGCATTTGACATATATACCCATGCGGTATCGACAAATCCCTTTCCATCTTCGGGAGCAAGTAGAGAAGGAATTACAGCTACTAGTCGAGTTGGACATCATCGAAAGGGTGGAAGGGCCGACGCCCTGGATATCGCCCATTGTAGTGGCGCCAAAACCAAAACAGCCAGGTGCTGTCCGCATCTGCGTGGACATGCGTCTCCCGAACGCGGCCATTAAATGGGAAAGGCATATAACACCTACGCTCAATGACATTGTGAGAGAACTACAGGGGGCCAAAGTGTTCTCCAAGTTGGATCTGAGGTCGAGGTATCACCAGCTAGAGCTCCACCCAGACTCGAGATACATTACGACGTTTACCACACATGAGGGCGTCTATCAATTTAAACGCCTAAGTTTTGGCATCTCGTCTGCAGCGGAAGTCTTTCAAAGTGCCATTAGGGGATCGCTGGCTGGCCTCAAAGGTGTGCTCAATATGAGTGATGACATTCTGGTTTTTGCTGAGTCCCAGGCCGAGCATATGAAGGGATTAAAATCCACTTTGCAAAGGTGGAGGTAGCTGGGCCTTACCTTACTTCGAGGAAATAGCACATTTTTCAAGGATCGTATTGGGTTTTTTGGCTTCATCTTCCACGCCAATGGTGTTTCGCCAGACCCGGAGAAAATCAAGGACATCCGCGAGGCTGCAGCGCCCCAATCCCCCACAGAGGTACGTAGCTTCCTGGGGATGATTAACTACTGTGGGCGGTTCATTAGAGGTCTGGCGTCCCTGTCTGAGCCTCTCAGAACACTGACAAAGAATGAGGCCATATGGGTGTGGGACAAGACAAGAGAGAACAGGAGGCCTTCCAAGAGATCAAGAAGGTCCTTTCGGATCGGGACACAATGGCTTATTTTGACCCCACCGCAGAGTTCGAGATTGTTGTTGATGCCAGCCCGGTGGGACTGGGCGCAGTGCTTATGCAAGCCGACGCCAGAGGTGACATGCGCCCCATCGCATACGCGAGTAAGGCTCTTACCGACACTGAAAATTGCTACTCGCAGATTGAGAGGGAGGCGTTGGCTATTCTGTGGGGCTGCTGACATTTTCGTCTGTATATCCTTGGAAAACCCATGACAGTTGTGACAGACCATAAGCCACTTCTGCCCATCCTAGCAGGTGTGTCGTCAAAGCCTCCCCCACGGATTGAGCGCTGGATGCTCGCGCTCATTGAGTACGGGGTCAAGCTTGTGTACCGGCCAGGAACGAACAATCCAGCGGATTACCTGTCCCGTCACCCGAACTACAAGCGAGGGCAGGGACCCAGTGAACTGGTGGAATGCCAAGAGTTTGTTCACAGCATTGTGGAGAGTGCGATGCCGGTGGCACTGTCCAGGGTAGTAGTGGCCGAAGAATCGTCAATGGACGAAGTGTTCAAGATTATTCAGGCTGCCATAAGAAGTGGGAACTGGAAAGAGGTGCTCCAGAACAACACCAGGCGGGAGGTCAGGGCCCAGAAAGATCTTCAAGCCCTCTGGAGAGTAAGGGATGAACTCTCGATATCGGATGATAGTGTACTGCTGCGGGGACGGCAGATTGTAATTCCGCTGACACTGAGGGCTCGTGTCCTGGAATTGGCACACACAGGACATCAAGGGGTTGCAAAGACGAAGGTGCGGCTGAGGCCCAAAATATGGTTCCCGGATCTGGAAAGCCTAGTGGAATCACACGTGAGGAAGTGCTTGCTCTACTTTCTCTACCAAGCAGCAAGTCCCATAGAGAGAGCTCCACCCATCAGCTCCATGGAAAGGAGTGAGGGCCCATGGGGCACAGTCCACGCTGACTTTGGGTCGACTGGGAGGGGCATGTACTTTTTGGCCGTAGTCGATCAGTGGTTGAGATATCCCGAAGTGGAGGTAGTGGAGTCAACGGCGAGAGATCACACCATCATGGCCCTGGACAAAATGTTTGCGACTCATGGTTTTCCCGAAATCCTGTGCTCCGACAATGGGCCGCCGTTCACGGGTAACCAGTTTGCGCAGTACCTGAGAGAGAAAGTGTCACACCGCCCCACGCACAAAAGACACGCCCCTCTATGTCCTCCTCTCAAGCAGCACTCAAATCCACACATTCCAACAGAGGTACCTTACTGCCTCAACAGGTTCCACACTGTAGGGCACGACATGGCACGCTTGACAAAACTGGAGTTTATCGCCCTTCACGTTTGTGGCAAGTTAATTGGAGGCTCCTTCATCACAAACAATCACACTGTTCACGGAGGACTGTCCGACACAACACGGCACGGATCACGTGACTAGTTGCCTAGCAATACTGCAACGCTTTGGTAACTTGCGTCACGTGACCGTTGTCACGTGTTTCCCTACGTCGGATAAAAGGAGTCCAGTTACTGACAGCCTTGCTTCACAGCTGTTCTTTTGGGATCACGTGTCGCTCGCGCTTCGTTCAGGACTTTAATCACTTTGGACCACGGCTTTTGTACTACGGATTATTCTTCGTCTAAACCCTGTCAACTTTGGAACTTTGGATATATTTGGCTGCCGAACTGTTTTCCCATAACGGACTGCCTCGTGTCTTGCCCTTACTTGCCTTGGAACTTGGATCATCTGTTGCCGACCTCCACGCTGCTCTACGGACTGCCTTGTGTCTAGCCCTTATTTGTTTTGGACCTCGGTCCTGCCTTAGGTGGTTGCCTGCCAGGACTTTATCAAGCTTCACCCGGACCTGTTGTCCTTAGAACCTCCCTGGGTCCACGCTCCAACACTCACAGGTATTTCAGTGGTTCGGGTGTTTATACTCAGATACTGCATTCTGTAACATTACATAACCATATACCTTCCCTTACAGCGCTCCAGGGGTTCTTCCGGTTGTTCCTGCGTCCTGACTCCACGGACTACCATCTTTGGCCCTAACATTCATTCTGACAGGTATTACTGTGGATGTCAGTTTGATATTTGGGGACAGAGGGATAGCCCATACTCTGCACGACCATCAACTGTGTAACAGACTGTGAAGCCCATTTTGGTCGTCCAGAGCATGAATCCCTCCACCGGGGACCCAGTGACCGCTTTGATACAGGCAGTGGCGTCCCTCAGGACTGACATGGCCGCCGCCACGACCGCCATACATAACCGGCTTGATGCCCTACAAAGCACACGTTACCCATTGCCCCCAGATGCCGAATTCGGGGATACTGTCCCCCCGAATCAGCCATCCCCGGTTCCAGCCCCTACACCCACTCCTGTGTTACTCCCAAACCCTGTTCCTCTTGCCGCTCCAGAACGTTTCCAGGGGGATCCTCGGAAATACCGTACTTTCATTAACCAATGTAAGCTTCATTTTTTGTGCAGACCCTTGGCTTTTCCCGATTCAGTCACAAAGGCCGCATTTCTTCTATCACATTTATCTGGGGTGGCGGCTACATGGGCAAATCCAATGTTGGAAAACAATCATCCCGCCTTGTATGATTTTGATCTTCTCATAGCGGAAATGGCCAAAGTCTTCGATACACGCCATAAGGCTCAATCAAGGGATCTGGAACTCCTAGACCTAACACAGGGTAAACTATCACTGATAGAATACATCGCTCGGTATAACCAACTTGCCGCTGAGACTTCTTGGCCTGAGGAGAAAAAGGCAATTGTGTTCTACCGTGGCTTGTGCAACACCATGAAGGATGCGCTTTCAGTGGTTCCTGCTCTTCCCTCGGTGTTTTCGGATCTAGTGGATCTTGCTTTACAGATCGACGCAAGGAGATCCGAGAGAAGGACAGAAACAACGTTCACTAGCCAGTCCGGTCCAGCCTCCTCTACCACTTCCGAACCCATGCAGATAGGTGGTATCCGAAGCCCGATAACATCAACCGAACGAGAACGCCGGAGAACGGATAATGCCTGTTTCTATTGCGGGTTGAACGGACACTATGTAAGGGAATGCCCCCGGCGTCCTAAGAACAAAACCCCGGGTTTTCAGAGGGCTCGCCCATGATTCAGGGGGCACCGGCGAGCCTATCCACAAATCCCTCTGAACCCGCCTTTGGCCCCGTCAGACCGATAGTAGTCCATGCCCTTATGAAACCCACTAGGGAGGTCACACATGTGGTTCATATTGTAATTGATTCTGGGGCTACCGGATGTTATATCGATATAGACTTGGCCCATCGTCTCAACCTACCCCTGGTCAGAAAAGAACATCCAGAACCCGTACATGCGGTTGATGGCACATCTTTGTCTTCCGGTCCCATCCAGTTCCAGACCGCTCCCTTGGAAGTATTGATCCAGAGTACCCATAGGGAAGTCATGTCATTTGACCTTATCTCTACACCCCAATTCGGCATTATAGTGGGTATACCTTGGTTACGGCAACACAACCCGTTGATTAATTGGGGAACGGGACAAGTCATGTTCGAATCTGAAGTGTGTCAGCAATTCTGTCTTGTGGAAAATGAGTCGCTCTCCTCTCCTGCCACAATCCTTGGTGCCTTGGCAACTACTCACATTGATGACATTACACCAGACACTAGGCATTCGCATACCGTGGGGGCCATCCTGGCTAACATTCCCGCCGAATATCATGATTTCCACATGGTTTTTGATAAAGCCACTGCGGAAGGTCTACCCCCACACAGACCATACGATTGTCCGATTGATCTGGTTCCAGACGCTCCTATACCCAGGGGTAGGATCTACTCGTTGTCACACCCAGAGGAACAGGCCCTCAAAGTATACATCCGTCAGGCTTTACATTTAGGGCACATCCGTCCATCATGTTCCCCGGCTGCCAGCCCAATATTCTTCGTGCCAAAAAAGGAAGGCGACTTGCGGCCATGTGTAGACTATAGGAGGTTGAATGCCATTACTATTAAAAACAGGTACCCTCTACCGCTCATCTCCACCCTACTGGACAGGCTGACAAGGGCTACGGTTTTTACCAAACTGGACCTAAGAGGGGCATACAACCTGATCCGTATGAGGCCTGGGGACGAGTGGAAGACGGCCTTCTGCTCCAAGCAGGGACTTTATGAGTATACCGTAATGCCCTTTGGGCTTTGTAACGCTCCCGCTACTTTCCAACGATTTATCAACGACGTATTCTCTGACATTCTGGATACGTTCGTGGTGGTATATCTGGACGATATCTTGGTTTTTTCATCCTCGTTGGAGGAACACGTCTGTCATGTCAGAGAGGTTCTTTCTCGCCTCAAGGCGAACGCTCTTTTCGCCAAGCCTGAGAAATGTACTTTCCATTCAAAAGAAGTGGAGTTCCTAGGTTTTTTCATCTCCCCCGGGGGTTTGTCCATGAATCAGTCTAAGGTTCGTGCTGTTATGGAATGGCCGACACCGGTTAACATCAAACAACTCCAGTCTTTTCTTGGTTTCGCTAATTTTTACCGACGGTTCATCGCAGGCTTTTCTTCCATTGTTTCTCCTCTGACTGCTTTGACCAGTCCTCAGGTTCCTTACATATGGAACCCTACACATCAAAAGGCATTCGAGGCTCTTAAATCCAGGTTTGCTTCTGCCCCTGTCCTGCAACACCCCGACTCCGACCTACCCTACGTTCTGGAGGCAGATGCCTCATCATTTGCTCTAGGCGCTGTATTGTCCCAGCCGTGTCCAACCACGGGTAGTTTGCATCCAGTGGCCTATCATTCTCGAAAATTCTCGGCAGCCGAAACTCATTACACGGTAACCGAGAAAGAGCTGCTGGCCATCAAGGACGCCCTCCAGACCTGGCGACACCATCTTTTGGGGGCCAAGCATCAAACAGTGGTCTACACTGACCACAAGAATCTACAAGATCTGGCTTCCTTGAAATGCAGCAACAGCCGGCAAGTACGTTGGCACTTGTTCTTTGCTGCCTTCGACTTTGTTGTGAAACACCGACCAGGCTCCATCCACGGCAAGGCTGACGCTTTGTCCCGATCTCCCGGTGGGGATTCATTAGTTTCATTTCCAGACACGTTATTAGGGAAAAGCCACGTTGTTTGTATGTGTACACCCTCGCCAACCATGCTCACTGCTATCAGACAATGGGTTGCTCAACATCCTCATGCACTCACTGAATGGGACATTATACTCCGGGACGGGCTGCCGTTTGTCCAGGACAAGCTGTTTCTTCCTACCTGCGAGGTACGCAATCAGGCGCTTGCCTGGTCGCATGATGCTGCCATAAACGGCCATCCCGGGCAACAACGCACCCTTGATTTATTACATCGCTGGTGCTGGTGGCCATCCATGAGAAGAGACGTAGAAAACTACGTAAACACGTGTTCTATCTGTGCACAATGCAAAACACGCAGAGGACGACCATTAGGGTTACTTCTGCCGTTACCCATACCTCCCAGGCCATGGCACACCATCTCTATGGATCTTATCACTGATTTACCCCGTAGGCAAGGTTACAATACCATATGGGTTATTGTCGATTCATATACGAAAAAAATGGCCCGTTTCATTCCCTGCACGGGCATACCATCGGCCCCAGCACTGGCTCGCCTGTTTTTTAAGACGATTTTTTGTCTGTTTGGTTTACCACAAGTCATTGTATCGGACCGGGGATCCCAGTTTACGTCCTGCTTTTGGCGTGCTCTTACCAAACTCTTGGGTATTGATGCTCGCTTCTCTTCGGCGTACCATCCCGAAAGTGACGGGCAAACCGAGAGGGTTAACCAAGCCCTAGAGCAATACCTGCGTTGTCTGTCCCTTCAGTTCCAGGACTCCTGGCCCAAACTGCTCTACCTTGCTGAGTTTGCATACAACAACTCTCGTCATTCGGCCACTGGGTTTTCCCCCTTTTATTCTATGTATGGGCAACATCCACGCGTCCTTCCTCTCCCTGATTTCTCATCTGCCACTCCTGCCGCCAACGCCTGCGTACGTGATCTAGCTGGTGTTCATGCACAAACCCTGGTCCATCTCCGTGAAGCGCAGTCCGTGATGAAGGTTAAGGCGGACCGTAGGCGGGCTGAGGCACCGGTGTATCAGGTGGGCGATCGGGTGTGGTTATCGACCAGGCACCTGCGAATCCCTGGTTGTCGCAAATTGTTGCCTCGCTTTGTGGGTCCCTATCGGATCATGAAAATCCTGAATCCCGTGGCCCTGCGATTGTCCGTTCCAAAAGCTTGGCGGATCCATCCGGTCTTCCATGTATCCCTCCTCAAGCCTTACCTTGCTTCCACTCGTGTCCTTGCTCCCCTCGCCCCTGTATCTGTGTCCTCCCAGGACGTGTTTGAGGTCAGTGCCATCCTTGGATCGCGTTTCCATAGGGGTCGCCTCCAGTACCTAGTGGACTGGCTGGGTTATGGCCCCGAGGACCGCTCTTGGGTTCATTCCCGTGATGTCCAGGCACCGCTTTTGGTGTCGCAGTTTCATAGGGATAACCCGGCAAGCCCACGTGGTCGTGGGCCTTTGAGGGGGGATTCTGTCACACCGCCCCCCGCACAAAAGACACGCCCCTCTATGTCCTCCTCTCAAGCAGCACTCAAATCCACACATTCCAACAGAGGTACCTTACTGCCTCAACAGGTTCCACACTGTAGGGCACGACATGGCACGCTTGACAAAACTGGAGTTTATCGCCCTTCACGTTTGTGGCAAGTTAATTGGAGGCTCCTTCATCACAAACAATCACACTGTTCACGGAGGACTGTCCGACACAACACGGCACGGATCACGTGACTAGTTGCCTAGCAATACTGCAACGCTTTGGTAACTTGCGTCACGTGACCGTTGTCACGTGTTTCCCTACGTCGGATAAAAGGAGTCCAGTTACTGACAGCCTTGCTTCACAGCTGTTCTTTTGGGATCACGTGTCGCTCGCGCTTCGTTCAGGACTTTAATCACTTTGGACCACGGCTTTTGTACTACGGATTATTCTTCGTCTAAACCCTGTCAACTTTGGAACTTTGGATATATTTGGCTGCCGAACTGTTTTCCCATAACGGACTGCCTCGTGTCTTGCCCTTACTTGCCTTGGAACTTGGATCATCTGTTGCCGACCTCCACGCTGCTCTACGGACTGCCTTGTGTCTAGCCCTTATTTGTTTTGGACCTCGGTCCTGCCTTAGGTGGTTGCCTGCCAGGACTTTATCAAGCTTCACCCGGACCTGTTGTCCTTAGAACCTCCCTGGGTCCACGCTCCAACACTCACAGGTATTTCAGTGGTTCGGGTGTTTATACTCAGATACTGCATTCTGTAACATTACATAACCATATACCTTCCCTTACAGCGCTCCAGGGGTTCTTCCGGTTGTTCCTGCGTCCTGACTCCACGGACTACCATCTTTGGCCCTAACATTCATTCTGACAGGTATTACTGTGGATGTCAGTTTGATATTTGGGGACAGAGGGATAGCCCATACTCTGCACGACCATCAACTGTGTAACAGAAAGGGACCCACCACTGGAAAGTTTCGCCCCTTGGCCTCGAGCGAATGAAGAGGCTGAAAGACTCTCATGAGGACCCTTAACAAAGTATTCAGAATATCAGCAAATGGAGGGGGTGACCTGAAAAAGAAATTGGTAGAGTTCCTGCGGGAATATCGAACCATGCCTCACCAGTCGACTGGAGTTGCCCCAGCCGAGGCCTTGTCCGGACGCTGCCCGAGAGGTTTGATCCCGGAAATTGAGGGCAGGGAGCCTGGGGTTATCGACAACGACAAAGTCCGTGAGGAAAGAGCGGCGCGCAATGTGAAGGAGAGTGCGAGGAGAGGTGCGCAAGACAAAGAGGTTGCAGTGGGAGATTAGGTGCTCATGCGTAATCGTCGACCTGAAGGGAAGCTGTCGCTCCCGTACGAACCACATCCGTGGACAGTTACCCATGTCAAGGGGACCATGGTCATAGTGGCCAACGAGAGAGGGACCGTCACCCGCAACCGATCCTTCTTCAAAAAGGTAGATGTCCAAAGTCTGGAAGAGGAATCGGAAGAAGATTCCCGGCCCGAAGCAGTGGCTGAGAACCCGGCTGTGGACTTGCCAATGGACATGTCGCCACGAACTGATAGCCCCGTGTGGAACACACGGAGCAGCAGCAGGTATCCCATGCGACATGATCGCAGACTGCCGGTTCGTCTCAAGGACTACGTCCTGGACTCAGGAGACTGAGCCGACATCCGAGTCAGGTCAGCGACCCCCGTTGGGTCCGTTTACAGTTACCATGTTTAATGTCTTTACAAAAGTTGTTTCTGTTTAAAGAAAAGGAGGGATGTGACGTCTTAAGTTAGAAGGCGTGCATGCGCGAGCCTCGTTTCGGGCCGCGCATGCGCGGACCAATAAAGACGGTCCGTGCGGCAGATGCCGCCGGGACCTTGGAAAGCATAGACGTGTGTGTCGTTACTTAGAATCCCAGGCCTGATTAACCATTTCATCAGTCCACGTCATTTTATCAGGGACTTTGATTACATTTGTAGTCTTATTAGCACAGATCACAGTTTTTGCCAGGCAATTAAATATGCGATATCTTCACTTATCATAACCGTGAAGAAATAAGCCAGCAAAGGCAACAATACACCACAATCGACCGTGCACCAATACAACTCCTCCACTGCAAACTGCTTCCACACTCAACATCACTCCGCAGCAGCGCGCGCCCAGTGGTATTTAAATGTTTCTTAGCAGATGGGCGGAGTCCAGCTTTCCAGAAGCGTAAATGGTAGGTTTCCATTTTTCCCAAAAGCAGAGCCCCGAGCCTGCAAATGTCCTGGAAACTTTGCAATATTTATTTTAACGGTCGGCCCGACAGTACTTTGCTCACGCACCCCGTGAGCCATGGGCCTGTTGCCCCTTTCCACTCAATGAAAGTTTAACAATGTGGTCCAACGATGCATAGGAACCAGTGAGCAGGTATATGTAGAATCTCGAACACACTCCAAAGCCAACAACTTCACAAAGCTGCTTTCAGTAAAAACAATGAAGTCGTTATCATGTCGCATACTCATTTTACTGCAAACTGAATGCATTTTCGCACAATAGGCCTTTCAAATAATCTTTATTCCACAACAAACATACATGTTGGGCACTAGTGCGTCCATCTTGTGTTTTTACGGAAATAATCTTCGCAATAATCTTGCAAACGCAAAAGGTGTTATTCTTGTAAGGCTAGCAAGTGTTGGGGTATACCTGTGATACTAGCTGATGAAAGTTCAAAGAATCAAAGCCACAACAGACCAAAACATCACTGTAAATTGCAGGACTCGCGGATTGCCTGTCACTACAAGCCCCTCCTACTTCCGCACATATATGACACTCGGCATGGAAGTAAAAAGAGGACACAAACATATATGTCATCTTAACATTTATATATTATTTGCCAATGCCTTTCACCTTAAGAAGCAAATGGGACTCTTACTATTACTTTACTAATCACTATATGATGAAGATGGCAAACTAGCGAGGGGGGAGTCTAAAAACGTTAAATGATATATTTTGAAGGCTTTAACGAATAAAACAAAAGTATATCGTCCCCGCCATGCGCCTCTAGAATGTACGCATGCGTAATATCCCGTCAAATGACATCTGGCTACGCGTGCGCAGTTGCTACCAGCTGAGCTGCCTGACCCTTTGACGGCTCCTCCCTAGGTCCTGAGACTGCGCGTGCGTAGAAGGCTCAGCCCGGATTGGCAGGAAGATGGCTGCCATAGGGTGCTGCCGGGGCTGTGTATGTATCACCGTCACCTTCTCCCAGAGTCAGCGCGCGACATGAGTGGCCGCAGTGCCTGGGGTACAGCGACATAAGCATGACACGTCTAGCAGACTATTTCGTGCTGGTGGGTTTCGACCTCGAGAGGAGAGGTGAGTTTGAAGCAGACCATATCTGAGTTTGTGGGGGGTGGGGCTGGGAGATACTGAAGTTTGGCTAAGAGATATTCTATAATCAGTTTTGCTATGGCTATAGAGGATAGGAAGTACCTTGCAAGTTGCGCAATGGGGAAGAGGATACCTTTACCATAACTAGAATACTGACGTTGCAGTAGGGCTGGGTATAATGTGTTCTCACCCAGGCAAGAGATGGCTCTGCAAAGAGGAGCTGGATCATAGTGTGCTACACATGTCCCGCATTAGCTGCACACTATAACTTTGCCCCCCCCCCTTTCTTGCTACCCTTTGATTTCAGTTTATAATCTGTTCCAATTCTCATTCATAAACTCTCAAAATCGCAGAGTGTATGTTTGGCACCAGTTTGCTCACATTCCGGGATTCAAGGGTAGATGTTGGTGTCGGGTAAGCAGGCTCCTCTACTACAAGCAGGAGGTAACACATTTGAGCTCTCGCATTACTGCAGAGGATATATCATAACCGAGTGTGATTAGTGTATCGTTGCCAAGGGGGAATTGCACGCAGTAGTTCTTGCATTGTGTAATTTACCTAGTGTGCAGAATGCACCACTGAGACGTTGGACTGTATTATTAAGGGAGGTAGTGTATCGTGGATGTGGATACTCGGAAGAGAAGTGTCTGGCGTCTACCGTTACTCTTTGGTTAAGGGCCTGGCAAAAGCTTGTGGGGGTTCCGCAACGAACAAATGTGCTCCTGTTAGCCAGACTGCTTGCAAAGTTGTCATGCTATCAAATAATTTGAAGACGAGCCCATGCTGTATTACCTTCGAGTTAGATAGATCTTTGGAAGTAAGAAACCATCTGATCACTGCTGGTAAGGAAGACTGAGTATTCAATTTCTTCCAGGATTGGCTCCCCTGCGAAGATGGGCATTTTTACTAATAACATTAAGGTGGGGTTGTTTTTCAATACAGTAGTTGAAAGTTTGTGAACCAGTTGATCTGACTGCAGTGTGCATGGGTAGAGAAAGGGTTACATAACCAGGCCTCAAAACGTACATTAGCTTTTGGCAAGTGAACATTTACTCTTGGTGAGTAACAACTGGTGTGCTTTGTCCCTGTGAATAATTTGTATTTATAAATGAGGGAGAGTCACGTGTTTATGCATGGTTAATAACTAATTGTGAACAATGATACTAACTAGACGGGTATAACTCGCTACCTGGCATGAATGCAATTCTCCACATATAAACAGCACACTGTGTTCGCCAAGATTGGATTTTCACTCGCTGAAGGCTAGTGGTGTGTGCACATTTTGAGGCCTCTAAATAGCTTATGAATTGTAATTGTGCACCTGTTTTGTCACTAACACAGCCAGCAAGATGTGTCGGTGACTTGAGGTGGTGAATTTGAACCAGCAAAGTTATACATGGGTGGGGAAAGGACACTATGAATTAGGACATGGATGCAGTCTCTTTTGAGTTGTGCTTGGGTGATCTCTGTGAAACATAAAGTGGGAGGTGGCACAAGGAAGGGGTGCCTGGTTTGGAAATTAGGAGAAATGGAGGGTGAAGCACCTGAGCTCTAGTAAGCACATAGCAATATTTTCTTGCTCATTCGGTAGAGGATAAACACGTTTTGAATGTGAGGAGAGTCCTCTTATACAGACCCCCTATGGGAAAATGATAACATTTCATGTGTAATTGTGTACACCTGAAGACGCATCGGAAGACTGCTGCTAAATTTATTTTCCAAGTATTATATTTATACAGCATTTGAAGTTAGCACCGTTTGTATACCAGTGTCCTTTGGCTTTTCTGTAAACCATCAATTTCACCTCTTTTCAACTATCTCCCGGCACAGTCGTACAATTATCGTATCTGTTCTTCATCAGGGATCGAAATTAAGTTTGCAGAAGCTAAAAGTAGCTCCTGGGTATCCATGATTAATCAGTGACCAGGAACTACCACTGGGGAACGAGGAGATGGTACACACCATTCTGCAAGTCTAA
The DNA here is from genome assembly GCF_040938575.1 of Ambystoma mexicanum. NCBI lineage: Eukaryota > Metazoa > Chordata > Amphibia > Caudata > Ambystomatidae > Ambystoma > Ambystoma mexicanum. Next base: position 995,167,546 of record NC_090936.1, read on the forward strand.
CTTCCACATAAGATGCAAATATCTTTTTATTTGCGACCCCCCCCCCCCCCTTATGCTTTAACTGTCGTATAGGTGTATCTGAAGGGGTTGTTTATAGATTGTCCCCACTGAAGTGTCAAATTCACAAAGGTGTGTTCGTCATCAGTTGTCTTAGGGAGCCTTGCAGCCCCTGGTAGCTGTTCTTTCCAAGCAAACCGGGCTCTTCTAGGCTACACGCAGGAGCTGAATAACCGCAAGCTCCCCTCAGTTTCGAACCCTGTTCGTTACTGCATACTTTGGAAATAGCTTGTTTCTTCTCTTAGTGTGATGCCATTAGAAACAAGTTAAATGTTTTTGGTCACTTGCAGTCTTGTGATGGGGACTCATTGGCTATTCGTCTTTGAACTGGTACCCACTTGTTTTCCTCAGTCTTAGTGGTTGTCTGGCACCTGGTGGCTCACAGCCTGATTTAGTTCCAGTGGTCTTTCTTGCTTGCTGCCTTTTGGACTGGTTTAGTTGGATTGTTTTCTGTTGACATGTTCTGCTGTGTTTTTGCCTGTAATATAAGCCTAGGAGTGTTATTAAATAATTGTATTTGCATGCATATCGGTTCTGTCCTCTTTTGTTCAATTATTGATGGCGTTTGTTTTACTTCGTTCCAAATACATTGTTTGCTCTTCATATTGTATAATCTTTGGAGTATTGATGTAATACAATGTGTGTTGAGAAAAATGTCAAACCGTTGATGATTTGAATATGAAATGATGCATTAATATCTATTACTGATGTAAAGATTAGATTTAAAAAAAAAACACCATCACTGAATCTCAAAATGTGAGTTGGTTTCTTTTTCAATATAGAGATATGATGGTGAGTTTTAGTACTCTTCTGAACCACTGAGGATCCCTCCCCCTCTTTGCCTTTGGCTATTGGGTGTTGCTTGCGACACCTATAAGCCAAAACTATTGCATTCAAGTACAGATGGGTAGGAATGACCTATGAGGAGGGACACAGTCTGTAGGTGTTGTTGGGTTATGTGCCCAACCATTGCGGGCCCATGGCCATGCTAATCATTATGGCCATTCCTGCATCTGTCAGCTCAAAAAAACTCCTCATGGGAACTCTTTGTGCAAGCTTTAATCCAAGCTTTACCATCAAGCTTTGCATTCAAAGTGCCCGTCGGTGTTTGTTCAAAGCAGTCTTCTGAGAGTTCATGTCTTAATTGAAGTTGTAAACGCGCTACTGGTGTAATAAAAATGTCATACCAGGCTTGCATTCAGCCATTCTTATAAGCACTCTGCGTATCCTTCACAGAAGTTCTGTTAAAAACAAGTATTGGCAAAACCACAATTTTTGGCTTGTTCATAACTATTAAGCTCTTGCCATGCACTGCTATTAGATGCCCAGGTACCTGCACCATTTTGCACCTGCTACCAGTAATGGGTAGTAAATACCACCATGCCTGTGTCTGTTAAGTACCTTTCCCACGCCGACACAAAAGCCCAAACCTTTGGCATTGCCAGAAATAAGATACACCAAAGACCACCTACAATTCAGAAAATCATTAAAAACCTGGCTCTTCAACATCAGACTCAAACTGAAAAACTAAACTACCAACCGAGAAACGCAAAGAAAAGGATGACGAATCTAGGACGACAGCATCTTGATCCAACAAGAGAGAGAGCGCAAAATCAAACAGGACACAAGCAACAACCATAAGGACAGAAATCAGCATCCCTGGCCAACTTCCAGCTAACAACCTCACCCACTCCATAACTGCTACTAGAGATCATACTTGTATAAAATTGGGAGAACATTAGCACTTGCCACACTCCAACTAAGTTGTGGACATTTGCAGGACCACTGACCAAAGGGAGTCGAGAATTAAGTCAGATGCCACCCTGCCAATAATTGCAAGCGTTGGCATTTGTCACGTTCCAAAGGGGCTGGGAGCGGTAGCCTGCATGAGCAACTGATTAAGAGGATGAATGCTGAGCTGCCGCAACATATAGAGGGAGTAACCCTGGATGACCGATGCCGCGCACGACTAGATTGGGAACGCTCTCTGGGCCAGATCTGAAGGGACGCACAAACACCTGCCTGCCCCACATACAAACAGGTGCCATGTAGGTGGCCGGTGCCCAACGTGGGCAAGGTCATGCATGTGAGTGGATGCCAAATGGGAAAGTAACTGCGAGCGTCGAATAACACCAGATCTGGACGCAGACGCAGCGATGCTCACACAACCCCACCTGAAGAGAACACGGAAGTTTAGAGCCTTGCTTCCAGACAGCGGGGCCAATTAACCAACCCACTAACAAATTCCCCCCCCCCTCTGCATACACCCCTCCACACTCTATACAACCACAAGTCTACAACACAACTATCAGCACAAACTTCACTACACTGCAACAACAAAATAAACCACATATAGACCCACACAACACCACCCTACGGCTACTGACCGTAAAACATCCTTAGCCTAGCCAACGGACTTCGGGCTGAGGCCTCCAACAGCACATCACTGCTCCCTTACACTTTTCTGGCTTATTCCCACTAACTTGCCTCCCACCCCAGCCTTTTTCTTTTTTTTTTCCCAGAGCGCCAAGGGGCCACTCCGGTGGTGATAGTGCGCAATACAAATATCCTTTAACATTAACATTGCCAACGCTTGTTTATATGGCCTTTTTGCTAGTTTAAAAAAAAACTTTTTATTTATTGGTTTCCCGCCTGTGACTCTTCGTTTGCTGGCAGTCTGTGGCATTCTTTCGGCCTGCTGCTTGCTTGAAAAATAATCTTGACTAGTTTGATGGACTAGGTCTTGTTGTCCCAGAGTCCTGTGTGAAATGTTTAATTTAATTGCTGCCCATTGACCGTTTAGTTTGTTTGCTAGCCTTTAGATCCTGTCATGCTCGCTAATGGATTGTATTAGCTTGCAATCTGGTGGCTTCTGTTTATTTGATGCCGTTGACACTTATGTTAATTTGCATATATGTCTGAAACTTTCTCGTGGCTTGTTGGCGATTGGCTTTGCTGCCTGTTGATATTTGTTTGTCTTGCTGCCTGCCTGGTTCTGTGGCAATATTGGTGTGCTATCCGTTTGACTGTATTTGCTGGCTTGATGCCTTTTGACTATTAGGTTGGTTATCTATTTTGTCTGGCTCAGCTGGGTTGCTGCCCCTTGGTATATTCTTTTGGCTTTCTACATTTTATTTATTTTTATTTTTTTCATTCTGTTGACTGCCCATAAGTGTGTAACTGCCCTGCAGCCTGTTTATATTGGCTTTAAGCCTGTGTTTTTTTTTCCCCACAACTTTTATTTAGAAAGTTTTAGATTACAACAAACGTTAACATTAGGTAGAATTTTGGAGAAGAAAAGGCTACTTCACTATCATAAGAAATCTCATAAAAAATAAAGGCAGATATTTAAACAAAGCAGTCCTATGTTTAACTTTAGCAGACCACCATGGAGCATGGCAGACAAACACTTCATTCTGACAAGACAGGAGGCTCGCATTATGCTTTTCTTTCTTTAATACTGCCATAATAGCATTTAAAAAAACATGACTTTTTAAACTTTAGCATTTGTGCTTTTCTGTCACAACAAAGAAATAGCCAAACTGAGGTTTTAAAAGTCCAACTATAGTGTCCATTTCTTCAAGATGACCATAAGACTAAAACTCCCATGAAACCTATGGGGTGTTGTAGTCCTGACCCTAACTCCTGCTCCAATCAGCTCATAGGTCAGTCTATAAGAACCTTGCTCCCCATGTCCTTTCCTCTTTCTTTTTTGCTGCCAAAGATAAGTACCTCACATTATCTCTCTTTAGAATAATTGTGTGTGTATGTTCATAATCCCCAGCGCAGCGTATACAGAACACTTATATATATGAGTGTGTCCTTCATTGACATTAGAGCGTGTATATATAATGTAATATTTACAATTGAAGAAAATATAGAAGTAATCCGCGTCGCTCTGACGTTCCGAATATTATCCCACTCATCGTTGTTCCGCGGCGTTGCATTGTTCAGGTTCCGAGGAGGCGGGGCCGGCTCCGCGAGCGAACGCGCTCGCCTCAGGCACCCGACCCCGCTCCTCGAGTGACGAAACCGCGCCGACGAATAAATCGGGTGGTAGGACCCAGGGGAAGTGGGAGGAAGAACAGTCTCCCGGCATTCCCTCGGGGCCTTTCCTCGCTCGCGCGCAAGTGATTCATTGCGTTCGCATTGAGGAAACAATGACCCGATAACGGCTATTAAAAAAAAAAACCTCGTATTTCACCGGAGCGCTATTTAGGGGACAGCTATAGCAAGAAGTTCTGATACTTCTTTTTATGCTTTGTTGAAGCAGCTCTGCACAACCCCCCCAATACACATATCTCTGTGGAACACATGGAGCATGGCAGACAAACACTTCATTGCCCATGTTTTCCCCTAGTTATGCCCACCCGATTGCTTCAATAGGACATTCTGGGTTTTTCCAACACTGAGCTAAAGTCTAGTGGCATTCAAAGCACGTACAAATAAGATTGGGGAACTGTGCAGAAAGTCTCCTCCTCCGCGGCTCTCGAGCCTGTGCTAAAACCAGATGAACTGAGTCTAGTTGTAGTGTTATATCCTTCTTCCTAATATAATTTATTTTAAAAAAACAGTGCTTTCGGGTATGTCCACCACATGTGACTGAAGTCTTCCACCCTTGCCACAACCCCACCAAACAGTGGTGAAAAGCTAGCCATAAAGCAGTGTAGGCATTTAAGATCATATGACCCCATAAGAACAATTTAGTAGAGGTATTCCCTTGAGGTTGTGCATCTCAGTGACGTCCTGGCACCCTCTGTCATTTGTTAGCCCATGTTTCCACAGTGCTCTGTTAGCCCAAGTCTTCCTCTCACCTATATAACATAGGCTCTCGTCTATTTTGGCTATCTCAAGTACGTGAATCAACTTGCCCTTGAGAAAATCCTCCTGCAGTAGTAATTAAAGGGGTGTGGCTTGCCTGTTGTCCACTGTGTGGGTCGGTTGTATAATGTTGGGTGTATTTATACTTGACCTGGTCTTGGGGACCTAATGAAATCCCAACCCTTGATAAAACCATGTCTGCCCACCTTTGAAATGCTCCTCGACACATTCCAGGTGAAAACTCTTGGATTACCCATCGCTGGAGATAAAAGCTCCAGGCTTGGGTTTACATATCATACTTTTTGGGCTTTGTCCTAATAGTGGTGGTAGGAAAGGACCGCTGGGAGAAGGCGATTGGCTCTATGGTGCACCTCCCTCCCTAGAAATGGTGGGTGTGCTAGCATATCCTGGGATGTTGGTTCTTCAAGCTGTAACCAACTAAGGTCTGAGGTCTGATCTAGCCAGTCAAAGAGATGGGCAACCTGTTCTGCTAAGATATACCGCTTGATCGCAGGAATCCGAGGCCTCCCAGTGCAGTCGGATGCATCAGAATTTTGCAGGCTATCCCAGCCTGTATCATTGTCCAGATAAGGTGGAATATTTTCCTCTGTAATGGAGCAAGAGGTTGTGCTGGGACCTGTGTTGGAAGGCTACAAAAAATACAAAGCAGTTTCGGGACCAGGTCATTTTCAAGGCTTGCATCCTGTGTTGCCAGGTGATTTCTTCGATCCCTCATCTACCTAAATCTGCCAACCTCAGCTGGCTCCACTGTGGGAAAAGATCATGGCCACACTCTGAGGGCACAATTAAAACGGGTATTCCATTGTGCTGCGACAAAGACCCCCACCGGCCAGCTGTAAGCCTGTTTTTTACGGGTTCTTTGTTAGGTTGTCATCGATTTATAGCCATTTTTATAGAATCTGGTTGTTTGCTACCTCTTGCCGATTTCTATTTGTTTTATGGCTCCAACTGTTTTCCTTGGATTGCTGCCTGTTAGTTCCTTAAGTAGGGGGGAGTATGCTGTACTGTAAAATTGTCTCACTATCGCTTGGTATTTTAACCCCTAAATAATCTAGGGTGAAAATCTTCCTTTGTAGTGCAATTTTTTTGAAGCAATAATGGCGATTTCCTTCTCGGAAATGTTTAGACCCTTTAACTTGGAGTAGTCGATAGAAAAGCCTGTAGATCTCACAAAGGCAGAAAGCTCCTCCATAGCCGCAAATAGGGAAGTGTTAGGTTGTGTCAAAAAAAGGATATTGTCTGCGTAGAGCGCCATTTTGTGTAATTGCCCCACTGAAGGACCCTCGATTTTCTAGTTGGATCTAATCTGTATGGCGAGCATGTAGATCATATTAATAGTTTTTAAAGGGGGCAAAAAGAAGAGGGGATGCACTTCGGTGTATAGTGCTATATAAATGGCACCTGAGGCAAACTCCAGGGAGGATTTGAATAACTGTTAGGTGTTTTTTTTAAGTTGAGACTTGAATGTCTTCTAGAAGTAGTGTGAACCCGTCTGGCCCTGGGGTCTTATAGCGAGGTAGTCTCTGTCGCGTCCATCACATCCTTATTTATAGGGGCTGGCTTCTAATGAAGTGTGCCGGGATTTTGGTATTTGAAGACGAATGATCAGTTCAAGGTATTTTTCCTCCTTTAATTGTCATATGGGGTCACCAGACATTATCTGGGGCATGGGAGTACTAGAATGCTATATAGATGTTTTTCTTGTCTTGGTGAACGCCCCCATTAGCATCTTTTTAGTTTAATCACGTTTCGATCCTAGTTTTTTTGTAAGTTGCAAAACTAACAATATGTTGGCTTTATTTCCTTGGTTATAGCCTGTTTTGGTTAGTATTGTGCTGTCCTAGCAGAGAGATGGGTTTATAACGTAGACTGGCGACTTTGAGATCTCTCGGAGCTGTGATCGAACCTCTGGAGTTGTGATTTTTTTTTCGCACCTGTTGACCTCCAATTACAATTTAATGCAAAGTCTCTCTTTAGCTCTATGGTTTTAATAAAGGCTCTGGTCTAGCTCACTCACGTTGGTGATATTTTATGAAGGGCGAGTACTGGTTCTTGCTGGTGAGTATAGGGATGTTTGAAACTTTCATTTGACAATTACTGCCAACAATCTTTGTTTGCAGTAAATGGCAAATAAGTGTTTCACTGTGCATGGCTAGCCTTTGGGTGGCAGCGTTATACAAAATATGCAGTGTGCTTATGGTGACATGCACCATTTAACAGAAAATCACTGGTAAATATTTTGTCACATCACAATGGGGCAAGAGCATTTCTCTTATGTCGCGTAGGTAAACTAAGGAACTCGCCCTGCAGGTCTTGTAGTATTTCTAAGAATTTGCAAGTCCTGTCTGGTCTTTGAGATTAATTCACCCCTGATAATTGCCTTAAATGGATCTCAAATCATATTGGTCTCCATTCCCGGTGTTGCATTGACCTCAAAGTAGTATTGAGATGTGATATCCTGAAAGATTGTTTGATATCTCAAAGGAGAATCTTCCTACCTCCAGGTAGGTTTGGGAGGGTGGTTTAGTCAATCTACTTGTAGTATAGGCACTACGGGAGAGTGGTTGGAAGGAGCTCCAATTCCTATATCAGTTTTACAAATTAAGGGGACTAAGGAAGAAGGGATGATTGTCTATATGTGAATCTCCCTTGTCTACATGGTAGAAATATGTGAAGTCTTTCCAGTTCTTCTTGGAGCTTCCAAATATCTACCAAATTCCATTCTCTGAATAGAGCGATGCAGAGTGTGCATTTTTAAAATCAGTTGGTGAGGCGGCAAGAGATGCATTTTGTATATGGTTTGGTGTCGTATTGATGTCGCCACCTATTACTATTGGAAGGCCTTTTGCAAAGGCAGCTGTTCTGTGAATCAAATTTAAGAAAAAGCTATCTTGCTTCTCATTTTAAGGCATATATTGCTATAGTGATCGGTTGACCAGCTAGCGAGCCCTTACCAATGAGGTAGAGTCCCATTGGATCTTCTAGGATGGAATATTTCAAAAAGGTAAAACCCCTAGCGAAAAAGAGAACAACGCTTCTATTCTTCTCCCCCACCCTTTGCCAAGAACTGGGGGACAGAACGTATCTAATCTTCAAAAGTTCCACATGTGAACATTCAAACAGAAAAATAAAAGTAGCTTGTTAATATCTAAATTCAATGTTGCCCATTGTGGTTAAGTTCGTGGCTTCCAGGGCCACCTCGGGAACAAATGTTTGTCTAACTGTTCTCATGTTCCAAAGACAATGGATTGAGGTCAAACAAGCTCAGGTTGTTATTCGTTGTGTGAGCAGGAATATAGATTTTCAATACATTTGTTATAGAAAGTTATGATTCTATTAAAGACTATTAAATATGGGGAAGAAAGGGTTGGCTCGCCTGTCTACTTGCTCCCTCCAGTGAGCTCTTTGTCCCAAGAACCTGTAGTAGGGGTACTGGCTGGCCGAGCGGCCCTTGCTTCTGCCAGTCCTGTCAAATCTTCTTCCCAAAGATCTTCTTCAGGGAGGCCTGTGCTTTATCCAGTGTGGTGTATGTGCTGGCAAACATTGCCATGTCCTTGATGACTGTCTTCCCCCAAACAGTTTGCCCTTGGTAGCTGCTGCTGTTTCTGATGGCACTAGTTCTCCCAACCTAGTCTACATGAGAATAGACCGTCTCCTCTCTGTTGCATTGGAGCTATTTGCATTGCCCTTCAGACGCATTGCCCTTTGAGCCCCGCCTGAGACGACCTCCGGATTGATGGCTTCCTTTCTCTGCTTAGCCTCCTTTGCCAGTTGCCATATTTTTGTGATCGGCCCCACCACTTCGAGTAGTTTGTCTTGGCATGACCTTCAGGAGCGATCAATGCCTTACTCGTGGCTCCTTACTCGGGGGTGGGGGGGGGGCTCTGGGCCTTCTTTTTAGGTAGGCCGTAATGTTCTCTGGAGGGTCCCACTCGGATGATCTGGGGTGCACTAAGGCATCAGGGTCGAATTTGTCACCCTGAGGCTCTAGAGCCACAGGCTTGCCCTTCTGGCTTCACTCGGATGAGGAGTTCTCAGACTCTTATGAGCTCCTATCATCTGATTCTTTGCTGCTCCTGCAGTCCACCTCAGAGGTATCCTCTGAGCTATCCTGGCCCTTGACCTTGTCTTCCTCTTGCCACCTTTGCTCTTATGGGGGATCCCGGGTGGGTATGGGTGCTACATACCCTGCAGGCCTTCTTTCTTCCCCCTTTGCCTCTGCAAGCTTCTCTCAATTCTGCCATGCCCCGAGAGAAAGCTACAAGGCCCTCCATAATGATCCTGCCTTCACGCGTGGTTCCCCTACGCATGACTTTCTGTATGGCCTGGCTCATTCTGATGCCACTTAAATGTGGGCCTTCAGAGTCCTCCTCTGTGTACTCTCCACTCATGTTAATGTCTCTGCCGGGTTCTGAAATATATACAGTTTGCCTGGGCTGCCCCCGTCAATCTTGTTTTTAATTGTAGCTAGGCAGGTCTGTACATGAATCGACAGTCTTGACTGGGACTGTGCCTGTCAAAAATAGGAGCTCCTTATGTGACTGGGGCCCCCTGGAAGTTTTAAGGCAGTTTTTCCTGAGGCTTTTGGCGTCTGCGCACCTCCTGCTGTTAGCAGTCTATTTACTTTGCCTGCGGTGCACCCTCACCACCACCAGATGGCGTGTCTTGATGACAGGCTCCGAGTTCTGCACTTGTCTACCCGTCAGATAGGAGTCGTTTGCTCCGCACATAATTGCAACCTGATCTCCTTTTGTCCGGGACCCTAACGTTGTTCTACTCTTTCGAAAAAATCCTTTTTGCTTGTTGGTTGCCACACAGAAGTCATGCTGAGGCGCTGGAACCTCTCACGGTCCTGTCGTGCCTGCCGCAAATATCCGTGTGGTACTGCCTCCTGCTGACAACCTAACGCTGGAGCCGCAACCTCTTTGCGTTCCCTAGCTGCGGATATGCTCCGCCAAGACCTTTTCGCGCTCTGCGCTTTCTACTGAGCAATACGCACAATGCAAAAAGGAATATCATAAAATTACGTTTCTGGGCTGCCCGAGCAGCAAAGAAAGAGGAAGACGGGGATGTTGATAATGGACTTTGAGACGTGATTGGACTGTTGAGATCATGTGGGATTGTGTAACCAATGAAACGCAAACTTCAAATTTCTCCTGTGGTCATGGATATTGTAGGTCATTTGATAGTTTGGTTTAAGTGGTTTGGCTTACTCGAGGTAAAGAGTTGAGCATAATCCGAGCCTCTGAGTCTTGACATAGAATTCAAGTAGTTATTGATAGTGAGGATGTCTGGGGGCTACCCAGTTGTTCTGAGGTATCCTTCCTTTTCGTTTTCTTAGTCGTCCAAGACTAAACTTTCTATTTTCTTCCAAGTCTGTTCAGCCTACGTCTAACTGCTGATGGGTCCTCGTTTGTCTCTTAGGGTTTCTGTGTGCGTCATATAGCCAGGCTCACGAGGGGATGAGATGGACCACGCTTGATCCTCGTGGGAGAATTTATTGGATTCCATCTGTGGGTCCAATCGTGGCCCTGCTCCATTGATCTGACCATAGAGCACAATTAAAAGGTGGTAGCCACTGTACCCGCAAATGCACGCCCCCTGCTGTGTGCCTGTTTTTTCAGGTTCTGTTGGTTTGTTTTCTGTTGGGCTGTCATTGACTTGTTAACTTTTTTGATAGATTCTTCGTGTTTGGTACCTCCTTGATGAGTTATGTTTGTTTTGTGGGTCTTACTGCTTCCCTTTTGATTCAGTGTCCAAAAATGGGCACAAACAAGCAGCAATCGGATTAGCCACTCAACTTGGAAAAGCATTCCACCAATGTAAATATTGATTAGAAGCCTGCTGCTTGAAATTGTTTGGACCCAGATCCTTCCAAGGTCTCTCCCTTGTGGGGGGGGGGGGATATAATCACAATGTCTGTGCTATGTGTTAAAGGCTAACATTAATCACACATCAAGTATAGATCCAAGTGAGCCCCTTGCATGTTATTGTAACATTCAATGACACATCGCTTTCTCTTTTGCAGATCTATGGTCCACTTAAAAAAAGGCCTGTCCTACACCCATGCGATCACAAAACATTCTTCCCCGGCTGCACCCCTCCCCTTTGTAGCATATATTTTCTGCTTTCCCATTCTTTTATCTCGCCCTGCCCACCTGCTCATTTACTTTGCTCCAGCAGTCTGAAATCTCGATACCCCTGGTCGGCGCACAGTATACTAGTCCACAGGCGAGCCTTTGGCGCAGTGTAAAACCCTATTAACATAACGTGAGGACCCAAGTGCCTTTGTAGATCCCTGGCAATAGCCAGTGAAAATGCACCTATTTAAATCTTCCAAAGATCCAACTAGATGTTATCCAACACCTGCACAAGTGGACTGTAGTACACAGTAAAGCACTGCTGAGAACAGTGGTGGTGGAGGGGGGTCAGCAGTCTCAAAATAAACCATGGCCATCTTAAATGTTGTGAAGGTCCCCAAGAGTGCAATTGTGTACATTTTCTTCAACAAGAAGTTCCCATTATAACAAAATGTAATTTAGTCCAAGTGAGCCCTTCAGCTCGACCAATTGCAGCTTCAGCCCCTTTTGTAGTAGCCTGCTTCTAGCCATCACCAACGCTTTAATTTTTCAATAGTTTTTGAAGACTCGATTGACGGTTATAAAAGGAGAACCAAGACCTATTGCTCCACCATGATTAACGCTTCATAGTTCGTACTTGCCAGGCGATCAAGTAGGTTCTGTCGTAGAAGACAGCCTTCCGCACACTGTTATTTTGGAGCTAAAGTATGATGGCTGCCTGGGTTTGCCTTGGCTTCGAGCTACCAACCGCTAACAGTTTGGTGATGTCTTCAGGCTAGCAGCTTGTTTAAAGGGTTCTATTGTGTTGCCACGTTTCTGACTTGCTAGTTCTACTGGCTTGTTGCCTGTTAATGGATATGCATCCCCTTATTGCCCCTCATACATATAGTTTATACCCTCCACGCAATGAAACTTCTTGGCAGGGCTACCTGGTTGATGCCTAATACAGTATGTGGTAAACAGCAGATCACCTGGTGACATTAGGAGAATAAAATTAAATTTGAGCCACTAGCCGGGCTGCGAAGGGCGGCTGTTGTAAGCTGCAGGATCCAGGAGTAACAAGAAGCAATAGTCGGTGCTGAGTCCAAGTGACGCCCCCCTGCCCTTAAGAGGTTCCTGGAGGGTCCGGAGCGGTGAAGCCTGGCTGCGAAGGGCAGCTGTTAGCCGTGGGGTGAGTAGAGCACCAACCGCTAACAGGATCCCTATGGTAGGACTGCTGTGGTGCAAAAGATGTGGTCCCCAAGACAATTATGACCATTATGACTTACAAAAGTGGCAGAATCCTCTTTAACCCCTGTACCTGTACCTGTGACAGTTTCTACCACTGTATCTCCCTCAAACCAGGATGTTTCACCGGGATTAACGACTGGTTGCCCCAGTGGGGGATTGTCCAGTGATTCAGTTGTTAGCCCCAGGACCCATCTATGTTACCAGTGTTACTTTTTCTGCTGCTCAGTAACCACGCGGATCCCCTCTCTGGTGAGTCCCTTATGGCGGATGGCATCTCAGTATCAGTGCCTGTGCTCCAGGGGGACAGCCAATGGAAGCAGGCAACACAGAAAAAGAGGGTCAATTTGTCTGGGAAGTTTTATGTCTGCAATAAAGCACAATGTGAAGCCTTAGTAGGTTGCGCTAAAACATGCTGCGAAGCAGGCTACCAGACCTCTGACCCGAGACCACTTTTTAGGAATGCAATGATACCTGATACCTTTCTTAGCTCTACATTTGAGAACTCTTGCTGATATTAGAAACTTAATTGTATTAAAAATGGGCAAATGGGTGTGGGAAATTAAAGAAATCAAAACCATCAGGGGTATGGTGGACTCTCTGGCCTCTGGGTCATGACTGTTGTCTTTGCCTGCCAGGCCACGTTATCCTAAGGGAGTTCTGACTAAGAGCATTTAGTCCTTGGTCTCGAAAACCTGCTATATCCAGGTTCCAAAGTTATTTGGAATAAATCGAGGGAGAGAATATTGCAAAATCTAGCTTTAATCTGCACTCTGTGTCAGCAATGGTGGATGGCGGTCGGAGGGCATACCACCCCGTTGGTCGAATACCCCCATTGGCTGGCCCTAATGCTCTCCTTCTTTTATGCCCTAGTATCAATTCTAGCGAACGTGCACCTATGTTGGGTGCAGGTGCGGTTAGAACTGGGCCCTCCATTGTTATGACCAATGTTCCTCAGCTCCCTATACGCTCATATGAAGATCAAGAGCCCTAAATCAGCAAAACGCAGAACATTGAAGATCGAAGTAGAGGGCTCAGACCTCGAACAGGTCACATGACTATTTGGGGCTCTGATTCGAGGAGTCTGGCAGCTGGGCTGCTCCGGTTACTAAATCGTCCGCCACCCTAGAGTAGGTAGGTGGAGCAATTCTGGTGTTTCATGTAAATCGTGGAAGAGGTGCAGTTTCCCCGGCTTTGGATTTGTTCCTGAAGCAAGCCATTCCGGATGGTTACATGGCTCCAACTATGGGGGGGTCCAGTTATGTCCAAAAGCTCTATACATGTGAACTCAAATTCCTGAAGAAATTGTTGCTGCTCCCTGCCTATTACCCCACAGCGCTGGTCTTCCTGGAGCTGGGCGGCACTCTGGTTGCCAAATGTATCTATTGGATCCGACATGTTAAGGTCTGCCTCTCAATCATCAGGAATTATATTCAGTATTGTGTCAGAAGTTAAGTACCAGGCACTACTTTTGATTACATTCAGGTTTTCTTTGTAGACTGGTCCTTGGTGGAGGATTTATTTGGTATTGGATTTAGGGTTTATCCAACTGGAAACATTAAGATCCTGTTAAAATCTCCAGATATTTTTTTCAGAGCTTCGGCAGCGAATTAGCAGCCGACCAACCGTAAGAGCCAGATTGTGCAACCATCGGGGTGGCAGGGTGAGGCCATTGGAGGACGCCCCCTCATTACCACCAATATAGATACGAGAGGTCCTGCCTGTGTGTATCTGGAGGAAGTGGATTGACTGAGTAGCGAGGCCGATCGCATTGTCGGAGCGTCCAAAGAAATGAAGCTGGTTTCCTGGAACATAGCAGGAGTTAGAAGGCTGCTTGATAACCCAGATTGGTCAAAATATGTGCCTAACATCCAAATAATAGTGCTGCAGGAAACATGGGCTGTTGAGACCCCTCACCTCCATGGGTACCAGTACATCCCTGCCATCAAGGGACCTAGGGGCCGTCCTACTGGCAGCCTTTTGGTCTGGATTGTCATCCCTCTAGGTTGGAGGATCGAATCGAGCCCTGCAGACTTGGCGGACTTGTTAGCACTCCAGATTTGGGTGAAAACCAATAATCTAATATATTTATATAACCTCTAAAATATACCGTCCATGTCATTGCGATCAATCCACACGGCTCTTCCTTGAAGAGCATATAACTAACAGATCGCCATCAATGCTCTCTGAAAGCAGTATTCTTGTCGTGGGGGATATCAACCCACCAATGCGAACCAGTCGGGGAGCTAATGAATTTATGGGATGACCAGGATCAAGCTTTGGAAATCCCAACTTTGATGGCTACTAGCCCGAAAAGGTTGCACCACCTGGCTCTGGAGTCCTGTTGCATGTTTGCCAACCTGAATCTGAGGGCCTGTAGTGGGCGTTTTAGTAAGGACCAGCCTGTGAAACTGACCTTTAGGGGGCCTACTGAGAACTCGCATATTGATTATATCTTCGAGGGTCACTAATTTCGAAGTGGTTGAGAGAATGGAAAGTGACCACCTTCCATTAACTCTAAGCATGAGGGGGAAGCGAAATAACTCGGGCCCCGTTGTGCCCACTCCCACCCAGTGATGGTGAGGGGTCTTGCTAGGAAAACAATTAGGTGATCCAACTCCACGAGGTCTGATATCAAGCCCAACCTTTATAATTCTATCTTGGTGAATCTGGAAGCCATTTGTGATGACAAAACCAATGCCGAAGAGATCTTGGCTGAATTTAGGCTCCTCACAACAAATCTAATCCCATACATTTCAGACCGTGTAAAATATACAAAAAAAGAAATGCTGCAAAAACCAGGGTGGTATGACTGTGAACGTCATCAGGCAAAGGGTGAAATTCTCAATTTTATAAAATCGCGTGGGGGTTTTGGACAGACACAAACTTCACGAGCACCGAGCAAAATATTAAATTCTGATGTGAATAAAAAAGGGTTTATTCGGGACGAATGGAATGCCCTCCATGCTGCCCTAAAATCAGGGGATTATTCACTCTTTTGGAAATTGGCCTTGGTCAAAGACCAGAAGGATGCGCAACCACTGATTGTCATATTAATGAAAACTGTTGGTGGCTGCATTTTGCCAATCTGTATCGGACCACAGTGCCACATGCAATGATCATTTCTCCCATTAAGTTGGCATTGGATGCTGATATTCTGACAGTATCTCCTGAAGAGGTGATTATAGCCCTTAACCCCCTTAAAAAAGCGGGTCCAGATCTTATTCCTTCGAAAATATGAGGTGGACATCTGGGCCCCAGTCTTGTGTAGAGTATTTAACGCTGTTTTAAGTAGTGGGGGGGGGGGTTGGAGGAGTCACAGAATCCTGCTAGTGATTGTCTCTGCCGCCTTTTTTGTAAATTGGTACAATCTGGGAAATTGCCGCCCAATCTCGCTCCTAGACAGTATGGGGACACTTTTTGGGAAAGTTATTATCAAATACCTACAAGACTGGGTTGATGAGGAATCAATCCACGATCTCAAGGCAGGTTTTAGAGTAAGCAGGTGAACATTTGACCAATGTTTTTTTATGTTTATATACAGTTTTCTCTTTTAAAAAAGTGCCTTCATGTAATTTGTGTTGACTTGAAAACCGCTTTTGAATCAGTTTGTAGAGAAATACTGTGACAGATGTTAAATGCATGGAATGCTCCAGGAGTTCTGATGAACATAATATGTCAGTGATATACTGCAAATAGGGCCCGTGTAAAGGGCTGCACTTTGCCCCCCCTCCTTTTCAACATCTGCATACAAGAAATCATAGATGCATTTTTGAGGGAGTGTCAAGATTGTCCCTGAATAGAAACCACCAAATACCCAGCCCTATTTTACACTGATGATGCAGTCCTTATTTCTACATCACCGCAAGGTTTGAGGAGTACACTCTGTATTCTTGAAGAGCAGAGAAGTGTGAATATAGGTGATGGTTTTCTGCCCTAAATCAGCAAAACGCAGAACATTGAAGATCGAAGTAGAGGGCTCAGACCTCGAACAGGTCACATGACTATTTGGGGCTCTGATTCGAGGAGTCTGGCAGCTGGGCTGCTCCGGTTACTAAATCGTCCGCCACCCTAGAGTAGGTAGGTGGAGCAATTCTGGTGTTTCATGTAAATCGTGGAAGAGGTGCAGTTTCCCCGGCTTTGGATTTGTTCCAGAAGCAAGCCATTCCGGCTGGTTACATGGCTCCAACTATGGGGGGGTCCAGTAATGTCCAAAAGCTCTATATATGTGAACACAAATTCCTGAAGAAATTGTTGCTGCTCCCTGCCTATTACCCCACAGCGCTGGTCTTCCTGGAGCTGGGCGGCACTCTGGTTGCCACCCAGATCCGTGCAAGACCAGCTCTTTATTCTGCAAGACTATGGAAACTGCATGGTCTAGTAGGTTATCGGAATGCAGCACTTCACCTCCTAGCTATGGTGGTAGCATAAAATGGGCATTCCACGCCAGGTCCTTGTTTCAGGGCATTGTATGATCGACTTGTGGATGCACCCCACTGTTTCAAGGCAGCCCATGATTGAGAACATTTTTTTAAAAAAAGGGTCCAGCAGAAAAGTGACGATTGCCTACTAAACCATACTTGGATGTCATTTGTCCACCCTACGAAAAGGCTTTGTACTTGCGATTTCGACTGGATATTCTCCCAGGGGCCTCCTTTACCCAAAACTGGCTACTGACCAATTCGAAGTCCCCATTGTGTGATTAGGGCAACGAGACAGTCATGCACTTTCTGTAATAGCACTTTAAGTTGAGGAAAATCTAGTTGAAGCCAATATTAAGAGAGGCAGAGGTTAGACATTCGGTCAGTGCTGTGAGACTCTTGAGCCAGTGCACAGACATGCAGGTTGTTATCCATAAAGCATGGCTGCTTAGGGCGAAATTGTAAGTATAATAGGCAAGACTAGAATTAGAAAGTTGTAACTAGTGGATGGAGCTGTGAGAATTGCACTCTGCTCATTATGTTTTATTTGTATACAAACTTGATTTTAATCATGTAAAGCACTTGCACTCTGTAGCAATGATCTACCCCTGGTCTTGTTGGATTGTAATGTTTTCTGTGGACATGCCAAATTTGATATGTTGATTTCATCATGTTCGATTTTGGTTTTATCATGAATTCATTGTCTTTTTTTATCTGTATGTACCTTTATGGTTAATTAACCGAAACAAACTTTACGATGATGGTGATGATAACAATCTTACTCCCCGCTTAAATCTACACATTCACAAAGCACACAATTCCTTACTCGTCAAATGTAACTAGCCAATGGTTAGCAGCGAGTGCAAATTTTGTACCCTGGTGACATTGATGATGTAACCAAATGCAGGAATCGTGGCTGCAGATACATTTCAGTAGCCATATTAAAGTTGTGGGTAAATATATATTTTGGGGAGTAAAACGTACATTTCACCAAGCAGGGGACCCCCCCCCAATTAAGTGTTTAAATTCTAAAGCATATCTTTTGCATTGCATGTTTCTTTACACCTAGTAATTCATGCAAAAAGACATTGTTTACCTTTAGAAGTTCCTCTTCATATCAGGCAGTACTAACATATGCTAATGAGGTGTTGGGGAGTGTTACTCTAATTTCGCTAGTGTGCTAGTGGTGCTATTCTTCTAATCACTACACCATTGTTTCGTGATTTTACGGGTGCTCCTGTTAAGTGGAGCCATGTAAACGCTACATCAGCAGTACATGTACAGATGCTTCTTACATGAAAAGTGTGGCAGTTAAGTGCCTTAAGTCCCGAACCCCCGACCCCCACCCCACCAGAGGCTTGCTTAGGGAGAGTTGTGCAAGTGCGCCTGTTGGCGTGGTCCTATTGTCTTACTGCTGATCGCTGTTTCACTTTCTCTACTACCTAATGCCTCCTATTCCGCTTACTGTCAGCTGTTTTGTTCATTTGGAACGATTCCGTTTTGCTTCCTGGCTTGATTTACATGTTGAATGAGTAGCGTTCGTTTGTTGCCTATTTCACTTGTTTCATGTCTAACTGGTCGTTTGTTTTAGTATTTAAGTTGCTACTTGGCTGTTTCCAATTACTTTGAGCCTCGGTAAACTGAGCGATCATTAGTGTGCTGGTTTACCAGAGGGCCTGGTGGAGTCCAGGTTGTAGACCCCTGGCACTGATATCGCGGCCTGTTCTAAGGGCAGGGTGCATTGAAGGCCCTTGGGACAAACAAGCGAGGGTGCGATTCATTGTGTGCTTACCAAGTGAGTCCACTGCCATGTGCCTGTTTTCTTGGAAGTTTCTTTTTGGGGTTTCACTTGTTCTGTGAAGATTGGACCCTCTCATAAGACAGTGGTCAGTCCTTCTTGGAATACTCTGCTAAACCACCCCATCACAACTCTCGACCATTGTTGCAGTTTCCTACTTGGATTAAAATGTGTTATCAGAGCGTGCAACGAGTTGCGCAACGAGTTTTTAGTAGTCCTGCTCACTACATGAACCACACGATTTTTATTAAAGGAGGTCATTTTTTAGTTTCGGGCGTGTTGCACTTTTTTTTGGGACTTTAAAGAAAAATCATGTGTTAATTTACTTATCCTCTCTCCCCCATATCTTCTTCTTGCCTGTGTTTGCATTAACATATTATGCAATGTTGGGCTCTTAAGATCCGTGTTCTGTTCCCAAATGCATGTTGGCCTAAATGTTACCACAATTGTCCCACATTTCTGCTTTTAATCTACACTTTTCTTCTGCATTAATGACGGTTTGCCCCATTACACCTTATTTCCATCATGCTTTATTTGAATTCTTCTTTCCAAATTTAAATTGTTACTGAAGACCAGTTATAGTTTTTAAGGAAGTTTTAGCTCATTTTCTTTTTATTTTATTCTATTCTGCATGTTTATTCTCCAACTCTTCATTTATTGAAATACTGGTGGTCTTGCAATTCTGCCATTTTACGTATTGTGCTATGTTTTCTATGTTTTATTTGTAGAAAATTTATTTGTACAAGACTGGTTTAAAACAGCAGGAAGGTGACCCGTCACACTCCACACCCAGGTTAATTAATAATGCACATTAGCAGAACTCGACTCATGAAACTGGCCCGCAATGTCCAATGTAGACCTGCAAATATAAGGTGCTGAGGCAGATTCCACATTGCTTTCGAGATTAAATATTCGCCTGCTGCCCTCTATTAACAGATCAAGTTAACCGCAGCCCAGATTAAGAAGAGTAGACCCAGCAGGATTATGCTGATTAACTCCCAGAAGAGCCCTGCATCAACCCAAGAATAATCCAACCTCCCGCACCACCATTCTCCTATAGCTACTAGAAGGCCTCAATAACTTCCAGTAACCGGTCTAGGGCCTTGCTCACAGAGAAGCAACAGCTCAAAACCCGCCCTGGTTTGAGTGCCTGTAGTTCCTCTTCGTTTTTCTGTATATGTAAACTGACCATCCCCAAGCCTTTGGAATGCGTAGAAGTGTGTGCAAGCCAGTTCTCTTGGGCATTGCTTGAACACACCTCCTAAACAGTGCAAGATGTTTTCAAAGACTGTGCCTAAGGTGCCAGACAGTCTGCATACAGGCCTTAATGAGCTGTTGTCCGTCTAGAGTGTGGTCCTTTAAGTTAATGTCTTCTTTGACGTAGCAAGCCTATAATAACATTTTATTCTACTCCCTATTTTTTTTAAAAGTTGGCAGTAAATAGATTTTTTAGGGAGTAATTTATGAGAGTGTAAACATGTTTTTTAACTGTAAAACAGAAATGTGTTTTGTAATCAATACTTGTACAGGGCTAAAAAAAAATGGTGCCTGGAGCTGTTTAGTTCCACTTCCTGCATTGTAGAGCCTGCTTAGCTTGAACCCAGCAGCTACCAAGAGTTACCTTTTGGCTCCTAGGGCCAACTGGTGCCTTCCAAACATGTAATGTGACTAACTTTGAGTATTTGAGAATGTTAATACAATAGCATAGGAGCACATGTAATTCTTAAAAAATTGACAAAGTTAAAGGAGCATTCCTGGTAGCTCCTGGTTCCCCTGTGGTACCTCCTGCCTACTGGGTGATGCCCGATACCCAGGATCTGGTTTTCGCTCCTGCTCCCGGAATCTCAATTCCGAACCCGACTTCTTTGCACCAGTTATTAATGCACATTAGCACCCTTGTGGGGGAGACGGCCAATCGGGTGGCTAGGAACGCAAGCTTGAACTGCCGGTGAAAGCCCAAGTTCCATGCCGCCTGACAGCTGGCTCACCCGCAGCCATTTGTCGTTCTCCCCCCTTCATTCAAGGGGATGTGCGTGCTCTGCCACTGAACAAAGGAAAATAGTATTTCTTTTGTTTTTTTTCTTTTTTAGCACCCTGGGTTACCGCTTTGGCAACCGGGGGTGCTAATAGCCTTAACCCCCCTTCTAAGGGCTGGAACAGGGGAGAGGGGAACACCCAGGAGCTCTCGTTATCCGCCCTTGCTTCGCTCGAGCCGATAACTTGGGCTGCCGGGCCATTTACCCCCCCCCATTCCAGCTGTTGGAACGTGGGATTAACACCATATTAAAGGATACATTTGTACAGGCAATTGGTGTCTGTCTACTATTTTTCTATTTATTTTAGGAGTATTTTATTTATTATTTTATTCTGTTTTTGTTTTTTGGGAGTATTTGCCCATTTCTAGGGGGTAAAAGTGTGCGATATACCCCTTATATGTAGGGCTGTGTGTCATGGTGTTTTACAACCTTACCAGTGTTTGAAACTGCTTGGAGCTATTAAGCTCCTTGAGAGGGCTGAGAAGAGCCTTGTTCCCTTGATGACAACAGCTGCAAGGGGGTGCATTTGGCTCCCCAATTCAACTGGTGCCACATAAATAGATCTAGCTCAATTTTAACTGTTTCTGGAATTTGCATAAAAGTCGCATTACTAAACCTTTAGAAGACATGTAAACATGACTGGTTATATGTATTGTATACAACGTTTTTTAGTTGCATCTCATTTGAAAGTTGGATTTGTTGTATATTATGTTTTAGTACCTCATTCTGCAGCACCAAAGGGAGAGGGAGCAAGGTCACATCGCAGAAAAAGAGGTGGCAGTGCAAATAGTAACTGAAATTAATGCAGCAAGAGATGTAGTGGCAGCGTTATGATGTGGCAAATATAGGTCAAAACTAAATGAGGTAGCAGTAACATGTACCAAAAAACAGAAAATGTAAATGAAACAAAAGGGGAAAACAATTTAAAGGGAATGTGAAAGTGTAGAGCAACCATGCAAGATACAGAGAATTCCACATAAAGAGCAATAGGGCACGGACCGAGCAACAAAGCTATAGGAGGGGTGCAATGTATGTGTTTTTGGGTGCATGCAACAGGTTAGATAGAAAAGCAAGTTCTCTATCTTTCAGTTACTCCATTCATGAGACTTGACTTCAATAGCTCCTGGGTTGTGATAATTAACTCCTCGTCGGAGGATAATCCTGCCCCCCACATCCCTAGGAGCAACTTCCACGCCCTTGTATGATTTCCAATTGCTTTACCTCTCAATTCAGATTTCTCACTATCCTGATATTTATTTACCAATTCACTACATACCTGGGCGGTGCTCATTCTCTTTTCTACAGCCGTGGTCAGTCTGATATGGCTCTAGAGGGGGGAGATCGTGGGCTGCACTCATTCTGCACTATTCCTGGCTGACAACTCCGTGCTCAACTTCACCAGAATCCCGTCCAGCTATTAGCAGGAGTCAATCCAGCATGAGAACCTCGACAACCGCCGTGAACTTTTGACCACATCTTGGGGCCATTACGCATCCCGAACATGACTTAACGTAATATCGCCACCACACTAGTAACTGCATCCATGAAATTTCTGTTGGGTAATGAGCAGGGAGCTCTTGTCACTTCTTTTGATTAATTTTCATCTGTCCAGGACACCAAAAACTAATTTCGTTCAAACAATCCATATCAATAACCTGTATGTTTTCTTCTTTTCCTTGCATGTTGTGAGAGAAGACCGTACCGTATTTATTATTTTTTCTTTTTCTTTTGTCTTTTCTTCCTGACCTTTCCTACTCTCTCCTTTCATGTGTTTTTTTTTTTCATTTTTTTTTTACCCAGTTTCCATTTTACCCCAGAGGTCTAAAGAATTCTATTAACATAACGCACATTGGTCCTGCATAATGCATCTGCCACCAGTCTAGTGGAGTGTTGGTGCTAGCACATCTTGTTTGGTTAACTCTACGTTTTCAACATTTTATGTTTATAGAGCTTAGCCATTATTGTATGAAATTGCCTAACCCAAAATTACCGACCTCATCAAAAGTCCTAAAAAAGCACACCACGGAAAGTTCGAACTACCAAAAGTTTGAACTTTTTGTGGTGTGTGTTTAGGTCTTTTGGTGAGGTTGGTCAGAAAAAGAAAAAGCCAGGGGCTGTGGGGTTGTCCCCCGCAACACCCTGCTCACTATGCTATAAAGTATAGTGAGCAGAGGTTGTGGGGGACACCCCCGCAGCTGCCAGACTAAAAAAAAAATTAAAAATCCAAAAAGCTGGGGCTGCGGGGGTGTCCCCTGCTCACTATACTATCCAGTATAGTGAGTGTTTTAAAAAAAGAAAACAAAATTAGGTTGGCCAGCTGCGGGGGTGGCCCCCACAACCCCTGCTCACTATACTTTATAGCATAGTGAGCAGGGGTTGCGGGGGACAACCCTGCAGCTGCCCGACCAAAAAAAAAGAAAAGGACCCTGCGACACCGGCTCCCGATCACGCAAGTGAAAGGGAACCAGCGCTGCAGGGACACATTGTGTTGGAAGGAAAGGTAAGTAGAGTGGGGGTGGGAGTGTGGGTGGGGGTGAGTGGGAGTGTGTTGTGGGTGGCGGTGTATGTTTGTATGATTTTTGTAATGGATGTTCGCATGGGAAATGTACGAACATTTTGTGTTGCGTACATTTCCCTTGCCAACATTTCCGTCGCAGGTAATTTACCCACGGACAAATCACACAGATCCGTTCAGCTGCTTTGGCTATTAGTTTTGCTCCAACCATATCCCTATATTTTTGGGCATGTAGATGTACTGCTGTTTGCTTACAGAATGTTTGCGATATCTTCAGTTTTTCAATTAATTGCACATCATCTGAAGTAGCGGTCATGCTAATACGTGACAGAACAGTGGTGGTAATGTAAAGCTTATTTCATCTTTGTGCGCACCCCATCCTCCTGCTCCTTGCAGCTCCAAGACCAGAGTACAATTTTCTCAGTTTCAGCACTACAGATTAAACCTAAAAACTTGACCTTAAGCTCAATGCGCCTCTTTGTCACTCCTCCCAGACCCACCAAATTGACTATAATAAACGGCCTAATATCCTGCAGACAATCATGGATGTGCTAGAAATTGTGATCTGGAAACTTAACTTTATTGTTTTGATAGTTATGGTGAATGTTTTCTTCTTTTTTTCTCAGCATAGGAAATACTTAATTATGCTGTCAAGTCATGTACACATTTATATTTTGCCATTTATGTGCCCTACAATTTTTATTATAAAGTCTCACACTTCGCCAGACCAAGTTCTTATTCCAGCAGAACATGGTGTATATGTTTGATGTAAACCAGCATGCCGTTGTCCCTGTGACTTATTTAAGTGAGAGTAGACTTTTGTTTACAGGACAAGTAGATGTTTAAAAATGTTCCATGCCTCACAATCCCTGCATTCTTGGCCCTCCTTTTGGGGGGGTACTTTCTTACATCAAGGACCCATAGCTACTGAAACAGTCCTCCGGTTAGAACACCAACTAGTAGCTGTATTTACTTTACAACGGCGTCAAATGCAACTCAAGGGGAACAGTTGAGTATAAGAAATTGAAGTACCAGGACAACTGGCTAAGATTTGGAACTAGCTGCCTGCCGGGAGGTAGAACTGGAAGGAAAAAAAGCCTGTCCAAGCCCAGCATAGGTTTAGGAAAATCCCTTGATGAATAAAACTGCTGTTTTTCCTCTACAATTCCCCCACCCATCCCTTTTTTTTATGCCTGGTTTACCTCTTTTGTTGCCATGGGCTGTGACACCCTATGAACGTAACTAAGCTGTCTGCCAGCATAACTTTTACTATTGCCTTTCCTTCCTTTTCCCTTCATTTTATACTTTGATTCTATTTTTAGTTTTGACTGAAAGTTGGCAAAGCCAACTTTATCTAGTCTTCCTGTGTGCTCCATGAGAGCATAGTTTTTGGGATTTTTGTCTTCCTGGTTTGCATGCATCCACGCTTAGTATATGTATCCTATGTTGCTGCTGTTGGTTTTGATACATACAAGCGCCAACATGTGGCCAAAACGTAGATGAAGGTTATTGAGAAAAGTGCTTCTCTGTAGCTTGCTTTCCTTCAGTTTTGTTGCACACCTTTCTTCTCATTTTTAAATCTTCCAGTCACCATCCCTCTATTGCTTATATTGCTTGCTGTCTTTCACTCGCATCATGTCTTGGAAAACCTGGTATTACCTAGCTTTTTGGCTAATTGTGTATGTTTCTTTTTTATTTTATTTTTATAATTTTCTCCATTTTAACCACTTTCTTTGTACTGCAAATATATAGAGGGGGTTGGGTTAGGTGTTTAGGGAAGGGGCGTGATGAGAGGGCTAAAGGGGGGCCTGGTCATGTTTTTATGGTAACATGAGCACAAAAAAATGTGGTGGAATGAATTTGGCAGAAAAATGCAAGGATTTTCATTCATCATCATTGTTGAAATAAAAACACCAAAGTGTGTGTGTTTTATGTATAAAACCTTTTTTCAGTAAAACAACTTTGGTTGCAGGGATGTTAAGGTCAAAATGTGAAGCAACAAAACCCCTGAAATCAGGCAAAGCCTCATTAACTTGCCACCCTGTTGCTCAGCATATGACCACAAGGATGACATCAGAGATGACATTACTATTTACACTATGCATGACCTCACTGATTACATCACCTATGGCATCAGACATATCATAGGACTTAGCTAATGAAAGCGTTGATTATATAAATTATTTTTAAAAATGTAGGATTATCTTATTGCACATAAAATACATATTCAAGGTACATTATTTCCTACCAGAATGATGCCACTTTATACAGCTATAATTTCTTTAAATGTAGTGTATGTAGCTTGAATATGTACAAAACTGAATATATTAAATAGGACCGTATTTAAAGATTCTTCTTTTGCAGTTTGTTTTACTTTAATATTAAGTTATAATGTTAGAGAAGAAAAACTGAAAATACAAATGTAATTGCATGTTTACAAGTAAAATTTGAATTTGTTAACTTCATTTCTTTTGTGTGTATATATGTGTAATTTTGTATCCATATTTTTTTAAAGAATAAACATGCTTAGAATTTCTATAATGTATCCCAATGTCTACCCGTTCTTTGTTTTTGTAACACCTTCACATCTCATTTACAAAACAATACCACGTGTACACACTATTTGTATAATCGGCACAACCAAACTTTTAAATCTGTCCATTTAAGATGTATATTAACAAAGGGGGTCCTGGGAGTCCCTCTGCCAGACATTAGTCCTGGTTACGAGAGACTTACCCAGAGTCTTTAGCTCACTATCTTTCACAGAGAAGAAATATCCCAAACATATAAGTCTTTGTCCTGCCCTGGGGCAGTCCAGCACTGAAATGCTAGGCAATTATCCTCTGAACAAGAGTACCAACAGAAACCCCAGACACGTGTTTCGGTCTGGTTGGACCTCATCAGTAAGGTGGATCTGTGCCTCTCTAAGAATAGTGAGTCCACGTCTGGATTCCCCTAGTAATTTAGGGTGAGTCCCAATCCAGATGTGGACCCGGATCAGCAATGGGTGATATCACAACAATCAACAATCTCTTCAATCAATAGGAGTATGGGTGAGAAGAATAATGTAGCAGAGAATAACTTTGTGTGGGTTCAATGAAATACAATGATCTGAAATTAATGCAGCACAGAAATAAAACTTGATATGAATTCAATCAAAGACAATGTAAACACTCTTTCCCCCTATTACAACTCAATCCCCCCTTATTATGCAATATGAAGAGATGGAGTGAGGACACACAGGTTTCAGGAATACAATCAACAATGCAAGTTCAGTCCCAATTCCCCCAGCAAGCTTAGAGAGAACAGGAATGATTTTAAAACAGGTCAAATGCTTTTGAATGTGATTTGAAATGAATCGGAAAAGATTTTAATTCGCTAAATGGGATTCAAAACTAGTGGGAGCTGCTTTGGATAGGTTCAGGTAGACCCTAGCAATGATGTTTGAATGACTGTCAGATAGGAAACGGAATTCAGAGATTGCATGCAAGAAATAGCAATTTTATATGGAATGAAATTGAGCCAAAAGCAGAATCGCAGCAAACTTTTCAGCGTGTGAGAAATGCGATTACAGAAAAACTATAAGGAGTTGGAATGCTCTTAGTTCGTTTGAAAAGCCGAGGATGTTGGCTTCAATTTGACATTTAAATTTCGTTCCTAGCACGTACGGTTCAGAAGTTACAGGTTTTAGTAAAGGTCGATTTTTCAGAAAAGAGAGTCAAGATTTACAAATGAAAGATGCACTGTTGAAGATTACAAACAATGATTTCTTAACACTAAGGGGCTATGAAGATGCAAGATACCCA
Organism: Ambystoma mexicanum; assembly: GCF_040938575.1. Classification (NCBI taxonomy): domain Eukaryota; kingdom Metazoa; phylum Chordata; class Amphibia; order Caudata; family Ambystomatidae; genus Ambystoma; species Ambystoma mexicanum. The sequence continues at coordinate 995,194,328 of NC_090936.1, forward strand.
ACGGTCAGCCACCAGAACAGCGGCGCCTCCGCTCTGACTTTTGTCCGCCAAGACACTTATCCTTCTTCAGCAAATATATTTAGCGCAAAGATGATTGATCACTACAACTATCACAGGACTATATGGATGAGAGAAGGAGTCGGGATAGACGAAAGAGATTCTACAATGCAGTTCTGGATATGTTGGAATGGGTTGGATAGGATTACTTAAAACTAAGAGATGGCTATGGACTGTTCTATGCTAAATACTCACAAATGTGGGTTTGGAATGGAATAGACCCGTCAGGATCTGGTCCAGGGTTTTGGACTGGAATCTGCTATCCATCGGACAGGATTCAGGCGCTTGGTTCTGCTCTCAGCAAGGCACTCTGTTCTGCACGGCCTCCTGGACTGGATCGGACGGGTTGGTTCTAGGTACAGCTCTGCTCTACTGGTTTGGATCTCTGGGTTCTAGCAAGGGTTCTTGGCAAGAAGCAGCCAAAACAGCACAGTCAGGCTGTTGAATTGGTTGGGCCCCGGGGAAGTTTGGGGTTAAAATCAGGTTGCAAGATTTTAAAGACCAGCTGAGAAGAGTTCAGCTTTTTGGATTGGGCCTTTTGCTTCAGGGTTCTGGAGTCTGGATAGTTCTGGAGTCTGGATAGTTCTGGAGTCTGGATAGTTCTGGAGTCTGGATAGTTCTGGAGTCTGGATAGTTCTGGAGTCTGGATTCTCCTTCAGAGCGCTTCGCCAGTAGATCAGTGATGGGTGAATGCGTGTCTCTGTGCCCTCAACAGTCCCTATTTATCCATTTTCCATAGGGGTTGGGAGGCTGATTATACTAAGCCACCCCTCTAGGAAACTGATTGGTGAGATAATTTCCTCTCCCCTGATTTGAGAAGCAACAGTGTCATGTTTATGGTCCAGGGAGAAAACCTTCCCCTTTGTTTCTGTACAGTATATCTTATTTTTCACAAAAAGCATATTTATAACACTAATTTACTAATACTACATATTTACATCCCAAATTAAATAAGGCACGCATCCGTCAAAGTCCCATCTTCTGGAGAGCTTTGGTTCACAAATGAGTTTTTTGCGCTTTTGGTCGGTTACTCAGTGTCAGTTCTGTACCAATTTTTTCACATACATGCACATACCATCTGGGCATATTCCTGTAAAGTTTCATATTTTTAACATTATCACAACTGCTACAAAGTCCACATTTTGATAATTCTGTCTCTGAATATCGCACAAGTTCCTACATGTGAGCAACATTTTCATTTTAATAACCTCTAAATTCCATATTTGTACCAGTTCACCACAATTTTCTATAAGTCTTTTTCTCAAACATATATTTTCTGTCCTTTCTGAATACACAAATTGTTTGTCTCCGCCTCCAAGGTCTTGGCTGGGCTAGAGAGCAGTCCCAGGCCTCTCTGACTTTGGCATCTGGTTTCAGCCTACACCCGAATTAGCATTTCCTTTGAGTCAAAGGGAGTATTTTGTCTCCTAGCAGAGCAACAGGCCAAAGTGCTCCTCCCTTTTCCTTTCACACCTCCCTGCCAGTTCCTTAGCAGAGAGCAGGGGAAAATATTCCTTTGTTTGGGCGAAGGTATGGAATGTCTTTGAAGCCCAGTCTAGCTGGCTTTAACTTTTAACACAATGTTTAAAATAGTCTTGTCCTAAAATACAAATTACATTTTTAACAAATATATCCACCAATCTCTTAATTCCAGCCTTTTTAAAATATAGTTTTGAATTGTATCCACCTCTATTGCTTCTGATAGCAAGTCTTTCCTTTTCATACTATGATTTCAATGTATCAGTTTAAATTGACAGCTTAAGTAATCACCAGCTTCTGACACAGGCGAGTAGCGGTACTGCGCCCATTTTTGACACATTCTTCCAAGCAAGCATCTTTAAATGTGGATTTTCTTCTGATCAAATGTTTCTGCTGACATTGTGCTTAGGTGAATTCTTTTATATACAGTGAGGTTTAACACCCAACAGGGATGTTGGATCTTTTGTGATGTTTGAGAACCAAGATATTTGCACTTTCCACAGCCAAGGAAAAACGGATTTTTAAACGGCTCTGTGTTTCTCTTGTAATGCAGGACTGTTTTTTCAAATGGTTTCATTTTCCTCTGTGGGCAGCCAAATGATGGGTATTGGCAGTGGTCTCCTGTGTTACCACTGACATAGGTAAAAGTGGATTGGCGGCCTACTTTTCAGGTTTCCTGCTCACTTCTGGATGATTTTTAGCACGCATAATGCTTTCCAACGGCTATTCTGAGGTTTCTGATGCAAGCAGTGCACAGTAATGTTGCAGGGCATGGACTAGTGGGTTAAAACATCCCACAGGGGGGGGGGGGTGTGTTGAATCTGTGTGATTTGTAATGGTAATGTTTGCATGGGAAATGTACGCAATACAAAATGTTCATACATTTCCCATGCAAACATTTCTGTCGCAGAAAAAATCGGCTGCGGACAAATCACGTAGAACCCAGACCCGACACCCAGGAGCTGGTTTTAGCTCCTGCTCATCCAATTCAATTTCGAACTCTGCTGATGCCATCAGTGATGTAATCAGTGATGTTATATGTGATGTAATTGGTATTGTAATCTGTCCTCATTGGGGGCATTTGCTGTGCAATAGGGGGCAGCAACTTAAGGTGGCTTTTCCTGAATTGTCTGCAGGATTTCAGGGGGTTTGTTACATTTTCACCTTCACGTCCCTGCAACTAAAGTTTTCTTTACCTGAATATACAGATATACAAAATTCAATCTACAATTAGTGTAATACATGCAGTGAAAAACTACAATTCCTTTTCGTCATTTGTATAGCACCTTTCGCCATCGGTATGGTTCCAATGCAGTGTATGTTGAACGCCCTCGGAGGGACCTGGGTCCAAAGTATGGGAAATTGGGAGGTGCTAGTATGCGTATGTGTATTATGGCCATTGAAGGTTGTGAGGTGTGGCCAAGTCCCTGCTAGCCACCCATGTCTAATTAGCATGTGGATGGGTGGAGAGGTACACTAGAGAAATAACCTGGAGGGCGTGTTCAAGACGATAGTGAATTATGTGTCATTCGAGTTGTCTGTGAAGGCAGATGCGTGCAGGAGTGTGGCTGTGCCTTTGACCAATTGCATAAACACGGGGTGCAAGAGGAAAAATACAATGTTGATATTCAAAGGAATGCATAGAATCTGTACATTTGGCTAAATTCTAAACATTTGGTTTGATGGATTAAGGTGGCATCATTCTACATGCATTCAGCTATCATAGTGGCGACATTCTGAACCCACATTGACCATAAAGGCAGCATTCTGCCAACACCTACATTCCATATAATAGACATTTTCTACAATCGCCTAGAATCAATACATTGGTTACCCTAATAAATTCGGCTAGGTGCAGCACTATGGCCAGCTCAACAACCTTTCAAAGTGCTATATTTCTTTTTTATTTAAATGATTTATTGTTTATTTCAAACCTTTGTCATACATCGTACATTTCCTTCTCTTTACAACTGAGGCAGTTGTAGCATCAATGTAGATGCTCAAGGGTATAACGGCGGACCACTTTTCCTGTTATATGCTCTATGCCGCTTGATCTTCAATATTTGGTATGGGACTGCCGATAGAAGAAGCATCCACGTTTGATAAAGGGCCAGCGTCTTGCATGTTACTTGTGCTTGCAATGAAATAAGCCCCAGTTCATACCTAATGAAAGCAGTCAACCATATTCGGGAGCCTCAAGATTTTCCCACAATAGGCACCCTCCAATGTAGGCTGTATTTTCCAAGTGGTAAGGAGAAATCCTTCAGCGCCATATGTTAAAGCGGGGACCACTTTCAGGTTATAGAAGTACAGCTCTTGCTGGATGGAGAACTTTACCCACTTCGTTGGACACTTTTTTTTTTGTCTGGTTTTCAAAGACATCTGCCGGGATTGACGCTTCTGCTGTTAATAAGGTCCCCTAAATATGTAATCTGAGGCGTCTTCCTCAGCCGTTCATATGTTAAGTTAAATCATTTTTAAGGCGCCAAAGACTAAAGGCATCCAGGCGCAAAAAAGAAGATGCAATGCCTATCTTATTATGTGAAACAGAATGGTCTTTAGCTGTTTTCTGCAATCCAAGTGATATTCAGTATTTCGCAATTGTTCAGGAAGGGCATTCAAGGCCCGCACGGCTTGTACCTGAAAGGCACGACCATTACCTTGTGCTCTCTTAACGCAATCCACTTCTAGAAGATGGGCTTTAGCTGAACACACCTTTCTTTTAGGTTGATGGTTTTGCAGCCTGTTCTTAAGATTGGGAGGTGCGTCCCTAAAGATACATTTGTGGCAGGTAATAAGCAGCTTAAACTGAACTCTGGCTGAGACCGGTAGCCAGTGGAGTGTCTTTCTAGCTGCAAAGGTGGGCTCAGTACGATTCATCCGATATACAATTCGCACTGCAGCGCTCCATTACAATAATCCACTCTCGGGAGTATCATGGCTCTAACCAGTTTTTTACTGTTCTCTTCACGTATCAGTGGGGCCACTTGTCGTAGCTCCTTAAGATGGTAATTGGTGCCTTTTTACAATAGCATCTACGTGAGCACCACTATCCAGACTGGCTTCCAGATAGGTGCCCAAAGTCTTTACTTTAGGTACCCCATCGATCTGACTGCCATCAGGAAATTCGTGTATGCTAAACTCAGCTTTTCTCCGTCTTGTCTAGGGCCATATAACATTAGCTTGGTCTTCGCCGTGTTAAGCCATAGCCAGCTAGTTGACATCCAGCTCTTAACGATCTCTTAACAATCTGGTAGACCAAGTTTAGCGCCTGCTGGTCTTTATCAATCAGGGTCTCCACAGATCTCTAGTGCTAATTGGAAGTCCTCTGTATAATTGCAGAAGAAAAGAATCTTGTGGTCCAGCAAGTCGAACGCCGCTGATAGGTCTAACACTAGCAGCCCTAACTTGCTGGACTCCAGCCCGGAGAGCATATGCGTCTGCAAATCCAGTAGGGCACTCTCAGTTCCATGAAAATTACGAAAATCTGATTGTTTTTTGTGTAGGATACCCATTCCTGAGACATGAGTTTGAAGTTGCAGCATTGCTACTTTATCAATGAGTTTCAGAAAAGAGTGCATTAGTAAGTGGCCTCAGATTAGCCACATTATTAGGGTCTAGTCTGGCTTTTATTAATAGTGGTCTAAGTGCAACATTTTTTTATCAAGGACGGATTACTGCCAGTTCGAAAAGACAAATTGACAAATCTGCGGAGGAATGGGGTGAAAATCTCCTTCTGCTCCAGTATGATCTTTGATGGAAGGAGCTCACCCAAGTAGCTTGTGGGATGCATAGTCCTCAGAATGTTATACATTTCTGACGTGGTGTGCTCCCTAAATCCAAAGCCGGATTGAAAGTTCTGTGGGGCTTGCTCCCCGTCATCCAAAAGGTGGGTGCCCGCTTCAGGATTAGCAATTCCTTCATCATTTCTTTCACCAATGACAATGGTGACGTGTAAGGTTGTCCTGGTTAATTCTTTTTGTATTTTTCTTTGAGCAGTTTTTAATTTATTGGAAAAAGCTTTCTGTACGCTTCATTTGTAGGTTTAATAATAGGATTGGTACTCGCAGGTTTCTCCCAGGACCTAAGGAGTCTTAAGTGTTCCTTAGTTTGATTCCCAGCCTGAAGGATTTGTTCATTGTAAAAATTCCACTTGTCTGCCACAATTTTAGTTTTATACTCCTTTTTGCCTTGTGCCTCCAGGCTGCCAAATTGTCTGTAGTCTTATCTCTCAGCCAGGTATGTTCCTCCTGCCTTTTTAAGGTTTTTAGTTCTGCCAACACAGATGTAAACCATTTATGATGTTTGGGGTGATCTCTGACAGTTCTAACTTTCAAAGGTGCCACGTGATCCAACATACATGAAATCTCATCATTATAAGTATTGATCAGAACTTCTGGGTTGTCAGAGTTGTTGGTTTTTGTCATTCTAGTCTCTAAGCATTTTGAGAGAGTGGGTGCTGTAACAGTCTTCAAATTCCTGTTCAGCACTTTATACCCAAGTTCATGCTTTCTTAGTATTAGGGGCGGAAGTGTCAACTGGAACGTAATTGAAGAGTGGTCCGACCAGATGCACGGTGTGGTAGTTATATCATCGAAGGTTGTTTCCACTTCCTACCCAAGCAAGGATGTGTCCTTTTTATATGCATGGGTACACAGTTATGTATTTTTATCTGCTGACCATTTAGAGCCTTCTCAAGATCTAGAGCTTTGCTAGCTTTAGCATGACCCTTCCAGAGATGAGTCTCCCAATATCACTAAGGCAGAGTTAGCTGTCAATAGTGGGGCTACAACATCTACAATATCCTCATTAAACTTGGAGGATTCACTTGGTGAACGATAAATTAAAACCAGGTTTATGCTATGATTCAAATTGGGGAGCAATTTGATATGTAGTAGATCAGCCTATGCATTTTATTTGTACTTCGTAAAGTCTGAGTTCTTTTTTGCATATGGAAGCCACACCACCTCCTAGTCTCCCCTCCCGGTGTCTTCTGAAGGAAACATAGCCGGGGGGCAGGGTGGTGTCACCTGCTCAATGGTAGGGCCATGTGCATCAGTGAGCCAGGTTTCTGTGATACACATGATGTCCAGACTGTGTTCTAGGATGTAATCTTGTACATCGATCATGTGTTTCACAAGAGATCTAGTATTGAGCAAGGCTATCATGAGGTGTCTGCTCTAGGATGGGTTTTAATAATATGATGTGGGTCAGTTATAACATAATCAAGATCAACGGTCTGTGGGCGGCCTACTGTGACTACTCTATCGGCATTGGGGGTGGGTATGTCATGGGCTGCTCCTTTTCCCGTCTCGACGTCCAGATTGTACTGGTTATTAGCAGTATGGGCAGTGTCTTGGAGTTTAGGGAGGGTTTCCTTAAACTTTAAGCTACGTGCAATTGATATCTTCTCTCGCCATAGCTATAGCATGGAGTATTTCTGCGAGACCCGTTCAGCAAAGATCAACAGAAAAGGACAAAGTCTTACCAGACGCTGATTCCGCCCGTTTGCCCATGGACTAGCACAGACTGGCTAGTCCCGTCCACACTTGCGCGTTAACGCCGGTTTTCCCGTGAAATTCACTTGCGAGAACTACAGCTCCTGCTGGGGAGTATAGTTCAAAGTGAAACAAAGCGTGCAGAGTTTAAAAACTCTGATTCTAATCGCTTTGTTTGCTAAATCGGGACAGAATTCGCCTGAAAGCAGGACAGGAAACTGGCATCCTGCTATTGCACAGTTAAAAGCACAAATACACAAAATCTAAAAACACTATTTCTAAAACAGTTAATAACGTAGTAAGTTACAAAGCACCTGTCCTGCATACCAGTTGAATGAAGACTTTGTACTGCTACTTTGTGGTCCCAAAACCATAATACTTGTTTTAGCAGAGTTCATTGATAGGCCATTGTTCCTCAATACTGGTTGAGAGCAGTTTTATCGATCAGCACGAGATCAGCAGCATAGAGCATTCTTGTCTGCTTATCTTCTCCAATGTTTGGGGGGGGGGGGGAGTCTCTCACCATTTCTAGTGAGGCCCCCAGATATCACAAAAATGGGTTGAACAAGATCTGGGCTAGTGGACACCCCTGTTTCAAGCCTCAAAGTGTAAATGGGAGTTGTCAAAAGACCCAGAGTGTTCAATCGGACTTGAATACTCATAGATTCATACAGGGATTTGATAGCCGCCAATAGATGCGCCGGGCAGTTGCAAGATTCCATTTTACTCAAAAGCCGTTGGCGATCAATGCTGTCAAATGGTTTGCTCAAATCGACAAAGGCCAAGTAGATCTTCGTGTTGCTATTAAAGGCCTTCTCTTTCAGAATGTTCAGCAAGAAGAGGTTCAGCTCAGTGCCAGTGTCTTTAACAAAACCTGTTTGTCTTGGGTCTTCTCTCTTTGCAGTCTTGATCCAAGTCTGCAGTTGTTTGAAGAGGAAGGCAGCAAACAACTTGCCCAAAACATTGAGTAGGGTGATGGGTCGGATCCATCCAACTACCGGCCAATTACCCTTTTTATAGATCGGAAACGATTATTGCTCTTCTCCACAATCCAAGGATCTCTCCAGTTCTCATTATCTGATGAAAAAGATCCAAGATAAAAGGAATCCAGAGTTCCGGGGTCCGTTTGATCATCTTGTTGGTAATTTCATAAGGCTTCTGTACCATAGAATAGTTGGCTTTTTTTAATAAGTAGCTTCAAATCTAAATAATCAAGCGGGAATGGCCAGGCCGCATTACTTTCTTCATCCACCTGTTTATTCATTTCTTCCCCCTCCGATTCAAATAATTTGCTGTAAAAATCAATCCAGGCTTCTTCTGAGACAGCATTTGCCAGAGAAGAGGAACACAGAAAGCCTGCCTCTTTAAGCATCTGCATAAATCTTTTTTGACTAGGCTCGTAAGTATCTGTTCGCGTCTGCTTGCAGAAGTGAGGCTTTTTGAAAAGTCATCCAGTTCTTGTATTTGTTTCCTTTGTTTGGCCAGTAAGGCATACTGATCTAGATCAGGATGGCTTTATAATTTTTTATTGTTTAGGTAAAAGATTCTTCTGTTGCTTCAGTGCTGCGTTAAAGGTATGCTTATCTGATGGGACAGTTGTCGAATTCATGTTGGACATAACCATAAATTACAGCAGAAATTGAACATAATTAAGATCTTCCCCACGGTCTAGTTTGGCAAATTGTTTGCCTATAGATTGAATATCTTGCTTTCTCAGCCTCAAGCGATTAGCCCCCTGGGTTGCTTCAATATTCATGACTAGTATGTCCCATGCAAGTCGGTTTCCATCCCAGGTTAATTTTAAGAGCTCATGCATTCCGAAGCAGCACTTCTTAACCGTAGGCATCTGAAATAACCGAATTAGAGACAAAAACATAGTCCAGTATACTGGCGTTGAGGTTGTTCGACCAGGTGATTTTAGCCGGGATGCCTCCCTTGGTTTGTCCATTCAAAATATGCGTGTGTTTTTGGCATTCATAAGCTCTGGTCACTTCTCGGCTCTAAATGATAGAGTAGAGGGTCGATTTAAACCTAGGCGACCTTAAAGTATTATTTGTCTCTATACGTGGACAATTTAAACGACCCCCCCCACCCTATGATTAAAAAATGAGGGTTGTGGAACAACAATAAGTCACCAATAACGCACTCGTGAAGACATCAGTTGCTATTATGGTCGGGTTCCAATAGACGTTAAAAATCTGGCCCCATTGGACCACCTCTCCTTCACCTTTCTCAATTGTAACTCTCATCAAAGTCTGCAAAAAGGGAATGGGACTAGCTGCATCTATTACTCTACCCTGTTCCAGTTTTCACAAAAGTAAGTAGTCCCGCAGAGGGGCATCCTCTCGGGTGTTTACAGGCAGGATTGAGAAAAGTAGTATAGCCATCAGAGTTGGGGGCATAGTTAACAAAGTTTCCTGAAGGCCAATGACGTCAAACCAACCCGAAAGAATCATTGCTTCTGTCCACAGATGTGAATAGCCCCTGGTATTCCAAAAGGCAAAGAGCTGTAAAGAGTCCTCGTTGTTAATTGGAAGTAAGATGAAGAGTTTTAGAGCAACCCAGAGGCTTGTGTACATTGGTTTTCCTTTGTTGTTGATTTGCCATATAGGAAATTCTACGTTTATTGTGGTCGCTCCTGTTCAAGGTAATTGACAGTTATCCCAAAATGTTGCCTTATATTATTAGTCAAAACCTTGTTCCAGATGGTAGGAATAGTTGGCATTCCCAATAAGGGAAGTCCTAAGTTTGTTTTACACATACTCTCCTCATCCTGGGGTTATTTTGACTCTGTGATGGGATTCCAGGGTCGGAGATCTTGCACTGTGGGCCACGGCCTTCCTTGGGCATATCGGTGAGATCAAATCCCATTGGCCGAAGTAAATATCCCACTTCTAACTGAGAGGTTCTCACTCTGTTCGATCTGAGGTGAAGAATTACTCTCATATGGCGGCTTTCCTTCAGAAACTCCACTATACTGATGTCATCCAATTGAAGAAAGCACAGGAGTGGAATTTGGTGTGAAAGCAACATTACATTAGCCCGGTTCAAAATGAGACCACCATCTGTTGACAGTAGTCTGTCCAGAAGCAGCCTACAGAAACCCGATTCTGTTTTGTTCTTAACGTTTTTAACCAACAAAAATTCCTGATGTCTGATCGTACTGGTTTGGATTATTGCATTATGTTGTTACATTCCTTGCTTTCAGGCCATTGTATGCCCTCAACATCTTGTTTCAGACCAAAGGATCTTGTTGGGTCTGAAATTAGGCCGGCGTGCTTCGTAATGTTTTTGTTTTTAAAAATCAACATTTCTCGTTTTTCCTCGAGTCAGGAAAGGGCTGTGCGTTTTCTTAGACTTCAGGCTCAGAAACTGATCAATAGGAATGTGAATGGCACCAGAATCCACCTCTAAACCATGAGTTGACCATAGATTGTCGAGACTTCACCGGGGATATCCTTGCGTTAACATGTCATGAAGGCTGACTGAATGGTAATGGGTCATCAGCATTAAGTTCTTCATCAAGAGTATAGGTGGAAATGTTTAAGCAGACTGTTGTTGACTGATCAGAAATAGAGGCAGGCGCAGGTACACATTCAGCATCAGCATTTCCACGTTTATCAGCAAGGGAGTCTTTTGTTAGGCCTCCCACTTGGGGAAACCTTTTTCCCTTCAGTCCGGATAGTAGGTTTATTAGGAATCAGTAGGTTTCTTATGAATGCACGGACGTCATTTCCATTTCATTTGCTGGGCATCGGTAGGTTTTTAGATTTTTTCTTTTCTTTTCTTTTTTCGTTCTGGAGGCGGTTTTAGCTAACAAACTAGTGTTTTCTTTTTTTCTCGTTCTGGAAAATCTGAAAAGGTTTTGTTGGTAAACATGTCTCAATGGTGGAAAGCTTTGAAAAAACATAGCTAGTAGACTGCCCGACTAGAGGTGACCAGTTCCTATTCATGATGTTCCTGGGAGGAAAGCTTGCCACCTCTTTTCCACTTTTGGTTCTATCCACAGTAGAAGATCCTGCGAACTTGATGGGATAACATTTTTGGTGCTCATAGCAGTGACATGTTTATCGTGTGGTCCTCAATTAACCTGAGGTGAGGACAGTTCTATACAGTCGTCATCTAGAGGGTAATTATCCACCCTACTCTCTCACAGAAGCATCATCTGTCTTATTATGGACCAGGGATTTCAATTGAAGCAATTCCAATACAGTGTTTAGTAAACCTTTTTTGTCCACTCTCTCCAAGTCCAAGGCGTCTTGCAACTT